>NC_135237.1:540720534-541370534 GCF_051348905.1 Ranitomeya variabilis
CCTCACACAAAACTTGCACATACTCAAAAGGCACCACACATAAAACTCGCCACGCGCAAAACTCCCCATGCGCAAAACTTGCTGCACACAACTTGCTACACTAACATGTCACATGCAACTCGACACACAAAAAGTTGCTACACGCATGTCGCCACACAAAACTCATCTCACAAAAGTCGCTACATGCATGTCGCCACACGCAACTCAACACACACAACTTGACACACGAAACTCGCCCTAAAACACATACAAGTCTGGTATTATCCTTCAAAATTAAAAATCTGATTAATAAGCAGACAAACTACAAGAGCAACAAATGTACCATATAGGAATCCGGCAGCTGTCAGTCACATGACCTGTCTATTATGTGTATGTGTAAGCTAATATATACTGCCAGGGGGTGGGCTTACTGTTGGCTGGGGATTTATCAGGCTGCCAATTTAGCTTACAAATACTGAGGTAAAAATACTGACCAAATAACGTGTGAACGAGGTCTAATACAGGAGGAGATGGCATACAGATATATACTATATACAGGAGGAGATGACACACAGGTATATACTATTTACAGGGGAGATGACACACAGGTATATACTATATACAGGAGGAGATGACACACAGATATATACTATATACAGGAGAGATGACACACAGGTATATACTATATAGAGGAGGAGATGACATACAGGTACATACTACATACAGCAGGAGATGACATACAGGTATATACTATATACAGGAGGAGATGACACACAGGTATATACTATATACAGGAGCAGATTACCTACAGGTATATAGTATATTCAGGAGGAGATGACATACAGGTATATGCTATGTATAGGAGGAGATGACATACAGGTATATACTATATACAGGAGGAGATGACACACAGATATATACTATATATAGGTGAGATGACACACAGGTATATACTATATACAGGAGGAGATTACATACAGGTATATACTATATATAGGAGGAGATTACATACAGGTATATACTATATACAGGGGACATGACACACAGCAGTTATATACTATATACAGGGGAGATGACATACAGGTATATACTATATACAGGAGATGACATACAGGTGTATACTGTATATAAGGGAGATGACAAACATGTATATACTGAGGTGAAAATGAGAGGTGTGAGGTGAAAATGAAAAGGTGTGAGTGCAAAATAAGAGGAGTGAGGGAAAATAGTGGAGTGATCGGAAAATGACAGATGTGAGGTCGAAATGACAAGTGTTAGGGGGGAATGAGAGGAGTAAGGGGGAAAATAAGAGGAGTGAGGGGGAAAATGAGAGGTGTGAGGGAGAAAATGAGAGATGTGAGGGGGAAAATGAAAGATGTGATGGGGAAAATGAGAGGCGTGATGGGAAAATAAGAGAAGTGAGGTGCTATAACTAACCACAGATATTTACTATGCCCAGGCAACGCCGGGCTCTTCAGCTAGTATATTATATAGTGCTTACCAACTCTCTGAAAAAAGTCGACAAATCTCCCAGAAATCGCAAAAGTCGACGATAACCTCGCGGAAAGCAGCGTATTGGTTACTTTCATCCAGCAATGGTGTAGTGTGGGTTACCCGTTTTGGGGGAAAAACAAGTATTGTGCCCTCTAATTCAGTAGTAATACATCCTTTAGAACAAATAATATCCTCCTTACCATATATTCATACCCTCTTAAAGGGAATATGTCAGCAGTAGATGGGCGGACTCCTGAATGTTCGGGTTTAATAGAACAGTTAAAAATGTTCAAGTTTTGGTACAAGAACAGTACCTGGACCCGAACCAAGACCTCATTCATTTGAAAAGGGGGCGTGAACATCCAGTGTTTGCCACGCTGTTATGTGCATGACAGTGCGGCAAACACTGCCCCTGATCAGTGGTAAAATCATCACCGTCAGTCAAACAGCCACGGTTCCCACACTGTCACATGAGAGCGTGAGCCCATAGCTGTGATCGGAGGTATAAAGTTCACCTCTGGTCACTGGCGCCGGCTGAAGGGACTACTGCTCCCATCAGCCTACACCTGCTGCTGCTAATAACAGAGCAGAAGTGGCTGATGGGAGTATTTATTGTCTTTTTTTTAATTATTTATTTAGAGTGGAGGCGCCGGCTGATGAATACTCTCATCAGCCGCCACCTGCTCTCACTGTTATTTGCAGCAGCAGGCATATGCTGATGGGAGCAGTAGTCCCATCAGCTGGAGCCAGTGAAGGGAGGTAAACTTTATACCTCCGATCACAGCTAAGGGTTCATGCTCTCATTTGACAGAGTGGGAACCGCGGCTGTCTGACTGGCAGTGATGATTTTACCACCGAGCAGAGGCAGTGTTTGCACAGGACACATTTGGCAGCTTGGCAAATAAACTTATTCAATGTACAATGAAAAGTTTTGACTTGTCCGCAAGTAAGTGCCACAATCTACTATCCAAAGATTGTAGGTCAAGAAAAAGAGAAAATAATTGCATCGGAAGAACTGTACAACTAAGTACCTGATTCCTGAGTGGAAGAGATTGGAGGAGACACCAGGTTAAGTGACGACTGTGGCACAGTTAATAATTATAAAAGGCCCAGGAGGACACTGGGGTGGAGTCGGCGCCTGAGTCTGGAACAGGACGGACACGTGGTGCTGTGAGTTTGACTGAAGGCTACAGTTTCGAGTGACCAGACCCGAGTAAAGAGTCTAGTGAATAGTCGAGTGACGAGACCCGAGTGTAAATGTGAGTGATCAGACTTGAGGGAAGAGTCGAGCGAACAGACATGGGTGAAGAATCAAGTAACCAGAATAGGGGGCGAGAGACCAGAGCTAAGAGATCAGCCCATTGACGATGGACGTTCGTATTAACTGTGACTTCCGGTGTAGACATACGGTACACAAGGGACTGGGGCCGTGTTTCAATGGACATAAGTGGCCAGGGTAAAGGGTGGGCAAAGAGACTCATTGATATGGGGCTTGCAGCCTAACAGGAATGTTATAAGCTTCCATTAGGGCTTGTATTATGGCTTGTATTGACCAGACAGTGACACAGAGTCGGCAGTGATGGCGACGCACCTCAGGTTAAGATATTAGGTCCAAGACATCACTGATGACGATATTTGTTTCTTTGTAATATTAGAAAAATAATGTGTGATTAGAATTGTGTTGATATCCTGTATAGCCGAAGTGCTGTATTCTATTGTCCAATGACTCAGTCACAGCCCTTCCATCATTTGCCTTACTTTATATTGTGCCGTAGGCACCGCTTATACTTGGGTTAATCACATAAGTTGGTTGGTTCCGTTACCACTGTGTCTTCATCCTCTGCACTGTTGAATTCGTGTACCTGTTTACACGCCATAAGGCTTCTTTTACACATACCGGGTTTTTGCCCATTACTAAAGGGCCCTTTTTGCGGGCCGTTTCGCCGCAATTTTCAAGGTCTGCCGCAATAACGGACCGCAAAAAACTTGCGGATTGCCATTTTTTGGCTTTCCAATACTATGGAAATAGTATTGGAGAAAAAAAACGGCATTCCACAAAACTGGAAGTCACGGTGCACCACAAAAACAACCTTCCGTTGTTTTTGCGGCCCCATTGATTTTCAATGGGGGCCGTGTCCATAAGCCATGAAAAAGATCGAGCAGGCTCAATCTTTTATCACAGCCGTAAATTTAACCCTCACGGCCATACGGCACACGGCGCACCGTGGAATTATTGCGGCCCGTTTTTGCAGCCCCATAGAAATATATTGGGGCCGAAAAACAGCGGTATGTGTAAAAGAAGCCTTAGCATTATTGAACCGAATCTCTTGCATGAGAGAATATATGGCAGTGTGAACGTAGTCTGAAAGTGATCAAACCTAGGCAAAGGACTACATTATAAGGGTTAGCGCTCATAGTCTCAATGTGTGTAGCAGCCTCGGGAAGCATCTGGAGGAGAAAAGGAAGAAGACAACCTCCACATTGGCCGGAACGAGTGATTTGTTGTTATAAGCGCTGCAGGATAGAATTATAAAGCCAGCGGGAGTTACACAATCACAAGGGAATAAGTCAACACCTGGAAACACTCTGTCTTCTTCCATGGGCATCATGTAAATGAGTACAATAGCAGATCACAGGGTTATTGAGGAAGAAAGTCACACTGGGCTGTGTCCGCAGCGGCCATCGCGCTTTATAGAGTGGCAGCGAACATGGGGGTGAGCACAGTCGCCATACTGGGCAGAGAACTAACAATGAGCATCTGCCCTGTGTATGATCATATGTGTCATTACACCTTCAGGCCCCTTCACACGTCCATTTGTCCGGTATGTCTGACTTCTGTTTTCACACATACCGGAGACACGTACACCCATTATAATCTATGGCATTGCTTACATGTCCATGTTTTTTACCGGCAGCATGTGTCACACGGACCCATACAAGTCTAAAACATGTACCATGTTTATTTATTTAGCCTTATAGAAAGCACTACAAGCTGTCTATCAATCTCATATCTATCTATTATCTATCATCTACAGTATTTATTATCTATCATCTATCTATCCCATATCTATAATCTATCTTTTATCTATTATCTACCTATTATCTATCTATCTATCTATCATCTATCTAATATCTATCTATCATCTATCTATCTGTCTATCTATCTATCTATCTATCTATCTATCTATCTATTTATCTATTATCTATCTATCATCTATCTAATATCTATCGATTATCTATCATCTATTTATTATCTATCTATTATCTATCTATCATCTATTATCTATCTATCTATCTATTATCTATCATCTATCTATCTCTATCTATCTATTATCTATCATCTATTATCTATCTATCTATTATCTATCATCTATCTATCATCTATCTATTATCTATCTATTATCTATCATCTATCTATTATCTATCTATTATCTATCATCTATTATCTATCTATTATCTATCATCTATCTATCTATCTATCTATCTATCTATCTATCTATCTATCTATCTATCTATCTATCATCTATCTATTATCTATCATCTATCTATCTATCTATCTATCTATCTATCTATCTATTATCTATCTATCTATCTATCTATCTATCTATCATCTATCCATTATCTATCTATCATCTATCTATCTATTATCTACGGTATCTATCTATTTTGGTAGAGCATTGAACAGCAAGGTGGATTGCTGCTGAGGGGAGAAAAAAAAAATCTAAAAATCTTCAGCATAGCGAGTGTGAACGGCGGTAAGTGTGACTTGTGATTCAGTGACTTTGGATTCAGGGAGTTTCCAAGGGAGGAATTACTGAATTGCTGTCTGTGTTTTATTAATACTTTGTATTTATTTTTATTTTACGCTTTTTTCCGGTGCAATCCCCATTAGGAAATGTGCTCCACTATTGTTAATGCCATCCAGTGCACATCTTGCCACATGTATGCAATCCTTGATCAGCCGGTCGAGGGTGCATACTGCTGTGCGAGATGTGAGCACGTTGTGCATTTGGAAGCCCAGATTCTGGATCTAAATGTGCAGCTGGCAACACTGAGATCCATAGACAATATGGAGAGGAGTCTGCAGACGCTCAATGGGACAGATGAGGGGGGGGATGGTAGGATGGAGCTGCAGGACAGTGAAGCAGCAAGCTGGGTGACAGATAGAAAGCAGGGTAGAGGGAAGAGTGCCAACAGGCCAGACCGCATATCAAATATAAGGGTTGGGGGTCACTTGGGGAATAGTGATCACAAAATGATAAGTTTTCATCAGGGCCGGCTCCAGGTTTTTGAGGGCCCCGGGCGAAAGTCTCAGTGGGCCCCCCCTTTAACACCTACCACGATTCATGATCGCATATAACACAGCCACATAGTATATAGCACAGCCCACGTAGCATTTAACAGCCCATATAGTATATAGCACAGCCCTCGTAGTATATCACACAGCCATGTAGTATATAGCACAGACATGTAGTATACAGCACAGCCCCCCTCCCCCCAAGAATGGCCCCATAGTCCAGTACTCACTGTTATAGTTCCAAAAAAAAACACTCCTCACCTCTCAACGTGCCCGCGCTGCTCCCTGCTAAGGTCTCAGCGGCTGCCGCTGCACTGCCACACACACATTGAGTGCGCGATGACGTCATCGCGCACCCGCAGCGGCAGTGTCAGAGGCAGAGTGGGAAATGATGGGAGAGGGAGCGTCAGGTGACGCTCTCTCCTTCATCATTTGCTTTGAACTTTACCAGCAGACGCCGGTATAGTTCAATGCGGCGGCGGGGGAGTTGGCACTGGTGACAGGCGAGCCCCTGATGTGCCACTAGCTGAGGGCCCATGGGAGAGTGGGGGCCCTAGGCAGCTGCCTGCCCCTAACGCCGGCCCTGAATGGGCCCCCCTGTCTCGCCAGGGCCCCGGCACTTGCCCGGGTACGCCGGGTGCTGACGCCGGCCCTGACCTACAACTTTATGACCACCTTAAAAGAGTGTCCCATTTTGGCAGATCTGTCAGACTGAAGGTCCCCTACAAACATTAGATAGCTCTTGAACAAATACTCAATCAGCTATGTCTCCAGTATCCTCCATGCACAGGAACACTTCTGTTTTCTCTGACTCCTCTGGCTGTAGCTTATGTCCGCGCCAAACAAAAAGGTTCAAATTCAACAGGATGGATTATTTTTTCCCTTGACGTTATCTGGAGGAGGACCCCCATATACCCTGTACTATGCCCCTTCACACGTCTGTTTTTTATGTCCGTATTTGATCCTTTTTTAAGTACCGCAAATATAGGCATATGAGCCGCCTGCCGGGGCAGTAGGTTGCTCAGTACCAGGTCCTGTTCTGTTTCAGGTCTTAGAGTCCCACAAAAGCCTCTGGCTCCCGGTACTCGGTTTCTGCGCTCTGGCTTTGAGGGTACCCGGTCACAGTTTCCCTCTGAGCCCTGTTCCACTCCTGTGCTCCTCTCCTCAATGCTTCACTACATGCAGCCCCTCTCCTGGACCTGCAGTTAACTCCTGGCTTCCAGCTCCACTGTCTGCTGTTCACTCTTCAGTGTCTGCCTGCTCCCTCCCCGGATTCCCTAGATTGACAGGTCACTCCATTTACACATATATATAAATTAGTGAATTCAGACACTTTTTAAACATCCTGTAACTAACTTTTTTTAAGCATGGACCAACATACATATCAATGCCAACAACGTATAACGTTCCATAAACATGAAGTGTAATGCACCCTAAGGGCTCCTTTCCACTTACGAGATAAACGTCCATGTCTCGCATGTGAAAACCAAGCTCTGGGGCCGGCACTTGGGAGCGGAGCGTGCGGCTCCATGTATTACTGTGCGGCCGCACTCTCCGCTCCGGAGTGCCGGCGCCACAGCTTGGTTTTCACATGCGAGACACGGACGTTTATCTCATAAGTGGAAAGGAGCCCTTACAGAGGAACCCAGGTGGTCAAGGCTCCTCCCGACCAGTAATTTGTCTCTGATTGTGGGTATATTGACAGTTTACACTCCTTTATCTTGGAGGATACAACACAGCTTTGACGTGTATGAAGTCAGATTATTCAGCAGAAACACATAAACCACACAGTTATTGTTAAGTTAAAGCAAAACAAACTATGGATCCAAGAGAATCCTCAAAAGGGGGATAAAATGGTGACATAAGAACAAAACATGTGTTCAACAACTCCCACACGTTGTAAACAGCTACAATAAGAAGGGATCCTGATCTCACTGCAAATATCAGCCCCCGTTCTTTATAGAACAAAACAGAATTGAGAATATGCAGAGTCAAAAATATAGGACTTGTCCATAGTCAGTGACCACAAGATGCAGAGTAGGCTATACGGATGGGTATCGAAAAGTCACCATCCTGCACAACAGCAAAGAGAATGGGGTGCGAAGACTGGGGCGCTGTGCATGATGTGGATCCAAAAATAGCTGGGGTGAATAAAAAGGTAAAAAAAAATCACATGCTAGTATTTAATACACATAGTATACTCTGAATGGTCATTTTATTAGGTACATCTGCCCTTTCACCACTAGAGGTTCCCAATGGACTTTTGACCCTGGAGCACAGCAGAAAAGTGATCAGTTTCCATGGATCAGTTTCAGTGTGAATCAACACAAGGCATTGTCCTCAACTGTTGGCTCGTTGTGGCCAGTGTTTGGGAAACAGCCAACCTTGTGAGGTTTTCTTGTGTAAAGGTGTCAAGCTTTTCCTGGTGTGTTCGTGAAAAACTTGCAGAGAATCATCAGAGGGGCATGTCAAGATTCGGGATGCTTGGACGTTCCAACATGACAACGATCCAAAACACAAGGCCAAGTTGACCTGTCATTGGCTACAGTAGAACAAAGTGAAGGTTCTGGAGTGGCCATCTCAGTCTCCTGACCTCAATATCATTGAGCTACTCTGGGGAGATATCAAGCGCACAGTTCATGCTAGGCAGCTCAGGAATTTACAGGAACTGGAGGCTTTTTGCCAAAAAGAGTGGGCAGCTTCACCATCTGAGAAAATAAAAACCTCATCCACAACTACCACAAAAGACTTCCAGCTGTCATTGAAGTTAGAGGGGGCAATACACAGTATTAAGAAATGGGGTAGGTGAACTTTTGATCAGGGTCATTTGGATGTTTTGGGTTGTCATTATGATTTAAAAAGAGAAAACACAGTACTTTGACAATAAATGGCTTCACCCAACCACTAACCATGAGTGGAGAAAAAGTTTTGGTGTTATCGTTCATATTATCTGTAAAAAAGGCCAAGAAAGCAAAAATTCTGCTGGGGTATGTAAATTTTTGAGCACAACTGTATATGCAGATGGGTAAGGAACTTCATGAATGAAATGGTACGTTCTCTAAAGGGGATATAGTCAGCAGTGGGGCTCCTCTGATAGCCGTGGATGGATCACACCTATCTCTCAGGCTTGTGGAGGTGGAGAAATAGTGTGGGGACTGTTTCTTGGCACACCCTTACTCCTCTGATACCCATGGATGGATCACACCTATCTCTCAGGCTGGTGGAGGTAAAGAATTGGCATGGGGAATGTTTTTTTCACACCATGTGTACTGTAATAGCTGTGGATGCATGACACGTTCCTCATAGGCTGGTGGAGGCGGGGTAATGAAGGAAATTATGTTTTTTCGCACACCCTAGGTACACTGAAACCTGTGGATGGAAATTTGGACTTCCCTAAGAATTATGATTGACCAACTTCGTCCCTTCCTGGCAGCTGTTTATCCTAATGCAAAATTAAATTGCACCATTGACAAAGGGTTGTATAGTCATAGATTGGTACCAGGAACATGACAGCAAATTTTCCTTGCTTCCCTGGCCTTTTCAGTCCCAAAATTTACTCCTACCGAGCATGTCTCAGGCAAGGTAGAATGGGGTATTCAGAACATATCTCCATTTTACTGGCAATAACTGCAAGAAGCTATCCTTCATGTGTGGGCCATTATTCCTGCAGAACAACTTCAATTTATGGAGGAAACTATGCCACATCAAATTGCTGCAGTTCTGACACCCAAGGGTGGTCCAAAGAATTAGTTGTGTTTCTCTCCAAAAGCATCCATTCAGTGTATATTATACTTCACAAGTGGCCATGCTATGGGCTTTTAGGTCTCATTCACATAACTTCTGACCACCCAACACCATAGAGTCTTGTATTTCTCTAATTCTCGAGATGTAACTTGTCCTGGGACCCAATACAAAATCTTTTCTATGAAGGTCCGCCACCTATCATGTGCCGTATACACAATACTAGTGTCTTATATGGTAGAGGTCCATCAAGCACCAAAGTCCGGGTTCATCTACTACCTCTTGTACCTTCTGCTACAAAAGTTCAGTTATGATCCTTTATGCCCAATTTCTTTTCTGGCACAAGAAGATATTAATTAAATTAATAAAGGGCAAGACTACAAAGATATGGCCACAATTTTTTTTTTTTGCGCACGCCAATTCGTGAGATTAATTAATTAATCTTAAATCTTGGGACACATTAGGCTGTGCCCTTTCAAATCCAGAAGACCCTCAAAACCGCACAGAAACAACCATTTTTATGCTATTAAAAAAGATCACTCTTCTTACAGGATAGTCTCTTGAAAAACAGGACTGACCGGTGGTATGCTGCTAGAAGGGCACTTTTATGTGACCTGAACTGTCTGTTCTATGGGCACTACCATGGGGTTGCCACTATGATATAGATAACTATGTGTTACGGAGACATTATGAATAATTTCATGCTACTTTATTTTTCCTTAATATTTTCCTGAAGAACACAATACCTACAAAATAACACTGCGGTGGAGGTGCTGTGGAGATCTGATGTGGAGCAGATCATCTACAGTATAAGTCCTACAGTTTGGGTATGATTGAGTCTAAACCAGGGCGTTTTGGGAGCCATAGTAATGATTAACTACCATTCGGCAGCTTCAATCATGGAGCGCATACAGGGCAGTAAAAGACGTCTGAGGGAAAGAAAAACGTTCTGCACTCATCAGCAATAAAACTAATGGTTGGTTTTTAGATGGGACAGGACACGACAGATGCTCCTTAAATGAGTTTCTGCATACTCTACGGAAGTAAAGGAGACAACCACAGGCTGCAACACTACCAAGTCCTGAGCTGCACAACCTCTGTAGGCTCCCATACGAGCCCTCCTAAATTTTCCCCCCGATTCCTCACCCCTTGTATACAGCAATCAATGAAATATGCAGGGGCTGACTGGCCCAGGTGGCAAAGAGGCAAATGCCCCCCGGGCCACTCCCCCAGCAGCTGTTCAGGGCCGGCTGCCTGGTGGTGGCTACAGCCACACAGCAAATTGTACGCAGCCATGTCTGCTGTACTGTGACATGGCCGGCAGCAGACACAGCCGCATCTCAGTCAGCGCACACGTCTGCGCTGGGGCCAGGAGCTATGCTTGGCTGTCACCTTGACGGCTGCGCAGCTACTGCTCCCTTCATGTTCTCTATACTTCCAGGTTAGGTGTTGGGCATGAGCGATGGCATCCTCACGCACACGCCGACATGACCCAGATGCTAGAAGCAGAGAGGCACTGCAGGGGAGCGACTGGTGAGGTAAGTATGAAGAACTTTTTTGTTTTCTTTATACAATAAATTTTATGGTGGGTAACTGCAAGTGATGAAGTGGGGGGTGTAAGGAGACTGCACATGATGGAATTTGGGGGTTAAAGGAGACCGCACATGATGGAGTTAGGGGGTAAGTAGGGCTGCACATGATGAAGGTTGAGTGGGGCTGTACATGATGGAGTGGGGCTGCACATGATGAAGGGGGAGTGGGGCTGCACATGATAGTTTAGTGGATAAAGGAGACTGCACATGATGAAGTGGGGAGAGTGGGGTTGTGCATGATGGAATGGGGCTGCACATGATGTGGGGGTAAGGGGGATTGCGCATGATGAAGGGGGAGTGGGGCTGCACATGAAGTGGGGGGTAAGGGGGACTGCACATGATGAATTGGGGGTTAAAGGGGACTGCACATGATGAAGTGGGGGGTAAGGTGATCTGCACATGAAGTGGGGGGTAATGGGGACTGCACATGATAAAGTGGAGTGTAAGATGGACTGCACATGAAGTGGGGGGTAAGGGTGACTGTACATGATGAAGTGGGGGGTAAGGGGACTGCAAATGATGAAGTGGGGGGTAAGGGGGACTGCACATGATGAATTGGGGGTTAAAGGGGACTGCACATGATGAAGTGGGGGGTAAGGTGATCTGCACATGAAGTGGGGGGTAATGGGGACTGCACATGATAAAGTGGAGTGTAAGATGGACTGCACATGAAGTGGGGGGTAAGGGTGACTGTACATGATGAAGTGGGGGGTAAGGGGACTGCAAATGATGAAGTGGGGGGTAAGGGGGACTGCACATGATGAATTGGGGGTTAAAGGGGACTGCACATGATGAAGTGGGGGGTAAGGTGATCTGCACATGAAGGGGGTAATGGGGACTGCACATGATAAAGTGGAGTGTAAGATGGACTGCACATGAAGTGGGGGTAAGGGTGACTGCACATGATGAAGTGGGGGGTAAGGGGACTGCACATGATGAAGTGGGGGGTAAGGGGGACTGCACATGATGAAGTGGGGGGTAAGGGGGACTGCACATGATGAATTGGGGGTTAAAGGGGACTGCACATGATGAAGTGGGGGGTAAGGTGATCTGCACATGAAGTGGGGGGTAATGGGGACTGCACATGATAAAGTGGAGTGTAAGATGGACTGCACATGAAGTGGGGGGGTAAGGGTGACTGCACATGATGAAGTGGGGGGGTAAGGGGACTGCACATGATGAAGTGGGGGGTAAGGGGACTGCACATGATGAAGTCGGGGGAAGGGGACTGCAGGACTGCACATGATGAAGTGTGTCTGATGTGGGACTGCTCATGATGAAATGGAAGGGGGATAGGGGGCTGCAAATGATGAAGGGGCACTGCAGATGAAGTGAGGGGGTGATAGGGGACTGCAATGAATGAAGTAAGGGGACTTCAAATTAAAGTGGGGGGCTGCAAAATGATAAATTCAGTGTGAGGGACAGGGGACAGCAATTTAATTGAAGGTGGGGGTGGGGAGAGCAAATGATCAATTGAAGAGGGGGTGGGGAGAGCAAATGATGATCTAGGGGAAGAACAATAATGAATTTTAAGGGTGGGGGAGTAAATGATGTATTGAATGTGGGTTAGAGCAGTTGATAATGAATAGAGGGTGAGAGAGAAAGACATGACAATGAATTGGGGTGGGAGGGGCATGTAACTATAATGAATCGGGGTTAGGGTTAGAGTGGTAGGTACATAGTGGGGGCGTTGAGGATGAAGTGACTGGTAATGAATTGGGGGAAAGAGTACAGGTGCTAATTAATTTATATATTGAATGGGGAAAGTGTCTATTTAAAGTTAGTGGGTGCACAGTGGTGGATTATAATTTATATTTGGAATGGTCGGTTAATAATAATAATTATAATAATTTTATTTCTATAGTGCCAACACTTTACATTTTAGAGGGGACTTGTACAGACAATGGACATTAAGCATAGCAATAAACACATAGATCAACAGATACCAAAAGGAATGAGGGCCCTGCTCGCAAGCTTACAATCTATGAGGTTGCATAATAACCAATTATATATTGTTTGTGGGTGCACCTCTGTATTCAGATGTCTAGTGTACACCATGTTCCAAATTATTATGCAAATTGGATTTAAGTGTCATAAAGATTTAATTGTTTTGTTTTTTTTGTTTTTCAAATAAACTCGTGGATGGTATTGTGTCTCAGGGCTCAATGGATCACTAAAATCAATCTTAAACACATGTGATAATTAGTTTTCCAGGTGATTCTAATTAAAGGAAAACTACTTAAAAATGATGTTCCACATTATTAAGCAGACCACAGGTTTCAAGCAATATGGGAAATAAAAAGGATCTCTCTGCTGCTGAAAAGCATTAAATAGTGCAATGCCTTGGTCAAGGTAGGAAAACATTAGATATTTCATGAAAACTTAAGAGTGATCATCATACTGTGAAGAGATTTGTGACTGAAACAGAGCAAAGACAGAGTTCATGCAGATAAAGGCATAATGAGGAAGGTTTCTGCCAGACAAATTAATTGGATAAAGAGAGCAGCTGCCAAAATATCATTACAAAGCAGCAAACAGTTATTTGAAGCTGCTGGTGCCTCTGGAGTCCCTCGAACCTCAAGGTGTAGGATCCTTCAAAGACTTGCTGTGGTGCATAAACCTACTATTCGGCCACCCCTAAACAGTGTTCACAAGCAGAAACAGTTGCAGTGGGCCCAGACATACATGAAGACAGATTTCCAAACAGTCTTGTTTACTGATGAGTGTCGAGCAACCCTGGGTGGTCCAGATGGATGGAGTAGTGGATGGTTGGTGGATGGCCACCATGTCCCAACAAGGCTGCAACGTCAGCAAGGAGGTGGAAGAGTCATGTTTTGGGCCGGAATCATGGGGAAACAGCTTGTTGGGCCCTTTAAGGTTCCTGAAGGTGTGAAAATGACCTCGGCAAAGTATATAGAGTTTCTGACTGACAACTTTCTTCCATGGTATAAAAATCAGAATTGTGCCTTCAGGATCAAAATCATCTTCATGCTGACAATGCACCATCTCATGCTGCAAAGAATACCTCTGAGTAATTGGCTGCTATGGGCATAAAAGGAGATAAACTTATGGTGTGGCCACCATCTTCCCCTGACCTCAACCCTATAGAGAACCTTTGGAGTATCATCAAGCAAAAGATCTATGAGGGTGGGAGGCCGTTCACATCAAAACAGCAGCTCTGGGAGGCTATTCCAACTTCATGCAAAGAAATACAAGCAGAAACTCTCCAAATACTCACAAGTTCAATTGAGGCGAGAATTGTGAAGGTGATATCAAAGAAGGGTTCCTATGGTAACATGTGACTTGGCCTGTTAGGATGTTTAGCTTAGCTTTTTTGTTCAGTGAATGTGACCTCATGATGCTGCAAATTCCACAAATGAGCATTTTCTGTTCTTTAAAACAGATCAAATGTTTAGAAATTCTACTGTGCCTAATAATTTGGAACAGTGCATTTTGAGTTTTTATTCATTTTGGAGATTATACTGTTATCATTGGGAGGTTTCTTCAATAAAATTCGATGTATACTCTAACGGGTGATGACTTTTATTAGACTGACTGTCATTTGCACCAACCAATTAGGAAAATCCGAGAAAAATATAATTTGCATAATAATTTGGAACATGGTGTAGAAGAAAGGGAAAAAGTGGGGAATGTGGTCTGGAAGCCGTGCTCTAGGTAACTGTGTTATTTTATGCAGAGACGAGTCCTGGCTGGAAGAAGTGACGGCGGTCTGTGCTGGATAAAAATGAAGAGCAAAGATGAAGGACTTCAGCTAGAGACGTCACTAGTGAGTCAGTGTATTACCTGTACACTGACACTATACACTGTATACTATATACAAAGCTCCTGTGTATAATGTCACTGGCAGTGGTGATCACTGTATTACCTGTACACTGACACCTTTTACAGATCTCCTGTGTATAATGTCACCAGTGATCACTGTAGTATCTTTACACTGACCGTAAATACAGAGTTCCTGTATACAATGGCACTTAGTATTGTGCTTTTTTAAAATTAATGATCAGTATTGTAATATACAAGTAGTAAAAGGTGTACACTCCCTGACAGAAGTAATGTCGCTTATCCATGTTATGTAAATAAAAGCTTATAACCTGATGTTAAATTCATCCATTGGTTGTATAAATTATTCTTTTGAAAGCTGAAACCTTCCAAAATGAGATTTAGGTTAAGAAAATAAATTGACATCAATGCAGAAATATTGATCAGTTAATGAACACAGAATGGTCAGATTTTAGCAAGACAAAAGTTTTGTCGCCTGGTCATATAATGCACCCAATCCTAGTTTACATCCTCACCTGTGCTCAGTAAATGATCGGTTATTTAGTGTGTGTGTGTATAAAAAGAAACCCAGCACCCCAGACCTTCACTTGAACTGCAACTTAAGCTCTGACAACATGCCAAAAATCCACCCTGCGACCAAAGCCTGGATTATCAAGAGGCTGAAGACCAGATCCACTGCAGAGGTGGCTGGCACCTTTAATGTGTCTCAGTGTCAAGTACAAAGAATTAAAAAAAAGATTTGAAGAGACTGGAGATGTGTTTGACTAGCCCAGGTCCGGCAGACCCCGCAAGACAAATGCTCAGGAGGAATGTTTGTTGGTTAGAAAATCCAAAGCAAGCCCCTCTTCCACAGCAGCAGAGCTCCAACAGGTCTGGTCACCTCAAGTCCCTGTGTCAACTAGAACAGTTTGTAGGATTCTGTGTCAAAATGGCCTCCATGGTCGAATCAGTGCCCAGAAGCCAGCACTAAACAAAAGGCAAATAAAAAACCGTGTGGCATTTGCAAACTCCCACAGCCTGCTAAATAGATGGACACTGGAAAAGTGGCAGAAGGTGGATTTCTCTTCAGTAGAATTACACCACAGCTGCCTGCCACAAACACTGCAGGAGACTTACTGGAGCCTGTATGGATCCAAAATACACCCAGAAGACAGTTAAATTTGTTGGTGGAAAGATCATGGTCTGGGGTTACATTCAGTATGGGGGTGTGCGAAACATTTGCAAGGTGGAAGGCAATATCAATAGCCTAAAATATCAAGAAGTATTAGCTACCTCTTATATTCCAAATCATAAAAGAGGTCAAATTCTGCAGCAGGATGGTGCTCCATCTCATACATCCATCTCTACAACAAAGTTCCTCCAGGCAAAAAAGATCAAGGTGCTCAAGGACTGGCCAGCCCAGTCACCAGACATGAACATCATTGAGCATGTTTGGGGAAGGATGAAAGAGGAAGCTTGGAAGACAAAAAGCTAAGAATCTAGATGAGCACCACAACTTCATTCACCAATGTTATGCAACATATATTTGTATTTTAAGTTAATTATTTGTCTGTGGGCAATAAAAATTTTGTCTTGCCAAAATCTGACCATTCTGTGTCCATTAACTGATCAATATTTCTGCTTTGATAACAATTTATTTTCTTAACCTAAACCACATTTTGGAAGGTTTCAGCTTTCAAAAGAATAACTTATACAACCAATGGATGAATTTAACGTCAGGTTATAAGCTTTTATTTACATAACATGGATAAGCGACATAACTTCTGTCAGGGAGTGTATGGTGGCATCATTGGTCTTTGTATAGAATGTAGTTTCATGTAGAGGTAATGGTGATATTATAATATTATGTATTCTCTGTGTAGTGGTGATAGTACTAGGCACTGTGTAGCTGTATTGTTGTGTGTATGTTTGTAAGTAAGCTCTGTTATGGCACCATATCTAAGCAATAAGCTTGGTTCTGGTACTCTATCAATGTAGTAATCTAGATTATGGTACTGTATGTATGTTGTAATCTCAGTTCTGCTCCAGTTTCTATGTAGCAGACTTGGTTCCATGTAGTAGACTAATTAAGCTCGGGTCTGCCCCCTTATCTCTGTAGTAAGCTCTGTTCTGCTCCCATATCTCTGTAGTAAGCTTGGTTCTGCCCCCATATCTCTGTAGTAAGCTCGGTTCTGCTCCCATATCTTTGTAGTAAGCTTGGTTCTGCTCCCATATCTCTGAATCTAGTAAGTTCGGTTCTGCTCCCAATCTCTATAGTAAGCTCTGTTCTGCTCCCATATCTCTGTAGTAAGCCCCGTTCTGCTCCCATATCATTGCAGTAAGCTCGGTTCTGCTTCCATATCTCTGTAGTAAGCTTGGTTCTGCTCCCATATCTCTGTAGTAAGCTCGGTTCTGCTCCAATATCTCTGTAGTAAGCTCTGTTCTGCTCCCATATCTCTGTAGTAAGCTCTGTTCTGCTCCCATATCTCTGTAGTAAGCTCGGTCCTGCTCCCATATCTCTGTAGTAAGCTCGGTTCTGCTCCCATATCTCTGTAGTAAGGTCGATTCTGCTCCCATATCTCTGTAGTAAGGTCGATTCTGCTCCCATATCTATGCAGCAAGCTACGTTCAGTTCCCATATCTGTGTACCAGCCTGTTTTTAAATCCTGTTATCTCTGCTACTTTAATGCAGTGGCCAGATATAAGCAGGGAAAAGGAAGGCCATCGCAACTCGAGGGCCACTGCCTTGTGATTGCCCCCCAGGCTGAAAATTGCCAGCCAGCCCCTGGAAATATGTCATAATTTTCACCTTCTCAATCTATTAGAATATACGACAAGAGGTGCCCAACAGTCAATGGCACCGTAGACTGCTGCCCACTCTGTCCAAAAACTTTTCCAACCCTGAGAAAATATCTTTATATGCACAAAATAAAGTATCCGATGCCATATTTTCTTGCAGCCTTTCTCTTTTAATAATGTGACATTGAACCTTTTACATTTCTATGGTTGGCTCACAGAATATCCACAAAACAGAAGACAGAGGAAGGGGAATTGGCTCTTTTACAGCTGCGGTCCCTGCGTACAATTGGTGATATACAATGTATAGCAGGGGTATTAATGGGAACCATGTGTGAGGTACGTGTTGGCCTCAGCATCTTGACCACAGCTGTTCCCGCTTCCACACTCTCCTCTTAATATACAAATATTGAGAATCATTTACTGTAACAAGATGTCATCTTCCCCAGTACATCACACAAAGCAGTCAGTAAATGAATACCAGTAGTGGCAGCGATACTAGAAAGCAGACACACAGAAGTGGTCCTATGTGTGAAGAAGGGTGATGGAAAGTGAGCTCCGCTAAACTTAAAGAGATACTAACCCCATTTATATTGATGTGATGCCGTGCCACTGTGTGCATGTGGATTGCCCCGTCTAGGGCAGCGGGGACTCGGTACCGGGTCCTTCAGTTCTCACGGTGGATGTCACGGTGGCTGACCTGGTCCGTGGCCCTAGGGACGTCCGTTAATAAAAGGGAAAGGTCTTTAAAAGGGGAAATGTTCGTGACGCCACCTGTGGTATTTGGTCAGGGTGAGCTACGCTGCTTTAAGGGGTCCGCTGGGGTGATGTCATGGCAGCTAGATGGTATACCTTCCCACAGGTGAAGTGTATCCCCAGAGCTTCCCAGTGTGTAGATGGTGGATGGTGAGAGGCACAGTGAAGAACGAGGACACAAGGTTGCAGTCTCTTTATCTTTTTACTGAAGGCTTCAGCATCCACAGTCCAGAGCACCAGATCACAGGACTGGCAGAGTCCGGCCGGTTTGGAGGCAAATCCAGAGTCTCCTTATCCAGGTAGAAATCAGTAGCCTTTCTCTAGCACCCAGGTGTTGTAGTACCTAATTGCTGAGCCTCTCATAAGGTCCTCACAACTGTTGTAGATGTTCTAGATGTTATGTCTCTCTCTCTGACCCCGTGATGGATAGGACAACCCATATGACTGGTGGCTTGAGGCTTTTTACAGGGACTCTAGCACGCCCCGGCCTCCCGTGGGTGCCACCTTGCCTCCTGGGTATGGGGCGGATCAGTAACTTGAAATTAGCTGTCCTGCCGGTCTCTGGAGCAAGGCATAAAGGACTGTTGCTCCCTTGGGGTTCCGGCTACCGGATCCTGCGCCTCAGAAGGAGGCAGCTTGTGCAGGGCACAACTCCTTCTGGTATCCACTCCTTTTGCTATGACTTCCTTCTCTGTTATGGTTACCCCAATGACCATGGGAAAAAAATACAAAACGGACTAGCTCTCGGGTGATGGAAACTAAGGTCGACCGTGACCTGAACCTGACCCAACACTTACAGTAGCCGGGGGATGTACCTACGATGCCCTAGACACCACGCGCCAGCCGGAGATCTAACTACCCCTATACGAGGAATATACAGGCCTGCCTTACCTCCAGTGAGGAACCCCAAAAGATGATAGTAGGCCCCCACAGATATTGACGGTGAGTTCAGAGGAAATGACATACGTAGGATGAACAGCAGATTTAGCACAGTGAGGTCCGCTTACTAGATAGCAGAAGGACAGGAAAGAGTCACTTCACGGTCGACCTAAAAATCACTATTCAAAAACACCATCCAGAAATTACTTTAAACTCCAGTGACAACTCATGCCACTGGAGTAGTAATTTTCTGTCCACAAGAGCTTCCAGCACTGAAGAGTCACATTGCAGATAGCTGGACAAAAATTTCAAAACAAGAAACAAAATTCAACTTAGCTGAACTGGGACTTGAGGCAGGTGAATGCAACAGAATGCTACTAGCACATTGTTGGCCGGCATGTGACTAACAGCCAAGCAGCCTTAAATAGGAAACTCCCCTAGAGGGTGGCGACAGGTAATCAGAGATGGAGGAAGGCACATAAGAGACACTACCATAACAGACCACCGGGGGAGCCCACAAACCGAATTCACAACAGTACCCCCCCCTTAAGGAGGGGGCACCGAACCCTCACCAGAACCACCAGGGCGACCTGGATGAGCACTATGAAATGCACGAACCAAATCGGGAGCATGAACATCGGATGCTGTCACCCAAGAATTATCCTCCTGGCCATAACCTTTCCACTTAACCAGATACTGAAGTTTCCGTCTGGAAACACGGGAGTCCAAGATCTTTTCCACCACATACTCCAATTCACCCTCAACCAACACAGGAGCAGGTGGATCAGCAGAAGGAACAACCGGTACCTCATACCTCCGCAATAATGACCGATGGAAAACATTATGGATATTAAAAGATGCTGGGAGGTCCAAACGAAAGGACACAGGATTAAGAACCTCCAGAATCCTATAAGGGCCGATAAACCGAGGCTTAAACTTAGGAGACGAGACCTTCATAGGAACAAATCGAGAAGACAGCCACACCAGGTCCCCAACACAAAGACGAGGACCAATACGCCGATGACGATTAGTGAACTGTTGAGTCTTCTCCTGGGACAACTTCAGATTGTCCACAACCTGTCCCCAAATCCGATGCATCCTATCAACCACAGCATCCACTCCAGGACAATCCGAAGACTCCAATTGACCGGACGAAAACCGAGGGTGAAACCCTGAATTACAAAAAAATGGAGAAACCAAAGTGGCAGAACTAGCCCGATTGTTAAGGGCAAACTCTGCCAATGGCAAAAAGTCAAGCCAATCATCCTGATCAGCGGACACAAAACACCTCAAGTAAGTCTCCAAGGTCTGATTAGTACGCTCAGTCTGGCCATTAGTCTGAGGATGGAATGCAGACGAAAAAGACAAATCGATACCCATCCTGGCACAGAACGTCCGCCAAAATCTAGACACAAACTGAGTACCCCTGTCAGACACTATATTCTCAGGAATACCATGCAAACGCACCACATTCTGAAAAAATAGAGGAACCAACTCAGAGGAGGAGGGCAATTTGGGTAAAGGTACCAAATGAACCATCTTGGAAAAACGGTCACAAATCACCCAGATGACAGACATCCTACGAGAAACCGGAAGGTCAGAAATAAAGTCCATAGAGATGTGCGTCCAAGGCCTCTTAGGAATAGGCAAGGGCAACAACAACCCACTGGCCCTAGAACAGCAGGGCTTGGCCCGAGCACAAACATCACAAGACTGCACAAACATGCGCACATCTCGAGACAAAGAAGGCCACCAGAAGGACCTAGACACCAAATCCCTGGTGCCAAAAATTCCAGGATGACCTGTCAACGCGGAAGAATGAACCTCCGAGATAACTCTACTGGTCCAATCATCAGGGACAAACAGTCTACCAGGCGGACAGCGATCAGGCCTATCCACCTGAAACTCCTGCAAAGAACGCCGCAGGTCTGGGGAGACAGCTGACAATATCACCCCATCCTTCAGGATGCCGGTAGGTTCGGAATCACCAGGCGAGTCAGGCTCAAAACTCCTAGAGAGGGCATCCGCCTTCACATTCTTGGACCCAGGCAGGTATGACACCACAAAGTTAAATCGGGAGAAAAACAACGACCAGCGCGCCTGTCTAGGATTCAGACGCCTGGCCGACTCAAGATAAATTAGATTCTTGTGGTCAGTGAGGACCACCACCTGGTGTCTAGCACCCTCAAGCCAATGACGCCACTCCTCAAACGCCCACTTCATGGCCAGAAGTTCCCGATTTCCCACATCATAATTTCGCTCAGCGGGCGAAAACTTTCGGGAGAAAAACGCACATGGTCTCATTACTGAGCAGTCAGGATCTTTCTGCGACAAAACTGCACCTGCTCCGATCTCCGAAGCATCCACCTCAACCTGGAACGGAAGTAACACATCAGGTTGGCGCAACACAGGAGTGGAAGAAAAGCGGCGCTTAAGCTCTTGAAAGGCCTCCACAGCCGCAGAGGACCAATTAGCAACATCAGCACCCTTTTTGGTCAAATCAGTCAAAGGTTTAGCAATGGCAGAAAAACCCGCTATAAATCGGCGATAGAAATTAGCAAAACCCAAGAACTTTTGCAGACTCTTCAAAGAAGTAGGTTGCATCCAATCACAAATAGCCTGGACCTTGACAGGGTCCATCTCCATAGATGAAGGGGAAAAAATATATCCCAAAAAGGAAATTCTCTGAACTCCAAAACTACACTTTGAGCCCTTTACAAAAAGAGAATTAGCTCGCAAAACCTGAAAAACTCTCCTGACCTGTTGAACGTGAGATTCCCAGTCCTCCGAAAAAACAAGAATATCATCCAAATACACAATCATAAACTTATCCAGATATTCACGGAAAATATCGTGCATAAAGGACTGAAAAACAGAAGGGGCATTTGCGAGACCGAAAGGCATTACCAAATACTCAAAATGGCCTTCAGGCGTATTAAATGCGGTCTTCCACTCATCCCCCTGCTTAATCCGCACCAAATTATACGCACCACGTAGATCGATCTTAGTGAACCACTTAGCCCCCTTTATACGAGCAAACAGATCAGTCAGTAAAGGTAACGGGTACTGGTATTTAACTGTAATCTTATTCAAAAGTCGATAGTCGATACAAGGTCTCAATGAACCATCCTTTTTACCTACAAAGAAAAATCCTGCCCCTAGTGGAGACAACGAGGGGCGAATATGACCCTTTTCCAAGGATTCTCTGATATACTCCCGCATAGCAGTATGTTCAGGTACAGACAAATTAAACAAGCGACCCTTAGGAAACTTACTACCGGGGATCAATTCAATAGCGCAGTCACACTCTCTGTGAGGAGGGAGAGAATCAACTTTAGGCTCTTGAAAGACATCATAAAAATCTGACAGAAATGCTGGGATCTCAGAGGGAGTAGATGAAGAAATAGGAACCAAAGGTGCATCCCCATGAATGCCCCGACATCCCCAGCTCAACACAGACATAGATTTCCAGTCCAAGACGGGATTATGAATCTGTAACCATGGCAATCCAAGCACTAAGACATCATGTAGGTTATATAATACAAGGAAACGAATAATCTCCTGATGGTCTGGGGTAAGACGCATAGTCACTTGTGTCCAATATTGTGGTTTATTGCTAGCCAAAGGTGTAAAATCAATACCCTTCAGGGGAATAGAAACTTCCAACGGCTCCAAATCAAACCCACAACGCTTGGCAAAGGACCAATCCATGAGACTCAGAGCGGCGCCAGAATCCACATAAGCATTCACAGTCACAGATGATAAGGTACAAATCAATGTCACGGACAAAAGAAATTTTGACTGCAAGGTACCTGTAGAAAAAGATTTACCAACCTTTTTATCAACCTTATTTATACGTTTAGAGCATGCTGATATAACATGAGCTGGATCTCCACAGTAGAAGCACAATCCATTTTTGCGCCTGTAATTTTGACGTTCGCCTCTAGACAAAACACGATCGCATTGCATATGCTCTAATGCCTTTTCAGAGGTCACCGCCATATGGTGCACAGGTTTTTGCTCAGAAGATACCGCCATATGGTGCACAGATTTTTCCTCAGAAGACCCCGCCATATGGTGCACAGATTTGCGCTCCCGCAAACGCCGATCAATCTGGATAGCCAATTTCATGGCATCATTCAGACCTGTAGGCACAGGGAACCCCACCATGACATCCTTCACGGCATCAGAGAGACCTTCTCTGAAATTAGCTGCTAAAGCGCACTCATTCCATTTAGTAAGCACCGACCATTTACGGAATTTCTGGCAGTATATCTCAGCTTCATCTTGCCCTTGGGAAAGAGCTATCAAGGCTTTCTCAGCCAAAATCTCCAAATTAGGTTCTTCATAAAGCAACCCCAAAGCCTGAAAAAACGCATCTACATTTAACAACGCAGGATCTCCTGGCGATAATGCAAATGCCCAACTTTGTGGGTCGCCGCGCAGTAGAGAGATAACAATTTTAACTTGTTGAGTCTGATCACCAGCAGAGTGAGATCTCAGAGACAAAAACAATTTGCAATTTTCTCTGAAACTCAAAAACCGGGATCTGTCTCCGGTAAAGTATTCAGGCAGAGGAATCTTAGGTTCAGACATTGGAGCACGTATAACAAAATCTTGTAGGTTCTGTACTTTTGTCGCAAGGTTATTCAAACCTGCAACTAAACTCTGTGGATCCATGTTTCAAATGGGTGTAACCCAAGTATTCAGAGGTTAAGAGGAGAGGAGAAAAAAAAAAAGGCTGAAGACTGCAGTTTAAGCAAGGAATACAAATGATCAAACTAAGGTGCACTTTCAAACACAGAAAAAAAAACCTTTTCTTCTCCTTCCTACTTTAGTGCATATTTTAACACATAGATTTTTTACTGGCCGGCCAAACTGTTATGGTTACCCCAATGACCATGGGAAAAAAATACAAAACGGACTAGCTCTCGGGTGATGGAAACTAAGGTCGACCGTGACCTGAACCTGACCCAACACTTACAGTAGCCGGGGGATGTACCTACGATGCCCTAGACACCACGCGCCAGCCGGAGATCTAACTACCCCTATAAGAGGAATATACAGGCCTGCCTTACCTCCAGTGAGGAACCCCAAAAGATGATAGTAGGCCCCCACAGATATTGACGGTGAGTTCAGAGGAAATGACATACGTAGGATGAACAGCAGATTTAGCACAGTGAGGTCCGCTTACTAGATAGCAGAAGGACAGGAAAGAGTCACTTCACGGTCGACCTAAAAATCACTATTCAAAAACACCATCCAGAAATTACTTTAAACTCCAGTGACAACTCATGCCACTGGAGTAGTAATTTTCTGTCCACAAGAGCTTCCAGCACTGAAGAGTCACATTGCAGATAGCTGGACAAAAATAGCAAAACAAGAAACAAAATTCAACTTAGCTGAACTGGGACTTGAGGCAGGTGAATGCAACAGAATGCTACTAGCACATTGTTGGCCGGCATGTGACTAACAGCCAAGCAGCCTTAAATAGGAAACTCCCCTAGAGGGTGGCGACAGGTAATCAGAGATGGAGGAAGGCACATAAGAGGCACTACCATAACAGACCACCGGGGGAGCCCACAAACCGAATTCACAACACTTCTCACTCTCTACAATACAGTTCTCTGTTCGTGTCCTTTCTTGGGAACTGCTGCACGTAGGGCAGGCACACCTCCGTGACCTTCGGTCTAGGCCTCTGACAGGATCCCACCCCTGTCAGGGACCAACTACCTGAGACAAAGCTCAGCCAGCAACTGCCTCACTTCCTATCCAGGCCACCAGTTTTCCCTAAGTGTGAAGAGCTCCCCCTGGTGGATTGGAATATGAAATTTGTTGTATGCATGTGGTACCTGGTAAAGAGATCTCCTTTATTGCCTTTAAATGTAACATCACTCACCCCTTGAGGAAAATGACATTACTGCAATGACCAGGAACCTGGGGCACTGCACTCCCCCCGTTAAATCCAGTACTCTGGGACTGGGAAAAGAAAACAACAATACATTAGCAAAGAGACATGCAATTTTTAAAATGCTATAAAACAAGTTAATTTAACTATGCTTCCCTTTATGGGAGGTGAGGACACTTGAATGTTGCAAACAAATCATATTTACATGGTGAAATGGAACAATTTAGCAAAACAGTATTTTTAACTAACTGTGAAACAGAATTACCCATACAGGTATACTATCTATTAAGTGCAAATACCCCAAAAGGGTATACTAATATAGAACCTTAAAGTGCAAATCAACATTTTCTTTATTCTTTTCTAAGTGCAAAATTATCAACCAACCCCCACGAGCTTACTTTATTCCAATGCATAACAGTCTATCAACCCCCACGGGCCCACTGCATTTTCTTCTCTAATTTTATTCAAAGTACATGATCTCAAACTATCTAACTTTAACTCTACAACGTTAGCTACATACTATCGGCTATGTAAAACTACAGTTCTATTCTCAAATTTAATCTGGCAAAGTGCAATAATTAAACATTCCCTTTAAGGGCGAACTCAAGTCTTTTCTGAGGTAGTGCAAAGTATCAATCACATCAAGATTCAAGTCAGTTTAGCAACATGAGTGACGTGATGTGAGGGACCCATTACGAACCCCCAACGTTGGTCTTGGGTGGGCTACAAGATGTGTATCCTGACCAAGAATTCTGCCACACCAACGGGTTTTTCTTCAGGTCTGAAAAACAAAGCAATTCTTACAACAAGATTAATAGTAGTTTCTGTTGGAGGCAGTCTGTGTAAAAGCCTCAGTTGTAAAACAAGTAGAAAGCACCTTTAAGAAGGTGTAAACTATTTACAATGACAGTTTTTAATCATGCGCAGTTCATGATTCTGCAGCTCTTAAGGCAACAGGCAAACTGAGGATCCCTATAACGAGGGACCTCTTTAAGAAATAACCCTGGATGGGTTTAAACTTGGAAAATTAGCAGCAAAAGAAAGTTTAATAACTAGTTACAGTCGGTGTTCAAATTTCGTGATATCTATTGCAGTTCTGGAGGTAGCACTGGTGGAGGTAGTCCTTTTGGGTACTGGTGGCTACCAGGTGCTACATATGGGGCTCCCTCACTCCAGATGGGGGTCTGAGTGCCCACTGAGTTCTGTTCTGGAGTAACCTTGGCACAGGTTACAGTTGGAGTTGGTTCTGTAGTTACCGCAGTTTCTGTGGTGGTAACAGTACACACTGTGTTCCTTGCAAAGGTGCAGGTAGGGGTGACAGTAGTGGTGGTTGTAGTGGCAGTTGTTTTAACACAAGGTAGTGCTGTTGTGACAGGAGACGGCATAGCAGAGGTTTTAGCGTGGTATGTCACAGTGTCTCTGCTGTTATGGTTCTCAATGGCAAGAGAACATAGCCCAGCAAACATACGAACTAGCTCTTGGAAGGATGGAAACTAAACTGACCATGAACTAAACCTGCCGCACAACTAACAGTAGCCGGGTAGCGTAGCCTGCGTTTTATCCCTAGACGCCCAGCGCCGGCCGGAGGACTAACTAATCCTGGCAGAGGAAAATATAGTCCTGGCTCACCTCTAGAGAAATTTCCCCGAAAGGCAGACAGAGGCCCCCACAAATATTGGCGGTGATTTTAGATGAAATGACAAACGTAGTATGAAAATAGGTTTAGCAAAATTGAGGTCCGCTTACTAGATAGCAGGAAGACAGAAAGGGCACTTTCATGGTCAGCTGAAAACCCTATCAAAATACCATCCTGAAATTACTTTAAGACTCTAGTATTAACTCATAACATCAGAGTGGCAATTTCAGATCACAAGAGCTTTCCAGACACAGAAACGAAACTACAGCTGTGAACTGGAACAAAATGCAAAAACAAACAAGGACTAAGTCCAACTTAGCTGGGAGTTGTCTAGCAGCAGGAACATGCACAGAAAGGCTTCTGATTACAATGTTGACCGGCATGGAAGTGACAGAGGAGCAAGGCTAAATAGCGACTCCCACATCCTGATGGAAACAGGTGAACAGAGAGGATGAAGCACACCAGTTCAATTCCACCAGTGGCCACCGGGGAGCCCAAAATCCAATTTCACAACAGTACCCCCCCCTCAAGGAGGGGGCACCGAACCCTCACCAGAACCACCAGGGCGATCAGGATGAGCCCTATGAAAGGCACGGACCAAATCGGAGGCATGAACATCAGAGGCAGTCACCCAAGAATTATCCTCCTGACCGTATCCCTTCCATTTGACCAGATACTGGAGTTTCCGTCTGGAAACACGGGAGTCCAAGATTTTTTCCACAATGTACTCCAACTCGCCCTCAACCAACACCGGAGCAGGAGGCTCAACGGAAGGCACAACCGGTACCTCATACCTGCGCAATAATGACCGATGAAAAACATTATGAATAGAAAAAGATGCAGGGAGGTCCAAATGGAAGGACACAGGGTTAAGAATCTCCAATATCTTGTACGGGCCGATGAACCGAGGCTTAAACTTGGGAGAAGAAACCCTCATAGGGACAAAACGAGAAGACAACCACACCAAGTCCCCAACACAAAGCCGAGGACCAACCCGACGCCGGCGGTTGGCAAAAAGCTGAGTCTTCTCCTGGGACAACTTCAAACTGTCCACTACCTGCCCCCAAATCTGATGCAACCTCTCCACCACAGCATCCACTCCAGGACAATCCGAAGATTCCACCTGACCAGAAGAAAATCGAGGATGAAACCCCGAATTACAGAAAAAGGGAGACACCAAGGTGGCAGAACTGGCCCGATTATTGAGGGCAAACTCCGCTAAAGGCAAAAAAGCAACCCAATCATCCTGATCTGCAGACACAAAACACCTCAAATATGTCTCCAAGGTCTGATTCGTCCGCTCGGTCTGGCCATTATTCTGAGGATGGAAAGCAGACGAGAAAGACAAATCTATGCCCATCCTAGCACAGAATGCTCGCCAAAATCTAGACACGAATTGGGTACCTCTGTCAGAAACGATATTCTCCGGAATACCATGCAAACGGACCACATTTTGAAAAAACAGAGGAACCAACTCGGAAGAAGAAGGCAACTTAGGCAGGGGAACCAAATGGACCATCTTAGAGAAACGATCACACACCACCCAGATGACAGACATCTTCTGAGAAACAGGAAGATCCGAAATAAAATCCATCGAGATGTGCGTCCAGGGCCTCTTCGGGATAGGCAAGGGCAACAACAATCCACTAGCCCGAGAACAACAAGGCTTGGCCCGAGCACAAACGTCACAAGACTGCACGAAGCCTCGCACATCTCGAGACAGGGAAGGCCACCAGAAGGACCTTGCCACCAAATCCCTGGTACCAAAGACTCCAGGATGACCTGCCAACGCAGAAGAATGAACCTCAGAAATGACTTTACTGGTCCAATCATCAGGAACAAACAGTCTACCAGGTGGGCAACGATCAGGTCTATCCGCCTGAAACTCCTGCAAGGCCCGCCGCAGGTCTGGAGAAACGGCAGACAATATCACTCCATCCTTAAGGATACCTGTAGGTTCAGAATTACCAGGGGAGTCAGGCTCAAAACTCCTAGAAAGGGCATCCGCCTTAACATTCTTAGAACCCGGCAGGTAGGACACCACAAAATTAAACCGAGAGAAAAACAACGACCAGCGCGCCTGTCTAGGATTCAGGCGTCTGGCGGACTCAAGATAAATTAGATTTTTGTGGTCAGTCAATACCACCACCTGATGTCTAGCCCCCTCAAGCCAATGACGCCACTCCTCAAAAGCCCACTTCATGGCCAAAAGCTCCCGATTCCCAACATCATAATTCCGCTCGGCGGGCGAAAATTTACGCGAGAAAAAAGCACAAGGTCTCATCACGGAGCAATCGGAACTTCTCTGCGACAAAACCGCCCCAGCTCCGATTTCAGAAGCGTCGACCTCAACCTGAAAAGGAAGAGCAACATCAGGCTGACGCAACACAGGGGCGGAAGAAAAGCGGCGCTTAAGCTCCCGAAAGGCCTCCACAGCAGCAGGGGACCAATCAGCAACATCAGCACCCTTCTTAGTCAAATCAGTCAATGGTTTAACAACATCAGAAAAACCAGCAAGAAATCGACGATAAAAGTTAGCAAAGCCCAAAAATTTCTGAAGACTCTTAAGAGAAGAGGGTTGCGTCCAATCACAAATAGCCTGAACCTTGACAGGATCCATCTCGATGGAAGAGGGGGAAAAAATATATCCCAAAAAGGAAATCTTTTGAACCCCAAAAACGCACTTAGAACCCTTCACACACAAGGAATTAGACCGCAAAACCTGAAAAACCCTCCTGACCTGCTGGACATGAGAGTCCCAGTCATCCGAAAAAATCAAAATATCATCCAGATACACAATCATAAATTTATCCAAATAATCACGGAAAATGTCATGCAGACTGAAAGACTGAAGGGGCATTTGAAAGACCAAAAGGCATCACCAAATACTCAAAGTGGCCCTCGGGCGTATTAAATGCGGTTTTCCACTCATCCCCCTGCTTAATTCGCACCAAATTATACGCCCCACGAAGATCTATCTTAGAGAACCACTTGGCCCCCTTTATGCGAGCAAACAAATCAGTCAGCAGTGGCAACGGATATTGATATTTAACCGTGATTTTATTCAAAAGCCGATATGCACGGCCTCAAAGAGCCATCTTTCTTAGCCACAAAGAAAAAACCGGCTCCTAAGGGAGATGACGAAGGACGAATATGTCCCTTTTCCAAGGACTCCTTTATATATTCTCGCATAGCAGCATGTTCAGGCACAGACAGATTAAATAAACGACCCTTAGGGTATTTACTACCCGGAATCAAATCTATGGCACAATCGCACTCCCGGTGCGGAGGTAATGAACCAAGCTTAGGTTCTTCAAAAACGTCACGATATTCAGTCAAGAATTCAGGAATCTCAGAGGGAATAGATGATGAAATGGAAACCACAGGTACGTCCCCATGCGTCCCCTTACATCCCCAGCTTAACACAGACATAGCTTTCCAGTCAAGGACTGGGTTATGAGATTGCAGCCATGGCAATCCAAGCACCAACACATCATGTAGGTTATACAGCACAAGAAAGCGAATAATCTCCTGGTGATCCGGATTAATCCGCATAGTTACTTGTGTCCAGTATTGTGGTTTATTGCTAGCCAATGGGGTGGAGTCAATCCCCTTCAGGGGTATAGGAGTTTCAAGAGGCTCCAAATCATACCCACAGCGTTTGGCAAAGGACCAATCCATAAGACTCAAAGCGGCGCCAGAGTCGACATAGGCATCCGCGATAATAGATGATAAAGAACAAATCAGGGTCACAGATAGAATAAACTTAGACTGTAAAGTGCCAATTGAAACAGACTTATCAAGCTTTTTAGTACGCTTAGAGCATGCTGATATAACATGAGTTGAATCACCGCAATAGAAGCACAACCCATTTTTTCGTCTAAAATTCTGCCGTTCACTTCTGGACAGAATTCTATCACATTGCATATTCTCTGGCGTCTTCTCAGTAGACACCGCCAAATGGTGCACAGGTTTGCGCTCCCGCAGACGCCTATCGATCTGGATAGCCATTGTCATGGACTCATTCAGACCCGCAGGCACAGGGAACCCCACCATAACATCCTTAATGGCATCAGAGAGACCCTCTCTGAAATTCGCCGCCAGGGCGCACTCATTCCACTGAGTAAGCACAGCCCATTTACGGAATTTCTGGCAGTATATTTCAGCTTCGTCTTGCCCCTGAGATAGGGACATCAAGGCCTTTTCCGCCTGAAGTTCTAACTGAGGTTCCTCATAAAGCAACCCCAAGGCCAGAAAAAACGCATCCACATTGAGCAACGCAGGATCCCCTGGAGCCAATGCAAAAGCCCAATCCTGAGGGTCGCCCCGGAGCAAAGAAATCACAATCCTGACCTGCTGAGCAGGATCTCCAGCAGAGCGAGATTTCAGGGACAAAAACAACTTGCAATTATTTTTGAAATTTTGAAAGCAAGATCTATTCCCCGAGAAAAATTCAGGCAAAGGAATTCTAGGTTCAGATATAGGAACATGAACAACAAAATCTTGTAAGTTTTGAACTTTCGTGGTGAGATTATTCAAACCTGCAGCTAAACTCTGAATATCCATTTTAAACAGGTGAACACAGAGCCATTCCAGGATTAGAAGGAGAGAGAGAGAGAAAGGCTGCAATATAGGCAGACTTGCAAGAGATTCAATTACAAGCACACTCAGAACAGAGAAAAAAAAAAAAAAAAAAAATCTTCAGCAGACTTCTCTTTTCTCTCCTTTCTCTGTCAATTAATTTAACCCTTTTAGGCCGGTCAAACTGTTATGGTTCTCAATGGCAAGAGAACATAGCCCAGCAAACATACGAACTAGCTCTTGGAAGGATGGAAACTAAACTGACCATGAACTAAACCTGCCGCACAACTAACAGTAGCCGGGTAGCGTAGCCTGCGTTTTATCCCTAGACGCCCAGCGCCGGCCAGAGGACTAACTAATCCTGGCAGAGGAAAATATAGTCCTGGCTCACCTCTAGAGAAATTTCCCCGAAAGGCAGACAGAGGCCCCCACAAATATTGGCGGTGATTTTAGATGAAATGACAAACGTAGTATGAAAATAGGTTTAGCAAAATTGAGGTCCGCTTACTAGATAGCAGGAAGACAGAAAGGGCACTTTCATGGTCAGCTGAAAACCCTATCAAAATACCATCCTGAAATTACTTTAAGACTCTAGTATTAACTCATAACATCAGAGTGGCAATTTCAGATCACAAGAGCTTTCCAGACACAGAAACGAAACTACAGCTGTGAACTGGAACAAAATGCAAAAACAAACAAGGACTAAGTCCAACTTAGCTGGGAGTTGTCTAGCAGCAGGAACATGCACAGAAAGGCTTCTGATTACAATGTTGACCGGCATGGAAGTGACAGAGGAGCAAGGCTAAATAGCGACTCCCACATCCTGATGGAAACAGGTGAACAGAGAGGATGAAGCACACCAGTTCAATTCCACCAGTGGCCACCGGGGAGCCCAAAATCCAATTTCACAACACTCTGCGCTTATGGACATTTAAGGCAAACCAGCCCTTTTCACCAAGGTGCCTGGTGTATGAGACACTATCTCCTGGATACAGGTCTCTATCTGGATGTCCTTCCCAGAGATGAGATTCTACGTCCCTCCTATTCACGAATATTTTTGCGCATAGGCCCGGCTCTTTTATAAAACCCCAACCTCCTTGCAGCTTAAAGGCGATGACTGTGCCCTGCTTACGCGGGGCCTGATTAGCGGTGTGGTCCCTGTGGGCCTGGGCTTTAACCTGCAAATCCCGCTTGTCAAAGGCTCTGTGCTGGTGTAATAATTATAGGGGATAACTCAGGAGACTCTTTGCGTGGAACAAGACAACTACAGGACACAGTTTTATAAGTGGTAAAGTCTATATTATCACACGGTGATTCAAACAGGTGCAGAGAGAAACTCAAGTCCACAACACTTGGTGCAAATATCAAATGCAGCTCAGCAGTCTATAGGAAACTTCAGAGGAGAATGCAATCATGCAGAAAGTCTATGAAGCACAGTTATTCTTGAGGATTCTTGACACAAATAAGTCCTTGCTTAGTCCAAAAGACAGATAGATATGCTTATAAGGCAGTTCAAATAATATCTTAGCTCAACCAGGGAGGTCTGGGTAATAGTCTCAGGTTCTTGCAGAGCAGCAACAGCTTACATGTCCGGCAAATGCAGATGGAAGTAAACACGAGCAGCAGATGAAGGAGGATTACTGGAACTGGTGTATGCAGCAGAAACTCAGAGCAGAGTAGCAGGATAACCCCACAGGTTCACAGGAGCAGGTATATAGCCAGGGAGTCACCAGAGGTCAGGAGCTGGATGCAAGGCAGAATACTCTAGCACAGACTGAAGGCTGGGGTGGAGTTTTATAGCAGGAAGACACAGTGCACATGAGACCAAAGACGCCATCTTGGAAAAGGGCAGTAATGCACAAAAAGGTAATAAAAAATGTTCAGAGTCCTGACATTACTCCCTCCTTAGAAGCGGCCTCATGACGATCGTGGACCTGGTTTCTCAGGGAATCTCTGATGAAAACGAGAAATCTTCTGTTGGGCATTGATGTTTTCCACAGGTTCCCAAGAGTCTTCCTCAGGGGGATATCCCTGCCATCATATCAGATATTGGAGACGATTCCTGCGAATCCTGGAATCAACAATTTCCTCCACCACAAATTGTTCTTGCCCATCAATCACCACAGGCTGCGGAGGTGGCACAACACATCCCTGGAAGGTATTAGGAGATACAGGCTTCAGTAAAGATACATGAAAAACTGGGTGTACCTTCATAGTCCTAGGCAGCTTCAGCCAGCAGGCCACAGAGCTCACAATACCGTTGATCTTGAAAGGGCCAATGAATTTCTGTCCAAGTTTTTGTGAAGTAACGTTTAACTTCCGATTCTTAGTTGCTAACCACACGGAATCTCCTACCTTGAACATGGGTGCAGGTTTACGGAATCTATCAGCCGATCTCTTATAACGTTCTTGAGCTGTGGTCAGGGATTCCTTCAGATCCTCCTTTTGCAAAAATAACAGCCTCTAGTTGCTTCCTGTAGCTTTTAATGAGTTCCTGGATCCTGGATGAAGGTATTTTTGACCATTCCTCTTTACAAAACAATTCCAGTTCAGTTAAGTTTGATGGTCGCCGAGCATGGACAGCCCTCTTCAAATGATCCCACAGATGTTCAATGATATTCAGGTCTGGGGACTGGGATGGCCATTCCAGAACAGTGTAATTGTTCCTCTGCATGAATGCCTGAGTAGATTTGGAGTGGTGTTTTGGATCATTGTCTTGCTGAAAGATCCATCCCCTGCGTAACTTCAACTTTGTCACTGATTCATGAACATTATTGTCAAGAATCTGCTGATACTGAGAGGAATCCATGCGTCCCTCAACTTTAACAAGATTCCCGGTGCCAGCATTGGCCACACAGCCCCAAAGCATGATGGAACCTCCACCAAATTTTACTGTGGGTAGCAAGTGTTTTTCTTGGAATGCTGTGTTTTTTTGCCACCATGCATAAGGCCCTTTTGTATGACCAAACAACTCAATCTTGGTTTCATCAGTCCACAGGACCTTCTTCCAAAAATAAATTGGCTTCTCCAAATGTGCTTTTGCATACCTCAGCTGACTCTGTTTGTGGCGTGCTTGCAGAAACGGCTTCTTTCGCATCGCTCTCCCATACAGCTTCTCCTTGTGCAAAGTGCGTTGTATAGTTGACCGATGCACAGTGACACCATCTGCAGCAAGTAGATGCTGCAGCTCTCTGGAGGTGGTCTGAGGATTGTCCTTGACTGATCTCACCATTCTTCTTCTCTGACTTTCTGATGTTTTTCTTGGCCTGCCACTTCTGGCCTTAACAAGAACTGTACCTGTGTTCTTCCATTTCCTTACTATGTTCCTCACAGTGGAAATTGACAGGTTAAATCTCTGAGACAGCTTTTTGTATCCTTCCCCTGAACAACTATGTTGAATAATCTTTGTTTTCAGATCATTTGACAGTTGTTTCGAGGAGCCCATGATGCCACTCTTTAGAGGAGATTCAAACAGGAGAACAAGTTGCAAGTGGCCACTGTAAGTAGCTTTTCTCATGATTGCATACACCTGGCTATGAAGTTCAAAGCTCAATGAGGTTACAAAACCCAAAAAAGTGCTTTAGTAAGTCAGTAAAAAGTAGGTAGGAGTATTTAAAACAAGAAAATGATAAGGGTGCCCATACTTATGCACCTGTAAAATTTTGTTTGAATGCAGATTGCACATTTTCTGTTAGTACAATAAACCTCATTTCAAGGCAGAAACATTACTGTGTCCAACAGTTATTAGATATATGAAACTGAAATAGCTGTTGCAAAAGAACAATTTTTATAAAACATTAAGCTTAAGATTAATAGGGGTGCCCAAACTTTTTCATATAACTGTATGTAATAGTATGCAGGTACTGAGTATGTCACCAAGGAACAGACAGACCAACAGTTGATGGGTTTAATAACAGGAATCAGGTTCTCCTCGCAGGGAGGAAGCAATGGAAAATAACTAGCAATAAAACAGTGCAAAAATATGGGAGTGAAAGAATGTAACCGAAGTAAGCAAGATTTCTTGAGAAAAGAACACTTATCAGTCTGATGAGGACTTGCTTGAAGGGTCGTCTTCTCCAACGTAGGCGCCGAGAAACAGCGGCACTTGTCGTCCCTCTGTTGTCCGTGGGCTGAGTAGTCTCTAGGAGCCTGCTGCCTGGGGTTTCAGGAGTTAATGTGGTATGCACAGGCTCTGAGTCTTTAACTTTTACAGCACAGCCAGGAATCAGAGGCTCTGCTGTTATGGTTTCCAATGGCAAGGAAACATCAGAAGCATAGAATAAACGGACAAGCTCTCGGGTGATGGAAACTAGAGCTGACCGCGATGCTAAACCTACACACCACACTAGAAGTAGCCAGGGGGCATTCCTGGGTTGTCTCTAGATGCCGGCCAGAGAACTAACTACCCCTGGTAGAAGAAAACACAGTCCTGGCTTGCCTCCAGAGAATGTCCCCACAGGAGATAGCAGCCCCCCACATATAATAACGGTGAGAGCAGATGAAAAGACACACGTAGTATGAAAGCAGATTTAGCACAGAGAGGCCCGCTAACTAAATAGCAGAAAGATACAACAGAGGACTTCGCGGTCAGCTGCAAAACCCTTCAAAACACCATCCTGAAATTACCTTAACTCATGTGACAACTCATGCCACTGGAGTGGTAATTTCAGCCCAACAAGAGCTTCCAGCTGCAGAGATTCACATAAGTGCAAACTGGACAAAACATACAAAAACAGACTTAAGGACTAAAGTGTCCAACTTAGCTGAGCAGAAAACTGGAAGCAGGAACATGCAACAGAATCTGTCATGATCTCCATGGCCAGAGAACTAGCATAAGCCTCTATAGGAACAAGCTCTTGGAAGATGTAACTGTACTGACCATGAACTAAACCTACCGCATCATCTAGAAGTAGCCAGGTAGCATGTCCTACTTTTTATCCCTATATGCCCAGCGCCGGCCGGAGAACTAAATAATGCTAGCAGAGGGAAATATAAGACCTGACTCACCTCTAGAGAAATGCCCAAAAGGAGACAGAAGCCCCCCACATATATTGGCGGTGATATGAGATGAAACAACAAACGCAGCAGGAAAATAGTTTTAGCAAATTTGAGGTCCGCTTTCTAGATAGCAGAAGACAGAAAGCATACTTTCATGGTCAGTAGAAAACCCTAACAAAACACATCCAGAAATTACTTTAGGACTCTGGCATTAACTCATAATACCAGAGTGGCAATTCCTGATCAACAAGAGCTTTCCAGACACAGTAACGAAACTGCAGCTGTGAACTGGAACCAAAATACAAAAACAAAACATGGACGAATGTCCAACTTATCTAGTAGATGTCTGGGAGCAGGAACAAGCACAGAGAGGCTTCTGATAACATTGTTGACCGGCAAGCATCTAACAGAGAAGCCAGGTTATATAGCGACACCCAGATCTAATCAGAACAGGTGAACAGGGAAGATGATGTCACAAGTTCAATTCCACCAGTAGCCACCGGGGGAGCCCAGAATCCAAATTCACAACAGTACCCCCCCCTCAAGGAGGGGGCACCGAACCCTCACCAGAACCACCAGGGCGATCAGGATGGGCCCTATGAAAGGCACGAACCAGATCAGAGGCATGAACATCAGATGCAGTGACCCAAGAATTATCCTCCTGGCCGTATCCCTTCCACTTGACCAGATACTGGAGTCTCCGTCTGGAAACACGGGAGTCTAGGATTTTTTCCACAACGTACTCCAACTCACCCTCAACCAACACCGGAGCAGGAGGCTCAACGGAAGGCACAACCGGTGCCTCATACCTGCGCAATAACGACCGATGAAAAACGTTATGAATAGAAAAGGATGCAGGGAGGTCCAAACGGAAGGAAACAGGGTTAAGAATCTCCAATATTTTATACGGACCGATGAACCGAGGCTTAAACTTAGGAGATGAGACCCTCATAGGGACAAAACGAGAAGACAACCACACCAAATCTCCAACACAAAGCCGAGGACCAACACGACGGTGACGGTTGGCAAAAAGCTGAGTCTTCTCCTGGGACAACTTTAAATTGTCCATCACCTGCCCCCAGATATGATGCAATCTCTCCACCACCGCATCCACTCCAGGACAATCCGAGGATTCCATCTGACCGGAGGAAAATCGAGGATGGAACCCCGAATTACAGAAAAACGGGGAAACCAAGGTGGCAGAGCTGGCCCGATTATTGAGGGCGAACTCCGCCAATGGCAAAAAAGCAACCCAATCATCCTGGTCAGCAGACACAAAACACCTCAGATATGTCTCCAGGGTCTGATTAGTCCGCTCGGTCTGGCCATTAGTCTGAGGGTGAAAAGCAGACGAAAAAGACAAATCTATGCCCATCCTAGCACAAAATGCCCGCCAAAATCTAGACACAAATTGGGTTCCTCTGTCAGAAACGATATTCTCAGGAATACCATGCAAACGAACAACATTTTGAAAAAACAGGGGCACCAACTCGGAAGAAGAAGGCAATTTGGGCAGGGGAACCAAATGAACCATCTTAGAAAAACGGTCACACACCACCCAGATGACAGACATCTTCTGAGAAACAGGCAGATCTGAAATAAAATCCATCGAGATGTGTGTCCAAGGCCTCTTAGGAATAGGCAAGGGCAACAATAATCCACTAGCCCGAGAACAACAAGGCTTGGCCCGAGCACAAACGTCACAAGACTGCACAAAGCCTCGCACATCTCGTGACAGGGAAGGCCACCAGAAGGATCTTGCCACCAAATCCCTGGTACCAAAAATTCCAGGATGACCTGCCAACGCAGAAGAATGCACCTCAGAGATGACTTTACTGGTCCAATCATCAGGAACAAACAGCCTATCAGGCGGACAACGATCCGGTCTATCCGCCTGAAACTCCTGCAAGGCCCGCCGCAGGTCTGGAGAAACAGCTGACAAGATAACTCCCTCCTTAAGAATACCTGTGGGGTCAGAGTTGCCAGGTGAATCAGGCTCAAAACTCCTAGAAAGGGCATCCGCCTTAACATTCTTAGAACCTGGTAGGTACGATACCACAAAATTAAACCGAGAAAAAAATAATGACCAGCGCGCCTGTCTAGGATTCAGGCGCCTGGCGGTCTCAAGATAAATCAAATTTTTGTGGTCAGTCAATACCACCACCTGATGTCTGGCCCCCTCGAGCCAATGGCGCCACTCCTCAAACGCCCACTTCATGGCCAAAAGCTCCCGATTCCCAACATCATAATTCCGCTCAGCGGGCGAAAATTTACGGGAAAAGAAGGCACAAGGCCTCATCACGGCGCAGTCAGAACTTTTCTGCGACAACACTGCCCCAGCTCCGATCTCAGAAGCGTCGACCTCAACCTGAAAAGGAAGAGTCACATCAGGCTGACGCAACACAGGGGCAGAAGAAAAACGGCGCTTAAGCTCCTGAAAGGCCTCCACAGCATCAGGGGACCAATTAGCAACATCAGCACCCTGTCTAGTCAAATCGGTCAATGGCTTAACGACATCCGAAAAACCAGAAATAAATCGACGATAAAAGTTGGCAAAGCCCAAAAATTTCTGAAGACTTTTAAGAGAAGAGGGCTGCGTCCAATCACAAATAGCTTGAACCTTGACAGGATCCATCTCAATGGAAGAGGGAGAAAAAATATATCCCAAAAAGGAAATTCTCTGAACCCCAAAAACGCACTTAGAACCCTTGACACACAGAGAATTAGACCGCAAAACCTGAAAAACCCTCTTAACTTGCCGGACATGAGAGTCCCAGTCATCCGAAAAAATCAGAATATCATCCAGATACACTATCATAAATTTATCCAAAAAATCGCGGAAAATATCATGCATAAAGGACTGGAAGACTGAAGGGGCATTAGAAAGACCAAAAGGCATCACCAAATACTCAAAGTGGCCCTCGGGCGTATTAAATGCGGTTTTCCACTCATCCCCCTGCCTGATCCGCACCAAATTATACGCCCCACGGAGATCAATCTTAGAGAACCACTTGGCCCCCTTTATGCGAGCAAACAAATCAGTCAGCAACGGCAATGGGTATTGATATTTAACCGTGATTTTATTCAAAAGCCGATAATCAATACATGGTCTCAAAGAGCCGTCTTTTTTTGACACAAAGAAAAAACCGGCTCCTAAGGGAGATGACGATGGACGAATATGTCCCTTTTCCAAGGACTCCTTTATATATTCTCGCATAGCAGTATGTTCAGGCACAGACAGATTAAATAAACGACCCTTTGGGTATTTACTACCCGGAATTAAATCTATAGCACAATCGCACTCACGGTGCGGAGGTAGTGAACCCAGCTTGGGTTCTTCAAAGACGTCACGATAATCAGACAGGAACTCAGGGATTTCAGAGGGAATAGATGATGAAATGGACACCAAAGGTACGTCCCCATGAGTCCCCTTACATCCCCAGCTCAACACAGACATAGCTCTCCAGTCAAGGACTGGGTTGTGAGACTGCAGCCATGGCAATCCCAGCACCAAATCCTCATGTAGATTATACAGCACTAGAAAACGAATAGTCTCCTGGTGATCCGGATTAATACACATAGTCACTTGTGTCCAGTATTGTGGTTTATTATTAGCCAATGGGGTGGAGTCAATCCCCTTCAGAGGAATAAGAGTTTCCAAAGGCTCTAAATCATACCCACAACGATTGGCAAAGGACCAATCCATAAGACTCAAAGCGGCGCCAGAGTCGATATAGGCGTCAGTAGTAATAGATGACAAAGAGCAAATCAGGGTCACAGACAAAATAAATTTAGACTGTAAAGTGCCAATGGAAACGGATTTATCAAGCTTTTTAGTACGCTTAGAGCACGCTGATATAACATGAGTAGAATCCCCACAATAGAAACACAACCCATTTTTCCGTCTAAAATTCTGCCGCTCGCTTCTGGACAGAATTCTATCACACTGCATGCTTTCTGGCGTCTTCTCAGTGGACACCGCCAGATGGTGCACAGGTTTGCGCTCCCGCAGACGCCTATCGATCTGAATGGCCATTGTCATGGACTCATTCAGACCCGCAGGCACAGGGAACCCCACCATAACATCCTTAATGGCATCAGAGAGACCCTCTCTGAAAGTAGCCGCCAAGGCACACTCATTCCACTGAGTAAGCACAGACCATTTACGGAATCTTTGGCAGTAAATTTCAGCTTCATCTTGCCCCTGCGATAGGGACATCAAAGTTTTTTCTGCCTGAAGTTCCAAATGAGGTTCCTCATACAGCAAGCCCAAGGCCAAAAAAAACGCATCCACATTGCGCAACGCAGGATCCCCTGGTGCCAATGCAAAAGCCCAGTCTTGAGGGTCGCCGCGGAGCAAGGAAATCACAATCCCAACCTGCTGTGCAGAGTCTCCAGCAGAACGAGATTTCAGGGACAAAAATAGCTTACAATTATTTCTAAAATTCTGAAAGCTAGATCTATTCCCTGAGAAGAATTCCGGCAAAGGAATTCTCGGCTCAGATACCGGAGCATGAATAATAAAATCTTGCAAATTTTGTACTTTCGTGGTGAGATTATTCAAACCTGCAGTTACACTCTGAAGATCCATTATTAACAGGTGAACACAAAGCCATTCAAAGATTATAAGGAGAGAGAAAAAAAAGAAAGACTGCAGCATAGACAGACTGGCAAGTGATCCAATTAAGAGCACAGAGGAAAAAAAACTCTCAGCAGACTTCTTATTTCTCTCCTTTCTCAGCCAAGGATTTTAACCCTTTAGTGGGCCGGTCAAACTGTCATGATCTCCATGGCCAGAGAACTAGCATAAGCCTCTATAGGAACAAGCTCTTGGAAGATGTAACTGTACTGACCATGAACTAAACCTACCGCATCATCTAGAAGTAGCCAGGTAGCATGTCCTACTTTTTATCCCTATATGCCCAGCGCCGGCCGGAGAACTAAATAATGCTAGCAGAGGGAAATATAAGACCTGACTCACCTCTAGAGAAATGCCCAAAAGGAGACAGAAGCCCCCCACATATATTGGCGGTGATATGAGATGAAACAACAAACGCAGCAGGAAAATAGTTTTAGCAAATTTGAGGTCCGCTTTCTAGATAGCAGAAGACAGAAAGCATACTTTCATGGTCAGTAGAAAACCCTAACAAAACACATCCAGAAATTACTTTAGGACTCTGGCATTAACTCATAATACCAGAGTGGCAATTCCTGATCAACAAGAGCTTTCCAGACACAGTAACGAAACTGCAGCTGTGAACTGGAACCAAAATACAAAAACAAAACATGGACGAATGTCCAACTTATCTAGTAGATGTCTGGGAGCAGGAACAAGCACAGAGAGGCTTCTGATAACATTGTTGACCGGCAAGCATCTAACAGAGAAGCCAGGTTATATAGCGACACCCAGATCTAATCAGAACAGGTGAACAGGGAAGATGATGTCACAAGTTCAATTCCACCAGTAGCCACCGGGGGAGCCCAGAATCCAAATTCACAACAAGAATCACTCTGGATACATTGATGGCCAGCATTAGAATGACTGAGGAGCAAGGTTAAATAGGATACTCCCACATCCTGATAGGAACAGGTGAACTGAGAAGGCAAAGCTTGCAGGACACCAGTACCACAAGAGACCACCGGGGGAGCCCACGAACCGAATCACAACACTCTGCACTGTTAAGTCTCTGTACCAGGAATCAGGGGCTCTGCAATGTTAAGTCACTGTACCAGGAATCACAGTCTCTGTACTGATACCGTGGGGACCAGGGGGTCGAAGTCTCTGCACGGGCCAATGTCTCTACACAGGTCTCAAAGCGCCCCTCTCCTGTCACAGCAGAGTCCGCTTTCATGTACTCACAAGATGCAGTCTTTCTGGGCAATCTCCCTGTATTTGTCCTCAGACCGGGAGCTCTCTCTCTCCTGGAGCGCAGCTGCACCCTGCTCTGACCGCTGCTCACGCTGCTCTGTCCCCTGCGCGCGTGCCTTTCCCACTCTCTGCCCGTTTCCTTCCTGTCCCAGTCTCTAAGTCTGCCCCTTGGGGAACCTGCAGCACAGCTCAATGGTTCCAGGCACAGAGCCGAGAAGGTAACCACCCCCAGACTCTTCTTGTGTTTTACCTCCTTACATATAGAAGTGTTATCAGTGATTGTACAGGAGGAGGTGAGCTGGGACGTCACCTATTGTGAATGGTGGATCCTGTGTTATCTACTATATATAGAGGTGTTATCAGTCATTATACAGGAGGAGGAGGTGAGCTGTGACATTACCTATTGTGAATGGTGGATCCTGTGTTATCTACTGTATATAGAGGTGTTATCAGTCATTGTACAGGAGGAGGAGGTGAGCTGTGACATCACCTATTGTGAATGGTGGATCCTGTGTTATCTACTGTATATAGAGGTGTTATCAGTCATTGTACAGTAGGAGAAGGTGAGCTGTGACATCACCTATTGTGAATGGTGGATCCTGTGTTATCTACTGTATATAGAGGTGTTATCAGTGATTGTACAGGAGGAGGAGGTGAGCTGTGACATCACCTATTGTGAATGGTGGATCCTGTGTTATCTACTGTATATAGAGGTGTTATCAGTGATTGTACAGGAGGAGGAGGTGAGCTGTGACATCACCTATTGTGAATGGTGGATCCTGTGTTATCTACTGTATTTAGAAGTGTTAGGCCTCTTTCACACTTTCGTCTTTGGAGCCCCGTCGAGATACGTCGTTTTTTGAGAAAACAGGATCCTGCATTTTCTCATAGACTTGTATTAGGCTACTTTCACACTAGCGTCGTTCGACGCACGTCGCAATGCGTCGTTATGTAGAAAAAACGCATCCTGCAAAGTTGCCCGCAGGATACGTTTTTTCTCCATAGACTTATCCATAGCGACGTATTGTGACGGAGTGCCACACGTTGCAACCGTCGTGCAACAGTTGCGTCATGTTTTGGCGGACCGTCGGTACAAAAAAACGTTACATGTAATGTTTTTTTGTGCATCGTGTCCGCCATTTCTGACCGCACATGCACGGCCGGAACTCCGCCCCCTCCTCCCCGGACATTACAATGGGGCAGCGGATGCATTGAAAAACTGCATCTGCTGTCCCCGTTGTGCTTAAATAACACACTGTCCGTCGGTATGTCAGGCCGACGGTTTGCGATGGCCCGTACCGATGGACTAGTGTGAAATTAGCCATAGCGATGTATCGCGACGGATGGCCACACCTTTTGTCCGTTGTGCACTGGATCCTGCGGAATTTGGAACATTCAACGTTCAAAGGAACGTTTTTTGTCTGCAGTGGAAAAACGTTCCCCGACGCCTCCTGCGGCATACGTCGTTCCACAGAATGGGAGCCTATGGACACTGGATCCTGCGCATACTGTGAAATGCAGGAATCCAGTGACGGATGCAGTTTTTCCATCTGAGCATGTCTGGAAGCAAATTCCAACCCGGGGAAAATCAATCAATCAATCTCTCTCTCTCTCTCTCCTCCAGAAATTTATACCTGTAAATTCAGCCCGGGACTCATGCGACGCATCCATTATAACACTGGATGCGCTGCACACGTTTTCCTCTAATTTTGCAACGTCCGTCGATACGTCGGTTCACTGCACTCTGATGCAGGGCGACCGACGGAAGTGTGAAAGAAGGCTTATCAGTCATTTTACAGGAGGAGGTGAGCTGTGAGCTAGTTTGTGTTACCTTTCATTGTAATCTTTTAATGATAATGAAACTACTGAAAATCTATAAAATACAGGAAGTATGAGCCCAGTATGAGGCCTAAAGTCTAGTGTGAAAATTGCAAGATTTCCATTTTTTTTAAAATAAGGCAATTTGGAAATTAAAAAAAAAAGATTAACCGCTTAACGACCGCCGATAAGCCTTTTAAACGGGGCTGAGATAAAAGGGTATAGCGCCCCCCAATGTCAGAATATCTAAGGGATAGCAAAAAAAATTCTGATTTTCCATTCATTTCTCTCTCCTCTGATATGATCTAGCGTACCAGAGGAGAGAGAAATGGGGTCCCCCAAGCCCCCGGGTACCTCTGCAATCAGCGCTCCTGCCAAGATCTGTCGGCCGGCACCTGGCAACAATAGATTTTTCTTATTGGTTCATTTTGATCACTGTGATAGACCCCATCACTGTGATCAAAATTTAGAAAAATAGTAAATCAATTCCCCCTTTGTCACCTCCTTAGTTAGGTAAAAATAAAAAATAAATTCCATTCTTTACAGTTAGGGTTAGGGTTGGGGCTAGAATTAGGGTTGGGTTAGAACTAGGGTTAGGGTTTTGGTTAGAGCTAGAGATAGGGTTAGGGTTTGGGCTAGTGTTGGGGTTAGGGTTGTGCTGGTGTTACAGTTGTGGTGTTGGGGTTACGGTTGTGGTGTTGGGGTAACGGTTGTGGTGTTGGGGTTAGGTTGGTGTTAGTTAGGGTTTTGGGGTTATGGTTGTGGTTAGGGTTGGGGTTAGGGCTGTGCTAGGGTTGGGGTTAGGGCTGTTTTATGGTTGGAGTTAGAATTGGGGGGTTTCCACTGTTTAGGTACATCAGGGGTTCTCTAAAAGTGACATGGCGCCTGCCATTGATTCCAATGAATTTTGCGTTCAAAAAGTCAAACGGTGCTCCCTCCCTTCTGAGCCCTGCCATGTGCCTACATAGTGGCTTTCCCCCACATACATGGTATTGGAGTACTCAGGAGAAATTACGCAACAAACTTTGTGGCCCAGTTTCTCCTGATATCCTTGGGAAAATAAAAAAGTTTGGGTCTAAAGTAATTTTTTTCTGAAAAAAGTAAAATGTTCATTTTTTCCTTCCACATTCCAAAAATTCCTGTGAAGCACTTGAAGGGTTAATAAACTTCTTGAATGTGGTTTTGAGCACCTTGAGAGGTGCAGTTTTTAGAATGGTGTCATATAAGCCCCTCAAAGTCACTTCAAATGTGAGGTGGTCCCTTAAAAAAAAATGGTTTTGTCAATTTTGTTGAAAAAATGAGAAATCGCTGGTCAACTTTTAACCCTTATAACATCCTAACAAAAAAAATTGTGTTTCCAAAATCATTCTAATGTAAAGGAGACATGTGGGAAATGTTATTTATTAACTATTTTGTACGATATGACTCTTTGATTTAAGGGCCAAAAATTAAAAAGTTTGAAAATTGCCCAAATTTTCACAATTTTTGTCAAATTTCCATTTTTTTCATAAATAAACGCAAGTCATATCAAATAAATTTTACCACTATCTCGAAGTACAATATGTCATGAAAAAATAGTCTCAGGATCAGCAGGATCCGTTAAAGCCTTCCAGAATTATAACCACATAAAGTGACAGTGGTCGGAATCGTAAAAATTGGCCTTGTCATTAAGTACAAAATTTGTTCTTTCACTAAGGCCTCTTTCACACTTGTGTCGGTACGGGTCCGTCGCTATGCGTCGGGCTGAAGTACCAACGCACGTTGTGAAATTTGTGCTTTACGTGGGCAGTGGATGCAGTTTTTCAACGCATCCGCAGCCCATTCTGAAGTCCGGAGAGGAGGGGGAGGAGTTGGCATTCACTTGAACGTTTTTTCGTGCCGACGGTCTGCCAAAACACGACGGATCCTTTGCACGACGGATGTGACATGTCGCCATCCGTCGCGGTCCGTTATGATCCGTCGCTAATACAAGTCTATGGGCAAAAACCGGATCCTGCGGGCTCATTTGCAGGATCCGTTTTTTGCCCAAAACGATGGATTGCGACGGATTGCGACGGATTGCTAAAAACGCAAGTGTGAAAGTAGCCTGATTTTTAAGGGGATAAATATATGCATAAAACAAGCAAACACTTGAAATAAACAATAGATAAATCTCTGATGACTAGTGATGATTGAATAGAGAAATATTCGGATACGAGAAAATCGGCACAAATAATTTCTAATATCGGTGGATTCGTAACAAATAACGTATCCAATGCAAGTCAATGGGAAACCCAAATATTTTTCTGCTGGACGCAACAAACAGGTCGGGGGGCATGGGAAAAACCCTGAAATGAATGTCAAGAGCTAAAACTAAATGGGAACAGCATAGAGAAGATGCCTGCATGCTTTTCTGACTCACATATGGTATCTGGGAATAATGTTGTCAGACTATTGCGCCGGTTTTACGAATTTTTAAAAAGACCTACCAAACCAAAACATTTTTTTAAAGGGAAAATGCTAAGAAACATTATTTCCTTCATAATTACCTGTATATAATGCTAAATAAAAATAATTTTTAAAAAATTATATCTCCCCTTTATCATATGTTCACATGGAGCATTTTGGCTGTAGTTTTTCCTTTAACATTTGCAAGAGCTCTCACTCCAACATTTGGGAGGTCCTTCTGGAGCGCCCCCACTGCCGCAGGGCCGAGGGGTACCCGGTACCGGGCCTCTCTGTCTCAGTTCTGGGGTTGTCACGGTGGCTAGACCCGGTCCGTGATCCTGCTGAGGGGCGTCCAATGAAGGTGGAGAGTGATGATGTTGTGGTGTGGTGCAGGTCGCGGTGAATAACGAGGACACCAGGTTGCAGTCTCTTTACCTCTTTACTGAAGGCTTCAGGATCCTCAGTCCGGAATACGGTTAACCGGCCTACCTGAGTCCGGCCGGTCCGATGGCACCTCCAGAGTTCCCTTTACAGGTGGAAATCTGTGCCTACCTTCTAGTGCTTGTGTGTTGTGGTCCTTCCCTGCTGTGCTTACGGGATAGTCCCCACAACTGTTGTGTCTGTTTCTGAAGTTCCCTCACAACTCGATTATGATGTTCTTCTTCGTCCCCCCAGATGATATGGCTAGGACGCACCCGTATGACGGGTAGGCTCGGAGGTCTTCCGGGACCCTAGAGTCGCCCCTCTCCAAATGTTGCCCCCTATGTCTTCTTAGGTGATTTGAGTGAGACAGCCCGCCTATAACTGACTGTCCTGCCGTAGGTTTGAAGTAAGGCCTGGAGCTCAATACTTCCTCGGCGTTTCCGGCCACCGGCTACGCGCCTCAGTAGGATGTTGCCTCGTCTTACAGCACGACTCCTACTGGTATTTCTCCTTGTTGCGTCGATCTCGTTTCTCACTCAGCACAATAAACCTCGCTTCTTGTCCTTTCTTGGGGTACCGCCGCGATGAAGTGCAGGCGCGGTCCCGTAACGTTCCTTCTGTTCGCTAGGCCTCTGTCAGGATCCCACCCCTGACAGGGACCCCCCTGAATCTTCCCCTGCAACACCCTCTGCCACAGGATGTTGCCTGGTTCCAACCCAGTCAGCTTCTCCCTAACTTCCTATCTAACCCCCAGTTTTACCAGATTGTGAGGAGTGGCCTAATACATAGCACCCTTAGCTCCCCCTGGAGGCCAGACTGTGAAGTGTATTGGTGTCTGTGATACCTGGTCAGGTGAACTCCTTCAGTGCCATCAGACGTACCATAGCCCCCCTTAGCGGCGGAGCATCAGCACTGCAACGACCAGGACTCTGGGGCGCTGCACTTCCCTCATGCCAAATACTGGAATACACATTCCCCATCACTATACAATGCCAGCTAAAACATGGCCATTTGAATTTTGGGCTTTGCCTGCCATCACCACCATATCCACCGCCATGTAATTATGCAGCCCTCACTTTTAATTTTCAGAGGGCCAGCAAATGCCATGAAACCTGCGTTTTGTAAGGTCCACAGTTCATTTTTGCCACCGGGTCCCAATGCCACTGTCATAGCGGGTGAAGCCACTGTAGCGGGAATATAATACAGGAGTTGGGTGAGTTGTATGATCAATGTCAGGAAATTGGATTCTACCAAAGCAAATATATAGAGCATGTTTCATTACTCATTGTTGTGAAATTGGATTCTGGGCTCCCCCGGTGGCCACTTGTGGAATTGTACTTGTGTGCATCATCCCCTCTGTTCACCTGCTCCTATCAGGATGTGGGAGTCGCTATATAACCTTGCTCCTCTGTCAGTTTCATGCCGGTCAACAATGTAATCAGAAGCCTTTCTGTGCATGTTCCTGCTACTAGACAACTCCCAGCTAAGTTGGACTTTTGTCCTTGTGTGTTTTTGCATTTTGTTCCTGTTCACAGCTGCTGTTTCGTTACTGTGTCTGGAAAGCTCTTGTGAGCGGAAATTGCCACTCTGGTGTTATGAGTTAATGCTAGAGTCTTAAAGTAATTTCTGGATGGTGTTTTGATAGGGTTTTCTGCTGACCATGAAAGTGCCCTTTCTGTCTTCTTGCTATCTAGTAAGCGGACCTCGATTTTTGCTAAACCTATTTTCATACTACGTTTGTCATTTCATCTAAAATCACCGCCAATATATGTGGGGGCCTCTGTCTGCCTTTTGGGAAAATTTCTCTAGAGGTGAGCCAGGACTGTCTTTTCCTCTGCTAGGATTAGGTAGTTCTCCGGCTGGCGCTGGGCATCTAGGGATAAAAAAACATAGGCATGCTACCCGGCCACTTCTAGTTGTGCGGCAGGTTTAGTTCATGGTCAGTATAGTTTCCATCTTCCAAGAGCTAGTTCTCATATATGCTGGGCTATGTTCTCTCGCCATTGAGAATCATGACAGTTTGACCGGACAAAAAAAAGGGTTAAATTACTGGCTGAGAAAGGAGAGAAAAAAGAAGTCTGCTACAATTTTTTTTTTTTTTCCTCTAGTTCTGAGTGTGCTCTTAATTGAATCACTTGCTAGTCTGCCTATACTGCAGCCTTCCTCTCTTTCTCTCCTTCTAATCCTTGAATGGCTCTGTGTTCACCTGTTTCAAATGGATCTTCAGAGTGTAGCTACAGGTTTGAATAATCTCGCCACAAAGGTACAAAATTTGCAAGATTTTGTTGTTCATGCACCTATGTCTGAGCCTAGAATTCCTTTGCCTGAATTCTTCTCGGGGAATAGATCTCACTTTCAAAATTTTAAAAATAATTGCAAATTGTTTTTGTCCCTGAAGTCTCGCTCTGCCGGAGACCCTGCACAGCAGGTCAGGATTGTAATTTCCTTGCTCCGGGGCGACCCTCAAGACTGGGCTTTTGCATTGGCACCAGGGGATCCTGCGTTGCTCAATGTGGATGCGTTTTTTCTGGCCTTGGGGTTGCTTTATGAGGAACCTCATTTAGAACTTCAGGCGGAAAAGGCCTTGATGTCCTTGTCTCAGGGGCAAGATGAAGCTGAAATATACTGCCAAAAATTCCGCAAATGGTCTGTGCTTACTCAGTGGAATGAGTGCGCCCTGGCGGCGAATTTCAGAGAAGGTCTCTCTGATGCCATTAAGGATGTTATGGTGGGGTTCCCTGTGCCTGCGAGTCTGAATGAGTCCATGACGATGGCTATTCAGATCGATAGGCGTCTGCGGGAGCGCAAACCTGTGCACCATTTGGCGGTGTCTACTGAGAAAACGCCAGAAAATATGCAATGTGATAGAATTCTGTCCAGAAGCGAGCGGCAGAATTTTAGACGAAAAAATGGGTTGTGCTTCTATTGTGGTGATTCAACTCATGTTATATCAGCATGCTTTAAGCGTACTAAGAAGCCTGACAAGTCTGTTTCAATTAGCACTTTACAGTCTAAGTTTATTCTATCTGTGACCCTGATTTGTTCTTTGTCATCTATTACCGCGGACGCCTATGTCGACTCTGGCGCTGCTTTGAGTCTTATGGATTGGTCCTTTGCCAAACGCTGTGGGTATGATTTGGAGCCATTGGAGGCTCCGATACCTCTGAAAGGGATTGACTCCACCCCATTGGTTAGTAATAAACCACAATACTGGACACAAGTGACTATGCGTGTTAATCCGGATCACCAGGAGGTTATTCGCTTTCTGGTGCTGTATAATCTACATGATGTTTTGGTGCTGGGATTGCCATGGCTGCAATCTCATAACCCAGTCCTCGACTGGAGAGCTATGTCTGTGTTAAGCTGGGGATGTAAAGGAACTCATGGGGACGTACCTTTGGTTTCCATTTCATCATCTATTCCCTCTGAGATTCCTGAATTCTTATCTGACTTTCGTGACGTTTTTGAAGAACCCAAGGTTGGTTCACTACCTCCGCACCGGGAGTGCGATTGTGCCATAGACTTGATCCCGGGTAGTAAATACCCTAAGGGTCGTTTATTTAATCTGTCTGTGCCTGAACACGCGGCTATGCGAGAATATATAAAGGAGTCCTTGGAAAAGGGACATATTCGTCCTTCGTCATCTCCCTTAGGAGCCGGTTTTTTCTTTGTGTCTAAGAAAGACGGCTCTTTGAGGCCGTGTATTGATTATCGACTTTTGAATAAAATCACGGTTAAATATCAATATCCGTTACCACTGCTTACTGATTTGTTTGCTCGTATAAAGGGGGCCAAGTGGTTCTCTAAGATTGATCTCCGTGGGGCGTATAATTTGGTGCGAATCAAGCAGGGGGATGAGTGGAAAACCGCATTTAATACGCCCGAGGGCCATTTTGAGTATTTGGTGATGCCTTTTGGTCTTTCAAATGCCCCTTCAGTCTTCCAGTCCTTTATGCATGACATTTTCCGCGATTATTTGGATAAATTTATGATTGTGTATCTGGATGATATTCTGATTTTTTCGGTTGACTGGGACTCTCATGTCCAGCAGGTCAGGAGGGTTTTTCAGGTTTTGCGGTCTAATTCCTTGTGTGTGAAGGGTTCTAAGTGTGTTTTTGGGGTTCAAAAGATTTCCTTTTTGGGATACATTTTTTCCCCCTCTTCCATCGAGATGGATCCTGTCAAGGTTCAGGCTATTGGTGATTGGACGCAACCCTCTTCTCTTAAGAGTCTTCAGAAATTTTTGGGCTTTGCTAACTTTTATCGTCGATTTATTGCTGGTTTTTCTGATGTTGTAAAACCATTGACTGATTTGACTAAGAAGGGTGCTGATGTTGCTGATTGGTCCCCTGATGCTGTGGAGGCCTTTCGGGAGCTCAAGCGCCGCTTTTCTTCCGCCCCAGTGTTGCGTCAGCCTGATGTTGCTCTTCCTTTTCAGGTTGAGGTCGACGCTTCTGAAATCGGAGCTGGGGCGGTGTTGTCGCAGAGAAGTTCCGACTGCTCCGTGATGAGACCTTGTGCTTTTTTTTCCCGTAAATTTTCGCCCGCCGAGCGGAATTATGATATTGGGAATCGGGAGCTTTTGGCCATGAAGTGGGCTTTTGAGGAGTGGCGTCACTGGCTTGAGGGGGCCAGACATCAGGTGGTGGTATTGACTGACCACAAAAATTTAATTTACCTTGAGTCTGCCAGGCGCCTGAATCCTAGACAGGCGCGCTGGTCGTTGTTTTTCTCTCGGTTTAATTTTGTGGTGTCTTACCTACCGGGTTCTAAGAATCTTAAGGCGGATGCCCTTTCTAGGAGTTTTGAGCCTGACTCCCCTGGTAATTCTGAGCCCACAGGTATCCTTAAAGATGGAGTGATATTGTCTGCCGTTTCTCCAGACCTGCGGCGGGCCTTGCAGGAGTTTCAGGCGGATAGACCTGATCGTTGCCCACCTGGTAGACTGTTTGTTCCTGATGATTGGACCAGTAGAGTCATCTCTGAGGTTCATTCTTCTGCGTTGGCAGGTCATCCTGGAATCTTTGGTACCAGGGATTTGGTGGCAAGGTCCTTCTGGTGGCCTTCCCTGTCACGAGATGTGCGAGGCTTTGTGCAGTCTTGTGACGTTTGTGCTCGGGCCAAGCCTTGTTGTTCTCGGGCTAGTGGATTGTTGTTACCCTTGCCTATCCCGAAGAGGCCTTGGACGCACATCTCGATGGATTTTATTTCGGATCTGCCTGTTTCTCATAAGATGTCTGTCATCTGGGTGGTGTGTGACCGTTTCTCTAAGATGGTCCATCTGGTTCCCTTGCCTAAGTTGCCTTCTTCTTCCGAGTTGGTTCCTCTGTTTTTTCAAAATGTTGTTCGTTTGCATGGTATTCCGGAGAATATCGTTTCTGACAGAGGGACCCAATTCGTGTCTAGATTTTGGCGGGCATTCTGTGCTAGGGTGGGCATAGATTTGTCTTTTTCGTCTGCTTTCCATCCTCAGACTAATGGCCAGACCGAGCGGACTAATCAGACCTTGGAGACATATTTGAGGTGTTTTGTGTCTGCGGATCAGGATGATTGGGTTGCTTTTTTGCCTTTGGCGGAGTTCGCCCTCAATAATCGGGCCAGCTCTGCCACCTTGGTGTCCCCGTTTTTCTGTAATTCGGGGTTTCATCCTCGATTTTCCTCCGGTCAAGTGGAATCTTCGGATTGACCTGGAGTGGATGCTGTGGTGGAGAGGTTGCATCAGATTTGGGGGCAGGTGGTGGACAATTTGAAGTTGTCCCAGGAGAAGACTCAGCTTTTTGCCAACCGCCGTCGTCGTGTTGGTCCTCGGCTTTGTGTTGGGGACTTGGTGTGGTTGTCTTCTCGTTTTGTCCCTATGAGGGTTTCTTCTCCTAAGTTTAAGCCTCGGTTCATCGGCCCGTACAAGATATTGGAGATTCTTAACCCTGTGTCCTTCCGTTTGGACCTCCCTGCATCCTTTTCGATTCATAATGTTTTTCATCGGTCATTGTTGCGCAGGTATGAGGTACCGGCTGTGCCTTCCATTGAGCCTCCTGCTCCGGTGTTGGTTGAGGGTGAGTTGGAGTACGTTGTGGAAAAGATCTTGGACTCTCGTGTTTCCAGACGGAAACTCCAGTATCTGGTCAAATGGAAGGGATACGGTCAGGAGGATAATTCTTGGGTCACTGCCTCTGATGTTCATGCCTCCGATCTTGTCCGTGCCTTTCATAGGGCTCATCCTGATCGCCCTGGTGGTTCTGGTGAGGGTTCGGTGCCCCCTCCTTGAGGGGGGGGTACTGTTGTGAAATTGGATTCTGGGCTCCCCCGGTGGCCACTTGTGGAATTGTACTTGTGTGCATCATCCCCTCTGTTCACCTGCTCCTATCAGGATGTGGGAGTCGCTATATAACCTTGCTCCTCTGTCAGTTTCATGCCGGTCAACAATGTAATCAGAAGCCTTTCTGTGCATGTTCCTGCTACTAGACAACTCCCAGCTAAGTTGGACTTTTGTCCTTGTGTGTTTTTGCATTTTGTTCCTGTTCACAGCTGCTGTTTCGTTACTGTGTCTGGAAAGCTCTTGTGAGCGGAAATTGCCACTCTGGTGTTATGAGTTAATGCTAGAGTCTTAAAGTAATTTCTGGATGGTGTTTTGATAGGGTTTTCTGCTGACCATGAAAGTGCCCTTTCTGTCTTCTTGCTATCTAGTAAGCGGACCTCGATTTTTGCTAAACCTATTTTCATACTACGTTTGTCATTTCATCTAAAATCACCGCCAATATATGTGGGGGCCTCTGTCTGCCTTTTGGGAAAATTTCTCTAGAGGTGAGCCAGGACTGTCTTTTCCTCTGCTAGGATTAGGTAGTTCTCCGGCTGGCGCTGGGCATCTAGGGATAAAAAAACATAGGCATGCTACCCGGCCACTTCTAGTTGTGCGGCAGGTTTAGTTCATGGTCAGTATAGTTTCCATCTTCCAAGAGCTAGTTCTCATATATGCTGGGCTATGTTCTCTCGCCATTGAGAATCATGACAACTCATATTATTATCCCATATAAGGCTGAAACCTGAAGAATTATCTGGAGCATATTAATGCATTTATGTTCAAAAACGTCCACCTGCAGACCCAACAAACAACATCAGGCTACCAAATACCTGCTTAAAGAGACCAGGAGAAGGGCAACACAATAAAAAAAATCTAATAATAGAATACAGCTCTGGCAAAAATGAAGAGACCACTGCAAAATGTTCAGTTTGTCTGATTTTCCTCTTTATAGGTATATTTTTGAGTAAAATATAAACTGTTCATTTATTCTATAAACTTCTGACAACATGTCTCCGAATTTCCAAGCAATAAATTGTGTATTTTTTTTGTCTGAAAAGGAGTAGTGGTCAAAATTACAAAAAATCCAGTGCTTTCAGACCTCATATAATGAAAAGAAAACAAGTTCATAATAATTTAGAAACAACAGTACTAATGTTTGAACTCAGGAAGAGATAAGAAATTAATATTTTGTGGAATAACCATGATTTTAATCACAGCTTTCATGCGTCTTGGCATGCTTTCCATCAGTCTTTCACACTGCTCCTAGCGCAAAAATGTAAGCAGTTCTTTGTTTGATGGCTTGTGACTATCCATCATCCTCTTGACTACATTCCAGAGGTTTTCAATGGGGTTCAGGTCTGGAGACTGGGCTGCCCATGACAGGGATTTGATGTGGTGGTCTCTTAATTTTTGCCAGAGCTGTATATAGATATTGAGAGTAGAAATTTGACCATTGCACAACATACAAAGGTTTTCCAAAATTATCCCAAGGGTGCTGTATCATACACGCTGAAAGAGACCATGATGGGGACCTCACAATACATTTTGCAGTTATTATAATAGGTAGAGATAAGGAGTACATGTTTCACCATTGCACAAAGTACAACGTTTTTCAAAAATTACCCAAGGAGTCTGTATCACACACGCTAAAAGAAGTCGTAATGGGGACAGCACAATACACTTGCAGTTATTACAAGAGGTAGAGATAGGGAGTAGAAATGTGTCATAAGGGAAATGTGTATATGGAGGAAACGGGAAAAAGGGGGAGAAAATAAGTCAGCTCACCAGTCTCATGCAGAGTGCAGTGTATGTCCACGCACGGAGCCGCCCTGATCAGAGGAGCAGTCCAAAGCCAGCAATAGAAGAAAGTTCTCCAGCGTAGATCTTCATTAAAGCATCAATTTATTGAAGACATGTTAAAACCATAGTTAGGTTATATGCAACATGGAAAAGGGGTCCCTGGTGGGCCACACCGACGCGTTTCAACCATTCAGGTCTTATTCATGGTATATGTTTTAATGAAGATCTGTGCTGGGGAACTTTCTTCTTCTATCAGGGAAATGAATAGTCCCCGTCCACAAGAACTTGAAGAACTTGTCCACCTGTCTGTACTTAGGTGGACCTTCCCTGTGACTGTGTTGGCCAGAGCACAGCTGTTATTGTGTAACACATGCTTATGTAAAGCGGAGACGGCACACCGGGAAAAATAGTGTCGGCTGGGAATCGAGTACCGTGGGGCTGCCACCACCAAGAGGTAGTGGAAAACCGAAACAGCAGCATTTCCAGGGCTAGCTATCTGACAATGTGGGTGTTTAGCATTTGGACCTGTGGGTGGGTGGCTGTATATTTCTGCCTTCTAGCAAACATCTGGAATGATACTTGCAATGATGAATGGTTGCTGACTATTCAGTGTGTCGCTGGTTTTGGGCAGGAGGCATCAGTGCCTGATTCATGGTCAGCAGATTGGGAAGGCCCTAACACAGGTAAAAGGGGCAGTGGTTTGACCCTCAGACACAAATTTTGCACCCAGGTGTTCTGCCCACCTACTGGGGTGCTTGGCTGCCATGTCCTCTTGCATGCTCGTAGTGCTCAGGTTGTCAGTGTTCTTGCCTCTTCTTAGATTGGTTTGGCAGATGCTGCAAATTACAGTTGTTTTATCTGAAGGACTTTCAGAAGAAAATGCCATACAGGGGAACAACGCCTCCTTGGCTTGTTATCTAGCCGAGTGAGGGGCTCTGTGGAACAGGTGACCAAGTTCTACCTCTGGTCAAACCACTACCTCTTCTTGCCTGATTTCTTCCTACAGATCCATCCCTCTCTGCACTGCTGTACTCGCTAGGCATGCCACCATGCTAGGTTGGATCAGTGGCCTCATTATCGACCACGTCGTCTTCCAATTCCTCAAACTGATCCTCCTTGTGAGTTGCGATTTGAGGCTGACCTGATGGCAACTGTGCTTCATGATTATCCTCCAACTCTTCAGACATGAATTAACCTTCCCCAACGTGGCTTTCTCCTGGCTGTAGCTGCTGTTTGGGCATCACTGCACTCCACCTCCTCATGACCATGTTTAATGGTGTACATTGAGAGGCCTGACAAATTACAAGGGAATGTAAGCAGTACCTCAGAGTGTTGGGGTCATATCTCACCTGCGACTCTTGATGGTGGGAGGAAGAAGGACCAGGTTGAGGATTCAGAGGACCAGCCTCTTGGCTACTGAGACTGGACTGTGTGGAAGACTTCCTGGTGCTGCTTGTCTACACACTGGAGCCTTTGTCTGCCATCCAACGCACAACATCCTCGCACTTGTCTGGGTTCATTAGGGGTGTAGCATCATGCTGACCAATTTTTGACAAGTACCCTTACAAAAGTCTTATGTACAAATTCACTGTATCTAGCAATGTGTGGCTATTTTTTGGAGATCACAGCTTGAATATACACAGCAACAGCAGACTGACATAAATTACAGTCACGTTTATATTATAGTTATAGTTACGTTTGCGTATCTCTGCATCCTTTGCACCAGTCGCACTTTTTTAAACCAATATAAAATTGAGATTTTTTTTTCAATTGCCTTGCTGAAACACTCCAAATGCAGAGTAATGAAGATTATTGCCCCTGCTAAATTGTCGCATAAGATTATCAGTACCCAGATTGCAACACTCGCACAACCGCTAGATAAAGATACACTATTTTTTCAAACAATAGAAAATTATGATTTTTTTTCCATCGTCTTGCTGACACAATCCAAATGCGGAGTAATGAAGATCATTGCCCCTGATAAATTGTCACGTAAGATTATCTTTACCCAGATTGCGCCAGTTGCACAAATTCTAGACAAATATTAGGTACTAGATGGTGGGCCAATTCTAACGCATCGGGTATTCTAAAATATGTATGTCCACATAGTATATTGCCTAGCCACATAGTATATTGGCAAGTTACGTAGTATATTGCCCAGCCACGTAGTATATTGCCCAGTGACGTAGTATATTGCCCAGCCACATAGTATATTGCCCAGCGACGTAGTATATTGCCCAGCGATGTAGTATATTGCCCAGCGACGTAGTATATTGCCCAGCGATGTAGTATATTGCCCAGCGACGTAGTATATTGCCCAGCTACGTAGTCTATTGCCCAGTGACGTAGTATATTGCCCAGCGACGTAGTATATTGCCCAGCCACGTAGTATATTGCCCAGCTACGTAGTATATTGCCCAGTGACGTAGTATATTGCCCAGCGATGTAGTATATTGCCCAGCGACGTAGTATATTGCCCAGTGACGTAGTATATTGCCAAGTGACGTAGTATACAGCACAGAGCCACGTAGTATATTGGGCAGTCACGTAGTATATTGCCCAGCTACGTAGTATATTGCCCAGCCACGTATGTCACAGGTTAAAAAAAATAAAAAATAAACATATACTCATCTTCCGCAGGCGCGTTGTAGTTCTGTCGCCTGTGTGGGGTGCAGGCAGCAGCTTCCGGTCCCAGGGTGTGATGACGTCACGGTCATGTGACCGTGACGTCATGGCAGGTCCTTTTCGCGCAGGCGCACAGGACCTGTGAGGACGTCACGGTCACATGACCGTGTCGCGGTCACATGACCGTGACGTCACGGCAGGTCCTTCTTGCGCAGGCGCACATGACTTGTGATGACGTCGCGGTCACATGACCGTGACGTCATGGCAGGTCCTTCTGCCAGACCATCCTTTGCACCGGAACGTGCCGCTTGCATGGACCGGCCGGAGCATCGCGAGGAGCGGGAAAGGCGGCGGAAGGTGAGTAATGATTTTTTTATTTTTTTTATTATATTTAACATGAGATGTTTTTACTACTGATGCTGCATAGGCTGCGTCAATAGTAAAAACTTGGTCACACAGGGTTAATAGCGACGGTAACGGAGTGCGTTACCCGCGGCATAACGTGGTCCGTTACCGCCGGCATTAACCCTGTGTGAGCGGTGACCGGAGGGGTGTATGCGGGCGCCAGGCACTGAGTGCGGAGAGTAAGGAGCGGCCATTTTCTTCCGGTTTGTGCGCGTCGCTGATTGGTCATGGCAATGGTCGTGGGCGTTTTGCCACGACCAATCAGCAACTTGGATTCCATGACAGACAGAGGCCGTGACCAATGAATATCCGTGACAGAAAGAAGGACAGACAGACAGAAAGACGGAAGTGACCCGTAGACGATTATATAGTAGATTTAAGCAATAGATGAGGAATATTATTTAACAATTAAACCTTAAAATAGATGTTACTATATGCTGCCATTGAGGAATATTAATTTGTGGTAAAAAAAAATGTATAGGCTGCTACACCGGAATATTATGTAGCTCCCAAAAAAATGGTTTTGTATGTGCTGCCTGGTACTACCTAATATTATTTCCCTCTACAAAGAGCTGATTTTTATATTTTGGTAGTGGATGAAACTCTCCCTATTTCACCATAATCACAGTCTGTTCCGATTACTAACTACTATACAACACAGTGGAAAATAGCAGAGATCTGCAGCATATACTTGCAATGATGAGAACACCCAGGTGCCTGCCTTTCACCCTCCATCCTATTAAATCTCTCCCTACTTAAATCCCCACCTAACAAACAAGTAATTTCTTCACAATCTTCAGCTCTTAAAAGAGCTTTTTGGAATAAATAACGCTCACTATAACCTCCTACCACTCTCCCTACACTCCATTCACTCTCCCTACACTGAACCTACGCTCTCCTTACACTGTTTCCGGCTGCAATGTGCGCAAGATGGCACCGGCAGACTTTAAAGGGAAGGTACCGCGTTTGTAGATCATTAATACATCAATGTAATGTAGCATAACATGCTGTTATAACCAAGATTTGATTGCATTTGAAACATATTTTGTGTGTTATAGGAGTTTAAAGAAGGCACTGGGGGCTGACATCTTGGTTTCACGGTAGCAGCACGACACTTTCAGTGTCATAAGGCACCCCATGGTCATAGGCGATAGCAGAGGATCGCCGACCCTATCTATTGTAATAGAACTGTCACTGCTGTGAACTGAGCACACCTCTGTGGGCTGCACAATTTACAGAAGTGGGAGTGTTCTGCTACCATTTTCATGGAGCCCTCGGCTGTCGATTTGTCTCCTGTCATTAGGATCTGCTGACATAAGCAGTACTGGTTCCAACAGAACAGATCCTAGATTGACAGGAGTAAAATGCGGGAGAAAAGGGCGGGAATAGTTGCAGAGACTGCAAAGACATCAAGGAGGAACAGTGTACCATCAGCATTATCGGAGCAGGAGTGGTCGGTGACTCATCTCTCAGTAAGATAAGGAGGAGCTCCAAGTCTGCAGTGAATGGCCAGGCATTGTGGAGGGGGGTGAGAGATACATTTAGTATGGCTGAGACTGATGGGAGAGAGAGAAAGAGACATGTAGTATGAGTGAGACACATATGGAGCGTGATGGGGAGAGAGATACACATGGAATAGCAGGAGTGAGACACTTGGAGTGTCTCACACATGCTATTCCATGTGTATCTCTCTCCCCATCACGTCCATATGTGTCGCACTCATAATGCTACATGTCTCTCTCCCCATCAGTCTCTCTCAGACAGATTACATTATTCTCTCCCCCTCCACAATGCCTGGCCATTCACTGCAGACCTGGAGCTCCATCTTATCTTACTGATGGATGAGTCACAAAGAGCTCCCGCTCCGATAATGCTATAATGCTGCTCCATACACACCAGATGTCTTCACTCCTCCTCAGGTCCACGATGCTGCTGAGTCCACTGCCTTCTGCTCCTCTGTAAACAAGCTGTGCTTCTGATGCACTAACTGCTGGTGATAGAAGGTCACAGGGCAATCACACACAAAATGGCTCTGCCCTGTGATGCTGCTCTTCATTCTGCCCCAGGGATATTAGAACACCCAAAAGGGGAGGGAAATGCTGATGTCAGCAGTTACTGCCCCAATTCTCCAGCTAACCGTAAAGCTGGTAAGTCTTACTATAGCTGCTTGAGGTCTAAAACGGAAAATGCTCCCTCTAGTGGTAATTATATATATTTGTAAGAAAATATATAATATTTTTCATATAGAAATGTTTGCAAACATTGCAATAACACATTTTAATTACTATTTTAAGCTTAATTTCACAAAAAAATAATCTACAAGAAAACTGGTGGCACCTTCCCTTTAAATAGTCCCTATGACGCTGGAAGGCCAGCCAATCACAGTAGTGCCACACCAAAGATGGCGCCGTCGTTACTGTGATTTGCAAGCCAGCCCAGCATGTTCATTAGCTGGAAATAAAGAGCCAAACATGCTGGGCGGGTCACTCGAACACACTGAGTTGCATACCTAATTACTTACTTAGTAACGAGTAGCCCGTATAGCGTACTATGTGTGCGAGTAACGAATAGTGGCGAATGTATTTGCTCATCACTACTGATGACCCATTCCCTTTTAACTGTATATAATCAGCTCCCGAGCTCCTCTTCTGATACCTAAAGGCGGCTAAGATTTTATCTTGTAACCCCTAAGCAGGGAATTTCGAACTCTGCATTAGAAAAACAGAGCTTGTTCCCCTATATCGATATATCAAAAAATCATTCCCCAAAGAACTGGCTACCTATCTGGAGTTTTCAGTAAAACACAATGTTCAATATGATATATGCAAAAGGAACGGATTAGCATTATTCCATTTGCAAGGGAGGGTGAGATTAAAAACATCTGCTGATGTGATCAAACTTTACAACATGGGTAATAACTAGGACGGGATCAGTGAATCAGTTTCTCGTTAGTCATAGAGTTGTATGATTTTATTTAGTACATCTTAAAGGGAATCCGTCAGCCAGATTTTACATATGGAAATAACAAATTACCAAAAAAATGGTGCAAGAAAATGTCCAAAATGTACAAAAATCTTTATTAAATAAATATAAAAGATATAACAACAAGGAATGCAGAAATGGTGGATAAAAGATGCAGGTAACATGTACCGTATGCCTGGAGATAAATGGCACCTCACCACAAGTCAGCAGACAGGCAGAGCATAACATAATTTGCTTACTGCTACATTTTTAGGACTCACTTAATGTGCCATAAATGAAACACAGAAATGTGAACCAACCAGTACGTATCACATAATGTAAGTATACAATGTAAACTCAAGGAGTCCTACCAGCTGCTGTCCTGGGGAGAGCGCATCCACTCCAGACCCACCCCAACGCGCGTTTCGGCGATGTCCTTCCTCAGGGGGCGTGCTGAATCACCCACAAGATGGAGTTTATATAGTGCCAGTAATTAAAGATAGCCCATGCGCAGGGGTGCCGCACAATCAGTGCATCAGACCGGCGCCGGAAACACATGGGCCCATGTGATCCGACCCCGGACCGCGACCCGGAAGTACGGCAGTGACCCACTTTTGCCAGCTTGTAATATGGCTGCATTGTAACCTTGGTCCATGTTATGGGTGTAATTTCCCACATCCTTTGCAGCGTTCCCTTTTCCAATATGGCCGCACCAATACTTCCTGTCATGCGCACTGGGTCACTGCCGTACTTCCGGGTCGCGGTCCGGGGTCGGATCACATGGGCCCATGTGTTTCCGGCGCCGGTCTGATGCACTGATTGTGCGGCACCCCTGCGCATGGGCTATCTTTAATTACTGGCACTATATAAACTCCATCTTGTGGGTGATTCAGCACGCCCCCTGAGGAAGGACATCGCCGAAACGCGCGTTGGGGTGGGTCTGGAGTGGATGCGCTCTCCCCAGGACAGCAGCTGGTAGGACTCCTTGAGTTTACATTGTATACTTACATTATGTGATACGTACTGGTTGGTTCACATTTCTGTGTTTCATTTATGGCACATTAAGTGAGTCCTAAAAATGTAGCAGTAAGCAAATTATGTTATGCTCTGCCTGTCTGCTGACTTGTGGTGAGGTGCCATTTATCTCCAGGCATACGGTACATGTTACCTGCATCTTTTATCCACCATTTCTGCATTCCTTGTTGTTATATCTTTTATATTTATTTAATAAAGATTTTTGTACATTTTGGACATTTTCTTGCACCATTTTTTTGGTAATTTGTTGCTTTAGCAATTGGTGTGTCCTTAGACATTCATTATACAGGCACTGGGTACCTCTTATATACAATATCTTATGCCATCATGATAGGAGGTTTTACTAGATTGTGCTGTATCTGTTTTCCTTATTTGTAACATATGGAAATAGTAGTATGGTGGGGTCGTTCCCCAATAAAAATGATACTTTTATTGTTGAGATTTAATGTGACAGTCATGAGAAATTTAGTGTAGAAGCCATATGCAAATCAAGCAGGAAGTGTATTGGGGCATGTCAGTAAATTGAAAGGCATTTAACACGCCCCCAGCCTGATTTGCATATACAGGTGCATCTCACAAAATTAAAATATCAACAAAAAGTTAATTTATTTCAGTCCTTCAATACAAAAAGTGAAACTCACCTGACATTAAGCCCATAGAAAATCTATGGGGTATTGTCAAGAGGAAGATGAAAGACACCAGACCCAACAAAGCAACCTGGGCTTCCATAACCCCTCAGCAGTGCCACAGGCTGATTGCCTCCATGCCACGCCACATTGATGCAGTAATTGATACAAAAGGAGCCCGACCAAGTATTGAGTGTATTTACTGAACATACATTTCAGTAGGCCAACATTTCAGATTTTAAAATCATTTTTTCAAGCTGGTGTTATAAAGTATTCTAATTTACTGAGATAATGACTTTTGGGATTTTTATTGGCTGTAAGCCGTAGTCATCAACATTAATAGAAATAAACACTTGGAATAGATCACTCTGTTTGTAATGACTTTATATAATATATCACTTTTTGTATTGAAGAGCTGAAATAAATTGACTTTTTGATGATATTCTAATTTTGTGAGAAGCACTTGTACATTTTAGGCAAGATTTCTCATGACTGGCCCATGCGATATCTACAAAAGAGGTATAATTTGTATTGAGGTTGAAGTACCTATAATTCATACCACTAATTATATATACCCTATATAAAAAAAAATGTTCCGACAGATTCCCTTTATGCTGAAATAAATAAAATCCTGGAGACCTTATGACTAACAAGAAACTGATTCACTGATCCCGTCCTAGTTATTGCCCATGTTGTAAAGTTTTATCACATCAGCAGATGGTTTTAATCTCACCCCCCCCCCCCCTGCCTTGCAGATGGAATAACACTAATCTGTTCCTTTTGTATATATCGTATAGGAGCTTTGTGCTTTACAGAAAATTTCCTTCATCTGAGAGGTGACCAGAACAATCAGCGGAGTATCCACGCTCAACAGTTAGTCATCTGCCCGAGAACAAAGGTGCATAGTCCTCCAAGAGTCCACTGTAGCGGCACAACATGTGCAAATAAACAGCACAAAGGCCCAAAAATAACTTTTGAGAACTTTTTGTTTTTTCTATTTTCCTGCCAGTTGACCCAGAAATCAACAGAACTTTTTTGGACAAAGTCGACTTTGTCTTCTATGATATTGTACGGTACATTGTAGTCACATCTTCCTGGCACTTACAGTAAATACGTTTATTTTTCCCTTACCTCAAGAAGGAAGGATTGTAAGAGTGATCACTGCATGGCGAGACGTCAAGAGCACTTACCAGAAACGCAAAAGGAGACACCACCGTCCTCCTCAAATTCTGGAGAAGAGCAGATGTCCCAATACTTAGGTATTAATGGAGTATCCTTGGGATATTAGATCAGTGGGGTCCGCCGCCCTGTTTCCTTCTCTATAGGGCGCAGTCAGAGGGCCGTAAAACACAGATGACGATCGCATCTCAATGCCCGGACTGGCCGTCGGCTCTCCTGACTAGAGAGTCACTGTATGCAGCTGTCACGCTTGGGTTATGAGAGCCAATGGCCAGTCCGAGCATTGCAACGTGATCATCATACATGTTATATGGCTGTCTGACTGCATCCATAAACTGTAATCAGGTCCCTCGGAAGAGGGGATTAAACTGTATTGAAAGCCATAATACCACAGCTCCTGATACAGTGTAGTGGCCATTCTTGGGTACTGCAGCTCGGCTCCTATTGAAGTGATTGGGAGCAGCCACTAAACAGGGTACAGAGAAATAGTGTATGTCCAGCAAACAGCTCTTTAATGTTTCCACCATTGATCTGATAGACCATTAACTCACAGTCCTGTTCTCTTCCTTAAACCCCTTAACGACCAGAGGTATTTTTGGTTTTGCATTTTCAGTTTTTACTCCCCTTCTTCCCAGAGCCATAACTTTTTTATTTTTTGGTAAATATGGCCATGTGAGGGCTTGATTTTTTGCGGGACAAGTTGTACTTTTGAACGACACCATTGGTTTTAACATATCATGCACTGTAAAATGAGAAAAAATATCCAACTGCTGTGAAATTGCAAAAGAAGTGAAATCCCACAGCTGTTTTTTTGTTTTTTTTTACCATGTTCACTAAATGCTAAAACTGACCTGCCATTATGATTCTCCATGTTATTACAAGTTCATAGACACCAAACATGTCCAGGTTCTTTTTTATTTGTGGTGAAAAAAATTCCAAAGTTTGTTTAAAAAAAAATTGCGCCATTTTCCGATACCCATAGTGTCTCCATTTTTTGTGATCTCGGGTTGGGTGAGGGCTTATTTTTTGCACACCGAGCTGCTGTTTTTAATTATACCATTTTAGTGCAGATACGATCTTTTAATCGCCCGTTTTTGCATTTTAATGCAATATTGCGGCGAACAAAAAATGTAATTCTTGCGTTTTTACTTTTTTTCTCGTTACACCATTTAGCAATCGGGTTAATTTTTTTTTTTATTCATAGATCGGGCAATTCTGAAAGCGGCGATACCAAATATGTGTTGTTTTTTTTTTAATTGTTTTATTTTGAATGGGGCGAAAGAGAGGTGATTTGAACTTTTATATTTTTAAGCAAAGTTTAATATTTTTAAAAACTTTTTTTTTTTTCTTTGGTATGCTTCAATAGTCTCCATGGGAGATGAGAAGCTGCCTTAATCCGATTGGCTCTGCTAGATACAGACGATAATCAGATCGCCTGTATGTAGCAGAATTGCTACCACAGGACGGCGCTCATAGCATTCCGGCAGTGACAACCATAGAGGTCTGCTGGAGACCTCCGATTGCCATGCCAACTCATCGGTGACCCGCGATCACATGTCAGGGTCACCGATGGGCGGGATTTCCGGTGCGCTTGCCGAAAGCGCAAGTTAAATGCCGCTGTCAGAGTTTAACTAGTTTACAGCTGCGGGTGGATCGCGATTCCACCCGTGGCTGTTAGAGGCACATGTCAGCTGTTCAAAACAGCTGACATGTACTGGAAAAGATGTGGGCTAAGCTCCGGAGCCCACATCAAAGGGAGGGAGTCCAACATCGGCGTACTATTACCCCTGATGTCGTAAAGGGGTTAATAAACATTAATATGGTGGCCCCGGGTTTAACTTAGCAGTATGGCATCTCCTGTAAGAGATCTCTAAAATGGAAGCGTAGACAAGATCATCTTCTGAGGTCAGGGATACATGTGAAGCGATCATATTGGTGCAGTATGAGATTGTTTTATAACCAAGAAGGACATTTTTGGCCACGGCCCTATATCATCCCAAGATTAGCTGCATTCAAAATGCCCTCCTTCATCCTGATGACATGAAAAGCAAACAAGAAAATGGCAGCAGTCACGTCACGTCAGCCGCCTGTCCGTCCCCAGACACTGGGCATATTAGGCTTTATGCTGTGTCATGCACAGATTATATGGGAACATTTTCATCTGCCTAAAAGGCTGGGCCCATAATTGAAGATCAGCAGTAATTTCCTTGACAGGAATTTGGCTTTTACAGAGGACGGATAAGACCCCTTAATACAAATTAGGTATTACCACATATTAAGAAACCATTGAGAAGGGCGGCTGACCTTAGCGCTTGTGCAAGATTAATTGGTGAGAAGATGGTAATGGTTCACACCTGACTGCGTAAGCGCTGACTGGGGAGGTTTCTGTTTCTTGCAGACAAGTCTGAGCCATAGCATCTGGGAGGCTAAAGCACCGAGTATTAAAATGAGGCCGTTTTTATAAATCATACGTGGGATCTGTGCTCTTGGACACGTCTCCAATAATTTGTCTTGATTTCAGTTCTTGCTGCAGTGAAGAGTCATATGTAAACAGAGACAAGTATTGGATTATGTCATCGGGCCACCACCAAGAAGAAACTGAGCAAGCCGTGCCCTGTAATGTCTCATTGCGGTAATGTATTCTCAGCTAAGCAATCCATCTAAGTAAAGCCGACCATGCTTGGTGGAGTACAGAGAAGAGGGGAGGAACCGCAGTAAAAATTATACTGAGCTCCCAATTATGGTGCTGCTGTGTTTTGACACCCAGAACAGAGGGTCATGCAGTTGGTTTCCCATTCCACACCCTTTTCATGACCGAATGCCACACTGTTTTCCGGCAATGCAAATCTTTCAGGTAGCTGCTCAACTCTCAAGTGAAGAACTACAAAATAAACTTCCAGGACCCAAATGGAAAGTCAGTAACAGGACCCTTCACCTACCATCTAGCGCCTCCTTTTGTGGTCTAGCCTTTGGACCCTCATATGCACCTAGACCCATCAGATTCTGCTATCTTTGCCAACTTTCAGGAAATCCCTTTTGGGAGGACACAACATGCTGAAGATCCACTGGCATAACTTGAAGCTAAGATCCAGATGCAAAATCTCCAACAGGGCCTTCAACTATTATGGGTCTTTAATATTTTTGGTCTTCTCATATTGGTCAAAGGAACCTTTTTGGTTTTTTACCTGAGTGTAACAACAACCTCTGCACGCACCATGTTTTTTCTTATAGCCATGCGTCCTTTTCAGGGTACTCCCCTCCATGCCTTTTCTATATCTTATCTATATCACATTCTTCCCCCTTTTCATGCCCCTCCTCAGTGCAAAGCGTGATATCTGATTTGGCTGTATGAGAGGCTTCTGACTGAGGTCTAAGGGGTAACATTTTTCCTTGTGAAGAGTGGCATGTCTAACATGCAGTTCAAGGAGACTTATAAGCCATGGAATGCACCTCTGAGATGCCAGTCAGAAGTCTCTCATACAGCCAAATCAAATCTCCTGCTTTGCAGTGAGAGGGTTAACCCCCCCAAAACACGTGTCTGCCAACTGAGATTCTGGTTTGGCTTTCATACTTAGTCATGTGGCAAGGTTCATTAAAGGTTCAATATTGAGTTTTGGGATCACTCCATCCAATAGGTGCCACTAGATTTCTAGTCATCTTCCACTCTGAAAAGTAAATTTGCATATTTAATTTCCCAGAGGAACATTTCATGGCTTATAAGCCCCCTTACACTGGCATGTCAGGCATGTCACTCACTGTCAGAAGGTGAAATGTTACTCCTGTATGGAAGAAACTTTCAGTAAGTGCTGCTTTCCAGGAGATTTCTGAAGGATTCGTGGCACCCAAAAGATTTAACAAAATTTAAAAAATGATTCCTTGAGTCTTTCCTCTTTTTCCAGGAGTCTTCTGGATGTTACGGAACGGTAGGAAAGTACATGACGCACCCGTCTGCGATGAGGACAACGCGACCAGCTTAGATTTTCTTCCTCCTTCGAGGTTCAGTACCAAGTATGTAGATTTTATCTAGAAAAATCTTATACCGAAAAACATTCCCTGCTTCTCCACCAAAATGAGGATGTTGTACATTGCATCATGCTCCATTCTTGTATATTTGCATCCTATAGATATGCATCAGGATCTGGAGGGGACGTGGTGCAGTCTGCTTTTCATTATGCCTTGGAGTATATCTGGACAAGCTTTATTTGTTCCTTTTGTTCATGTTTTGATAATTATTGAAAATCAGTCGCTTTATTCTAATCCTCTAAACTGGAGAATAGGTCATTGGCACCAGCTGTTCCTCGTGACGTACTTTTCACTTGCTCCATTCACTTTAGTTAGACCCAACTTGGTAAGGGCAACATCAGGGTCTGACATCCGTCCTTGTCTTACACAAGTATTGTTTCATGATTTCCCTGCCCTTCTAACCAGTATGAGAGGGGCCGGGAGTTTGTAAACCCCTTGATACCCTTTCCTAACCCCTTGCTTGCTAACCAGTAATGGTTCTTACCACCCAACAGAGTTCAGGCCCCACCAGAACTGGACACTCTAAGGCTCTCATTGCAGAAATTATTCTGTTATGTCTCAAATCTACATGACAGCACAGAGTACATTTATCATTGTGGTGTGACATCACTGTAAGCATTCAACTTCTGCTTTCACATTAGTTTATTAACTACTCCTGTGCAATGACTTTATTGTGTGCATTATGTACCAGTATAGTGATTTCATTGTTGGATTTATTCTTCTGCTAATATCATTGTTTATTAGGAAGAGCTTCCTGTGGTATTACTTATCACAGTGTTTATTCCCTCTACTCGTTATTGATGATTGGTGACTATGTACTTATTATTCTTATATAATAACATTTTTGCTTAGATATATGTGTACTCTGAAAGTGTAAGAAGAGGGATCGTGCCGCTGGTACCTTTTTTGTGCCCTGTCCAGAACTGTCGGGGCTGTCCTCTGTTGTCCGGGGAAAAGCTAAGAGCCCGGACCAATCATTGCAGGCGGAAACAGGGGGTGTGGCTAAGCGCTTAGAGACTCAGCACATGCGGAAATGGGCAGACTTGGCAGGAAGAGACAGCGCGCAGAAGGGTGATGTGAGTGCTCCTGCCCTCGAGCATCAATATAGCGCAGGTCTGCGCTCGAGCTTCCCCATCACCGCTGACAGAGACTGTGAGGAGGGACGTGCAGTGTGCCCGTTTGTCACCACAAAGTGCGGTGTTAAACGTTCTGGGCTAGTGAGTACTGCGCGTGTGCTGCCAGAGACCGGGTGCAGGACTGTCATCCGCGACCTGATTCACCAGTGTATGTCTGCCGGGCCCCGTCGGGCTCAGACAGTGCCATGGCCCGCGCTCCTCCGGCCATATCAGTATATAGACTAGGGGCACAGCGGAAGGTACCGGAGACCAACCGCTGCTGCCAGAAGACAGATCATCGTTACCTCCAGGACCATATTGGACAAGCGCCGCATTATTACTATTATTTATTTGTATAGCACCATTGATTCCATGGTGCTGTACATGGGAAGGGGGTTACATACAAATTACAGATAAGCCAAAGTTTGCGCCATCACCTGCTGCCAGACTACCACGTCTTGATAAACGTCTGACAGGATAAGTTAACCCCCCAAGAACTGTTAATACCCTTTTTTCACTGTTCCTTAACCCCTGAATATTATCTATATCTTGAACTGCCGACCCAACCCCCTAGTTAACCTTTTTCCTCCCTGCGTGGAGTATCTCAGTGTTAATTAAAATTGTTAACCCTTGCTCTGTCTCCTGTCTGTCACTGCATCCCGCAACCTGCTCACAACATCACGTCATAACTAGGAAATGACATAACTCTAGATTATTTCTGGTATCTGCAGAAGGCACGGTATGAGGGGACATCTGTAGAGAGCACTGTATGAGGACATCTGTAAAGAACACTGTATGAGGACATCTGTAAAGAACACTGTAAATCAGGAGTGGGGAATCTTTTTTCTACCAAGAGCCATTTGGATATTGATACCATCCTTCAGGGGCCGTACAAACTCCGCCCACAAAGTATATCCTGACTTTGGCACTGGTTTAAGGACGTAATCTTTCATTGCATGCCCTTCAGTGTTCAGTAGTGAACACTGCGTGTATGTGCTAACAGAGCAAGAAGAAATTAATGAGCTGGTTGTAATCAAAATACACCTCCCTGCCCAAGAATGCGGTCCCTGAGAATCTTCTCAGGGGCCTAGTAAAAGGTAATCGAGGGCCGTGAATGGCCTGGGACATGAGGTTCCCCACCCCTGCTGTAGAGGATATCTGTAGAAGGTATTGGATGGGGACATCTGTAGAAGGTACTGTATGATGAAATCTGTAGAGAACACTGTATGGAGATACCTGTAAAGAACACTGTAGAGGATATTTTTAGAGAACACTATAGTGGACATCTGTAAAAGGAATTGGATGAGGACATCTGTAGAAGATAATGTTGGAGGACATGTGGTGCCCCAGGGTCCTGGTCGTCACAGTGGTATTGCTTTCTTCCCAGGGAGAGTGATGCTACGTTTGGAGGCAAGGAAGGATAACTGTTATGATCCGGTGACTTTGGAGCCGCATGAACTTTCTCTGGAGTAGGTGGAAGCTGTACTGACCGCAAAACCTGAACTAACACCGCAACTAGAAGTAGCCGTGGGGTGTACCTAACAAACCCTAGACACCTCAACACAGCCGGAGGACTAAATACCCCTATAGATAGAAATAGGAATACTACCTTGCCTCAGAGCAGAACCCCAAAGGATAGTCAGCCCCCCACGAATATTGACTATGAGTAGGAGAGGAAAGACACACGCAGGCAGAAAACAGGATTCAGCAAAAGAGGCCACTCTAGCTAAATAGGGAAAGATAGGACAGAATACTAAGCAGTCAGTATTAAAACCCTTCCAAAAATATCCACAGCAGATAATACAAAAAGTTCCACAATCTAACTAAAGACATGGAATGTATATCTGCCACTCCAGAGAATCCAACAAGACGGAGAAAATACTGACACAATCTAAGCTGGACAAAAAACACTGAATAGCACAGAATTATTAAGCACACAGCATGTGTGCCACAGAAACAAAACCAGACACTTATCTTTGCTGATTTGGCAGAAGGCAGAAGGAACCAAACCAGGACCAAAACCTCCCAACAACCATGGACAACTGGCAAGGACTAATGAATCCTGCACGCCTAAATACCCCAGTCAGAACTGCAATCAGCAGATACACCTGACCAGGACTGCAACTCAGGGGCAACTGCATTACCACCTACAACCACCGGAGGGAGCCCAAAAGCAGAATTCACAACAGTACCCCCCCCTTGAGGAGGGGTCACCGAACCCTCACCAGAGCCCCCAGGCCGATCAGGACAAGCCAGATGAAAAGCATGAACCAAATCAGCAGCATGGACATCAGAGGCAAAAACCCAAGAATTATCCTCCTGGCCATAACCCTTCCATTTGACAAGATACTGAAGTCTCCGCCTCGAAAAACGAGAATCCAAAATCTTCTCAACCACATACTCCAACTCCCCATCAACCAACACAGGGGCCGGAGGATCAACAGAGGGAACAACGGGTACCACATATTTCCGCAATAAAGATCTATGGAAGACATTATGGATAGCAAAAGAGGCCGGAAGCGCCAATCGAAAAGACACCGGATTAATAATCCCAGAAATCCTATAAGGACCAATAAACCGAGGCTTAAACTTAGGAGACGAAACCTTCATAGGAACATGACAGGAAGACAACCAGACCAGATCCCCAACCTGAAGCCGGGAACCAACACACCGACGATGGTTAGCAAAACGTTGAGCCTCCTCCTGAGACAACACCAAATTGTCCACAAAATGAGCCCAAATCTGCTGCAACCTGTCAACCACCGAATCCACACCAGGACAGTCAGAAGGCTCAACCTGCCCAGAAGAAAAACGAGGATGAAAACCAAAATTACAAAAAAAAGGCGAAACCAAAGTAGCTGAACTAGCCCGATTATTAAGGGCAAACTCGGCCAATGGCAAAAAGGCCACCCAATCATCCTGATCAGCAGACACAAAGCATCTCAAATAAGTCTCCAAGGTCTGATTAGTTCGCTCGGTTTGGCCATTTGTCTGAGGATGAAATGCAGAGGAAAAAGATAAATCAATGCTCAGCCTAGCACAAAAGGCCCGCCAAAACCTAGAAACAAACTGGGAACCTCTGTCAGACACAATATTCTCTGGAATACCATGCAAACGAACCACATGCTGAAAAAACAACGAAACTAAATCTGAAGAGGAAGGCAATTTAGGCAAAGGCACCAAATGAACCATCTTAGAAAACCGGTCACAAACAACCCAGATAACCGACATCCTCTGCGAAACCGGAAGATCAGAAATAAAATCCATAGAAATATGCGTCCAGGGCCTCTCAGGGACCGGCAAAGGCAAAAGCAACCCACTAGCACGGGAACAACAAGGCTTGGCCTGCGCACAAGTCCCACAGGACTGCACAAAAGAACGCACATCACGTGATAAAGAAGGCCACCAAAAGGACCTACCAACCAAGTCTCTGGTACCAAAAATACCAGGATGACCAGCCAACACAGAACAGTGAACTTCAGAAATCACTCTACTAGTCCATCTGTCAGGAACAAACAGTTTCCCCACTGGACAACGATCAGGTCTGTCAGCCTGAAATTCCTGAAGAACCCGTCGCAAATCAGGGGAAATAGCAGAAAGAACCACCCCTTCTTTCAAAATGCCGACCGGTTCAAGGACCTCAGGAGAATCAGGCAAAAAACTCCTAGAAAGGGCATCAGCCTTAATATTCTTGGAACCCGGAAGATACGAGACCACAAAATCAAAACAGGAAAAAAACAAGGACCATCGAGCCTGTCTAGGATTCAGCCGCTTGGCAGACTCGAGGTAAATCAAATTCTTATGATCGGTCAAGACCACAATACGGTGCTTAGCTCCCTCAAGCCAATGTCGCCACTCAAATGCCCACTTCATAGCCAACAACTCCCGATTGTCAACATCATAATTGCATTCAGCAGGCGAAAATTTACGGGAAAAGAATGCACACGGTTTCGTCAAGGAACCAACATGATCCCTCTGGGACAAAACGGCCCCTGCGCCAATCTCAGAAGCGTCAATCTCAATCTGAAACGGAAGGGAAACATCCGGTCGGCGCAATACCGGAGCAGAAGTAAATCGACGTTTAAGCTCCTGAAAGGCAGAAACAGCCACAGAGGACCAATTCGCCACATCAGCGCCTTTTTTCGTCAAATCGGTCAAGGGTTTAACCACGCTGGAAAAGTTAGCAATGAAACGGCGATAGAAATTTGCAAAACCCAAAAGTTTCTGAAGGCTCTTTACAGACGTGGGTTGAATCCAATCATGAATGGCCTGAACCTTAACCGGATCCATCTCAATAGATGAAGGAGAAAAAATAAAACCCAAAAAAGAAACCTTCTGCACCCCAAAGAGACACTTAGACCCCTTCACAAACAAAGCATTGTCACGAAGGATCTGAAATACCATCCTGACCTGTTCCACATGAGACTCCCAATCATCAGAAAAAATCAAAATATCGTCCAAATATACAATCAAGAATTTATCAATATACGTAAGTCCGGAAGATATCATGCATGAAAGATTGAAAAACAGATGGAGCATTAGTGAGCCCGAACGGCATCACAAGGTATTCAAAATGGCCTTCGGGCGTATTGAATGCAGTTTTCCATTCATCACCCTGCTTAATACAAACAAGATTATACGCCCCCCGAAGGTCAATCTTCGTAAACCAAATAGCCCCCTTAATCCTAGCAAACAAATCGGAAAGCAAAGGTAAAGGGTATTGAAACTTGACCGTGATCTTATTCAAGAGGCGATAATCAATACAGGGTCTCAAGGAGCCATCCTTCTTAGCAACAAAAAAAATCCCGCTCCCATCGGTGATGAAGATGGCCGAATATGCCCTTTCTCCAAAGACTCCTTAACATAACTCCGCATAGCGGTATGTTCAGGCACAGACAGGTTGAAGAGTCGGCCCTTAGGAAACTTACAGCCTGGAATCAAATCAATAGCACAATCACAGTCCCTGTGCGGTGGAAGAGAACTGGACTTGGGCTCATCGAATACATCCTGAAAATCAGACAAAAACTCTGGAATTTCGGAAGAGGAAGAAGAGGAGATGGACATTAAAGGAACATCATTATGAACCCCCTGACAACCCCAACTAGTCACAGAAATAGACTTCCAATCCAACACAGGATTATGTACCTACAACCACGGAAAACCCAACATGATAGCATCATGTAAATTATGCAATACCAGAAATCGACAATCTTCCTGATGGGCTGGCGCCATGCGCATGGTCACCTGTGTCCAAAACTGGGGCTTATTTTTAGCCAAAGGTGTAGCATCAATGCCCCTTAAAGGAATAAGGTTCTGCAAGGGCTGCAAGGGGAAACCACAACGCCTGGCAAACTCAAGGTCCATTAAGTTCAAAGCGGCGCCTGAATCCACAAACGCCAAGACAGAAAATGATGACAATGAGCAGATCAAGGACACCGATAACAGAAATTTAGGTTGTACAGTACTGATGGTAAATGAACTAGCGATCCTCTTTGTCCGTTTAGGGCAGACTGAAATGACATGAGAAGCGTCGCCACAATAATAACACAACCTATTCTGACGTCTGAGTCCTTGTCGTTCTGTCCTAGACAGAATCCTATCACACTGCATTGGCTCAGGACTCTGCTCTGAGGACAATGCCACAGCGCGCACAGTTCTGCGCTCCCGCAAGCGCCGATCAATCTGAATGGCCAAAGACATAGAATCACTCAGACCGACAGGCGTGGGAAACCCCACCATAACATCTTTAACGGATTCAGAAAGACCCTTTCTGAAAATTGCAGCCAAAGCATCATCATTCCATTTAGTCAACACAGACCATTTTCTAAATTTCTGACAATACAATTCTGCTGCCTCTTGACCCTGAGATAGGGCCAACAAGGTCTTCTCCGCTTGATCCACAGAATTAGGTTCATCATATAATAGTCCTAAAGCCTGAAAAAAGGAATCTACATTAAGCAAAGCCGGATTCCCAGATTCCAGGGAAAATGCCCAATCCTGTGGATCACCACGCATCAGGGAAATGACGATTTTAACCTGCTGAATAGAATCCCCAGAGGATCGAGGTCTCAAAGCAAAAAACAGTTTACAGTTGTTTTTAAAACTCAAAAATTTGGACCTGTCACCAAAAAACAAATCAGGAGTAGGAATATTTGGCTCTAAAACAGGAGTCTGAACAATATAATCAGAAATTCCCTGTACTCTAGCAGCAAGCTGGTCTACACGAGAAGCTAATTCCTGAACATCCATGCTAACACAAGACTCCTTAGCCACCCAGAGAAAAAGAGGGAAGAAAAGGCAAAGCAAACTGCAGAAAAAAAAATGACTCAACACCTTTCTTCCCTTCTTCTGAGATGCATTTAACTCATAGTGGGCCAGTTGTACTGTTATGATCCGGTGACTTTGGAGCCGCATGAACTTTCTCTGGAGTAGGTGGAAACTGTACTGACCGCAAAACCTGAACTAACACCGCAACTAGAAGTAGCCGTGGGGTGTGCCTAACAAACCCTAGACACCTCGACACAGCCGGAGGACTAAATACCCCTATAGATAGAAATAGGAATACTACCTTGCCTCAGAGCAGAACCCCAAAGGATAGGCAGCCCCCCACGAATATTGACTGTGAGTAGGAGAGGAAAGACACACGCAGGCAGAAAACAGGATTCAGCAAAAGAGGCCACTCTAGCTAAATAGGAAAAGATAGGACAGAATACTAAGCGGTCAGTATTAAAACCCTTCCAAAAATATCCACAGCAGATAATACAAAAAGTTCCACAATCTAACTAAAGACATGGAATGTATATCTGCCACTCCAGAGAATCCAACAAGACTGAGAAAATACTGACACAATCTAAGCTTGACAAAAAACACTGAATAGCACAGAATTATTAAGCACACAGCATGTGTGCCACAGAAACAAAACCAGACACTTATCTTTGCTGATTTGGCAGAAGGCAGAAGGAACCAAACCAGGACCAAAACCTCCCAACAACCATGGACAACTGGCAAAGACTAATGAATCCTGCATGCCTAAATACCCCAGCCAGAACTGCAATCAGCAGATACACCTGACCAGGACTGCAACTCAGGGGCAACTGCATTACCACCTACAACCACCGGAGGGAGCCCAAAAGCAGAATTCACAACAGATAACTGCATCCAGGTACCACAAACATGAAACACTTCAAACTTAGGCGTCACGAACAGGGTGGACTGACCCCGCAAATTGGGTCATGTGCGCCTAAAAGACTGTGCCATAACTGTGCCTGAACCGTACTTTATTGTGAGACTGTGTATCGCAAAAGACCGCCAAAATTGCCACCAAACCCACCGCCATAACAGCGCCATGAGGAGCGCCAGAGAAGAAGGGCGTGCCATTGTGGGAGGAGACTACCAAAGCGGCGCGAACAGTGATGAACGCCTCCTACAAATGCTATTACACAATGAGGACCTGCCCATCTGCCAAAGAGGTCTGCCTCCTGATTTGCAATGGCAGGAACAAGAGGGAGAAGCCCCGCCCCCAAGAGATGGAGGAGCAGCGTGCATGTGTGGCTGCAGATCTGGAAGAAGAAATGGCGACCAGCGGGTACCTGAACGAAGTGACCCGGGACCATCCCAAGCCACCGGAGGACTCAAACTCACGGCTGCTGGAGAATCTGGACTTCCTGGAGCCGCAGGTGGAGATGCTGGGCCGCCAGCTCCTGAACACAGAGCTGACCTCAGTGAAGAAATGGAAGTCGGCCCTGTGCAGAAAGAACGCACTGGAGGAGTCACAGTCCACGCAGCAGCCGATTCCAGCATCCTCATTAGCGGAGTGGACCGACATTGGTGGAACCACATCAGACGCAGGTACAGAAAGCGACCCTGCCCAGATGACTGATCCCGCTCCCGTGACTACTCTTCCCCATTCACTGACCTCACTCCAACGACGGCACCTGCCCCAGATGAAGGCCCTGGTCCAGCGACTATTACCACCGACGACGAGACGCTGACCGGCCCGCTCCCAACAACCATAGGCACACCTCTGAAGGTGAGCCCCGAGGGGGTAGTTTTCCAATGGGACAATCCGAGAGCAGAACCAACCGGGTCCCCTGGGGAGGTCCAACCGGAAGGGTCCCATATTGAAGCCCTAACCTGGGAGGAGTATGACCGACGACTGGTGCAAAAATGGAAGGAGGAAAAAGGGAGTGGGGCCCAACGTAAAGTGCAGGCCCATAAAACCAAACGATGTAACAAGAGCTCAGCGAAACGGGGGATAGTAGTGGCCTTTCACCCAAGAAGGGGTTGGGGCTTCATTAAGGAACCGGGACTGCTGGCAGAAGTCTAAGTCACCAGCCGTGACGTGGAATACCATCTCCGGGAAGGACATCCTGGCCGGGATTTCTGCTGAGGGGATCAAGTGACCTACACACGTCACTGGAGCAAGAAAGACTGGTACGCCATAAACGTTAAAAGATGTGCATCTGCAGTAGCGCCACCTGGTGCCAAAACCAAAACCACCAGCGCTATCCCTCCAGTCCCTGAGACAGCAACTCCTCAAACCAACACTACTACAACTGTGTGCATAATCACCACCACTGAGACAACTGCTGTGGCAAATGCAATAGCTGATGTATGTACTCAGGCCACGCAAACTCTGATAGCAGCTAATGACTTGACCATATATGAGAGGCAAACCCATGATGTTGATATAGCATCAGATGAGGATTCGGATACAAACCTTTCTAGGCCAGGAAGTGTTCGATACCGACTGGTGCCTTGGCAACTGCTACAGTAAAAGGAAATGTGAAAATGACTGTACATAGTTGATTTAACTCTTCACTGCTAATTTAAAATGACTGTTGCTGTTCACAAGTTTACCATTAACTCTTTGCTGCTACTGTTTAAAAGTTAAATAAACCCTATCAGGGTTTCTTCTAAAAGGGGTCCCCTGTTTTAAGGGATCCTATGTTTTGCACAAGTTGCCTTAAAGAACTGTGAATCATGAACTGTGCATGATCAAGACTTTGCTTGTAAATAGTTTGCACCTTCTTAAAGGTGCTTCCTACTGGTTTAACAAAAGAAGCTTTTAAAGACAAGAGACTGCTTCTAACTTTGTTGTGAGAACTGCTTTGTTTCCCAGAGACCTGAAGAAAAACCCTCTTGGCGCGGCAGGATTCCAGGTCTGGATTCACGCCTTGTAGCCCGCCCAAGCCCAACGTTGCTGCTGTTCTAAAGTTAATGATTGACTTGAGTATTATTTGCAGTACCTCATTGAAAGACTTGAATATTGTTTGAACCCTTAAAGGGAATGTTGAATTGTTGCACTTTGCCAGTTATATGTTGCAAGAAAGAAAGTTGATATATTAAAGAGCTAATATAGTAGATAAATTTGAGACTTGAATGTAGATAGAATTGTGTTTTATATAGCTGATAGTGTGTAGCGGATATTCTGATGCACTTTTGAATAAACTGAAGAAAATATAGTGAGCCCGTGGGGGTTGATAGAAAGTTCTGCACTTGAATAAAGATTGAATGATTATCTGCACTTTTAAAGTCCTAAGCTAGTATACCCATAGTGGGTGATCATATTTTATAGTTAGTTCATAGTTATATTGTTTTATAAAATTTCCCTATTCATGAAAGTATGCATACATGTAAATAGTTATTGCAACGTTCAAGTGTCCTCACCTCCCATAAAGGGAAGCTCTAGATATAATATTAATTTGTTTTATAAGTTTATTGCATTCCAAAAATTGTATGTCTTTTTGCTAACCTGTAACTGTTGTTTTTCTTTTCCCAGTCCGGGAGTACTGGATTTAACGGGGGGGGGGGGGGGGGAGTGTGGTGCCCCAGGGTCCTGGTCGTCACAGTGGTAATGCTTTCCTCCAGGGGAGAGTGATGCTATGTTTGGAGGCAAGGAAGGCTAACTGCATCCAGGTACCACAAACATGCAACACTTCACACTCCAGGCCACCAGGGAGAGCTTCTGATCCTATTTACTAGGTGACTCCCCATATATATATAACTGGTAGTCTGTAGGGAAAGTTAGTTAGTTCCAGACATCCGTCTGAGGAGGACAAAGGGTCCACTGAGCTGTGCATGCCCACAGAGCTGCAGCTCCCAGAAACAGACATTTGAACATAGTAACATAGTTAGTAACACAGGTAATAAGGTTGAAGGAAGACTTTAAGTCCATCTAGTTCAACCCATAGCCTAACCTAACATGCCCTAACATGTTGATCCAGAGGAAGGCAAAAAAAAAAACCCATGTGGCAAATAGTAGGCTCCACTTTGGGGAAAAACATTCCTTCCCGACTCCACATACGGCAATCAGACTAGTTCCCTGGATCAACACCCTATCAAGGAATCTAGTATGTATACCCTGTAACATTATATTTTTCCAGAAAGGTATCCAGTCCCCTCTTAAATTTAAAGTAATGAATCACTCATTACAACATCATGCGGCAGAGAGTTCCACAGTCTCACTGCTCTTACAGTAAAGAACCCGCGTCTGTTATTATGCTTAAACCTTTTTTCCTCCAGACGTAGAGGATGCCCCCTTGTCCCTGTCTCAGGTCTATGATTAAAAAGATCATCAGAAAGGTCTTTGTACTGTCCCCTCATATATTTATACATTAAAATAAGATTACCCCTTAGTCTTCGTTTTTCCAAACTAAATAGCCCAAGTGTAATTACCTATCTTGGTATTGCAGACCCCCCAGTCCTCTAATAACCTTGGTCGCTCTTCTCTGCACCCGCTCTATTTCAGCTCTTTGTTATACACCGGAGACCAGAACTGTGCACAGTATTCTAAGTGTGGTCGATCTAGTGACTTGTATAGAGGTAAAATTATGTTCTCCTCATGTGCATCTATGCCTCTTTTAATGCATCCCATTATTTTATTTGCCTTTGTAGCAGCTGCCTGACACTGGCCACTGAATATGAGTTTGTCATCCACCCATACACCCAGGTCTTTTTCATTGATGGTTTTGCCCAGAGTTTTAGAATTAAGCACATAGTTATACATCATATTACTTCTACCCAAGTGCATGACCTTACATTTATCCCCATTAAAGCTCATTTGCCATTTATCAGCCCAAGCTTCTAGTTTACATAAATCATCCTGTAATATAAAATTGTCCTCCTCTGTATTGATTACCCTGCAGAGTTTAGTGTCATCTGCAAATATTGAAATTTTGCTCTGAATACAAGGTCATTAATAAATATGTTAAAAAGAAAAGGGCCCAATACTGACCCCTGTGGTACCCTACTGCTAACCGCGACCCAGTCCGAGTGTGCTCCATTAATAACCATCATTTGTTTCCTATCCCTGAAGACCGAATTGTTTGCAGCGATCGTGCAGGAGAAGGAGCAAAGGAGAGGATATCAGAAGGGGACCATCCCCGAGTAGGCTGCCTCCTTCTGAGGTGCAGAGACCAGTAGCCAGAACACCGAGGTTGTAAGGACCTCTATGACTTACATCAGAGACCGGCAGGACAGCTGAACTCTACGTTACCTTTCCGACCTAACGCCCAGGAGGCACGGTGACAACCTTAGAGGCTGGGGCGTGCTAGAGTACCTATAAACCGCCTCAAGTCACCAGTCATACGGGTATGTCCTATCCAATCTGGGGGACAGAGAGAGATAACATCTGTGAGGGACCTTATGAGAAGCTTAGCAGTAAGGGACTACACCACCACGGCGCTAGAGGAAAGGCTTTTATTCTCCACCTGGACAAGGGGACTCTGCCTGCCTGCCCTGTGGTCTGGTGCTCTGGACTGTGGATGCTGAAGTCTTCAGTAAAGGTAAAGAGACTGCAACCTTGTGTCCTCGTTCTTCACTGTGCCTCTCACCATTCCACCATCTACACAAGCCCTGGGGGTATACTTCACCTGTGGGAAGGTATACCATCTAGCTGCCATAACATCACCCCGGCGGACCCCTTAAAGCTGCGTCGGTCACCCTGACCAAATACCACAGGTGGCGTCACGAACATAAACTCTATCCCTTTAAAGACCTTTCCCTTTTATACGGACGTCCCAGGGCCACGGACCGGGTCAGCCACCGTGACATCCCCCTGTGAAACAGCAGGACCCAGTACCGAGTACCCCACTGCCCTGACGGGCGCTCCAGACATCTGTAGAGGACATTGTTTGAGGATATCTGTAGAGAACACTGTATGTGGATATCTGTAGAGAACACTGTATGTGGATATCTGTAGAGAACATTATATGTGGATATCTGTAGAGAGCACTGTATTTGGATATGTATAGAGAACACTATATGAGGACATCTGTAGAGAACACTGTATGTAGATATTTGTAGAGCACACTGTATGTGGATATCTGTAGGGAACACTGTATGAGGACATCTGTAGATCACACTGTATGAGGAAATCTGTAGGGAACACTTCATGAAGACATCTGTAGAAGGTATTGGATGGGGACATCTGTAGAGAACACTGTAAACACTGCATGAAGACATCTGTAGAAGGTATTGGATGGGGACATCTGTAAAGAACACTGTAAACACTGCATGAAGACATCTGTAGAAGGTATTGGATGGGGACATCTGTAGAGAACACTGTAAACACTGCATGAGGACATCTGTAGAAGGTATTGGATGTGGACATCTGTAGAGAACACTAAATGAGGATATCTGTAGAAAATACTGTATGAGGATATATGTAGAAGGTATTGGATGGAGACATGTAGAGAGCACTGTATAGCAACATCTGCAGAGTGCACTGTATAGAGACATCTTTAGAGGACACTGTATAGGGACAACTATAGAAGGCACTGTATGGAGACATCTTTATAGGGTACTGTATATGGACAACTCAGAAGGCACTGTATGTGGATATCTGTAAAGGACACTGTATTGGGACATCTGTAGAGGGAACTATGGGGACATCTGTAGAAGGCACTGTTTGCAAACATCTGCAGTGAACATTGCATGAAGACATCTGTAGAGAACCCTGTATGATAACATCTGTAGAAAGCACTGTATGAGAACATCTGTAGAGGGAACTCATGGGGATATCTGTAGAGTGCATTGTATGGGGACATCTGTAGAGGAGCCTGTATGAACATATCTGTAGAAGGCACTGTATGCAAACATCTGCAGAGGACACTGCAAGGAGACATCTGTAGAGAACCCGGAATGAGAACATCTGTAGAGGGAATTGTATGGAGACATCTGTAGCAGGCACTGTATGCGAACATCTGCAGAAAACATTGCATGAAGACATCTATAGAGGACACTGGGGACATCTGCAGAAAACACTACATGGGGAATCTGCAGTAGGCCCTGTATGGGGACATCTGTAGAAGACTCTGTATGGGGTCAGATGTAGAGAACACTGTATGGAAACATCTATAGAGAACACTGTACTGGGACATCTGTAGAAGACTCTGTATGGGGTCAACTGTAGAAGATTCTGTATGGGGTCAGCTGTAGAGAACACTGTACTGGGACATCTGTAGAGAGCACTGCATAGGGACATCTGTAGAGAGCACTGCATAGGGACATCTGTAGAAGACACTTTATGAAGACATCTGTAGAAGACACTGTATGGGAACATATGTAGAGAACACTGTATGGGTACATCTGTAGAGGACATTGTATGTGGAAATTTGTAGAAGGCCCGATATGGAGTCACCTGTAGAAGGCACAGTATGGAGTCATCTATCGAAGACATATGTGGAAGTCATGGTATTAGGCACTATATAGGGACAGATGTACAAGGCACTATATTTGACCATATGTTAAAGGCTCTGTATCAGGGTAAATGTAGAAAGCACTGTATCGGGGCATATGTAGCAGGCACTATAGAAGGGCATATGAGGAAAGTGCTGTATCAGAGAAGTTGTTGACATGGACATTTACTTTGCAATAAACAGTGGACATAATTTATCCTAAATACCAAGGGTCCTTACAAGTAAACCCTCTGCACTTGACTTCTCTACAATACATTGAATATGTTTTAGTTTACTCAGAAACGTGTTTAACCTAAATCCCTGCACGTCATCAATCACTGCACTTCCTTATACTGTGTGACATACTGTGTGGTATGGGATATCCCCAGTGCTCCCGACTGACACTAAAAGATCCCAACTCTATGGGGGTCAATGACCTTAATCCTTCATTCTGTGAAATGTACCTGCCTCCTAATCCTTACTCATATATATTATTTAGAAGATGTATATTAAGGTCTTTGGAGACACTAAGACAAAACATGTCGGGGAGGGAACATTACAGTTTTTTGGAAGGAAAGAAAGATAAAGTAACATCAGCACAATAATATCCAAATAATAGTCAAAGTCGTAAATAATGGCAAAGTACAAAAAAAGTCAAAACTCAAAAAAACCATAATGCTGCCTATCGAACCTACCTAAAAGTGCCGTACCGTCGCAAAAAGAAAATCGCTTTATGGTTCAAAATAACAACATGATAGTGTACTAACATAAACTGCTGTATTCCGTCTATATAAAATTGCCATACAGTGAATATACAGTAACTATATCATACTGTAACTGAAGAACATTGCTGTACGTATGATGCCCAACACCACAGGGCACCACAGATGATGAGACGTTGTAGAAAGGGAAAAGGGTGGTAGAGGTTAAACAAGCAGACATTCTCCATAAATATGTGCATTATGAATAAATAATATTAAAGGAGTTCCTTCATTCTAAAATCCCCTTTAATATGTCCTATTTGGCCATATATACAGCATCATATGTATGGTTGTGAGTGTCACCAACTTGGGCAGTGAGTGGAGAACTTGCTCTGACAGATTAGATATCAGCATATACTAAAACAATTTCTTATAAAAACTTGTGTGCATGCTGACTCTTCCACATCCCTGGGTTTCGCCTTGCACTAGGCTTCTTCAGGGGATTTACCATTTTATCTTTTACTTTCCACTCTTTTAAACTTAGCGGCAACATTCTGCACTATATTGGAACTCTCTGGGACCACAGTCATTGACATTTTTTACATATAACCCAATTCTCCTTTTCTTAGCCATGCCCCTCTATGCCTCACCCACTCCCCCTTTATGCCTTTCCCAGCCCCCACCTGAATCTGGCGTTATCTCTCTTTGGATCCTGTGACTCTCCGGCCCTGAGATATGGTCCCTTTCTTTTTTATCTGAAATTAATCATTATAGACAACTAGGTGTCATTCATAATGATGACTACACCCCCATGGCTAACAAGGTTAGATTTATATGCAAGGAAGAGGAGGCCATATCTCAGGAACGGAGAGGCGCAGGAACAAAAGAAGAACATCGCCGGATTCAGGAAAACATCGGCATTTACACCAAGTAAAAAAAATACATATTAATGGCAAGTGACAGGTCCTTGGGAGTATTATTGAGCATTGGCTGTGCCATCCTGAGTGTAAAAGAAGCCGTCCACAGACTGGAGTTTGCTACTAGGAGTCCACCTTATAAACTATTTTATTGGGGATGTATCTATGATTCCCTATGAAGAAGAATCCCTCCCTGGCTGAGCTGGAATACAATGCCCCATGTTGACAATATTCCCTATAACCACATGTCTTTATAAGACTTTTTCAGAATTAAATGCCAACTATTTAACATTTGCATCAAGTAAACCGCCACAACGGAAAGCAAAGCGAGGTTGCTAACAACAAATATTCTGTTCTATTCCGCAATTATTTTATTGGGCTCCCTCCTCGTTAGTGAAGCATGGAAGTCAGTCATGCAGGAGAGGAAAGCCCTTGCCCTGGACACGGACCCTAATGGGAGCAATACTAAGTATTACGGGATAATGGCTTCCTTGTCAAGAAAATGAAGCAATACATAAAAGAATGGATTATTGAACACATAATGAAGAGAACGCCCATCGCATTTGTTTATCATATCCATTCCAGCCCCTAGAAAAGGCTCACAATCTAATGTCTGCTGTGAAGAACTATATGGATTCATTGCTAGAGACCGGACGGTGGCTGATGATACACTGATTTTTAGCATAAAAATAATATTACAACACACTTTCATTTGGCATGTCCCCTGGAAAGCTGCACCTGAGGGGCTTCTATAGGGATCGTTGGCAAAACCTCTCTCCGAATGGCTGATTACTACACAGTGCAAAGGTACAAGGGAAGAGTTATACTGCGCCCGCTAATAAATGCTTTACTATCAACTACTCAGCATGAGAAACACAGATTGTAGCATGAAATATAACAAATGTATTAGTACTAGGAAATCAAGATATTTTTTATTTTAAAAAAATGAGCAAGAAACTACATATCTCAAACATGGATTTTGTCTATTTTGTCTTACCTGTCCATATGTCAGCCATATGCAAGCTGCGAAATAGACTGCTACTCCAGAGGGATTGTATTCAAACATTGACCAACAATAATTTATTAGTATTCTCTGCTGGATCATTATTGGACATGAAGATTTCCAAGAATATATAATCTCCTCCTTGATCATAGATTAGAGCAGGTATTTGTGCTACTATAATACTGCTCCTATGTGCAAGAATATAACTACTGTAATACTGCGCCGATGTACAAGAATATAACTACTATAATACTGCTCCTATGTACAAAAATATAACTACTATAATACTGCGCCTATGTACAAGAATATAACTACTATAATACTGCCCCCTATGTACAAGAATATAACTACTATAATACTGCTCCTATGTACAAGAATATAACTACTATAATACTGCTCCTATGTACAAGAATATAACTACTATAATACTGCCCCTATGTAGAAGAATATAACTACTATAATACTGCTCCTATGTACAAGAATATAACTACTATAGTACTGCTCCTATGTACAAAAATATAACTGCTATAATACTGCCCCTATGTACAAGAATATAACTACTATAATACTGCCCCTATGTACAAGAATATAACTACTATAATACTGATCCTATGTACAAGAATATAACTACTATAATACTGCCCCCTATGTACAAGAATATAACTACTATAATACTGCCCCTATGTACAAGAATATAACTACTATAATGCTGCCCCTATGTGCAAGAATATAACTACTATAATACTGCCCCTATGTACAAGAATATAACTACTATAATACTGCCCCTATGTACAAGAATATAACTACTATAATTCTGCTCCTATGTACAAGAATATAACTACTATAATACTTCCCCTATGTACAAGAATATAACTACTATAATACTGCTCCTATGTACAAGAATATAACTACTATAACACTGCCCGCTATGTACAAGGATATAACTACTATAATACTGCTCCTATGTACAAGAATATAACTACTATAACACTGCCCGCTATGTACAAGGATATAACTACTATAATACTGCTCCTATGTACAACAATATAACTACTATAATACTGCCCCTATGTACAAGAATATAACTACTATAACACTGCCCGCTATGTACAAGGATATAACTACTATAATACTGCTCCTATGTACAAGAATATAACTACTATAATACTGCCCCTATGTACAAGAATATAACTACTATAATACTGCCCCTATGTACAAGAATATAACTACTATAATACTGCTCCTATGTACAAGAATATAACTACTATAATACTTCCCCTATATACAAGTATATAACTAATATAACACTGCTCCCATGTACAAGAATATAACTGCTATAATACTGCCCCTATGTACAAGAATATAACTACTATAATACTGCCCCTATGTACAAGAATATAACTACTATAATACTGCCCCTATGTACAAGAATATAACTACTATAATACTGCCCCTATGTACAAGAATATAACTACTATAATACTGCCCCTATGTACAAGAATATAACTACTATAATACTGCTCCTATGTACAAGAATATAACTACTATAATACTGCCCCTATGTACAAGAATCTAACTACTATAATACTGCCCCTATGTACAAGAATATAACTACTATAATACTGCCCCTATGTACAAGAATATAGCTACTATAATACTGCCCACTATGTACAAGAATATAACTACTATAATACTGCCTCCTATGCAGGGCCGTATTTAGAGTCTCTACTGCCCTAGGCACTTTTAGTGCTGCCTCCCCCTTTGGTGAGTATGACACTATCGGCAGTGACTTTGGCAAGAGTCGCTGATGTGAAAGTCGCCTTTTGCAGCAGATCCGGCAGTTTTTCTGCATCTGCCGCGTAACGGATCACTTACGGCAACACTGCGTTCGGCCTCATTCATTCCCTATGGGATTTGCAGCACTTGCCATGATCTGGCAAATGTGATACCATACCTCCCAACTTTTGAAGAAGGGAAGCAGGTATAAAGTTTGCTGCGCGCGTAGTGCGCCGCGGCAAATTTTAGGCCATGCCTCTGACCACACCCATTTCACAACTAGTCACACCCATATCCACGTCCCAACCACAGCCATTTAGCACTGCTGATCACACTGTTTTATATACAATAATTATAAACAAAAAAAAATATGGCCACACAGTGCTCCATATTGTATAATGGCCACACATGATGCTCCATACTGTATAATGGCCACACATGATGCTTAATACTGTATAACGGCCACCACACATGATGCTCCATACTGTATAATGGCCACACAAAATTCTCCATACTGTATAATGGCCACACAGTGCTCCATACTGTATAATGGCCGCACATGATGCTCAATACTGTATAATGGCCACACATGATGCTCCATAGTGTAGAATAATAATAATAATTTTTATTTATATAGCGCCAACATATTCCGCAGCGCTTTACAAATTATAGAGGGGACTTGTACAGACAATAGACATTACAGCATATCAGAAATCACAGTTCAAAATAGATACCAGGAGGAATGAGGGCCCTGCTCGCAAGCTTACAAACTATGAGGAAAAGGGGAGACATGAGAGGTGGATGGTAACAATTGCTTTAGTTATTTGGACCAGCCATAGTGTAAGGCTCGGGTGTTCATGTAAAGCTGCATGAACCAGTTAACAGCCTAAGTATGTAGCAGTACAGACACAGAGGGCTATTAACTGCATAAAGTGTATGAGAACACGATGCAAGGAACCTGATTATGTGTTTTGGGTTTTTTTTCTATTTTTAATAGGCCACACAGGGATAGTTAGGTTAATGCGTTGAGGCGGTAGGCCAGTCAGAACAAATGCGTTTTTAGGGCGCGCTTAAAACTGTGGGGATTGGGGATTAATCGTATTAACCTAGGTAGTGCGAAGAATGAAAGAATGCGGCACTCACCCAATTTGTTGCTGTGTATTTTTCGTGAAGTTTATTGGAGGCAAGCTTTAAAATCCATCAGGACAGCAGGTACATGTGAAGGGTGCGGTAAATGGAGTACGGACAACATTTACCGCACCCTTCACATGTACCTGCTGTCCTGATGGATTTTAAAGCTTGCCTCCAATAAACTTCACGAAAAACACACAGCAACAAATTGGGTGAGTGCCGCATTCTTTCATTCTTTGCACAATTCCTACAATATCGCTGTTTCCATGCTGAGCACCGAATACCCACAGCTGTCGTGAAACCTGCCAGTCAGCAGTCCTCTATTAGCGTATAGCTAGAGAACTTGTATAGTTCTAGTGCCGTCCCAATACTTTCTTCATCTTGTGTTAACCTAGGTAGTGCATTCCAAAGAATCGGCGCAGCACGTGTAAAGTCTTGGAGACGGGAGTGGGAGGTTCTGATTATTGAGGATGCTAACCTGAAGTCATTAGCGGAGCAGAGGGCACGGGTAGGGTGGTAGACTGAGACCAGAGAGGAGATGTAGGGTGGTGCTGAGCCATGGAGTGCTTTGTGGATGAGGGTAGTAGTTTTGTACTGGATTCTGGAGTGGATGGGTAGCCAGTGTAATGACTGGCACAAGGTAGAGGCATCGGTGTAACGGTTGGTGAGGAATATGATCCTGGCAGCAGCATTCAGGACAGATTGGAGCGGGGAGAGTTTGGTAAGAGGGAGGCCGATTAGTAGAGAGTTACAATAGTCCAGACGGGAATTAATAAGTGAGACAGTAAGAGTTTTTGCAGAGTCGAAAGTAAGAAAAGGGCGAATTCTAGAAATGTTTTTGAGATGCAGATAAGAAGAGCGAGCCAGTGATCGGATGTGGGGGGTGAATGAAAGCTCGGAATCAAGGATGACCCCAAGGCAGTGGGCATGTTGCTTTGGAGTAATGATTGAACCGCACACGGAGATGGCAATGTCAGGCAAAGGTAGGTTAGTAGAGGGAGAGAACACGAGGAGTTCAGTTTTTGACAGGTTCAGTTTCAGATAGAGGGAGGACATGATGTTAGAGTCAGCGGTAAGACAATCACTGGTGTTTTCTAAGAAGGTCGGAGTGAAAGCAGGAGAAGAGGTGTATAATTGGGTGTCATCAGCATAGAGATGGTACTGGAAACCAAATCTACTGATTGTTTGTCCAATAGGGGCAGTATACAAAGAGAAGAGGAGGGGGCCTAGGACTGATCCTTGAGGAACCCCAACAGTAAGGGGAAGGGGAGAGGAGGAGGAACCAGCAAAACATACAGTGAAGGATCGGTCAGAGAGATAGGAGGAGAACCAAGAGAGAACGGTGTCCTTGATGCCGATGGAGTGGAGCATAGTGAGGAGGAGCTGATGATCCACAGTGTCGAATGCTGCGGAAAGATCCAATAGAATTAGCATGGAGTAGTGACCATTAGATTTAGCTGTTAGTAGGTCATTAGAGACTTTAGTGAGGGCAGTTTCAGTAGAGTGTAAAGAGCGGAAGCCAGATTGAAGAGGGTCGAGAAGAGAGTTATCTGAGAGATAGCGGGTAAGACGGGAGTGGACCAGGCATTCCAGGAGTTTAGAGATGAAGGGAAGATTAGAGACAGGTCTATAATTAGCGGCACAGTTTTGGTCGAGGGAGGGTTTTTTAAGTAATGGATGTAAGATGGCATGCTTAAATGAGGAGGGAAAAATACCGGAAGTGAGGGAAAGGTTGAATATTTTTGTTATGTGAGAGGTGACAGCCGGGGAAAGGGACTGGAGGAGATGTGACGGAATGGGGTCACTGGTGCAAGTGGTTGGGCGTGAAGATGCGAGGAGCCTGCTTACTTCTTCTTCAGTAACTGGTTCAAAGTCAGAGAGTGAACTAGATGCAGTGGGGGAGGGAGGACAGTGCCTGGTATGAAGAGATTGGGAGATGATTTCCTGTCGAATGTGGTCAATTTTTTCTTTGAAGTAATTGGCCAGATCGTCAGCGCGGAGATCTGTGGTTGGGGCCTGCTCTCTTGGGTTGAGTAGGGACTGGAAAGTGTCGAAGAGACTTTAGGGTTATTGGACAGTGAGGTGATGAGGGTGTTGAAATAGGTTTGTTTGGAGAGGTGAAGGGCAGAGTTGTATGTTTTTAGCATAAACTTATAATGGATGAAATCTTCGGGTAGATTAGATTTTCTCCACAGACGTTCGGCGCACCTGGAGCATCGCTGCATAATGGCCACACATGATGCTCCATAATGTATAATGGCCATTGGCCACACAGTGCTCCATATTGTATAATGGCCACACAGTGCTTCATACTGTATAACAGCCACACACAGTTCTCCATACTGTATAATGATCCCACATGATGCTCAATACTGTATAATGGCCACACATGATGCTCCATACTGTATAATGACTACACATGATGCTCCATACTGTATAATGGCCATTGGCCACACATGATGCTCCATACTGTATAACGGCCACACATGATGCTCCATACTGTATAATGGCCACACACAGTTCTCCATACTGTATAATAATCCCACATGATGCTCAATACTGTATAATGACCCCCCCTCCTGTATGCATGGCTCATCTCCCTCCCATCCCATATACATGGCTCATATTCCCCCTCCTGTATGCATGGCTCATATTCCCCCCCCTGTATGCATGGCTCATATTCCCCCTCCTGAATGCAAGGCTCATATTCCACCTACCTGAATGCGTGGCTCATATTCCCCCCCTGAATGCATGGCTCATATTCCCCCCTGAATGCATGGCTCATATTCCCCCCTAATGCATGGCTTACCTCGCCACCCCCCCCCGCTCTCGCTCCTGCTCCCATCTTGCATGGCGCGCCGGCTTATGTCCTCCTTCATCTGCCCCGTCCCCCCGTCCCTCATACTCACCTGCCCCACATCGCGTGGCTGCGCCGACATCCCTCTCGCTCTGTCCCGACTCCCGGCGCAGCACCTTCTTCCTGTGTTAGCGGTCATGTGATACCGCTCATTAAGGTCATGAATATGCGCATATTCATGACCTTAATGAGTGGTACCACGTGACCGCTCATTCAGGACGAGCTGTGTACGCCGAGACCAGGCATCGCTGGAGCAGGGTGAGTATCGTCTTCAAGGAGGGTGGGTGGGAGGCGGGGGGGCGGGGTAGCGGTCAGTCGGGAGGTGACCCAGGATTTATTAAAAAAAAAAGCAAACCTTGCTCAGGTGCCGCCCCCTGCATTGTCCCCGCCCTAGGCACGTGCCCTCAAGTGCCTAGTGGCAAATACGGCCCTGCTCCTATGTACAAGAATATAGCTACTATAATACTGCCCAATATGTACAAGAATATAACTACTATAATACTGCCTCCTATGTACAAGAGTATAGCTACTATAATACTGCCCACTATGTACAAGAATATAACTCCTATAATACTGCCTCTATGTACAAGAATATAACTACTATAATACTGCTCCTATGTACAAGAATATAACTACTATAATACTGCCCCTATGTACAAGAATATAACTACTATAATACTGCCCCCTATGTACAAGAATATAACTACTATAATACTGCTCCTATGTACAGGAATATAACTACTATAATACTGCCCATATGTACAAGAATATAACTACTATAATACCGCCCCTATGTACAAGAATATAACTACTATAATACTGCTCCTATGTACAAGAATATAACTACTATAATACTGCCCCCTATGTACAAGAATATAACTACTATAATACTGCCCCCTATGTACAAGAATATAACTACTATAATACTGCCTCCTATGCACAAGAATATAGCTACTATAATGCTGCTCCTATGTACAAGAATAAAACTACTATAATACTGCTCCTATGTACAAGAATATAACTACTATAATACTGCCCCCTATGTACAAGAATATAACTACTACTAGATGGAGTCCCGATGCTATCGCATCAGGAGGGCGGTAATGTCACGATGGGGGCAGGCATGTGGTTCTGTTGTTGTCTAATGGCATCCTGTGATAATCTAATGACTTTTACATCAAGGGACTTATGTGCTTGACGCCTATGCTTATATGCATTGTTTTTGTCTCAGCGATGCTGTTGCTCTTCAAGAGTCTCATTTCATACCTCCCAACTTTTGAAGATGGGAAAGAGGGACACCCATTTAGCACTGCTGATCACACTGTTTCATATACAATAGTTATAAACAAAAAAATATGGCCACACAGTGCTCCATACTGTATAATGACCACACATGATGCCCCATACTGTATAATGGCCACACATGATGCTCCATACTGTATAATGACCGCATGCATACTGTATAATGGCCGCACATGATGCTCCATACTGTATAATGACCGCACATGATGCTCCATACTGTATAATGACCGCACATGATGCTCCATACTGTATAATGACCGCATGCATACTGTATAATGGCCGCACATGATGCTCCATACTGTATAATGAACGCACATGATGCTCCATACTGTATAATGACCGCACATGATGCTCCATACTGTATAATGACCGCACATGATGCTCCATACTGTATAATGACCGCATGCATACTGTATAATGGCCGCACATGATGCTCCATACTGTATAATGAACGCACATGATGCTCCATACTGTATAATGACCGCACATGATGCTCCATATTGTATAATGACCGCACATGATGCTCCATACTGTATACTGGCTGCACATGATGCTCCATACTGTATAATGACTGCACATGATGCTCCATATTGTATAATGACCGCACATGATGCTCCATACTGTATACTGGCTGCACATGATGCTCCATACTGTATAATGAACACACATGATGCTCCATACTGTATAATGGCCACACATGATGCTCCATATTGTATAATGACCGCACATGATGCTCCATACTGTATAATGACCGCACATGATGCTCCATACTGTATACTGGCCGCACATGATGCTCCATACTGTATAATGACCGCACATGATGCTCCATACTGTATAATGACTGCACATGATGCTCCATACTGTATAATGGCCGCACATGATGCTCCATACTGTATAATGACCGCACATGATGCTCCATACTGTATAATGACCGCATGCATACTGTATAATGGCCGCACATGATGCTCCATACTGTATAATGAACGCACATGATGCTCCATACTGTATAATGACCGCACATGATGCTCCATATTGTATAATGACCGCACATGATGCTCCATACTGTATACTGGCTGCACATGATGCTCCATACTGTATAATGACTGCACATGATGCTCCATATTGTATAATGACCGCACATGATGCTCCATACTGTATACTGGCTGCACATGATGCTCCATACTGTATAATGAACACACATGATGCTCCATACTGTATAATGGCCACACATGATGCTCCATATTGTATAATGACTGCACATGATGCTCCATACTGTATAATGACCGCACATGATGCTCCATACTGTATACTGGCCGCACATGATGCTCCATACTGTATAATGACCGCACATGATGCTCCATACTGTATAATGACTGCACATGATGCTCCATACTGTATAATGGCCGCACATGATGCTTCATACTGTATAATGACCGCACATGATGCTCCATACTGTATAATGACCGCACATGATGCTCCATACTGTATACTGGCTGCACATGATGCTCCATACTGTATAATGACTGCACATGATGCTCCATATTGTATAATGACCACACATGATGCTCCATACTGTACACTGGCTGCACATGATGCTCCATATTGTATAATGACCGCACATGATGCTCCATACTGTATAATGACTGCACATGATGCTCCATACTGTATAATGACCCCACATGATGCTCCATACTGTATTATGGCCACAGTTCTCCATACTGTATAATGACATACAGGCACGCAGCTCACACACATGCAGCATCACACACACAGTATCACACATACACATGCAGCATCACAAACGCAGCTCACAAACACATGCAGCTTTGACACAAATGCATCACACATGCAGCCATCACACACACACACAGCCATCACACACACACGCAGTCATCACACACACACGCAGCCATCACACACACACACAGCCATCACACACACACGCAGTCATCACACACACACGCAGTCATCACACACACACGCAGTCATCACACACACGCAGCCATCACACACACACGCAGCCATCACACACACACACGCAGCCATCACACACACACACGCAGCCATCACACACACATGCAGCCATCACACACACATGCAGCCATCACACACACACACGCAGCCATCACACACACACACGCAGCCATCACACACACACACGCAGCCATCACACACACACACACGCAGCCATCACACACATGCAGCCATCACACACACACGCAGCCATCACACACACATGCAGCCATCACACACACGCAGCCATCACACACACACACGCAGCCATCACACACACACACACACGCAGCCATCACACACATGCAGCCATCACACACACACACACACGCAGCCATCACACACACCCAGCCATCACACACACACACACCCAGCCATCACACACACACACTCAGCCATCACACACACACACCCAGCCATCACACACACACACACACAGCCATCACACACACACACCCAGCCATCACACACACACACACAGCCATCACACACACACACACAGCCATCACACACACCAGATACCTCATACACACATGACACACACACAAATGCAGCATCACACATCTCTCACACACACACACATCACACACACACAATCTCCTCTGTGGTGCAGGGGCGGCTGATCTGTCCATGTACACTGCAGCTCTTCAGTTTCTCCGGCTGCTCACAGCTCTGCACTGTCCCGGCACCTCCCCCGTCTCTCCTTCTCTGCCGGGATAGCAGCTAAGAGCAGGAGACGCCGGAGCTCCGTGCACACACAGGAGGAAGTGAGTCGCTGACCTCTCATCTTGATCGCTGCTGGCTCTCTTCCTCAGCGTGGCAGCGCCGCACACACAGGGGGCGGGGGCGGGATCGGTCGGGAGGAGACCCAGCATGTATAAGAAAAAAAAAACAGCCACAAACCTAAGCTACTCAGGTGCCGCCCCCTGCATTGTCCCTGCCCTAGGCACGGGACATTAGTGTCCCGCCCGGGATCCCGGGGCTGGCTGTCAAAATCAGGACAGTCCCGCGGGATCCGGGACGGTTGGGAGTTATGTCATTTGCCCTTTGTTGTCTTCGACGTTGTGCCTTTGCTGCTTTCCTTTCATTGTCATTGGCATACTTTTTAGGAGGAGCCATGTTGGCGTTGATTTTAAAAGGGGTTTTCACACAAACAAAAGTTAATTTTAAAACTTGTCTGTGTCTGACTGTGTACCGAACATGCCACAGTTCCTGGGCAGAGGAGGAAGCAAAATACAATACTGATATTACAGCGGGAGATCACAGAGGATGCATTTTGTGAGGTAAAATATTTTTTAAAAACAGTCAGTGAAATATTTTACCTCACAAAATGAATCCCCTGCTGTAATGTCAGTATTATCTGCCCAGGAGATGTGGTATGCTCCGTACACAGTTAGACACAGTCAATTTTTTAAATTAACTTTCGTTTGTGGGAAAACCCCTTTAATGTGACCGGCTTCCTCTGCCTGTAGACACGTCGCGCATCTACTGCTGGGATCAGCCGAATGATTCACTGCACCTGCGCGTAATTTGCGCAGGCGCAGTAAATCAGACCCCGCCATCTTTGTGCAAACAGATAGCGGCGGTCACAATAAAACTGTGCATGCGCTCCTCCTCTACAAAGATAGCATCAGTCAGTGAATCATTCGGCTGATCCCTGCGGCGGCGTGTTCATGACTGTGTTCAGCTGGTGGTACCGCACAAGAGAGTGTGTGTGTGTGTGTGTGTGGCGCGTAAGGCGTATAGAGTGTGTGTGTGGTGCGACGGTGTTCCATTGGTGGTACCGCGCAATAGCTTGGTACCAGCAGCAGTTTCCATATTGAGACACCCATCACTTGGGTGTCCCAATATGGCGGTCGGTGAACTTCCTCTGCTTGGAATTCTGGGATACGGTGACATCTGCACAGAACAGGAAACGAAAACATAACAAGGCAATTATATAAATACATAATACTGCCTCCTATGTACGAGAATATAACTACTATAATACTGCTCCTATGTACAAGAATATAACTACTATAATACTGCTCCTATGTACAAGAATATAACTACTATAATACTGCCTCATACATACAAGAATATACAGTAACTACTATAATACTGCACACTATGAACAAGAATATAACTACTATAAAACTGCCCCTATGTAGAAGAATATAACTGCTATAATACTGCTCCTATGTACAAGAATATAACTACTATACTACTGCCCCTATGTACAAGAAAATAACTACTATAATACTGCTCCCATGTACAAGAATATAACTACTATAATACTGCCCCTATGTACAAAAATATAACTTCTATAATACTGCCTCCTATGTACAAGTATATAGCTACTATAATACTGCCCACTATTTACAAGAATATAACTACTATAATACTGCCTCCTATGTGCAAGAATATAGCTACTATAATACTGCTGCTATGTAGAAGAATAAAACTACTATAATATTGCCCCTATGTACAAGAATATAACTACTATAATACTGCCTCCTATGTACAAGAATATAACTACTATAATACTGCCCACTATGTACAAGAATATAACTACTATAATACTGCCTCCTATGTACAAGAATATAACTACTATAATACTGCCTCCTATGTAAAAGAATATACAGTAACTACTATAATACTGCCCACTATGAACAAGAATATAACTACTATAACACTACCCCTATGTAGAGGAATATAACTGCTATAATACTGCTCCTATGTACAAGAATATAACTACTATAATACTGCTCCTATGTACAAGAATATAACTACAATACTGCTCATATGTACAAGAATATAACTACTATAATACTGCTCCTATGTACAAGAATATAACTACTATACTACTGCCCCTATGTACAAGAATATAACTACTATAATACTGCCTCCTATGTACAAGAATATAACTACCATAATACTGCCCCCTATGTACAAGAATATAACTACTATGATACTGCTCCTATGTACAAGAATATAACTACTATAATACTGCCCCTATGTACAAGAATATAACTACTATAATATTGTCGCCTATGTACAAGAATATAACTACTATAATACTGCTCCTATGTAGAAGAATATAACTACTATAACACTGCTCCTATGTACAAGAATATAACTACTATAATACTGCCTCCTATGTACAAGAATATAACTACTATAATACTGCCCCCTATGTACAAGAATATAACTACTATAATACTGCTCCTATGTACAAGAATATAACTACTATAATACTGCCCCATGTACAAGAATAGAACTACTATAATACTGCCTCTATGTAGAAGAATAGAACTACTATAATACTGCCCCTATGTAGAAGAATATAACTACTATAACACTGCTACTATGTACAAGAATAAAGCTACTATAATACTGCTCCTATGTGCAAGAATATAACTACTATAATACTGCTCCTATGTACAAGAATATAACTACTATAATACTGCCCCTATGTACAAGAATATAACTACTATAATACTGCTCCTGTGTACATGAATATAACTACTATAATACTGCCCCTATGTACAAGAATATAACTACTATAATACTGTTCTCTATGTACAATAATATAACTACTATAATACTGCCCCTATGTACAAGAATATAACTACTATAATACTGCTCCTGTGTACATGAATATAACTACTATAATACTGCTCCTATGTACAAGAATATAACTACTATAATACTGCCCCTATGTACAAGAATATAACTACTATAATACTGCTCCTATGTACAAGAATATAACTACTATAATACTGCCCCTATGTACAAGAATATATCTACTATAATACTGCGCCTATGTACAAGAATATAACTACTATAATACTGCCCCTATATACAAGCATATAACTACTATAATACCGTTCTCTATGTACAATAATATGACTACTATAATACTGCCTTATGTATACAGGATATACAGGATAAGGGTGTGTGCCCACAATCAGGAATAGCAGCATTTTGGACCCAGCGCATTACACATTACCAGCACAGTTGATGGGATTTATAGAAATCTCCTGCCCACTGTGCTTTTTTTTACCACTGCATACACTCACCCACGGTGCGGGTTTACGAGCCACCGCATAAAAATTTCTGCAGCGGTCTCTTAGGATTTTGACCAATTGAATGTCATTACATGCGGTGAATCCACATGTACAGACAAAAAAATGCATTAATTAGAGTGCAACGTTGTAGACACAGCGAAAATACGCTGCATCCAAAATGCTACCATTCCTGATTGTGGGGTCGTAGTCTTAAACTACTATAATACTGACACCTCTGGCTTTTTCAGTTGTGTGTAAATGACAGGCACGTATATTTTTCTGTAATGCATACCATGAATGATTTAAGCAGAACAGTAGGGCAAATGTCAGCTTCTTCCCACTTTGTAATATGTGATGTTGTAAAGAGCCCAGTTCACACTGAAATCTGAGACTATAAACTGGGAGCAGATGAGCTCTTGAGATGCATCCCGGCAGTTCTTAGAAGACACCACATGGTAACAGATTTCTGAGAATAGCTGGCACAATTAAAATATGCCAAATTTTCTATTGTTAATGTGGAGAATAAAGCTCTCTCATCCACTACTATGTACCTCTACTATACAACATTCACGGAACTCATCCTACGTCATCTTGAGGAACGGGTCTTTAAATTTCAGCTTTTGATGTTGATGTTCTTGGGGGGTCCATCATTTGTTTCAACGACGGGAAGTTTAGGATATAACATAAAGTTACAGTAGAGTTTTGTAGGTCAGGAGATCCCATCTGTATGCCTGTCACTAGCGTGTTGGTATCCCAATAAGTGTCTTCATCGAGCCTATGTCTAGAATTTCCATTCCAATTTCGCGTAACCCATATATTCAACTTTGGATTTTTTATCTCAGCATGTTAGAGCTAATACCTTTTTTTTTACTTTGGATTAAAGCATTAATGTTCGGTCTTGTTTTTTTTTTAGACAAATTGTAGTTCATGCATGTAACATTTGGGGCTACATCCTACATGTACTATATGTTACCCTCCAATTTCAAGGATTTTTTTTAGTAATAATAATAATAATAATAAGTGTCTCTCGCGAACAGCATGGAAGAAGGTAAAGCCCTGACCTGGACCTTCTCTGCTATTCCGGGGTTTGGGGGCAAAGCCTGGATTGCACAGTTGGAGGACTTAGGACAGCATAAATAGACAGCCAGAACCCCTCGGAGTGTGTTTTTTGTTGAGAAAATGCTGGGGGATGTTTTGGAGCAACATAAGACCTGATTGGACTGGCACGTCTGGGCCCTAACCTACGTTGTTTAAAGAAGCTGGACTTTTGCTTTGTCTGATGTTAGACTATTTCTTTTCTGCTGCTTGTGTATCCAAATGGATAGGAAGCTGGAATGGTCAGGAATGGATGGCACAGTAGGCACAAGCAGACGCTGGGAGGTAATTGGAGACACGGCTGGTATACAGGTAGACATGGCATGTGCTGGCAGTCATGGCTGGTAGGCTGGCATGGCAGGTGCTGGCGGAAGTGGCTGGTATACAGACAGGCATAGCAGGGGCTGGCAGACATAGCTGTCATGTAGGTATAAAAGCACAGTGGATCTAATAAATTACAATCATGCAGACAAACTGAAAGAACACGTTACTCAGGCACCTCCCAAGAGGTGGAGGTGCTTTAAATAATAAGTGTCTCCCAGCTATTGGTTGGGGACACCTTAAGGATAATTAGCGCTGTCTCTTTAAAAGACCAGGAGTGTGCCAGACATGCGCAGACCACGTGAGACCGCAGCGGCAGGAAGTGCAGGCCGAGGACCGGGGCAGTGAGTGAATCGGCGTCCCTGCCAGAGAAGAGGAGGATGGGAATTGTGCAGGGACGCCAGGGTTACAGAACCTCTCCTCAACTCTTCTATATGGGAGTCTTATAGAGGACCAAGCACACTTTGGCTAAAAAGGCGAAGGAATAAAAGAGAAAAGTCGGATTCAGGAGAACAGTGGTATTTACACCAGATAACAAAAAAATACATATTTATGGCAAGTGATATGTCATATTTAACTAAATATTTTATTTAAAAAAAAACAGAAATCCTGTTACATATTATATGACATACAGCAGTGCGGAAACTGTGGAAAATAGTGGTGATGTATAAATATTAGGAATGTCGATAAAACGGGGACTGAACCATCAGTATAGATCACGTACTGCTCCGTAGCACACAAGTTTCTTGTATTTTTCGGTATTGTCCTTGCACACAGTTTACAATAGATTAGTATTTTTGCCTCCGCTGAGTAACGCAGACTCGGGATTATGAAGAACTTTGGCATATATTGCAGCACAGCACGTGAATCCAAAATTGAAAACATCAGACTGTGAATATATTATTACAGGACTGAGGATCCTCCAATAGTGGGAACAGTAATAGGGAAAGAACAGCAAAAACAGGGGTCGGGCCAAGGCTTATTTCTTTCTCTCCATTGAGATAAATATGCACACCTCCTAATGGTGGAGTCAGAAGTGGCTGACAGATTATTGGGTGCTAAGACTGAGATGTCATTGTTTATTATAGGTTATTTATGCTACTTTTATCCTACCCTTGATTGTCAGCCTTTCAGGTATGAGTGCACATATTAGGACCGCCCACTGGACTCCTGAGACCAAGATAAGATAAGAAAATATGTTCATTTATACTGAATGTTTTTCTATAAAAATACATTTCCTGCTCTATAACCTGATGAATGCAAATCCAGATTCCCTTTAAGGCTTATGTCTGTTTTTAAACACAATTGTACACTTTAATAAATAATTTTAATCTACATACACTATATGGAGAAAAGTCCCATTGTCCTGAGTGTATAACTTGCAGCCCCTAGCCCAAGTTAGAACCTTCGGCCCCCCACCTATCATCTGCCCTTACTAACATGTGACAGAACGGCTGGTGGTGCAGAGCTCAATAATACCAGCGCAGTCCTGTAATAGGAGTCACTGGTGTAACAAGTCCGTTCATTACATTTCTCCCTTCTAAATCTTCCGCCATCACCTGTGAGTGATGTTATTAAGAAGTGGAAGGAACCGCAGCAACTCAGCCACAAAGTGGAGACCCCACAATGTTACAGAGCGGAGGGCCAAGTGCTGAGGAGCAGAATTTTTGCTTTCTTGGCCTTTTTTCAGAGAATATGAATGATAACGCCAAAATGTTTTCTCCACTCATGGTTAGTGGTTGGATGAAGCCATTTATTGTCAAACTATTGTGTTTTCTCTTTTTAAATCATAATGAGGTCAGACAATGCAAAGTCAGGGTAGGCAGCACAGGTTCAGTATACATAGGCGAGGTCAGGATACATGGTAAACAAGGCAGGTCAATAGCAGGTGAGGCAGAACAAACATGTCCCCACATGACACGTGGTAGGAGGAGCTGTCCTGCTGTTGACTAGGATTGTCTGGGAAAGGAAAACCCTGCAGGACACAGCAGGGTTAAATTCCTGCAGGATCTAGCCATGCCTCCCTATAGCCAGGAGGAGATTCTTTAGGAGCGGTGCTGGCAGTGAGCACAAGGCAGCTCAGGGAGATGGTTTGATACTGGGGAAGCAGAGTGGTGAACACAGCGAGTAGGATGGCACTGAGATGCCTGTGTTACCATAGGCTTGTTATAAGGGGTCGGTTTCAGTTCCTTGGTTCCAGTGAAGGGAAATCTTAATAATTCAACACAAGATGTTGTAGACAATTGTAGCTTTGTGAGAACAGTTTGGGGAAGACCCTTTTCTCTACCCTAGTGCACAAGGATCAGTGAACATGATCGGCTGCACAAAGTTTGGACCTGAGCCCCATCCAACACCTTTGGAACGAACTAGAAGCCTGCCTTTCCTCACATCAGGGTTGGATCTCATAAAAGCTCTTCTGGATGAATGGAGAAAAGTTCCCATGGACATCTCCAAAACCTTGTAGAAATTGCAGAAGAGTGTGAGCTGTTATAGCTGCAGAGGGGACGACTCCGTATTAATGCTATAGAATGTTGGACGTAACACAGGCACAAACATGCACTTGTTCTTTCAGGTATCACTATACAAAGACCAAATAACTAATAATATAGCCATTCTGTGATCATGCGGTACTTGGATTCCAGGTTCATAGCGGCGCTCAACAGAATATTATCATGCTGCAGATTATAGAAGAGGGTTCACTATTGATCAGATGCAGTTGTAGGCAGGGACTGGGCACAACAGGAAGTCAGTGTAGGGCAACTTCAGCCAATAGCTACAGAGCAGGAAGTGATGTCAGAGAAGGGGGTGTGTCACTTTGGAGGCTTCTACAAATTTCCTGTCCTGCCCAATCCTATATTATACAGAGAGAAGAGCTAAACCATTCTGGTCTGTTACATGACACGAGTAACTACAAATTCTAAAAGAAAAATTCCTGGAGTTTCATTTAAAATGGCAAAATAAACTGATAGTAATAGGAATGAAGCCCAAAATAATTTCACCATAATTATCCATCGTACATAAAATGTCAATATCATTTGTTTTTTATATTATAATGATGCGTAAGAGGAAAAACTGGTTGTAATTTTCCATAGTACATAATAATGGAGGTGAGAATGACGCAGCCATCGTTCCTTGCTCCGTGGGATGGGAAGCAGTCAGAGTTCCCATTGTGTGAAGGTTTTTCCCTTCGCTGCTTCTCCAGTCCAGGTGGTAATGGGAAATGGTTTCTTACGTTCCTACCGCTGTCCACACACTCTTCCAATTAAGTAAATTATTGCTGCAGATTTTTTTTACTTTCGTCCATAGCCAATTCCTGATCCGTAATAATAATGTCTTCACATAAAGCCGGGATTTATGATCACTGTGATCTTTCATCATGAAGGGATTTATATTTATTTAAGGCAGATTTCATGAAATCATGTGTCAATGATAGATACGTTTACTTCAGTAGCGTTTTACACAACGTCACCATAAAGGCAGCATGGCTGATGCTGCTGTCATGTCTGATGTATGCACATCCCGATGCCACCACAGCTTACTAGGGTTGCCACTAGGTCCGAAGTACATCTGACACTTCCGGATGCCACCACTGCCCACTAGAGATACTATTAGATCTGATAAATACTGCCATCTCCTATTGCCACCACCACCTACTAGAGTTGCCATTAACTCTGATGTATACCAGCCACCTCATACTTCCACCACAACCTACTAGAGTTGCCATTAACTCTGATGTATACCTGCCACCTCATACTACCACCACCGCCTACTAGAGTTGCCATTAAGTCTGATGTATACCTGCCACCTCCCACTGCCACCACAACCTACTAGAGTTGCCATTAACTCTGATGTATACCTGCCACCTCATACTACCACCACAACCTACTAGAGTTGCCATTAAGTCTGATGTATACTTGCCACCTCCTACAGCCATCACCACCACCTGCTGGAGTTGCCATAAGGTCTGATGCATACTTGCATCCTATTGGCACCACCACATACTAGAGTTACCATTTTTTCTGATGTATACATGCCACAACCACATACTAGAGTTGCCATTAAGTCTGATGTATAGATGCCATCTCCTACTGCCACCTCCACCTACTAAAGTTGCCTTTAAGTCTGATGTATACCTGCCACCTCCTACTGCCACCACAACCTACTAGAATAACCGTTAGGTCTCAGGGTATGTTTCCACGTTCAGTTTTGCTTCAGGCTTTGGTCAGGATTTTATGCAGGTAAAATCCTGACCAAAACTGCACCTGAGGTCACTGGCAGGTCACCTGCGGTGTACCTGCGTGTTTTGCTCATAGTAGCAACATGCTGCGTTTTGAAAAAACGCACCACGCATGCGTTTTCGCGGCAAAAACGCATGCGTTTTTTAACGCATAGTGGAGTCTGGATTTCATGAAATCCCATCCACTATGCTGTAACATCTGGACGCTGCGTTTTTGACGCTGCGGAAAAACGCAGCGTCAAAAACGCAGCGTTTCCTGAACATGGAAACATACCCTAATATGTACAGTACCTCCAACCTTCTAATGCCCTCACCACCTACTAGAGCTGTTGTAATGACCAGAGGTCCGAATAAGATCCAGTGAGTCACAAACCAAGACTAAGGCAGAAATCTCCAACGGTATTTACTCAAAGGCAAAATAATAAAGGTAATATGGAGAATATTAAAGTAGATGCACCCCAAAGATACACCAGCTCAGCAGCAGCTGAAATCACTGTGCCACTCCAAGGTCTCCTGAGAACTGTATGCTACAACAGACTAGTAAGAAATGTACCTAACAGGGAAACTAAAACAGGAACAAGTGTAAATTGATTGTAGTGTTATCAAGGGAGCCCCTGGAATGGCACACTGAGTATAACTTACACACCTCTAATATTCAATACACCTCTAAGGTAACCATTAAACACTCTGGACAGGGATACCCGGGTATCTATGACTATTGGTACCGTATCCTGAGATAGATCTCCTCTCAGGCAGGAATCTGCACAGGCTGCAGCCAGTTCATATCTTCAGCGCCAATAAGTTACAGCAACCTGATCGGCCGATGCCGAGCCCAAATGCCGGGGACTTAGTTAGTGGTCTCACGATGTTGTCTCTGCTTCTGTAGCTCCTAGGAATGCTTTCACGACAACCCGTCCGTTTCTGTATCAGCAGTCTGTCAGACTTGTTTCTCCACTTGATGCACAGGGAATCTACAGACTCTCAAACACGTAGTGAGTTTGCAGTAAAGTTTCAGTCTTTCAAAATAAAGGTTAGCTCCTCTCCAGAAAAACGTTAGGAACAAAAGGGTCTCTCACAGAATTGAACAAAAGGTTAGCTTTTCTCCAGGAAAACGTTAACAATGAAAAGTCTCTCAATAGCTTCTTTTTCTCCAACAAACTCACAGTAAAATCCACACACAGTCTCTTGGTTATATCACAGCAGCTTCTGCTCTCTCTTCCCGCCTTTCTCTCTCTCCTCTCACTTCCTTGTTTCACTTTACACACGAGATACCAGACCCCACCCCCCAGCACACATTGTCTCTCGGAGTCTTGCAGGGTCTGTTCTCTGCTGCAGCAGGCAAAAACCACAGGGTCCTAGTGCCCTCTCAGTGGGACTACAGTTCACCCTCTTACACTGTCATTAGGTCTGACATATACCTGTCCAGCTGCCACTAGGTTTGCCATTAGGTCTGCCACTTTCAGTTGCCACCACTGCCACTATAGTTGCCATTAGATCTGATGTATACCTGCTACTTCCCAGTGCCACCACCTATTATTGTTGAGCAAATTTCCCAAAATTTGATAAATTGAAATGCGCTGAAAGAGGGAGAAGGGTGAAGAGTTTTAATTTCCATTCAACGAATTCAGGATGGGATTAAAAAAATTATAAACTCTAATACTCACCCCACATTCTTGCAATGGGTCCTTCATGTATTTTCTTCTCTCCCCAAGTCTTCTGGTGGGCGATGATGGTGACTAAGCTCCACGCACTTCCAAGGCAGGGATTCAGCACTTGTCCTTGACATCAGTTTTATACGTCATGCCCCGTGTGATGTAGTCTGAAGAACCGGAGGGAGAACCCCATCCAAGTAGGGTCTATCAGGGGAGTATTAGTGGCAGGACAGGTATGGAGAATGCTGGTGAGCATAAGTGTTTATAGTTTTACTAGATGGTGGCCCGATTCTAATGCATCGGGTATTCTAGAATATGCATGTCCACGTAGTATATTGCCCAGTGACGTAGTATATTGCCCAGTGACGTAGTATATTGCCCAGTGACGTAGTATATTGCACAGCCACGTAGTATATTGCCCAGTTACGTAGTATATTGCCCAGTGACGTAGTATATTGTACAGCCACGTAGTATATTGCCCAGTTACGTAGTATATTGCCCAGTGACGTAATATATTGCCCAGTGACGTAGTATATTGCACAGCCACGTAGTATATTGCCCAGTTACGTAGTATATTGCCCAGGGACGTAGTATATTGTCCAGTGACGTAGTATATTGTACAGCCACGTAGTATATTGCCCAGTTACGTAGTATATTGCCCAGTGACGTAGTATATTGCCCAGTGACGTAGTATATTGCACAGCCACGTAGTATATTGCCCAGTTACGTAGTATATTGCCCAGTGACGTAGCATATTGCTCAGTGACGTAGTATACAGCACAGAGCCACGTAGAATATTGCACAGCGACGTACTATACAGCACAGAGCCATGTAGTATATTGCCCAGCCACGTATGTCACAGGTTAAAAAATAAAAAATAAACATATACTCACCTTCCGAGGGGCCCCTTGTAGTTTTGTCGCTTGTGTTCGGTTCAGGCAGCAGCTTCCGGTCCGAGGGTGTGATGACGTCGCGGTCACATGACCGTGATGTCATGGCAGGTCCTTGTCGCACACCAACCTTAGCACCGGAACCTGCCGGTTGCATGGACCGGTCACCGGATCGTCGGAAAGGCGGCGGAAGGTGAGTATATAATGATTTGGGGTTTTTTATTATTATTTTTAACATTAGATGTTTTTACTATTGAGGCAGCCTCAATAGTAATAAATTGGTCACACAGGGTTAATAGTGGCGGTAACGGAGTGAGTTACCCGCGGCATAACACGGTCCGTTACCGCTGGCATTAACACTGTGTGAGCCGTGACTGCGGGGAGTATGGAGCGGGCGCCGGGCACTGACTGCAGGGGAGTAGGGAGGGACTAATCAGACTGTGCCTGTCGCTGATTGGTCACGGCAGCCATGACAGGCAGCTGGCGAGACCAATCAGCGAAGCGGGATTTCCATGACGGAAGTTGCCGACAGGAAGACGGAAGTACCCCTTAGACAATTATATAGTAGATAACCACTTCCCGGGCCTCAAAATCCAGGGAAATGGTGGCTGCCTCTGATAAAACTAAACATTTATGGGGAAATTTGTAGCAAAATTGATTATTTAGAATTGATTCGCTCGTATCTACAGCCCAGTCCTGACGTTGCACTCTCGTCGAGCAGTCGAACACATTGCACATAGTGGAGCCTGTGACACTGCAGACTTTGAGAATCTTTTGCTTCAGTTTATACTAGTAGAGAACTTTGGGACTATTAGGATGCTGCTAAAATATTACAAGTATAGGATTTATGTTACCAATTAATAACCTGCAGTAATATACTTTACCACCAAATTTATTCAGTAAAGAATGGAGATATTGCACTATTCATATCGACACAGCTCGACAGACATACGCACTATGTGTCCCATGCAGCCATCACATTTATCACACTTTCCAGTCTATATGATGTGACTTATGTTGCCATTCATAAACAGCATTTCCCATTCTCCATCAAGAAAATGAAGGAACATATACAGCAAAAATATTTAAGCGTATGGCAACATCGCTGTGCTCTTAGTATAGAACACCCCAAGATTAGACAAGATGGAGAAAAAAATTAAAAAACCAAGCTGCGTAAAAATAATTTATGTTGTTCTATACAACTGAAACCAGAAGATTCCATACACTATAAATAAAGACACATCTGCATGTTTTTTCTCAATATCTGACATGAAATCAGAATAAACCTTTCCAATTTTAGGTTAATTAGAATTACCATAATTATTAATATTTGCCAAATGCCAGAATAATGAGAGACAGAGAATGTTTTAAGGTATTTTTATTACTTACTGCAAAGTCAAAAATTTACATACACCAAGATTACTATGCCTTTAAAGAATTCTGGGCTGCCCATATGATGATGTCATGTGTTTGAAAGCTTCTGATACGATTTTTGGCAATATCAGAGATAATTAGAGACACACCTGTGGATGTATTTTAATGCACACCTGGATCACACTGCTTCTTTGTGTAGCATCATGGGAAAGTCTAAAGAAACCAGCCAAGATATCAGGAAGAGAATTGTGGAGTTGCACAAGTCTGGCTCATCCTTGGGTACAATTTCAAGATACCTGAAGGTGCCTCGTTCATCTGTACAAACAATTATATGCAAGTACAAACAAGATGGGAATGTCCAGCCATCAGACCGCTCAGGAAGGAGACTGGTTCTGTGTCCCAGAGATGAACATGCTTTAGTCCGACATGTGCATATCACCCCAAGAACAAAAACAAAAGACCTTGTGAAGATGATGGCGGAAGCTGGTAAGATTGTGTCAACATCCACAGTGAAATGAGTCCTGTATCAACATGGGCTGAAAGGTCACTCTGCCAGGAAGAATCCATTACTCCAAAAGAAACATAAAAAGCCAGATTAATGTTTGCAAATGCACACATGAACAAAGACTTTAATTTTTGGAGACATGTCCTGTGGTCTGATGAAAGTAAAATTGTACTTTTTGGGCATAATGACCATCATTACATTTGGAGGAAAAAGATAGAAGCTTGGAAGCCTAAGAACACCATCCCAACTGTGAAACACGGGGGTGGCAGCATCATGTTGTGGGGTTGTTTTGCTGCAGGAGGGACTGGTGCACTTCACAAAATAGATGGGATCATGAGAAAAGAAGATTATGTGGCAATACTGAAGCAACATCTCAAGACATCAGCCAGGAAGTTAAAGCTTGAGCGGAAATTGGTCATCCAAATGGACAGTGACCTGAAGCATAAATTCAGGTACCTTGAAATTGTACCCAAGGAGGAGCCAAACTTGTGCAAATCCACAATTCTCTTCCTGGTATCTTGGCTGATTTCTTGAGACTTTCCCGTGATGCTACAAAAAGAAGCAGTGTGTTTCAGGTGTGCATAAAAATTCATCCACAGGTGTGTCTCTAATTAGCTCTGATGTTGCCAAAAACCCTATCAGAAACTTTCAAAAACATGATATCATCATTTGGGCAGTCCAGAATTGTTTAAAGGCATAGTAATCTTAGTGTACGTAAACGTTTGACTTTGCAATAAGTAATAAAAATACCATAAAACATTCTCTCTCTCTCTAGCTATTCTGGCATTTGGCAAATATTAAGAATTATTGCAATTTTAATTGACTTAAAACGGGAAAGGGTTATTCTAATTTCATGTCAGATATTGAGAAAAACATGCAGATGTGTCTTTTTATATAGTGTATGCAAACTTCTGGTTTCAACTGTACATAGGAGCAGTATTATAGTAGTTATATTCTTGTAAATAGGAGCAGTATTATAGTAGTTATATTCTTGTATATAGGGGCAGTATTATAGTAGTTATATTCTTGTAAATAGGAGCAGTATTATAGTAGTTATATTCTTGTACATTGGAGCAGTATTATAGTAGTTATATTCTTGTACATAGGAGCAGTATTATAGTAGTTATATTCTTGTACATAGGAGCAGTATTATAGTAGTTATATTCTTGTACATAGGGGCAGTATTATAGTAGTTATATTCTTGTACATAGGAGCAGTATTATAGTAGTTATATTCTTGTACATAGGAGCAGTATTATAGTAGTTATATTCTTGTACATAGGGGCAGTATTATAGTAGTTATATTCTTGTACATAGGAGCAGTATTATAGTAGTTATATTCTTGTAAATAGGAGCAGTATTATAGTAGTTATATTCTTGTACATAGGAGCAGTATTATAGTAGTTATATTCTTGTACATAGGAGCAGTATTATAGTAGTTATATTCTTGTACATTGGAGCAGTATTATAGTAGTTATATTCTTGTACATAGGAGCAGTATTATAGTAGTTATATTCTTGTACATAGGAGCAGTATTATAGTAGTTATATTCTTGTAAATAGGAGCAGTATTATAGTAGTTATATTCTTGTACATAGGAGCAGTATTATAGTAGTTATATTCTTGTACATAGGAGCAGTATTATAGTAGTTATATTCTTGTACATAGGGGCAGTATTATGGTAGTTATATTCTTGTACATAGGAGCAGTATTATGGTAGTTATATTCTTGTACATAGGAGCAGTATTATAGTAGTTATATTCTTGTACATAGGGGCAGTATTCTAGTAATTATATTCTTATACATAGGGAGCAGTATTATAGTAGTTATATTCTTGTACATTGGAGCACTATTATAGTAATTCTATTCTTATACATAGGGAGCAGTATTATAGTAGTTATATTCTTGTACATAGGAGCAGTAATATAGTAGTTATATTCTTGTACATAGGAGCAGTATTATAGTAGTTAAATTTTCGTACATAGGGGGCAGTATAATAGTAGTTATATTCTTGTACATAGGGGCAGTATTACAGTAGTTATGGGCAGCACGGTGGCTCAGTGGATAGCCTTGCAGCGCTGGGGTTCTGGGTTCAAATCCCACCAAGAAAAACATCTGCAAGGAATTTGTATGTTCTCCCTGTGTTTGCTTGAGTTTCCTCCTGGTACTCCGGTTTCCTCCCACATTCAAAAAACATACTGATAGGGATTCTAGATTGCGAGCCCCATCGGAGACAGAGATGATAATGTGTGTAAAGTGCTGCGGAATATGTTAGTGCTATATGAAAAAAAGATTATTATTAGTTATATTCTGTACATAGGAGCAGTATTATAGTAGTTATATTCTTGTAAATAGGAGCAGTATTATAGTAGTTATATTCTTGTACATAGGAGGCAGTATTACAGTAGTTATATTCCTGTAAATAGGGGGCAATATTATAGTAGTTATATTCTTGTACATAGGAGCAGTATTACAGTAGTTATATTCTTGCACATAGAGGGCAGTATAATAGTAATATTCTTGTTCATAGGGGCAGTATTATAGCAGTTATATTCTTTTACAAAGGGGGCAGTATTACAGTAGTTATATTCTTGTACACAGGGGCAGTATAATAGCAGTTATATTCTTATACATAGGGGCAGTATTATAGTAGTTATATTCTTGTACATAGGGGCAGTATAATAGTAGTTATATTCTTGTACATAGGGGCAGTATTACAGTAGTTATATTCTTGTACATAGGGGCAGTATAATAGTAGTTATATTCTTGTACATAGGAGCAGTATTATAGTAGTTATATTCTTGTACATAGGAGCAGTATTATATTCTTATACATAGGGGCAGTGTTATAGTAGTTATACTCTTGTACATAGGAGGCAGTATTACAGTAGTTATATTCTTGTACATAGGGGCAGTATTATATTCTTATACATAGGGGCAGTGTTATAGTAGTTATACTCTTGTACATAGGTGGCAGTATAATAGTAGTTATATTCTTGTACATAGGAGTAGTATTATAGTAGTTTTATATTCCTGTACATAGAGGCAGTATTACAGTAGTTATATTCTTGTACATAGGGGACTGTATAATAGTAGTTATATTCTTGTACATAGGAGTAGTATTATAGTAGTTTTATATTCCTGTACATAGAGGCAGTATTATAGTAGTTATATTCTTGTACATAGGGGCAATATTATAGTAGTTATATCCTTGTACATAGGAGCAGTATTATAGTAGTTATATTCTTGTTCATAGGGAGCATTATTATAGTAGTTATACTCTTGTACATAGGGGGCAGTATTATAGTAGTTATATTCTTGTACATAGGAGCAGTATTATAGTAGTTATATTCTTGTACATAGGAGCAGTATTATAGTAGTTATATTCTTGTACATAGGAGCAGTATTATAGTAGTTGTATTCTTGTATATAGGGGCAGTATTATAGTAGTTATATTCTTGTACATAGGGGCAGTATTATAGTAGTTATATTCTTGCACATAGGGGCAGTATTATAGTAGTTATATTCTTGTACATGGGGCAGTATTATAGCAGTTATATTCTTGCACATGGGGCAGTATTATAGCAGTTATATTCTTGCACATAGGGGCAGTATTATAGTAGTTATATTCTTGTACATAGGGGCAGTATCATAGTAGTTATATTCTTGTACATAGGAGCAGTATAATAGTAGTAATATTCTTGTACATAGGAGGCAGTATTATAGTAGTTATATTCTTGTACATGGGGCAGTATTATAGTAGCTATATTCTTGTACATGGGGGCAGTATTATAGTAGTTATATTCTTGTACATAGGGGCAGTATTATAGTAGTTATATTCTTGTACATAGGAGCAGTATAATAGTAGTAATATTCTTGTACATAGGAGGCAGTATTATAGTAGTTATATTCTTGTACATGGGGCAGTATTATGGCAGCTATATTCTTGTACATAGGGGCAGTATTATAGCAGTGATATTCTTGTACATAGGAGTAGTATTATAGTAGTTATATTTTTGTATATAGGTGGCAGTGTTAAAGATCTAGTAGGGTATTTCTTATTCCTTTGACAAAAAGATTTGTTTTTTTGCCAACAGTTTTTACTAGATCAACATACTTTAAAGAATAGCCAATCGATCTCATTCTCAGATTAGTAATACTAGTATAGAAAAGTAGGAGACAAAAAAAGCGCAAATAGGGTCTTATCCCCAGGATTGTTTCTAATCAGTTATGAGAGAACTGCTCACCTAGTGGTACACAGTTAGGGTATGTGCACACGTCAGGATTTCTTGCAGAAATTTCCTGAAGAAAACCGGAAATTTTCTGCAAGAAATCCGCATTTTTGTTTTGCGTTTTTTTTTCAAGGTTTTTTCGCGTTTTTTTAGCATTTTGCAAGCGAAATTAGCTTGCAGAATGCTAAAGTTTTCCAAGCGATCTGTAGCATCGCTTGGAAAACTGACAGGTTGGTCACACTTGTCAAACATAGTGTTTGACAAGTGTGACCAACTTTTTACTATAGATGCAGCCTATATCTATAGTAAAAGATAGAATGTTTAAAAATAATTAAAAAAAATGGTTATACTCACCTGCAGACAGCCGATCTCCTCAGCGGCGTCCGTTCCTATAGATGGTGCGCGTGTGCAGGACCTTCCATGACGTCGCGGTCACGTGAGCGGTCACATGACCGGTCTCGCGACCAATCACAAGAGGCGGGAGCACTCCGGGGGCCATCGAAGGTGAGTATACGACTATTTTTTATTTTAATTCTTTTTTTTTGACCAATTATATGGTGCCCAGTCCGTGGAGGAGAGTCTCCTCTCCTCCACCCTGGGTACCAACCGCACATGATCTGCTTACTTCCCGCATGGTGTGCACAGCCCCGTGCGGGAAGTAAGCAGATCAATGCACTCCTAGGTGTGCGGAATCCCCGCAATTCCACATTTTTAATGAACATGTTGCTTTTTTTCCCGCGATGCGATTTTTTCGAGGAAAAAAATGCAACATTTGCACAAAAAATGCTGAATACACTGTAAATAATAGGAGGCGTATGTTAGCGTTTTTTTTGCGTTTTATCACGTTTTTATAGCGAAAAAACGCGAAAAAAATGCGAAAAATACTGAACGTGTGCACATGGCCTAAAGGCGTGTGGTTTGTCAGCTGCTGCAGATCCACAGGTCGGCGTTGCGACCTCTTGTGACCTCCTTGTTATGATATCTTTGTGTGGAAACTTCCTGAAGAAGAAGCCATGAGCTTCGAAACGCGTTGAATAAACCACCCGAACATCTTATCACTATATCTGGATCCATTATTTGTCGCAGCAGTGCGGATTTTATCCACATTCATCTATTGTAACAGATTAGTAATACAGTATGTGGCAACAAACTTTCCCCAACTATTTTTTTTTTTCAAGTTGTAGTTTTTCCCTTCTGCTTGGGTCTGTATGAGAGATAACCTTATTTATACAGGTGTGAAGTTATTACTCTGAAAAAGTTACAGTGACACTTTATTTTCCATTACACTAATCTCTGTGAAGTTTGAATTTTACTTAAGAGTGTAGGAATTTTATGCAGGAAATATAAATGTTACACCAAGAAAAAAAAAGCGATTTTCTATGCTCTGAAAGAATTGGGATCTCATACTGTATTGATCTCACTTTTTCTTACATGAAAAGATATTGTAAGGAGATGGTTGTTAGAGGGTTATTACACAGTGGTCATACTCTTTAAAAGGGCAACTTTCAGGTTTCCGGTAATTAACACCAAACAGTCCTGGGGGTCATATCAGCCCCCTATCTGGGGTAGTCTTGATCCCTCTGGTCGGCCCTCTCTCTTGGATCCCTCTTCCTCACTCAAGACTGAGGCTTCACTTCAATAGTCTGTCCTGTGCTGGTATGGTAGTTGTGGCTATAAGCCAGCTCAGCTACTTCCATATGTCTATCCTGATACAGGTTCAGCCGTCTACATCCCCCCTTCTCTGCTCCCGTAGGCCTTTTATAATTCTTAGCTGCAACACAGTTATTATATGACCTTGTATGCCTCTTTTTTGGTTCCTCTCTGGCAACCCTCACCTATGTTATGGTTCCTGCTTGTTCTCCTTTTGTTCCTGTTCCTCCAAGCTCTGTCCGCTAGATTGTGATGTACTCTCAGCTATAGATGTCCTTAATCATCATACAAATCTGCTAATCATTGCTGCTATTCCCCCACATATTCTGTTTGGCTACACTGTGGGACTCTGCTTCTTTGTCTCTGTGTGCCTTCAGACATTCCCTGCTATATTACCATAGGGTAGGGTTCCTCCTCATGATCTCAACACAGCCATTACTCAGGACTCTGCTACTGCATTTTTGAGTATCATCCAACCTACTTGATTCTGCTGCATCTCGGGACTCTTCTTTAGTGTTTCAATGAGCCTCTAATTCTAATTTGCAGGGATCTTGTAGCTTCCCCGAAGTTCCAACCACAACACCTTGTTACAGCCACATCTTCAGCACTTGTTGCATACTATCTGCTCTTCCAGACCAAGGGCTGATTTCCAAATGGTCAGACATAGCAGGTCAATACAATTGTCTACATTTTTCTGTTATATAACTAAAGGGTATCTGTCAATAAATTCCCAAAGAATGGGAAGTATGAACTAGACTCTCCTTAATTACTCTGGAACACTGGAGTTTCAGAAAAAACATAGTTTGAAAAGCCACTGGAGACTAAAAGGTAGAGACCTCACTAGTTTGGTGCTGCCCCAGTCGACTTGTCCCTGCCCTGCTTCATTTGATTGAAAGGTCTCTCTCAATGTACACACAGGTATAATGGGAGAGGTGGAACCACTGTGCCACGGTCTGAGGAGAGCCAAGAGAGGCATGGCTAGGTGAGCACCTGACTCCTCACTAGAGCCCCTAAAGGTGGGGTTAGACTTGGCTCCAGATGGACACCAGATGCTACTGAGTCGCCCACCAGGGCAGCAGGATACTCGGTACCTGGTTCTGTCACTCTTAAAGGGTATGTGATGGTGGCTACGACCCGGTCTGTGGCCCTGGGTGCCCAATTAAAGGGGAAAGGTCTTTTAAGGGGATTTGTGAATAAAGTCTATTGTTCATGACGCCACCTGTGGTTCTCGGTCAATAGAGACCGACGCTGCTTATAGGGGTCCTCTGGGGTGATGTTTTTGCAGCAAGATGGTAACGCTTCCCACAGGTGAAGCGGGGTCCCCAGGGCTTCCCAGGTGCAGGGCACTGATGGTGTGGTGTATGGTATGGCAAAGAACGAGGACACGGGTTTGCAGTCTTTACCTGGTTTACTGATGAAAGCAGTCCCCAGTCCAGGTACCAAGTGCAGGGTAGCTGTGGTCTGGCCTTCTTGGAGGCAATAGGGGATCCCTCTCTCAGGTGAGGTCCGTAAGCCTTTCCTACTTGCGCTACTTTAGTTGGCGAGGTCCCTGATGCTTGAAGCTTGGTTGCAAAGTCCTCTCTCTCCTGTCCTAAGACAGTCGTCTGTACAATAGGAAGTTCAAGCCTGTTTATAGGGTCTCTATCATACCTCAGGCTCTAAAGTTACTGCTTCACCCCAGACTTGATGCGGGTAATTGACATACAGTCCTATGCCCTCTGGTTCTGTTGTGCCTCCTGGAGAACAGCATGACCTCGGGCTCCTGGTACCCGGCTTCTACGCTCTGGCTCTGAGGGTGTCCTTCCGCTGTTCCCCTGCTGAGCCACTTCCTCCACTGTGCTCCTTCCCTCTAAGCTCCTCCACAATTCAACTCCTCTCGTTATCTCTTTTCCAGGGGTCGCAGCCCCCATGTGGCTGCTCGGCCCCTCTGTCTGTTCCAGACATCCTTCTTCTCTCACTCTCTCCTCTAGACTGGCTCACTCCTCCTCCAGACCAGGATACATAAAGTCTAAGGAAGCTCCCCTCAACCCGGGTCCTGAGCTCCCCCTCCTGGTCTAGATTCAAATGTGTTGAATGTGAGTGCCTTACCTGATAGAAATCTCCCTTGCCTCCAAGCGTGATCTCACCCTCCCCGAAAGGAAGGTAACATCACTGCAACAACTGATTACCTGGGGTGTTGCACTACACCAGGATAGACCTCTAACCCATGGCAGTTGACCCCCAAGGGGAAAGAAGCTGGAATGGCCCAGTAGGAAAGTACAGCTGGTACAGACAAGTGTGGCAGAAACACTGGAACCGCAGGTGCTGGCAGGGACGGTTGGTATTCAGGCAAGTACAGGCTGGTATGGCTGGTGTACAGATGAGTACAGCAGGTAAAGGATGGTATGACTGTTATACAGGTAGTAACGGCAGGTGCAGGCTGGTACTGTTGGCATACAGGTGACCACGGCAGGTACAGGCAGATATAGGCAGGTGCAGGCAGGTATAGGTGGGTACTGGAAGACAAACTTAGAACAGGGGACCAGAGAACTAGCAAGCATGCAACAAGCATAGTATACACATTGCTCAGGCACCTCCCAACAGGTGGAGGTGACTTAAATAATAAGTGGCTTGGGACACTTTAGGACAGTAAGCACTGTACCTTTAAGTGGGCGGGAGCATGTGTGCTCACGCCCTAAGCATAGTGTCTGGGGATCTGCGACCCATGCACAGACCGCGGGCAGCAGTAGGAGGAGGAGGAAGTGCAGGACAGTGGCCATGGTGGTGAGTCAATCGGCGTCCCTGCCAGAGGAGGGGGGAGGCATGCAGGGATGCTGGCGCTACAACAAGAGACTCATCAATCAACTCTGCCTGGATTAGTCGGGTCTCTCCCTACAGTCCCCGGACTGGTTTTCAAACTATGTTTCCTCTGAAACTCTGCCGAGTTTCAGAGTGAATGATACCTGGCTGTCATTGCATGTGGAGCGCCCCCACACCGCCGCAGGGCCTAGGGGTACCCGGAGCCGGGCTTCTGAGTCTCAGTCCTGGGGTTGTCACGGTGGCTAGACACGGTCCGTGGCCCTGTCTGTCAGTGGGGGACGTCCGGTGCAATAAGTGGTGGTGTAACGGTGCAGTTGTGGGGTGCAGGTCGCGGTAAATAACGAGGACACCAGGTTGCAGTCTCTTTACCTCTTTACTGGAGATCTCTGAGTCCTCAGTCCAGAATATGGTTCACCAGGCTGCGCAAGTCCGGCCGGTCCAATGGCACCTCCAGAGTTCTCTTCACAGGTGGAAATCAGTGCCTTCCTTCTTAGCGCTATGTGTTGTAGTCCTTCCCTGCTATGCTTACGGAAAGTACCCCACAACTGTTGTGTCTGTTTCTTAAGTTCCCTCACAACAACTCGATTAACTGATCTTCTGCTAATCATCCGTCCCTTCCTGATGTTACAGTTAGAACGGCACCCGTTTGACGGGTAGGCCTGGAGTTCTTCCGGGACCCTAGAGACGCCCCTCTCCCACAATTGCCTCCCAAGACTTCATAGGTGATTTAGGTGAGACAGCCCGCCTGAGACTGACTGTCCTGCCGCTGTTTAGAGTATTGCTTGAAGCTGTCTATTGAAATACTCCCTCGGCGTTCCGGCCACCGGTAGTGCGCCTCAGTAGGATGTTGCCCCCTTCTCACAGCATCACCCCTACTGGTATTCTCCTATTGCTTCGATCTCGTTTCTCACTCAGCACAATATATCTCTCTTCTAGTCCTTCCTTAGGGCACCGCCGCTTCTCTGTGCAGGCACGGTCCCGTTACTTTCTTTCCTGTAGCCAGGTCTCCATCAGGGTCCCAAACCTGACAGAGACCCTACCGAATCCTCTCCTGCAACACCCTCTGCCACAAGGTGTTGCCTGGTTCATATCCAGTCAGCTTTCTCACTAACTTCCTGCCTGACCCCCAGTTTTACCTGTAAGTGGAGAGTGGCCTAGTAAATAGAACCCTTAGCTCCCCCTGGAGGCCCGGCGGTGAAATGTATTGGTGTCTGTGATACCTGATCAGATGAACTCCTTCAGTGCCATCGAACGTACCATAGCTCCCCTTAGTGGCTGAGCCACAGTACTGCAACGACCAGGACTCTGGGGCGCTGCACTCCCCCCTGGTTAAACACAGTACTCCGGGACTGGGAAGAAAACAACAATACAGGTTAGCAAAAAGACATACAATTTTTGTTGAGTGCAAATAACAATAAGTATACTTGAACAGAGCTTCCCTTTATGGGAGGTGAGGACACTTGAACGTTACAAAACATGGTTAAACATTAAACATTATAAATTACAGGCTATAAATAACTCCTGTTACCCAACCGGGCATTCTACTTAGTATAAATTCTAGAGCAATAATTTAACATCGCCCTTAAGGACGTACACTCGGCATCCATTAAAGACCTTCTTATAATCACATTATAAGGCAAATTTAACTTTACATTCTCCTTCTTTAATCTGCAGGACCGCCTGTCCTATCGGCGCCAGACCTACTGCCTCTCCTTTCTTACAGGACCGCTCCTTTCAGCCCGAGCCTTCTGTCTTTTCAACTACTATACATGGTATAGAACATAACACACTTTCGGGTTTGAGAACACTGAGCCATCTACATATGGCTCCTAAGAGGACCTACCACCTAACCCCTACGGGTTCACTCTCTGTCCTCGGTATCACATTATTAACTCTTCTTCTTACAATAACTAACTTCTTATGGAGGACTCAGGGTTTACCTTTCTATCCCCAGTTTCTTATCAACATTATCAACTATCCTCTTATAACATCAATCCTCATTACTACTTTCTTACTACTGACTATGCAGGACACTCTGTCTACCCCTACGGGCCTTCTGCATCTTTCTTCTAGCCTTCTTTCTGGAAACATCATTTGCATTTCTTTACATTTAACCAATCAAATACATATAACTTTTACCTGTAAGGATTATCATCACTTTCGCTCATTAAGACATTATTGCTATCCATCAATCTTAAGCAATACGGTTCTTCAAATGTACACATGTATGTCCCCTTTAAGAAGGGACCAAGTCTTTAGGAGGTAGCATTTCTTCTCTAGCTACCAGTCCATACTCAACAAAGGCTCCGGTGCGGTATCTTCGCAAAGAGTCTCTTTCTAAGTAAAACCAGTAGGAAACACCCTTAATAAGGTGTGAACTATATACAAGAAGTTTGTATCATGCACGGTCCATGATTACTGCAGTTCTGTAAACTTTTGTGCAAACTTGAGAACATAAACAAAACAACGAGGATCCCGGGTCAGCAGAGGGATCCGTAAGGAATTAACCCTGGACGGGTTTAGCAGCAACAGTAACAAACAGTTAAACGGAGAACTATGTACATTTTCAGGTTTCCGAGGTTTATTCTCATAATATGTTGCAAGACAACAGCTGAAAGTGGCCACCTTCCGGCTGTGTAGGCTTCGCTTCTTGATCAGTGGCTGAGGCCGCACCAATATCACCTGTGGTTCTCCCCGGTGCAGTCAGGCCACCTGAGGCCTGAACCTGAAGGCGGACTCTATCCGCCAGCTCAGTTGCTGCAAGGACGTGTACGGTGGCGATGTTGGCGAGCCCTGTCAGATTTGGTTCAATCATAGCTGAAGTAGTAGGTGACACTCTCTCAGGTCCACATCGGCGAACGTTACGGGCATACCACCCCTGGGTATTACGATGACGGTAGTAGGTCACTTGATCCCCCTTTTGCAGAGAGTCACCACTTCGACCACAGCAGGGAGTCTTCACGTTGCTACTGGCAACGAAAACGTCAGTTGGTAGTCCCGGTTCCTGTATGGAACCCCATCCCCTCTTCGGGTGGAAAGTCAACACCGTTCCTCGCCGTATCACGTCTCTATCATCACATGCAGGAGGCGATTGTTGTACTTTCAGTGAACCAATCAGTTCGGCCTCTTTTTGTCTCTTCCAATGTAAGATCAAACATTGTCTATATTGTTCCCAAGTAAGCACAGCAAGGGTATACCCATCCCCCCGAGATCCATTTGGCCCGATCCGGGGGGTGTCCCACCGGAGGATCACCCCATCTGGGCCCACATCTATGGGTTCACCCATCCTGGTCGGCAGCGGTGGCACCAGCTCTCCCATTGCGTCAGGGGGTAGCACCATTAGCCCAGCCGAGAGGAGACGGCTTTTACTGGGGTAAGGGGCGGTCATGGAAGGGGACTCTAGCGGGGGAGCAGGGACATCTTCCATACCTGCGCCTAATGTGATTCCATCGATGTCGATCCGGTCCGCTGACAAGAACGCTGGAGTCGGCTGCTGCTCGGACCGCGGCTCTTCCAATACGGTCCCCGAACGCGGCTCCGCTCGCTGTGGTTCCTCCTCCGCTGTCTCCGAGGTCGGGATCGGTGGACTCAGCTCCGCTATCTGTTCCAGGGGCTTCGGATCCTCTGGCTGCAGGGGACACGGGTCTGCCTCCGATAAACGAGGGCAAACCGGGACTGCTCCTTCCCCGTTCCGGCACTCGCTGTTCTTCATCATGATCTGCTGATCGGTGGCAATGCATGCATCGGACTCCGCCATTTCTCCGGGACCGAGCTTCTCCATCTCCTGCTTCCCGTCGTTGCAAATCAGGGGGTTGTCCTCTGCTTGAAGGCAGGTCCTCACTTTGCAGCCAGAAGCGCAGGGGGCGGTAGCCATTTCTCGCGCCATTCTGGTAGTCTCCTCCCATGGCACGCCCTCCTTCTTCTCTGGCGTAGCAATGGCGGCGGCTTTTGGCGGGAACTTCTCTGGGTCAATGGCAATACACAGTCTCTCAATAAAGTACAGTCCAAGCACAACAAATCACAGTTCCAAGGCACACATGACCTGATTCTTCAGGCTTAAGTAGATCCTGTTCGTGACGCCAAGTTGGAGCGCCCCCACACCGCCGCAGGGCCTAGGGGTACCCGGAGCCGGGCTTCTGAGTCTCAGTCCTGGGGTTGTCACGGTGGCTAGACCCGGTCCGTGGCCCTGTCCGTCAGTGGGGGACGTCCGGTGCAATAAGTGGTGGTGTAACGGTGCAGTTGTGGGGTGCAGGTCGCGGTAAATAACGAGGACACCAGGTTGCAGTCTCTTTACCTCTTTACTGGAGATCTCTGAGTCCTCAGTCCAGAATATGGTTCACCAGGCTGCGCAAGTCCGGCCGGTCCAATGGCACCTCCAGAGTTCTCTTCACAGGTGGAAATCAGTGCCTTCCTTCTTAGCGCTATGTGTTGTAGTCCTTCCCTGCTATGCTTACGGAAAGTACCCCACAACTGTTGTGTCTGTTTCTTAAGTTCCCTCACAACAACTCGATTAACTGATCTTCTGCTAATCATCCGTCCCTTCCTGATGTTACAGTTAGAACGGCACCCGTTTGACGGGTAGGCCTGGAGTTCTTCCGGGACCCTAGAGACGCCCCTCTCCCACAATTGCCTCCCAAGACTTCATAGGTGATTTAGGTGAGACAGCCCGCCTGAGACTGACTGTCCTGCCGCTGTTTAGAGTATTGCTTGAAGCTGTCTATTGAAATACTCCCTCGGCGTTCCGGCCACCGGTAGTGCGCCTCAGTAGGATGTTGCCCCCTTCTCACAGCATCACCCCTACTGGTATTCTCCTATTGCTTCGATCTCGTTTCTCACTCAGCACAATATATCTCTCTTCTAGTCCTTCCTTAGGGCACCGCCGCTTCTCTGTGCAGGCACGGTCCCGTTACTTTCTTTCCTGTAGCCAGGTCTCCATCAGGGTCCCAAACCTGACAGAGACCCTACCGAATCCTCTCCTGCAACACCCTCTGCCACAAGGTGTTGCCTGGTTCATATCCAGTCAGCTTTCTCTCTAACTTCCTGCCTGACCCCCAGTTTTACCTGTAAGTGGAGAGTGGCCTAGTAAATAGAACCCTTAGCTCCCCCTGGAGGCCCGGCGGTGAAATGTATTGGTGTCTGTGATACCTGGTCAGATGAACTCCTTCAGTGCCATCGAACGTACCATAGCTCCCCTTAGTGGCTGAGCCATAGTACTGCAACAACCAGGACTCTGGGGCGCTGCACATGCACCCCTGGTTCAGGCAGCATAAATCCAATGACAGGCTGCCTTTAATATTAGGATTTCTTGTGGTCTTGTGTCAGGGTATGGATGGTGCCTCCATCCTTCTGGATGAGACAGATAGTTCTTAATCAGTCAAATAGTACTATACATACCACACGTTACATCCAGAACTCACCAGCTCTGTTGTGTTTTCTTTCCTTCACGGGTTTTCTAGGTTTCAATAGTATAATATATGCGATCTCTGTAATTAGGGAACTATTATGTAATACATTTATGGCTAAAGCTGCTGAATTTTAAGTTAGGAAAGCAGTGATTCATAATTGCTGTATTGCAGAATAGGGGTGTGGATTGCACTGACACCAGAGACACCAAACAACAAATACCCTGCAATCAGGTCCTAGGATATATTTAGAATAGTCGTCTTGTTGTCCGATACCAAAGTTTTCTGAGCCATAATTATAGCAAATGCCTCACACCTCACACTCATGATGCAGCCCGACCAGACGCAAATAGAGACCCCTGAGCCGTAACACAACTCAGGATTTCCTAAGTCATCAGATTTTGATGGCTGGGAGCAGTAGTTGTTGACTAAAGATTTTAATGACACCAACTATGGTGCTGGGTTTATCCACCCAATATGGAAAGATTGAGAATTTGTTTCACCTCCTGACCCTTTCCATGAATGTTGCCAATGTCCTTTTTCTGGAGAGGGGTGTTCTATACAGGTTCTTTCACAGCATCTAAGCTGAAGGAAATCCCAACCAAGTCTCTTCAAGGGACCGACATGAGATCTTAACACTGTGCAACAGTATTTGACCACGGATTGGGAACTTCAACCATGCAGAAATTTTCCCGAGACAGACTGCACAAGATACCTACTTTCCCTGTAGTGGAGAATGATGGGCACACCTTCATCCTTCATATCTGGAATGATAAACTGCATCTGACGCTCTCCTCTTTGTATTTTATTCTCTTTATGCCCAGAGGTCACACAATGGGTTTTTCTAATGCTGCGGGTCCTCCTGGCTCAATAGATGATTGTCTACAAAATGAAGGTCATCTCATGTTCTAAGCTGGAGTGGATGGTGAGAAAGTCAAACGTTCAAAACATTGTTATCGTATTGCTCGTCAGTGTACATTATGTTTGGATTAATAGTGAGTGCCAATTTTTATGATATGGAGTAAAAGTTTCTGAAATATTTTAATTATGAACCACCTGGAAAATCTTTTGTTATACAGCTTTTGGCCACAACGGGCAATAGTGGCTTTTCCGTGCCGAGAATTATTGGAAGCCTCAACTAAGGTGAGCTGGACTACACCTATTGGCACCACGAGAAGAAGACAATATGATGTTCCACTTACCTAATCATTGTACAGACCAAGTGCCACCCAACATGACAGCAGTTTTCCATAATGGCAGTGCTTCTTTTAGCGGAATAATGCCCCCTGCAGAAACTGCTCAAAAGCATGACAAAGAGATCAAGGTGATAACTTTCTAAATTCCCAGATCTCAAACCAGATCTCAAGCCAATCGATATATTGGGGGATGTGCTGAAGAAACAAGGCTGATCCATGAAGGCAGCACTGAATAACTTACAGAACATAAGGATCTGCAGCTGATATTTTGTGCCAGTAACCTTCAGACAGCATGGAGTCCAGACTTCAATGGGTCAGGGGACATTAGAAAACACCAGGAATGTAGCATATTTGATCAGCGCATATGTGTTGTCATCATCTGTCATGTTAATACAAATTGTTATCTGTTTCTTGGTTATATTTTTTATTCAGTTATAAAGCACTATCATATTGTACAGAAATCATCATCACTGTCTCCATTGGGGCTCACAATGTAAATTCCCTATCAGTCTGTCTTTGGATTGTGGGAGGAAACCCGAGAACCTGGAGAAAACCCACGCAAGCATGAGGAGAACATGCAAACTCCTTGGAGTTGTCCTTGATCAGATCTAGGACCACAGAGCGGTAAGGAACCGTGCTAACCACTGAGCCACCAGATGGAGCTGAATTAAAAAAATGGAAGCAGCACTCCAGGCCCTGAACCCTATTACCTTGATGACTGGTGCTGTTCATTTCACATGCAAGTCCACAGAAGACTTGGTAACATGACCTTGAGCAGCTCAAGACAAGCTCAGTTCTTCCACATGTACCTACAGACTTTGTGATGTCCAGAGCTAAAGATAACGGCATCGCCCAAAGTTTATCCATGTCCTCACTCCCTTCGTGTCTTACCTACTTCCACACACAATACACAAGGAGAGCATTGTATGGACGAGGTGTGGGTCATATTCCTGGAGAGCGCGCATTCACAGCAGCCGGTGATGACATGTAAGGTATTTCCTTGGCTCATGGAAATTCTGTTCACACAGATCTCTCCAAACACGGAGCCTCATGGTAAATTCAATTAATTTTCAGCCAGGCAAGGCAGAACCACCTACGTCAATCTAGAGAACCGTTGCAGTGCCCTAGTCGCTGTAGTACTATAAATTCCAGCAGATTTTCCCATAGTCTTAATGTAGCTTAATGTCAGAGCTCTGGAGCACCGTCCCTACTGCTGGTGAACTCTTTGGTGGTTTTGCTATGCCATGTTATATTATCAGTGTAATGTGCTATTTCATGCACTGCACCTTTAATATGTTTCCTGCAAAATATAAAAAATGCTGGGCAACAAGCAATTGTACTGTGCCTTTAATATGGCCCTTACGGGAAATAGTGGGTAAGGCTGCCTACAAATGTGATATGTATTGTGCATTGTGATTACTATGTATTCATGGTTAAAAGGGTTGACCACTACCTGGACAACTCCTTCTTGATCAAAATGTTTGGCCCCCATAAACTATTAAAGCCTATACTCACCTCCCGTGTGGGCGCCGTTCCCGAAGTGTCAGCACTCGCTCTCCCCAATACTCACACGCCCAATCAGCGCTGGCCTCACTGTCCCCGCCTCTGGACAGATCGATCATGAAGAGGAAGTCTGGGCTGCAGCTGAGCCCGGACTTCATCTTCATGTTCGATTTGTCTGATGGCGGGGTCAGTGACGCCAGCGCTGATTGGCTACCAGCGTCACATGCCACAACACCACAAGAGAGCCCAGGGAAGAGCGAGTGGTGACACCAGGGGAACAGCGCCAGCATAGGAGGTGAGTATAGGCTTCATTATTTTAGCAGGGCCAAGCGAGGGGTATGACAAGAAGCTATGAAAGTAGTGGACAACTTCTTTAGTCATGTGTTTAGTATGTATCCATAGATTATGTGTGATCCCTTTAGGGAGCCAAAATGTGTGTGTGGTAGTCAAGCAGTTTGAGTAAGAGGTCACACGTGTGGATGTTGGTCCGCTCTGAAAATGTTCTGTGCTGGGTGGAACCAGGATAGAGCTGTGTGACAGTGAGTATGCTGTGGTAGTGATTTGGAGCAGTAAGAGGAATCCATTATTCATCCAAGATATGCCTGCCAAGTACCTATCTTGGAATCTAACAAGGCAGAGGAGGACTATTAGCTATTCCATGGACTTGCCCTGGAATGCTGTCTTATGTAGATTTGTTGGACGACGAGTTCGATGAAAAGAGGTGGCCCTGGATATTTCAAATGGTTGCAGACAAATCCTGCCAATAATCAGCATTGAGGATGGGTTTAAGCCAAAGTACTTAGATTAGCTGAGTCAGTGAGAAAGTTACCAAGCCATAGTGTTAGCCCTGGAATTAAAAATGTTAGTTATATCAAGTACTGTATTAAAGGCTGATCCTGCTGTCATTAGAAACCAACAAGCTCTGTGCATCAAGACTAATATGTAACTTATAATCTACTGTATCTAAACTCTGATGTGTAGCCACCAAATTCTGTACCTCAACCTTCATTTGTAACCTGTAATCACCAAGCTTTGTACTTCCCTCTGATGTATAACATCCAAGCTTTATATATCATAATTTATGTGTAACCAACAAGAACTGTGCCTCAACTCTGATGTGTAACCAACAAACTATATGCCTTAATTCTGATGTGTAGCCACCAGGCTTTGGGCCTCAACTCTAATGTGTAACCAACAAGCTATATGCCTTAATTCTGATGTGTAGCCACCAGGCTTTGGGCCTCAACTCTAATGTGTAACCAACAAGCTATATGCCTTAATTCTGATGTGTAGCCACCAGGCTTTGGGCCTCAACTCTAATGTGTAACCAACAAGCTATATGCCTTAAATCTGATGTGTAGCCACCAGGCTTTATGCCTCAACTCTAAAGTGTAACCAACAAGCTATATGCCTTAATTCTGATGTGTAGCCACCAGGCTTTATGCCTCAACTCTAAAGTGTAACCAACAAGCTATATGCTTTAATTCTGATGTGTAGCCAACAGGCTTTGTGCCTCAACCCTAATGTGTAACCAACAAGCTATATGCCTTAATTCTGATGTGTAGCCAACAGGCTTTATGCTTCAACTCTAATGTGTAACCAACAAGCTATATGCCTTAATTCTGATGTGTATCCAACAGGCTTTGTGCGTCAAATCTGATGTGTAACCCCCAAGTTCTGTACCTCAACTGTCATTTGTAACCACCAAGCTTTGTACTTCCCTCTAGTGTGTAACATCTAAGCTTTCTATCTCATCTTTTTATGTGTAACAACAAGTTCTGTGCTTTAACTCTGCTGTTGCCAACAAGCTCTGTACCTGAACTCTGATGTGTAACCACTAAGCTGTGTACTTTCCTTTGACGTGTAATGTCCAAGCTTTATATCTCAACTTGGATGTGTAACCTACAAGTTCTGTGCCTCACCTCTGAGTTGTAACGTCCAAGGTTTGTACTGTACCACAACTGTAAGTGCCAGGATCTAAGCCTGAGATCTGTTGTGTTACCTCCAAACTCTTTCCACCTTTAAGATCACCTATAAACTGTACCAATCCACTGAAAAACTAACTGCAATCATTTAGAGTGGAAAAATATAAATAACAAAACTAAAATAATGTGGTTGCATAGGTGTAAAAACCCTCTTATAATTGGGGATGCGGTTGTGTTCAGAAATAGATAATCAGATATACACTCATGATGAATAGTATTCAGTAAGATACAAAACAATTTCCAAGACCTTAGATGTTCTATGGAATACTGTAAATACGTAATCAAGAAGTGGCTTAAATTTGGCACAACAATGAACTGGACAACCCACAAAAATTGATGAAAATATAAGAAAATTAGACAAGAGGCCTATAGCAACATTAAAGGGGCTATAATATATTCTAGCAACTACTGGTTGAGTAATCCATGTGACAGCAAACTCCCATATTTTCTATATGTCTGGTTCGTGGAGTAAAGTAGTAAGAAGGAAGCCTTTTCTTACAAAGAAAAATATGCAAGCCTTGCTATGTTTTCCCAAAATTTAGATTAAGTATGCCAAAAGCATGTGGGAGACATGTTATGGTCTGACTAGAGCAAGGTTGAACTTTTTGCCAATAATTTCAAAAATGTATGTTTGGTGCAATGTTGCCAACAGTGCACATGACCAAAAGAACACCATACCCTCAGTGAAGCATGGTGGAGGCAGAATTATGCTTTATGGTTATTTTTCGGCAGATGGAACTGGGGCTTTATTTAAGTTGGAGTGAAATACGAACAGTTCCAAAAATTACCGGTACTCAATTTTTTGCAACAAAACCTTCAGGCATCTGCTAAAAAGCTGAAAATGATCAGGAATTTTATCTTTTAGCATGACAAAGACCCTAAGTGACCTGCAAATAAACACAAGAATGGCATCATCAGAAGATCACAGTTTTGGAATGACGCAGCTAAGTGAAGCTTGTGCATATTTATACAACCACGTTATTTTAGTTATTTCTTTTTCCGTTTCCACAAGAAAAGATTTCAGTTTATTTTATAATTGATTTGTACTGATTATGGGCAGCATTAAAGGAGGAATAAGTTCTGAAATGATTTTTCTTGGTAGGATTTTTTTTACAGGACAAGAACGGCATTTTAATTGGAGTGTGTAGACATTTTATATCCACTGTAGGTATGAACCTGGAGAGATATTAGAAAAAGATCTGAAATTAGTGCTCACCTTGTTAGGCACAACACTATCAGGTAGCATGTGATGCTCAGAAAAAGGTGCTGCCAGGTACTCCAGTCCCATCCTGCTAGTTAGACTTCGGTGCTCAGGGGCTGGATAGTACTTTGGGTCTTCCCCTCCATATTTATTATTTCCCAGCCCCTCTCCCTGCCTCCAGTCTTTGAATGACAGATCACTGCTGAGATTTCAAACAGAGGAGGTGTCATGATTCCACTCGTCACAGTGTGCTAAGGATGCTGGGAGTGACTGCTCAGCTGCCCTATAGGATTGAGGGTGTGCTGAGCGAAGCTCAGAGCAGAGCAGCAGGAGGTGGAGCTAAGAGCAGAACCACAGGAGCTGGAGCAAAGAGCAGAGCCACAGGAAGCAGAGCAAAGAGCAGCGCCACAAGAGGCAGAGCAAAGAGCAGAGCCGCAGGAGGCTGCGCAAAGAGCAGAACCACAGGAGGCAGAGCAAAGAATAGAACTGCAGGAGGCGGAGCAAAGAGCAGAGCCACAGGAGGCGGAGCAAAGAGCAGAGCCACAGGAGGCGGAGCTAAGAGCAGAGCAGCAGGAGGTGGAGCTAAGAGCAGAACTGCAGGAGGCGGAGCAAAGAGCAGAACCGCAGGAGCTGGAGCAAAGAGCAGAGCCACAGGAAGCGGAGCAAAGAGCACAGCCACAGGAGGCGGAGCAAAGAGCAGAGCCGCAAGAGGCAGAGCAAAGAGCAGAACCGCAGGAGACGGAGAAAAGAGCAGAACCGCAGGAGACGGAGAAAAGAGCAGAACCACAGGAGACAGAGCAAAGAGCAGAAGGAGTGAACACCAGGAAACACAGAGGAATAGGAAAGGCTACAGACAGGGATACAAATAGACACAGGTATAGGACTAAGTTCAGACAGGGTCAGGAACGGGACAAGGCACAGAAACATGGATTCAGACCAGGGTACAAAGCCCCCCTGGGTGGCTGAAACAAGAGACACAGGACACAGGTACATGCCAGGGTACGTAGCCCCACTTGGTGGCTGAAATTCCTTTTTGGAAGTGCATCTGAACAGCAAGGTGGATTGCTGTTGAGGGGAGATAGAGAGAAAAAATAAATAAATCTAAATCTTCAGCATAGCGAGTGTGAGCGAGCTGAGTGTGACCTGAGCGTAAGTGTGAACGGCGGTAAGTGTGTGACTTGTGATTCAGTGAGGAGTAGTGTTGAGCGATACTTTCCGATATCGGAAAGTATCGGTATCGGAAAGTATCGGCCGATACCGTCAAAATATCGGATCCAATCCGATACCGATACCCGATCCCAATGCAAGTCAATGGGACGAAAATATCGGAATTAAAATAAACCCTTAATAAACTTGTAGGTTCATTCTACATGAAGGAAAACAACTAAGAATAATGTAGGATGTATTGGGGGACGTGGCGGAGATATTAAAGGGACAGAGGTTTAGCCCAATGTAATAGAATAGCAGGATTTTTTATTTTTTTTTATGAAGTTCGGCGTTAGAAAGAATTTGACTATGTTATTTTTTTTTTTTTTTATGTCAGATATTGATGTTTCACTACTTCCACGCCCTTCACCTTCTTTTTTACTTCTCCCACGCTTTCTTCTTAATTATCCTCATCATCAGCTTCTTTGACATCAACTTCTTCACCTTATTCATCTTCTTCTTCATCTTCTACCTATTATTTTTTGGGTTACATTGTTCATATTCTTTTTATTTTACTATTATCTTCATCATATTCAACTTCTTCATCATATTCTTATTTGTGACAGGCATTCCCGTAGTTGTTATCTATAAAAGTTTGAAGATTACACCTTCCGTTCTGCCTGTCACAAACCAGTTACATTTGTCCGCGTTCAGTTTGGCCTGCAGCATCAGGCTTTATCCAGGGGCACCACGAGGAGGAACGGACTCACCCCCATACACTGCTTAGTCTTCTTCTGCTTATAATTTACATAATATTTTTTTGCTCTGATATTTTGTGTTATGCTTAATGTCCTTCTGCTCTTTGTTCTGCAGCCTCTTGTTCTTCTGCTTCTCGGTCTTCCAGGTCGTCGTCGTCTCCAGGGTCGTCGTCTCCGGGGTCGTCGTCATCGGGGTGGTCTCCGGGGTCGTCGTCATCGGGGTGGTCTTCAGGGTCATCGTCTCCAGGGTCGTCGTCATCACGGTGGTTGTCGTCTCTGGTGTCGTCGTCATCTTAGGGGTGTTCTTCCGGGTCATCGTGTTTAGTCTCTTGAACTTGGAAATGTAGCAGAAGGTACAAGAAGGCTGAGAAAATGCCGAGAACCAGCTGATGGAACTGGAACTCGGATGGCTACCCGAAGGTCCAAGAGCCAATGGAACTACCGAGGACCAGCTGACGTTACTGGAACCCGGTTACTAAGCAGGAGGTACCCGTGCCTGAAAGCACTACCAAGGACCACCTGACGTTGGTGGAACTCGGATACCCAGAGGGAGGCACCTAAGCCAAAGGCTCTGCCCGGAACCAGCTGACGGTACTGGAACCAGGATGGGGAGCAGAAGGTACAAGAGCAAAAGACACTGCCGAGAACCAGCTGACGGTGCTGGAACCCGGATGGGTAGCCGAAGGTCCAAGAGCCAATGGAACTACCGAGGACCAGCTGACGTTACTGGAACCCGGTTACTAAGCAGGAGGTACCCGTGCCTGAAAGCACTACCAAGGACCACCTGACGTTGGTGGAACTCGGATACCCAGAGGGAGGCACCTAAGCCAAAGGCTCTGCCCGGAACCAGCTGACGGTACTGGAACCAGGATGTGGAGCAGAAGGTACAAGAGCAAGTGTCTGCGTGGCTTTTGCAGGACACGTTGCCGGCTGCACAGCAGGGGAACAGCTGGCGGTGCTGGACCCCACTGACACATTGGCGAGGTGTTTGGCTCTGTGCAGCCAGCACTTCCGGACAGCAACGAGCGGTGTTGTAGCCCGGGCTCTGCAGGGGGAGCAGAGTGTAGGCCGAAGCCTACTTGAACCAATTTCAAAGGTAACCTTTAACCCCCCCTCAGGGGTTAGAAAGTAGAAGAGCCACAGCTTATGCAGCAGTAGTGCTGCACAAGTCAAAGGTTGCTCTTTTAATTTCGCTCCTTGCACACGCTGAATGAAACACGTATAACATTTAGCCCTTTATACAGTCAAACTGTGTTGGAGGCGCGAGTTCCCTTTGTAATGAGACGCAGCACAGATGTCAAGAATCCCACCTTGGTGCTGGGTGCAGCCTCCTGAGCGTTGTTATTTGCTGTACAGGAGTCTGCGCTGTCGTGTTATCCCCTGGCCTAGCGCCGTTAGCGCTGCCCATCTTCTGACCTCATTTAATGTTGGCCGGTGCGGTTCGCGATGCCCATGAATCACAGCCCCGCAGTGTATTGACATAGTTTAAACACTGCGGGGCTGGGATTCATGGCCTGGCGCAGTACATATGTTCGCCTCTCGCTTGGGTTCTTACACCCGCTTCAGACTATGCGGCGTCATCTGATCCCTTATCGCATGCCACGGCCATGAAGCCGCACAGTCCGAAGAAGGCGGAAGGAGAGGAGGGACAGGCGAACTGATGCACTGATCCTGCCCATCAATCACACCCTCGCAGTCCCAATAAATAAGACACCGAGGGGCGTTGTGTGGGTCAGGGCGGCCGCAGAGGCGCAGGCAGCCAAACCATGATGCCAGAAGACGGGCAGCGCTACCAAGGGGGTTGCAGCGTGTCATTACAAAGGAAAGTCACACCACCGGGACGGTTAAATGGTCACACAGAGGACACATTGCAGACGTGTTTTCAGTTCCACATGTGCGAGGAGAATACGTTTCTGAGCCACCTTGCACACATGCAGCATTACCGCTGTACAAGGTGGCTGGATAACGTAAAAACGCCTGGGGGAGGGGGGACAGGTTCCCTTCAATTTCAGTTCTTGTGTCTGCGTGGCTTTTGCAGGACACGTTGCCGGCTGCACAGCAGGGGAACAGCTGGCGGTGCTGGACCCCACTGACACATTGGCTGGTGTTTTTCTCTGTGCAGCTAGCACATCTGGGCAAAAACTGGCGGTGTGTTAGAGCCCAGGGACAGCAGGAGGAGGAGCAGGAGGAGGAGGAGCAGGGGGAGGGGAGTGTAGGCCGAAGCCTGCACAGGCGGCAGCTTTGGGTGTGTTGTGTCTGCGTGACTTTTGCAGGACACGTTGCCGGCTACACAGCAGGGGAACAGCTGGCGGTGCTGGACCCCACTGACACATTGGCGAGGTGTTTGGCTCTGTGCAGCCAGCACTTCCGGACAGCAACTAGCGTTGTTGGAGCCCGGGCTCTGCAGGTGGAGCAGAGTGTAGGCCGAAGCCTAATTGAACCGATTTCAAAAGTCACCTTTAACCCCCCCTCAGGGGTTACAAAGTAGAAGAGCCACAGCTTATGCAGCAGCAGTGCTGCGCAAGTCAAAGGTTGCTCTTGTAATTTTTCTCCTTGCACACGCTGAATGGAACACGTATAACATTCAGCCCTTTAGACAGTCAAACTGTGTAATGGAGGCGAGAGTTCCCTTTGTAATGAGACGCAGCACAGGTGTCAAGAATCCCACCTTGGTGCTGGGTGCAGCCTCCCGAGCGTTGTTATTTGCTGTACAGGAGTCTGCGCTGTCGTGTTATCCCCTGGCCTAGCGCCGTTAGCGCTGCCCATCTTCTGACCTCATTTAATGTTGGCCGGTGCGGTTCGCGATGCCCATGAATCACAGCCCCGCAGTGTATTGACATAGTTTAAACACTGCGGGGCTGGGATTCATGGCCTGGCGCAGTACATATGTTCGCCTCTCGCTTGGGTTCTTACACCCGCTTCAGACTATGCGGCGTCATCTGATCCCTTATCGCATGCCACGGCCATGAAGCCGCACAGTCCGAAGAAGGCGGAAGGAGAGGAGGGACAGGCGAACTGATGCACTGATCCTGCCCATCAATCACACCCTCGCAGTCCCAATAAATAAGACACCGAGGGGCGTTGTGTGGGTCAGGGCGGCCGCAGAGGCGCAGGCAGCCAAACCATGATGCCAGAAGACGGGCAGCGCTACCAAGGGGGTTGCAGCGTGTCATTACAAAGGAAAGTCACACCACCGGGACGGTTAAATGGTCACACAGAGGACACATTGCAGACGTGTTTTCAGTTCCACATGTGCGAGGAGAATACGTTTCTGAGCCACCTTGCACACATGCAGCATTACCGCTGTACAAGGTGGCTGGATAACGTAAAAACGCCTGGGGGAGGGGGGACAGGTTCCCTTCAATTTCAGTTCTTGTGTCTGCGTGGCTTTTGCAGGACACGTTGCCGGCTGCACAGCAGGGGAACAGCTGGCGGTGCTGGACCCCACTGACACATTGGCTGGTGTTTTTCTCTGTGCAGCTAGCACATCTGGGCAAAAACTGGCGGTGTGTTAGAGCCCAGGGACAGCAGGAGGAGGAGCAGGAGGAGGAGGAGCAGGGGGAGGGGAGTGTAGGCCGAAGCCTGCACAGGCGGCAGCTTTGGGTGTGTTGTGTCTGCGTGACTTTTGCAGGACACGTTGCCGGCTACACAGCAGGGGAACAGCTGGCGGTGCTGGACCCCACTGACACATTGGCGAGGTGTTTGGCTCTGTGCAGCCAGCACTTCCGGACAGCAACTAGCGTTGTTGGAGCCCGGGCTCTGCAGGTGGAGCAGAGTGTAGGCCGAAGCCTAATTGAACCGATTTCAAAAGTCACCTTTAACCCCCCCTCAGGGGTTACAAAGTAGAAGAGCCACAGCTTATGCAGCAGCAGTGCTGCGCAAGTCAAAGGTTGCTCTTGTAATTTTTCTCCTTGCACACGCTGAATGGAACACGTATAACATTCAGCCCTTTAGACAGTCAAACTGTGTAATGGAGGCGAGAGTTCCCTTTGTAATGAGACGCAGCACAGGTGTCAAGAATCCCACCTTGGTGCTGGGTGCAGCCTCCCGAGCGTTGTTATTTGCTGTACAGGAGTCTGCGCTGTCGTGTTATCCCCTGGCCTAGCGCCGTTAGCGCTGCCCATCTTCTGACCTCATTTAATGTTGGCCGGTGCGGTTCGCGATGCCCATGAATCACAGCCCCGCAGTGTATTGACATAGTTTAAACACTGCGGGGCTGGGATTCATGGCCTGGCGCAGTACATATGTTCGCCTCTCGCTTGGGTTCTTACACCCGCTTCAGACTATGCGGCGTCATCTGATCCCTTATCGCATGCCACGGCCATGAAGCCGCACAGTCCGAAGAAGGCGGAAGGAGAGGAGGGACAGGCGAACTGATGCACTGATCCTGCCCATCAATCACACCCTCGCAGTCCCAATAAATAAGACACCGAGGGGCGTTGTGTGGGTCAGGGCGGCCGCAGAGGCGCAGGCAGCCAAACCATGATGCCAGAAGACGGGCAGCGCTACCAAGGGGGTTGCAGCGTGTCATTACAAAGGAAAGTCACACCACCGGGACGGTTAAATGGTCACACAGAGGACACATTGCAGACGTGTTTTCAGTTCCACATGTGCGAGGAGAATACGTTTCTGAGCCACCTTGCACACATGCAGCATTACCGCTGTACAAGGTGGCTGGATAACGTAAAAACGCCTGGGGGAGGGGGGACAGGTTCCCTTCAATTTCAGTTCTTGTGTCTGCGTGGCTTTTGCAGGACACGTTGCCGGCTGCACAGCAGGGGAACAGCTGGCGGTGCTGGACCCCACTGACACATTGGCTGGTGTTTTTCTCTGTGCAGCTAGCACATCTGGGCAAAAACTGGCGGTGTGTTAGAGCCCAGGGACAGCAGGAGGAGGAGCAGGAGGAGGAGGAGCAGGGGGAGGGGAGTGTAGGCCGAAGCCTGCACAGGCGGCAGCTTTGGGTGTGTTGTGTCTGCGTGACTTTTGCAGGACACGTTGCCGGCTACACAGCAGGGGAACAGCTGGCGGTGCTGGACCCCACTGACACATTGGCGAGGTGTTTGGCTCTGTGCAGCCAGCACTTCCGGACAGCAACTAGCGTTGTTGGAGCCCGGGCTCTGCAGGTGGAGCAGAGTGTAGGCCGAAGCCTAATTGAACCGATTTCAAAAGTCACCTTTAACCCCCCCTCAGGGGTTACAAAGTAGAAGAGCCACAGCTTATGCAGCAGCAGTGCTGCGCAAGTCAAAGGTTGCTCTTGTAATTTTTCTCCTTGCACACGCTGAATGGAACACGTATAACATTCAGCCCTTTAGACAGTCAAACTGTGTAATGGAGGCGAGAGTTCCCTTTGTAATGAGACGCAGCACAGGTGTCAAGAATCCCACCTTGGTGCTGGGTGCAGCCTCCCGAGCGTTGTTATTTGCTGTACAGGAGTCTGCGCTGTCGTGTTATCCCCTGGCCTAGCGCCGTTAGCGCTGCCCATCTTCTGACCTCATTTAATGTTGGCCGGTGCGGTTCGCGATGCCCATGAATCACAGCCCCGCAGTGTATTGACATAGTTTAAACACTGCGGGGCTGGGATTCATGGCCTGGCGCAGTACATATGTTCGCCTCTCGCTTGGGTTCTTACACCCGCTTCAGACTATGCGGCGTCATCTGATCCCTTATCGCATGCCACGGCCATGAAGCCGCACAGTCCGAAGAAGGCGGAAGGAGAGGAGGGACAGGCGAACTGATGCACTGATCCTGCCCATCAATCACACCCTCGCAGTCCCAATAAATAAGACACCGAGGGGCGTTGTGTGGGTCAGGGCGGCCGCAGAGGCGCAGGCAGCCAAACCATGATGCCAGAAGACGGGCAGCGCTACCAAGGGGGTTGCAGCGTGTCATTACAAAGGAAAGTCACACCACCGGGACGGTTAAATGGTCACACAGAGGACACATTGCAGACGTGTTTTCAGTTCCACATGTGCGAGGAGAATACGTTTCTGAGCCACCTTGCACACATGCAGCATTACCGCTGTACAAGGTGGCTGGATAACGTAAAAACGCCTGGGGGAGGGGGGACAGGTTCCCTTCAATTTCAGTTCTTGTGTCTGCGTGGCTTTTGCAGGACACGTTGCCGGCTGCACAGCAGGGGAACAGCTGGCGGTGCTGGACCCCACTGACACATTGGCTGGTGTTTTTCTCTGTGCAGCTAGCACATCTGGGCAAAAACTGGCGGTGTGTTAGAGCCCAGGGACAGCAGGAGGAGGAGCAGGAGGAGGAGGAGCAGGGGGAGGGGAGTGTAGGCCGAAGCCTGCACAGGCGGCAGCTTTGGGTGTGTTGTGTCTGCGTGACTTTTGCAGGACACGTTGCCGGCTACACAGCAGGGGAACAGCTGGCGGTGCTGGACCCCACTGACACATTGGCGAGGTGTTTGGCTCTGTGCAGCCAGCACTTCCGGACAGCAACTAGCGTTGTTGGAGCCCGGGCTCTGCAGGTGGAGCAGAGTGTAGGCCGAAGCCTAATTGAACCGATTTCAAAAGTCACCTTTAACCCCCCCTCAGGGGTTACAAAGTAGAAGAGCCACAGCTTATGCAGCAGCAGTGCTGCGCAAGTCAAAGGTTGCTCTTGTAATTTTTCTCCTTGCACACGCTGAATGGAACACGTATAACATTCAGCCCTTTAGACAGTCAAACTGTGTAATGGAGGCGAGAGTTCCCTTTGTAATGAGACGCAGCACAGGTGTCAAGAATCCCACCTTGGTGCTGGGTGCAGCCTCCCGAGCGTTGTTATTTGCTGTACAGGAGTCTGCGCTGTCGTGTTATCCCCTGGCCTAGCGCCGTTAGCGCTGCCCATCTTCTGACCTCATTTAATGTTGGCCGGTGCGGTTCGCGATGCCCATGAATCACAGCCCCGCAGTGTATTGACATAGTTTAAACACTGCGGGGCTGGGATTCATGGCCTGGCGCAGTACATATGTTCGCCTCTCGCTTGGGTTCTTACACCCGCTTCAGACTATGCGGCGTCATCTGATCCCTTATCGCATGCCACGGCCATGAAGCCGCACAGTCCGAAGAAGGCGGAAGGAGAGGAGGGACAGGCGAACTGATGCACTGATCCTGCCCATCAATCACACCCTCGCAGTCCCAATAAATAAGACACCGAGGGGCGTTGTGTGGGTCAGGGCGGCCGCAGAGGCGCAGGCAGCCAAACCATGATGCCAGAAGACGGGCAGCGCTACCAAGGGGGTTGCAGCGTGTCATTACAAAGGAAAGTCACACCACCGGGACGGTTAAATGGTCACACAGAGGACACATTGCAGACGTGTTTTCAGTTCCACATGTGCGAGGAGAATACGTTTCTGAGCCACCTTGCACACATGCAGCATTACCGCTGTACAAGGTGGCTGGATAACGTAAAAACGCCTGGGGGAGGGGGGACAGGTTCCCTTCAATTTCAGTTCTTGTGTCTGCGTGGCTTTTGCAGGACACGTTGCCGGCTGCACAGCAGGGGAACAGCTGGCGGTGCTGGACCCCACTGACACATTGGCTGGTGTTTTTCTCTGTGCAGCTAGCACATCTGGGCAAAAACTGGCGGTGTGTTAGAGCCCAGGGACAGCAGGAGGAGGAGCAGGAGGAGGAGGAGCAGGGGGAGGGGAGTGTAGGCCGAAGCCTGCACAGGCGGCAGCTTTGGGTGTGTTGTGTCTGCGTGACTTTTGCAGGACACGTTGCCGGCTACACAGCAGGGGAACAGCTGGCGGTGCTGGACCCCACTGACACATTGGCGAGGTGTTTGGCTCTGTGCAGCCAGCACTTCCGGACAGCAACTAGCGTTGTTGGAGCCCGGGCTCTGCAGGTGGAGCAGAGTGTAGGCCGAAGCCTAATTGAACCGATTTCAAAAGTCACCTTTAACCCCCCCTCAGGGGTTACAAAGTAGAAGAGCCACAGCTTATGCAGCAGCAGTGCTGCGCAAGTCAAAGGTTGCTCTTGTAATTTTTCTCCTTGCACACGCTGAATGGAACACGTATAACATTCAGCCCTTTAGACAGTCAAACTGTGTAATGGAGGCGAGAGTTCCCTTTGTAATGAGACGCAGCACAGGTGTCAAGAATCCCACCTTGGTGCTGGGTGCAGCCTCCCGAGCGTTGTTATTTGCTGTACAGGAGTCTGCGCTGTCGTGTTATCCCCTGGCCTAGCGCCGTTAGCGCTGCCCATCTTCTGACCTCATTTAATGTTGGCCGGTGCGGTTCGCGATGCCCATGAATCACAGCCCCGCAGTGTATTGACATAGTTTAAACACTGCGGGGCTGGGATTCATGGCCTGGCGCAGTACATATGTTCGCCTCTCGCTTGGGTTCTTACACCCGCTTCAGACTATGCGGCGTCATCTGATCCCTTATCGCATGCCACGGCCATGAAGCCGCACAGTCCGAAGAAGGCGGAAGGAGAGGAGGGACAGGCGAACTGATGCACTGATCCTGCCCATCAATCACACCCTCGCAGTCCCAATAAATAAGACACCGAGGGGCGTTGTGTGGGTCAGGGCGGCCGCAGAGGCGCAGGCAGCCAAACCATGATGCCAGAAGACGGGCAGCGCTACCAAGGGGGTTGCAGCGTGTCATTACAAAGGAAAGTCACACCACCGGGACGGTTAAATGGTCACACAGAGGACACATTGCAGACGTGTTTTCAGTTCCACATGTGCGAGGAGAATACGTTTCTGAGCCACCTTGCACACATGCAGCATTACCGCTGTACAAGGTGGCTGGATAACGTAAAAACGCCTGGGGGAGGGGGGACAGGTTCCCTTCAATTTCAGTTCTTGTGTCTGCGTGGCTTTTGCAGGACACGTTGCCGGCTGCACAGCAGGGGAACAGCTGGCGGTGCTGGACCCCACTGACACATTGGCTGGTGTTTTTCTCTGTGCAGCTAGCACATCTGGGCAAAAACTGGCGGTGTGTTAGAGCCCAGGGACAGCAGGAGGAGGAGCAGGAGGAGGAGGAGCAGGGGGAGGGGAGTGTAGGCCGAAGCCTGCACAGGCGGCAGCTTTGGGTGTGTTGTGTCTGCGTGACTTTTGCAGGACACGTTGCCGGCTACACAGCAGGGGAACAGCTGGCGGTGCTGGACCCCACTGACACATTGGCGAGGTGTTTGGCTCTGTGCAGCCAGCACTTCCGGACAGCAACTAGCGTTGTTGGAGCCCGGGCTCTGCAGGTGGAGCAGAGTGTAGGCCGAAGCCTAATTGAACCGATTTCAAAAGTCACCTTTAACCCCCCCTCAGGGGTTACAAAGTAGAAGAGCCACAGCTTATGCAGCAGCAGTGCTGCGCAAGTCAAAGGTTGCTCTTGTAATTTTTCTCCTTGCACACGCTGAATGGAACACGTATAACATTCAGCCCTTTAGACAGTCAAACTGTGTAATGGAGGCGAGAGTTCCCTTTGTAATGAGACGCAGCACAGGTGTCAAGAATCCCACCTTGGTGCTGGGTGCAGCCTCCCGAGCGTTGTTATTTGCTGTACAGGAGTCTGCGCTGTCGTGTTATCCCCTGGCCTAGCGCCGTTAGCGCTGCCCATCTTCTGACCTCATTTAATGTTGGCCGGTGCGGTTCGCGATGCCCATGAATCACAGCCCCGCAGTGTATTGACATAGTTTAAACACTGCGGGGCTGGGATTCATGGCCTGGCGCAGTACATATGTTCGCCTCTCGCTTGGGTTCTTACACCCGCTTCAGACTATGCGGCGTCATCTGATCCCTTATCGCATGCCACGGCCATGAAGCCGCACAGTCCGAAGAAGGCGGAAGGAGAGGAGGGACAGGCGAACTGATGCACTGATCCTGCCCATCAATCACACCCTCGCAGTCCCAATAAATAAGACACCGAGGGGCGTTGTGTGGGTCAGGGCGGCCGCAGAGGCGCAGGCAGCCAAACCATGATGCCAGAAGACGGGCAGCGCTACCAAGGGGGTTGCAGCGTGTCATTACAAAGGAAAGTCACACCACCGGGACGGTTAAATGGTCACACAGAGGACACATTGCAGACGTGTTTTCAGTTCCACATGTGCGAGGAGAATACGTTTCTGAGCCACCTTGCACACATGCAGCATTACCGCTGTACAAGGTGGCTGGATAACGTAAAAACGCCTGGGGGAGGGGGGACAGGTTCCCTTCAATTTCAGTTCTTGTGTCTGCGTGGCTTTTGCAGGACACGTTGCCGGCTGCACAGCAGGGGAACAGCTGGCGGTGCTGGACCCCACTGACACATTGGCTGGTGTTTTTCTCTGTGCAGCTAGCACATCTGGGCAAAAACTGGCGGTGTGTTAGAGCCCAGGGACAGCAGGAGGAGGAGCAGGAGGAGGAGGAGCAGGGGGAGGGGAGTGTAGGCCGAAGCCTGCACAGGCGGCAGCTTTGGGTGTGTTGTGTCTGCGTGACTTTTGCAGGACACGTTGCCGGCTACACAGCAGGGGAACAGCTGGCGGTGCTGGACCCCACTGACACATTGGCGAGGTGTTTGGCTCTGTGCAGCCAGCACTTCCGGACAGCAACTAGCGTTGTTGGAGCCCGGGCTCTGCAGGTGGAGCAGAGTGTAGGCCGAAGCCTAATTGAACCGATTTCAAAAGTCACCTTTAACCCCCCCTCAGGGGTTACAAAGTAGAAGAGCCACAGCTTATGCAGCAGCAGTGCTGCGCAAGTCAAAGGTTGCTCTTGTAATTTTTCTCCTTGCACACGCTGAATGGAACACGTATAACATTCAGCCCTTTAGACAGTCAAACTGTGTAATGGAGGCGAGAGTTCCCTTTGTAATGAGACGCAGCACAGGTGTCAAGAATCCCACCTTGGTGCTGGGTGCAGCCTCCCGAGCGTTGTTATTTGCTGTACAGGAGTCTGCGCTGTCGTGTTATCCCCTGGCCTAGCGCCGTTAGCGCTGCCCATCTTCTGACCTCATTTAATGTTGGCCGGTGCGGTTCGCGATGCCCATGAATCACAGCCCCGCAGTGTATTGACATAGTTTAAACACTGCGGGGCTGGGATTCATGGCCTGGCGCAGTACATATGTTCGCCTCTCGCTTGGGTTCTTACACCCGCTTCAGACTATGCGGCGTCATCTGATCCCTTATCGCATGCCACGGCCATGAAGCCGCACAGTCCGAAGAAGGCGGAAGGAGAGGAGGGACAGGCGAACTGATGCACTGATCCTGCCCATCAATCACACCCTCGCAGTCCCAATAAATAAGACACCGAGGGGCGTTGTGTGGGTCAGGGCGGCCGCAGAGGCGCAGGCAGCCAAACCATGATGCCAGAAGACGGGCAGCGCTACCAAGGGGGTTGCAGCGTGTCATTACAAAGGAAAGTCACACCACCGGGACGGTTAAATGGTCACACAGAGGACACATTGCAGACGTGTTTTCAGTTCCACATGTGCGAGGAGAATACGTTTCTGAGCCACCTTGCACACATGCAGCATTACCGCTGTACAAGGTGGCTGGATAACGTAAAAACGCCTGGGGGAGGGGGGACAGGTTCCCTTCAATTTCAGTTCTTGTGTCTGCGTGGCTTTTGCAGGACACGTTGCCGGCTGCACAGCAGGGGAACAGCTGGCGGTGCTGGACCCCACTGACACATTGGCTGGTGTTTTTCTCTGTGCAGCTAGCACATCTGGGCAAAAACTGGCGGTGTGTTAGAGCCCAGGGACAGCAGGAGGAGGAGCAGGAGGAGGAGGAGCAGGGGGAGGGGAGTGTAGGCCGAAGCCTGCACAGGCGGCAGCTTTGGGTGTGTTGTGTCTGCGTGACTTTTGCAGGACACGTTGCCGGCTACACAGCAGGGGAACAGCTGGCGGTGCTGGACCCCACTGACACATTGGCGAGGTGTTTGGCTCTGTGCAGCCAGCACTTCCGGACAGCAACTAGCGTTGTTGGAGCCCGGGCTCTGCAGGTGGAGCAGAGTGTAGGCCGAAGCCTAATTGAACCGATTTCAAAAGTCACCTTTAACCCCCCCTCAGGGGTTACAAAGTAGAAGAGCCACAGCTTATGCAGCAGCAGTGCTGCGCAAGTCAAAGGTTGCTCTTGTAATTTTTCTCCTTGCACACGCTGAATGGAACACGTATAACATTCAGCCCTTTAGACAGTCAAACTGTGTAATGGAGGCGAGAGTTCCCTTTGTAATGAGACGCAGCACAGGTGTCAAGAATCCCACCTTGGTGCTGGGTGCAGCCTCCCGAGCGTTGTTATTTGCTGTACAGGAGTCTGCGCTGTCGTGTTATCCCCTGGCCTAGCGCCGTTAGCGCTGCCCATCTTCTGACCTCATTTAATGTTGGCCGGTGCGGTTCGCGATGCCCATGAATCACAGCCCCGCAGTGTATTGACATAGTTTAAACACTGCGGGGCTGGGATTCATGGCCTGGCGCAGTACATATGTTCGCCTCTCGCTTGGGTTCTTACACCCGCTTCAGACTATGCGGCGTCATCTGATCCCTTATCGCATGCCACGGCCATGAAGCCGCACAGTCCGAAGAAGGCGGAAGGAGAGGAGGGACAGGCGAACTGATGCACTGATCCTGCCCATCAATCACACCCTCGCAGTCCCAATAAATAAGACACCGAGGGGCGTTGTGTGGGTCAGGGCGGCCGCAGAGGCGCAGGCAGCCAAACCATGATGCCAGAAGACGGGCAGCGCTACCAAGGGGGTTGCAGCGTGTCATTACAAAGGAAAGTCACACCACCGGGACGGTTAAATGGTCACACAGAGGACACATTGCAGACGTGTTTTCAGTTCCACATGTGCGAGGAGAATACGTTTCTGAGCCACCTTGCACACATGCAGCATTACCGCTGTACAAGGTGGCTGGATAACGTAAAAACGCCTGGGGGAGGGGGGACAGGTTCCCTTCAATTTCAGTTCTTGTGTCTGCGTGGCTTTTGCAGGACACGTTGCCGGCTGCACAGCAGGGGAACAGCTGGCGGTGCTGGACCCCACTGACACATTGGCTGGTGTTTTTCTCTGTGCAGCTAGCACATCTGGGCAAAAACTGGCGGTGTGTTAGAGCCCAGGGACAGCAGGAGGAGGAGCAGGGGGAGGGGAGTGTAGGCCGAAGCCTGCACAGGCGGCAGCTTTGGGTGTGTTGTGTCTGCGTGACTTTTGCAGGACACGTTGCCGGCTACACAGCAGGGGAACAGCTGGCGGTGCTGGACCCCACTGACACATTGGCGAGGTGTTTGGCTCTGTGCAGCCAGCACTTCCGGACAGCAACTAGCGTTGTTGGAGCCCGGGCTCTGCAGGTGGAGCAGAGTGTAGGCCGAAGCCTAATTGAACCGATTTCAAAAGTCACCTTTAACCCCCCCTCAGGGGTTACAAAGTAGAAGAGCCACAGCTTATGCAGCAGCAGTGCTGCGCAAGTCAAAGGTTGCTCTTGTAATTTTTCTCCTTGCACACGCTGAATGGAACACGTATAACATTCAGCCCTTTAGACAGTCAAACTGTGTAATGGAGGCGAGAGTTCCCTTTGTAATGAGACGCAGCACAGGTGTCAAGAATCCCACCTTGGTGCTGGGTGCAGCCTCCCGAGCGTTGTTATTTGCTGTACAGGAGTCTGCGCTGTCGTGTTATCCCCTGGCCTAGCGCCGTTAGCGCTGCCCATCTTCTGACCTCATTTAATGTTGGCCGGTGCGGTTCGCGATGCCCATGAATCACAGCCCCGCAGTGTATTGACATAGTTTAAACACTGCGGGGCTGGGATTCATGGCCTGGCGCAGTACATATGTTCGCCTCTCGCTTGGGTTCTTACACCCGCTTCAGACTATGCGGCGTCATCTGATCCCTTATCGCATGCCACGGCCATGAAGCCGCACAGTCCGAAGAAGGCGGAAGGAGAGGAGGGACAGGCGAACTGATGCACTGATCCTGCCCATCAATCACACCCTCGCAGTCCCAATAAATAAGACACCGAGGGGCGTTGTGTGGGTCAGGGCGGCCGCAGAGGCGCAGGCAGCCAAACCATGATGCCAGAAGACGGGCAGCGCTACCAAGGGGGTTGCAGCGTGTCATTACAAAGGAAAGTCACACCACCGGGACGGTTAAATGGTCACACAGAGGACACATTGCAGACGTGTTTTCAGTTCCACATGTGCGAGGAGAATACGTTTCTGAGCCACCTTGCACACATGCAGCATTACCGCTGTACAAGGTGGCTGGATAACGTAAAAACGCCTGGGGGAGGGGGGACAGGTTCCCTTCAATTTCAGTTCTTGTGTCTGCGTGGCTTTTGCAGGACACGTTGCCGGCTGCACAGCAGGGGAACAGCTGGCGGTGCTGGACCCCACTGACACATTGGCTGGTGTTTTTCTCTGTGCAGCTAGCACATCTGGGCAAAAACTGGCGGTGTGTTAGAGCCCAGGGACAGCAGGAGGAGGAGCAGGAGGAGGAGGAGCAGGGGGAGGGGAGTGTAGGCCGAAGCCTGCACAGGCGGCAGCTTTGGGTGTGTTGTGTCTGCGTGACTTTTGCAGGACACGTTGCCGGCTACACAGCAGGGGAACAGCTGGCGGTGCTGGACCCCACTGACACATTGGCGAGGTGTTTGGCTCTGTGCAGCCAGCACTTCCGGACAGCAACTAGCGTTGTTGGAGCCCGGGCTCTGCAGGTGGAGCAGAGTGTAGGCCGAAGCCTAATTGAACCGATTTCAAAAGTCACCTTTAACCCCCCCTCAGGGGTTACAAAGTAGAAGAGCCACAGCTTATGCAGCAGCAGTGCTGCGCAAGTCAAAGGTTGCTCTTGTAATTTTTCTCCTTGCACACGCTGAATGGAACACGTATAACATTCAGCCCTTTAGACAGTCAAACTGTGTAATGGAGGCGAGAGTTCCCTTTGTAATGAGACGCAGCACAGGTGTCAAGAATCCCACCTTGGTGCTGGGTGCAGCCTCCCGAGCGTTGTTATTTGCTGTACAGGAGTCTGCGCTGTCGTGTTATCCCCTGGCCTAGCGCCGTTAGCGCTGCCCATCTTCTGACCTCATTTAATGTTGGCCGGTGCGGTTCGCGATGCCCATGAATCACAGCCCCGCAGTGTATTGACATAGTTTAAACACTGCGGGGCTGGGATTCATGGCCTGGCGCAGTACATATGTTCGCCTCTCGCTTGGGTTCTTACACCCGCTTCAGACTATGCGGCGTCATCTGATCCCTTATCGCATGCCACGGCCATGAAGCCGCACAGTCCGAAGAAGGCGGAAGGAGAGGAGGGACAGGCGAACTGATGCACTGATCCTGCCCATCAATCACACCCTCGCAGTCCCAATAAATAAGACACCGAGGGGCGTTGTGTGGGTCAGGGCGGCCGCAGAGGCGCAGGCAGCCAAACCATGATGCCAGAAGACGGGCAGCGCTACCAAGGGGGTTGCAGCGTGTCATTACAAAGGAAAGTCACACCACCGGGACGGTTAAATGGTCACACAGAGGACACATTGCAGACGTGTTTTCAGTTCCACATGTGCGAGGAGAATACGTTTCTGAGCCACCTTGCACACATGCAGCATTACCGCTGTACAAGGTGGCTGGATAACGTAAAAACGCCTGGGGGAGGGGGGACAGGTTCCCTTCAATTTCAGTTCTTGTGTCTGCGTGGCTTTTGCAGGACACGTTGCCGGCTGCACAGCAGGGGAACAGCTGGCGGTGCTGGACCCCACTGACACATTGGCTGGTGTTTTTCTCTGTGCAGCTAGCACATCTGGGCAAAAACTGGCGGTGTGTTAGAGCCCAGGGACAGCAGGAGGAGGAGCAGGAGGAGGAGGAGCAGGGGGAGGGGAGTGTAGGCCGAAGCCTGCACAGGCGGCAGCTTTGGGTGTGTTGTGTCTGCGTGACTTTTGCAGGACACGTTGCCGGCTACACAGCAGGGGAACAGCTGGCGGTGCTGGACCCCACTGACACATTGGCGAGGTGTTTGGCTCTGTGCAGCCAGCACTTCCGGACAGCAACTAGCGTTGTTGGAGCCCGGGCTCTGCAGGTGGAGCAGAGTGTAGGCCGAAGCCTAATTGAACCGATTTCAAAAGTCACCTTTAACCCCCCCTCAGGGGTTACAAAGTAGAAGAGCCACAGCTTATGCAGCAGCAGTGCTGCGCAAGTCAAAGGTTGCTCTTGTAATTTTTCTCCTTGCACACGCTGAATGGAACACGTATAACATTCAGCCCTTTAGACAGTCAAACTGTGTAATGGAGGCGAGAGTTCCCTTTGTAATGAGACGCAGCACAGGTGTCAAGAATCCCACCTTGGTGCTGGGTGCAGCCTCCCGAGCGTTGTTATTTGCTGTACAGGAGTCTGCGCTGTCGTGTTATCCCCTGGCCTAGCGCCGTTAGCGCTGCCCATCTTCTGACCTCATTTAATGTTGGCCGGTGCGGTTCGCGATGCCCATGAATCACAGCCCCGCAGTGTATTGACATAGTTTAAACACTGCGGGGCTGGGATTCATGGCCTGGCGCAGTACATATGTTCGCCTCTCGCTTGGGTTCTTACACCCGCTTCAGACTATGCGGCGTCATCTGATCCCTTATCGCATGCCACGGCCATGAAGCCGCACAGTCCGAAGAAGGCGGAAGGAGAGGAGGGACAGGCGAACTGATGCACTGATCCTGCCCATCAATCACACCCTCGCAGTCCCAATAAATAAGACACCGAGGGGCGTTGTGTGGGTCAGGGCGGCCGCAGAGGCGCAGGCAGCCAAACCATGATGCCAGAAGACGGGCAGCGCTACCAAGGGGGTTGCAGCGTGTCATTACAAAGGAAAGTCACACCACCGGGACGGTTAAATGGTCACACAGAGGACACATTGCAGACGTGTTTTCAGTTCCACATGTGCGAGGAGAATACGTTTCTGAGCCACCTTGCACACATGCAGCATTACCGCTGTACAAGGTGGCTGGATAACGTAAAAACGCCTGGGGGAGGGGGGACAGGTTCCCTTCAATTTCAGTTCTTGTGTCTGCGTGGCTTTTGCAGGACACGTTGCCGGCTGCACAGCAGGGGAACAGCTGGCGGTGCTGGACCCCACTGACACATTGGCTGGTGTTTTTCTCTGTGCAGCTAGCACATCTGGGCAAAAACTGGCGGTGTGTTAGAGCCCAGGGACAGCAGGAGGAGGAGCAGGAGGAGGAGGAGCAGGGGGAGGGGAGTGTAGGCCGAAGCCTGCACAGGCGGCAGCTTTGGGTGTGTTGTGTCTGCGTGACTTTTGCAGGACACGTTGCCGGCTACACAGCAGGGGAACAGCTGGCGGTGCTGGACCCCACTGACACATTGGCGAGGTGTTTGGCTCTGTGCAGCCAGCACTTCCGGACAGCAACTAGCGTTGTTGGAGCCCGGGCTCTGCAGGTGGAGCAGAGTGTAGGCCGAAGCCTAATTGAACCGATTTCAAAAGTCACCTTTAACCCCCCCTCAGGGGTTACAAAGTAGAAGAGCCACAGCTTATGCAGCAGCAGTGCTGCGCAAGTCAAAGGTTGCTCTTGTAATTTTTCTCCTTGCACACGCTGAATGGAACACGTATAACATTCAGCCCTTTAGACAGTCAAACTGTGTAATGGAGGCGAGAGTTCCCTTTGTAATGAGACGCAGCACAGGTGTCAAGAATCCCACCTTGGTGCTGGGTGCAGCCTCCCGAGCGTTGTTATTTGCTGTACAGGAGTCTGCGCTGTCGTGTTATCCCCTGGCCTAGCGCCGTTAGCGCTGCCCATCTTCTGACCTCATTTAATGTTGGCCGGTGCGGTTCGCGATGCCCATGAATCACAGCCCCGCAGTGTATTGACATAGTTTAAACACTGCGGGGCTGGGATTCATGGCCTGGCGCAGTACATATGTTCGCCTCTCGCTTGGGTTCTTACACCCGCTTCAGACTATGCGGCGTCATCTGATCCCTTATCGCATGCCACGGCCATGAAGCCGCACAGTCCGAAGAAGGCGGAAGGAGAGGAGGGACAGGCGAACTGATGCACTGATCCTGCCCATCAATCACACCCTCGCAGTCCCAATAAATAAGACACCGAGGGGCGTTGTGTGGGTCAGGGCGGCCGCAGAGGCGCAGGCAGCCAAACCATGATGCCAGAAGACGGGCAGCGCTACCAAGGGGGTTGCAGCGTGTCATTACAAAGGAAAGTCACACCACCGGGACGGTTAAATGGTCACACAGAGGACACATTGCAGACGTGTTTTCAGTTCCACATGTGCGAGGAGAATACGTTTCTGAGCCACCTTGCACACATGCAGCATTACCGCTGTACAAGGTGGCTGGATAACGTAAAAACGCCTGGGGGAGGGGGGACAGGTTCCCTTCAATTTCAGTTCTTGTGTCTGCGTGGCTTTTGCAGGACACGTTGCCGGCTGCACAGCAGGGGAACAGCTGGCGGTGCTGGACCCCACTGACACATTGGCTGGTGTTTTTCTCTGTGCAGCTAGCACATCTGGGCAAAAACTGGCGGTGTGTTAGAGCCCAGGGACAGCAGGAGGAGGAGCAGGAGGAGGAGGAGCAGGGGGAGGGGAGTGTAGGCCGAAGCCTGCACAGGCGGCAGCTTTGGGTGTGTTGTGTCTGCGTGACTTTTGCAGGACACGTTGCCGGCTACACAGCAGGGGAACAGCTGGCGGTGCTGGACCCCACTGACACATTGGCGAGGTGTTTGGCTCTGTGCAGCCAGCACTTCCGGACAGCAACTAGCGTTGTTGGAGCCCGGGCTCTGCAGGTGGAGCAGAGTGTAGGCCGAAGCCTAATTGAACCGATTTCAAAAGTCACCTTTAACCCCCCCTCAGGGGTTACAAAGTAGAAGAGCCACAGCTTATGCAGCAGCAGTGCTGCGCAAGTCAAAGGTTGCTCTTGTAATTTTTCTCCTTGCACACGCTGAATGGAACACGTATAACATTCAGCCCTTTAGACAGTCAAACTGTGTAATGGAGGCGAGAGTTCCCTTTGTAATGAGACGCAGCACAGGTGTCAAGAATCCCACCTTGGTGCTGGGTGCAGCCTCCCGAGCGTTGTTATTTGCTGTACAGGAGTCTGCGCTGTCGTGTTATCCCCTGGCCTAGCGCCGTTAGCGCTGCCCATCTTCTGACCTCATTTAATGTTGGCCGGTGCGGTTCGCGATGCCCATGAATCACAGCCCCGCAGTGTATTGACATAGTTTAAACACTGCGGGGCTGGGATTCATGGCCTGGCGCAGTACATATGTTCGCCTCTCGCTTGGGTTCTTACACCCGCTTCAGACTATGCGGCGTCATCTGATCCCTTATCGCATGCCACGGCCATGAAGCCGCACAGTCCGAAGAAGGCGGAAGGAGAGGAGGGACAGGCGAACTGATGCACTGATCCTGCCCATCAATCACACCCTCGCAGTCCCAATAAATAAGACACCGAGGGGCGTTGTGTGGGTCAGGGCGGCCGCAGAGGCGCAGGCAGCCAAACCATGATGCCAGAAGACGGGCAGCGCTACCAAGGGGGTTGCAGCGTGTCATTACAAAGGAAAGTCACACCACCGGGACGGTTAAATGGTCACACAGAGGACACATTGCAGACGTGTTTTCAGTTCCACATGTGCGAGGAGAATACGTTTCTGAGCCACCTTGCACACATGCAGCATTACCGCTGTACAAGGTGGCTGGATAACGTAAAAACGCCTGGGGGAGGGGGGACAGGTTCCCTTCAATTTCAGTTCTTGTGTCTGCGTGGCTTTTGCAGGACACGTTGCCGGCTGCACAGCAGGGGAACAGCTGGCGGTGCTGGACCCCACTGACACATTGGCTGGTGTTTTTCTCTGTGCAGCTAGCACATCTGGGCAAAAACTGGCGGTGTGTTAGAGCCCAGGGACAGCAGGAGGAGGAGCAGGAGGAGGAGGAGCAGGGGGAGGGGAGTGTAGGCCGAAGCCTGCACAGGCGGCAGCTTTGGGTGTGTTGTGTCTGCGTGACTTTTGCAGGACACGTTGCCGGCTACACAGCAGGGGAACAGCTGGCGGTGCTGGACCCCACTGACACATTGGCGAGGTGTTTGGCTCTGTGCAGCCAGCACTTCCGGACAGCAACTAGCGTTGTTGGAGCCCGGGCTCTGCAGGTGGAGCAGAGTGTAGGCCGAAGCCTAATTGAACCGATTTCAAAAGTCACCTTTAACCCCCCCTCAGGGGTTACAAAGTAGAAGAGCCACAGCTTATGCAGCAGCAGTGCTGCGCAAGTCAAAGGTTGCTCTTGTAATTTTTCTCCTTGCACACGCTGAATGGAACACGTATAACATTCAGCCCTTTAGACAGTCAAACTGTGTAATGGAGGCGAGAGTTCCCTTTGTAATGAGACGCAGCACAGGTGTCAAGAATCCCACCTTGGTGCTGGGTGCAGCCTCCCGAGCGTTGTTATTTGCTGTACAGGAGTCTGCGCTGTCGTGTTATCCCCTGGCCTAGCGCCGTTAGCGCTGCCCATCTTCTGACCTCATTTAATGTTGGCCGGTGCGGTTCGCGATGCCCATGAATCACAGCCCCGCAGTGTATTGACATAGTTTAAACACTGCGGGGCTGGGATTCATGGCCTGGCGCAGTACATATGTTCGCCTCTCGCTTGGGTTCTTACACCCGCTTCAGACTATGCGGCGTCATCTGATCCCTTATCGCATGCCACGGCCATGAAGCCGCACAGTCCGAAGAAGGCGGAAGGAGAGGAGGGACAGGCGAACTGATGCACTGATCCTGCCCATCAATCACACCCTCGCAGTCCCAATAAATAAGACACCGAGGGGCGTTGTGTGGGTCAGGGCGGCCGCAGAGGCGCAGGCAGCCAAACCATGATGCCAGAAGACGGGCAGCGCTACCAAGGGGGTTGCAGCGTGTCATTACAAAGGAAAGTCACACCACCGGGACGGTTAAATGGTCACACAGAGGACACATTGCAGACGTGTTTTCAGTTCCACATGTGCGAGGAGAATACGTTTCTGAGCCACCTTGCACACATGCAGCATTACCGCTGTACAAGGTGGCTGGATAACGTAAAAACGCCTGGGGGAGGGGGGACAGGTTCCCTTCAATTTCAGTTCTTGTGTCTGCGTGGCTTTTGCAGGACACGTTGCCGGCTGCACAGCAGGGGAACAGCTGGCGGTGCTGGACCCCACTGACACATTGGCTGGTGTTTTTCTCTGTGCAGCTAGCACATCTGGGCAAAAACTGGCGGTGTGTTAGAGCCCAGGGACAGCAGGAGGAGGAGCAGGAGGAGGAGGAGCAGGGGGAGGGGAGTGTAGGCCGAAGCCTGCACAGGCGGCAGCTTTGGGTGTGTTGTGTCTGCGTGACTTTTGCAGGACACGTTGCCGGCTACACAGCAGGGGAACAGCTGGCGGTGCTGGACCCCACTGACACATTGGCGAGGTGTTTTTCTCTGTGCAGCTAGCAGTACCGGGCCCCAACTGGCGGTGTTGGAGCCCAGGGTCAGCAGGAGGAGCAGGGGGAGCGGAGTGTAGGCCGAAGCCTGCACTCGAGCAAGTTGAAAGGAAACCTTTAACCCCCCCCCCCCAGGCGTTTGTAGCTGAAAGAGCCATTGTGTACAGCACTAATGCTGGAAAAGGTAAACTTAGCTCTTTTAATTATGGTCCTTGCACATGCGGAACCTAACAGTTATGAAATGTGTCCCCTCACAGCGTTAAACCGTCCGGTAGGTGGAACTTTCCTTTGTCGTGTGACGCAGCACAGCCATCATTTTTACCCCCTTGGCGCCGTGCGCCGCCTCCTCAGCGTTGTTTTAATCTGTCCCGGAGCCTGGGCTGTTAGGTTAGCCCTTGGCCATGCACACATTTTGCGCTGCCCGTCTTCTGACATCATTTGGTGTCAGGCTGGCTGCGCCTGTGCGGGTGCGCTGGCCGAGATCCCGCCTCGCAGTGTCGTCTAATGTAATCCCACCGCGGGCCTGTGATCCGTGCCCGTGCGCAGTGCATATCCTCTCCTCTCACTCCCCTCCCTACGGCTTTTTCAGACTGTGCGGTGTCACGGCCGTGGCATGCTATTAGGGACCAGCTGACATCGCACAGTCTGAAGAAGCCGTAGGGAGGGGAGTGAGAGGAGAGGATATGCACTGCGCACGGGCACGGATCACAGGCCCGCGGTGGGATTACATTAGACGACACTGCGAGGCGGGATCTCGGCCAGCGCACCCGCACAGGCGCAGCCAGCCTGACACCAAATGAGGTCAGAAGACGGGCAGCGCAACATGTGTGCATGGCCAAGGGCTAACCTAACAGCGCAGGCTCCGGGACAGATTAAAACAACGCTGAGGAGGCGGCGCACGGCGCCAAGGGGGTAAAAATGATGGCTGTGCTGCGTCACACGACAAAGGAAAGTTCCACCTACCGGACGGTTTAACGCTGTGTGGGGACACATTTCATAAGTGTTTGGTTCAGCATGTGCAAGGAGCATCACGAAAAGAGGCACTTTTTCCCTTTGCATCATTACTGCTGCACAAGGTGGCTCCTTCAGTAACAAACGCCTGTGGGGGGGGGGGGGGTCAGGTTCCCTTACATTTAACTTGTTGTGCCTGCGTGGCGGTCGCAGTACACGTTGCCGTATACACAGCAGGGGAACAGCTGGCGGTGCTGAACCCCACTAACACATTGGCGAGGTGTTTGGCTCTGTGCGTACAGCACTTCTGGACGGCAACTGGCGGTGTTGGAGCCCAGGGGCAGGTGGAGGAGGAGGAGGTTGGAGGAGGTAGGAGGAGGTAGGAGGGATTGCCACACACACAGCAGGGGAACAGCTGACGTTACTGAACCCCAATAACAGAGGAGGGACTGTTGACTGTGCGTACAGCACTTCTGGACGGCAACTGGCGGTGTTGGAGCCCAGGGGCAGGTGGAGGAGGAGGAGGTTGGAGGAGGTAGGAGGAGGTAGGAGGGATTGCCACACACACAGCAGGGGAACAGCTGACGTTACTGAACCCCAATAACAGAGGAGGGACTGTTGACTGTGCGTACAGCACTTCTGGACGGCAACTGGCGGTGTTGGAGCCCAGGGACGGGTGGAGGAGGAGGAGGTTGGAGGAGGTAGGAGGGATTGCCACACACACAGCAGGGGAACAGCTGACGTTACTGAACCCCAATAACAGAGGAGGGACTGTTGACTGTGCGTACAGCACTTCTGGACGGCAACTGGCGGTGTTGGAGCCCAGGGGCAGGTGGAGGAGGAGGAGGTTGGAGGAGGTAGGAGGAGGTAGGAGGGATTGCCACACACACAGCAGGGGAACAGCTGACGTTACTGAACCCCAATAACAGAGGAGGGACTGTTGACTGTGCGTACAGCACTTCTGGACGGCAACTGGCGGTGTTGGAGCCCAGGGACGGGTGGAGGAGGAGGAGGTAGGAGGAGGTAGGAGGGATTGCCACACACACAGCAGGGGAACAGCTGACGTTACTGAACCCCAATAACAGAGGAGGGACTGTTGACTGTGCGTACAGCACTTCTGGACGGCAACTGGCGGTGTTGGAGCCCAGGGACGGGTGGAGGAGGAGGAGGTTGGAGGAGGTAGGAGGGATTGCCACACACACAGCAGGGGAACAGCTGACGTTACTGAACCCCAATAACAGAGGAGGGACTGTTGACTGTGCGTACAGCACTTCTGGACGGCAACTGGCGGTGTTGGAGCCCAGGGACAGGTGGAGGAGGAGGAGGTTGGAGGAGGTTGGAGGAGGTAGGAGGGATTGCCACACACACAGCAGGGGAACAGCTGACGTTACTGAACCCCAATAACAGAGGAGGGACTGTTGACTGTGCGTACAGCACTTCTGGACGGCAACTGGCGGTGTTGAAGCCCAGGGACGGGTGGAGGAGGAGGAGGTTGGAGGAGGTAGGAGGGATTGCCACACACACAGCAGGGGAACAGCTGACGTTACTGAACCCCAATAACAGAGGAGGGACTGTTGACTGTGCGTACAGCACTTCTGGACGGCAACTGGCGGTGTTGGAGCCCAGGGGCAGGTGGAGGAGGAGGAGGTTGGAGGAGGTAGGAGGAGGTAGGAGGGATTGCCACACACACAGCAGGGGAACAGCTGACGTTACTGAACCCCAATAACAGAGGAGGGACTGTTGACTGTGCGTACAGCACTTCTGGACGGCAACTGGCGGTGTTGGAGCCCAGGGACGGGTGGAGGAGGAGGAGGTTGGAGGAGGTAGGAGGGATTGCCACACACACAGCAGGGGAACAGCTGACGTTACTGAACCCCAATAACAGAGGAGGGACTGTTGACTGTGCGTACAGCACTTCTGGACGGCAACTGGCGGTGTTGGAGCCCAGGGGCAGGTGGAGGAGGAGGAGGTTGGAGGAGGTAGGAGGAGGTAGGAGGGATTGCCACACACACAGCAGGGGAACAGCTGACGTTACTGAACCCCAATAACAGAGGAGGGACTGTTGACTGTGCGTACAGCACTTCTGGACGGCAACTGGCGGTGTTGGAGCCCAGGGACGGGTGGAGGAGGAGGAGGTTGGAGGAGGTAGGAGGGATTGCCACACACACAGCAGGGGAACAGCTGACGTTACTGAACCCCAATAACAGAGGAGGGACTGTTGACTGTGCGTACAGCACTTCTGGACGGCAACTGGCGGTGTTGGAGCCCAGGGACGGGTGGAGGAGGAGGAGGTTGGAGGAGGTAGGAGGGATTGCCACACACACAGCAGGGGAACAGCTGACGTTACTGAACCCCAATAACAGAGGAGGGACTGTTGACTGTGCGTACAGCACTTCTGGACGGCAACTGGCGGTGTTGGAGCCCAGGGACAGGTGGAAAAGCAGAGGAACACAATGTAGGCCGAAGCCTGAGAAAGTCGAAAGGGAACCTTTAACCCCCCCCCAAGGCGTTTGTAGCTGAAAGAGCCAGCTTGTGCAGCACAAAAGATGCAAAAGGAAAAGGTGGCTCTTTTCATCATGCTCCTTGCAAACACAGAACTAAACACTTATAAAATGTGTCCCCTGCAACCGTAAAACCGTCCCGGAGGTGGGACTTTCCTTCGTAATGTGACGCAGCCCAGCCGTCATTCCTACCCCCCCGGCGCCGCGCACCGGCTCCTCAGCGTTGTTTTATTCCGTCAAGGAGCCTGCGCTGTTATGTTATCCCGTGGCCAGGCACACTTAGCGCTGCCCGTCTTCTGGCATCATTTGGTGTCTGGATGGCTGCGCCTGTGCGGCCGCGCTGGCAGAGAGCCCGCCTCGCAGTGTCTTCTGATTTAATCCCACTGGGGGCCTGGGATCCATGGACATGCGCACTGCATATCTGAACCTCCACCTCTCACTCATCTCCCTATGGCTTCTTCAGACTGTGCGGTGTCACGGCCGTGGCATGCTGTTAGGGACCAGCTGACACCGAACAGTCTGAAGAAGCCATAGGGAAATGAGTGAGAGGTGGAGGTTCAGATATGCACTGCGCATGTCCATGGATCCCAGGCCCCCAGTGGGATTAAATCAGAAGACACTGCGAGGCGGGCTCTCTGCCAGCGCGGCCGCACAGGCGCAGCCATCCAGACACCAAATGATGCCAGAAGACGGGCAGCGCTAAGTGTGCCTGGCCACGGGATAACATAACAGCGCAGGCTCCAGGACGGAATAAAACAACGCTGAGGAGCCGGTGCGCGGCGCCGGGGGGGTAGGAATGACGGCTGGGCTGCGTCACATTACGAAGTAAAGTCCCACCTCCGGGACGGTTTTACGGTATCAGTGGACACATTTTATAAGTGTTAAGTTCTGCGTGTGCAAGGAGCTAAACAAAAATAGCTACCTTTTCCTTGGGCAGCATTACTGCTGCACAAGGTGGCTCTTTCAGTAACAAACGCCTTGGGGGGGGGGGACAGATTCCCTTACATTTCAGTTGTTGTGTCAGCGTGGCGGTCGCATGACACATTGCCGGCTACACAGCTGGGGATCAGCTGACATTACTGAAACCCAATAACACTGGGTCGTATGTTTTGACTGTGCAGACGGCACGTCTGAGCCTCAACTGGCGGTGTTGGAGCCCAGGAATTTAAGTTCAGGTGGTAGAAAGATGAACACAACAGGAGACCTGGATAACGTATACAGTGACCTAATTATTCAATCAGGAGGAGGAGTGGCAAATTCCGGCGAGATCCAGGCCTTGTTCATTTTCAGGAAAGTAAGCCGGTCAACGTTATCGGAGGATAGTCGCATGCGACGGTCAGTTAGTACACCACCTGCAGCACTAAAGACACGTTCCGATAATACACTGGCCGCAGGGCAAGACAGCACCTCCAATGCATACTGGCTTAGCTCTGGCCATGTATCCAGCTTTGAGACCCAAAACTTGAAAGGGGAAGAGCCGTCTGGGAGTACAGCAAGAGGGCAAGACATGTAGTCTGTCACCATCTGACGGAACCGTTGCCTCCTGCTGACTGGAGCCGTCTGTGATGGTGTAGACTTTTGTGGCGGGCACAGAAAACTGTGCCACAGTTCGGCCATACTGGTCTTGCCTTGGGCAGAGGCACTGCTTCTGCTCCCTCTTTGTGCAGAGCCTCCACCACGGCCTGGACGCACTGAGCTGCTTTGGAATGCACTAGCAGCACTTCTCTCAGTTGGAATGGAGAAGATGATGGAATTGACCAGTGTGTCTTGGTACTCCCGCATTTTTCGCTCCCGGTTCAACGGTGTGATGAGGCTTTCTACGTTGTCCCGGTAGCGAGGATCGAGGAGGGTGAACACCCAATAATCAGACATGTTGAGAATGTGGGCGATGCGGCGGTCGTTTCTCAGGCACTGCAGCATGTAATCCACCATGTGCTGCAGACTGCCAACTGCCCAAGAAACGCTGTCCCCTGCTGGAGGCGTGATCTCTGCCCGCTCGTCATCACCCCACCCTCGCTGTACACACTGAGTACTGGACAATTGTGTAACTCCCTCCTCTGGACGGATGTCTTCCTCCTCCATTGACTCCTCCTCATCCTCCTCACAAACGGTCCCCTGCCTACGCGTTTGTGAGGAACCACGTGGCGCTGACTGTCCAGAAGATGATGGAAATGGTGAATCCTCATCCTCCACCTCTTCCACAACATCATCCCTTAGCGCTTGCAGTGATTTTTCAAGCAGGCAGATAAGGGGGACAGTCATGCTGACTAGTGCATCATCTGCACTCGCCATCCGCGTGGAATAATCAAAGGGACGCAAAACCTGGCAGACGTCATTCATAGTGGCCCACTCTGTGGTTGTGAAGTCTGTACGGCGCTGACTGCGACTTTTTTGCGCCTGAAGCAGCTGGTACTCCATTACAGCTTGCTGCTGCTCACACAACCGCTCCAACATATGTAACGTGGAATTCCACCTGGTAGGTAGGTCACATATGATGCGATGTTCCGGCAGGCGGTGTCGGCGCTGCAGAGCCGCAATGCGCGCTTTTGCCGTGCTGGAACGCCGCAAGTGAGCACACTCTAGGCGGACCTTGTGCAGCAGTGCATCAAGATCCGGATAGTCCCTCAAAAAGCTCTGCACGACCAAATTGAGCACATGTGCCAGACATGGGATGTGAGTGAGGTTGCCGAGGCCCAGAGCTGCCACCAGATTTCGGCCATTATCACACACTACCATGCCTGGCTGGAGATTCGCTGGCACAAACCACACATCGCTCTCCTGCTTGATGGCATTCCAGAGCTCCTGCGCTGTGTGGCTACGATTCCCCAAGAAAATTAATTTCAAGACGGCCTGTTGACGTTTGGCCACGGCTGTGCTCATGTCGGTCGTAACAGGTACACGTTCATCACGGGTCCATGTGGAGGTGGACTGTGACGGCTCCTGCAGCGATGATTCTGAGGAACTGGTGTAAGAGGAGGAGTCAATGCGTACAGAATGGATTCCTGCAATCCTTGGAGTGGGCAGGACACGTCCTGCGCCACTCGCACGGTCTGTACCCGGCTCAACGACATTAACCCAATGGGCAGTGAGGGAAAGGTATCGCCCCTGTCCATGTTGACTGGTCCACGCATCGGTGGTGAGGTGGACCTTGCTACTGACGGCGTTCAGTAGCGCGTGTTTTATGTGTCCCTCCACATGCTTCTGCAGGGCAGGGACGGCTTGCCTGCTGAAGTAAAAGCGGCTGGGCACTTTGTACTGTGGGACTGCCAATGACATGAAGTCACGGAAGCTGTCAGTCTCCACCAGCCTGAATGACAGCATTTCCAGTGACAGAAGTTTGGCAATGCCTGCAGTCAGAGCCTGTGCTCGTGGGTGGTTTGACGAGAAAGGCCGCCTTTTCTCCCATGCCTGTACTACCGATGGCTGTAGACTGGGCTGGGAGTGTGTGGATGACTGGGAAAGTGGCGCTGCGGGTGGAATTACAGCGGGTCTCTGGACAACAGGGGCAGAGGTTCTTCCACGGCGATCCTGGGAGGACGCCGAACCAGCTGCGTGTGAGGTAGAGGAAGAGGCAACACGAGCTGAAGAGGTGGTAGCTGCCGCTGTTGGTTGGCCTACCTCTTCAGTGTGTTTTTCTAACTCCGCCGGGTGCCTGTTGCGCACATGTTTCCACATGTTGGAGGTATTGAGGTTGCTGACATTTCGACCTCTTTTGACTTTTTGATGACACACGTTGCATCTGACATAGCAAATGTCATCTGCAACTGTGTCAAAAAAGGACCAGGCACTGCAAGTCTTGGGAGCGCCCTTTTTGGCTTTTGGAAGAGACATGCTCCTAACGGGTGCCAAAGCGGAGGCTGCAGGATCCGCAGTCTTCCCCCTCCCTCTCCCTCTTTGGGCCGTACGGGGAATCTCTTCCTCAGAGCTGCTCCCACCACCTTCCTGTCCCTCACGCCAAGATGGGTCGAGGACCTCATCATCTACACTACCCTCTGCCCCCAACTGCTCCTCCTGGGTAGTCTCAGCAGCAGAGCACGCACCAGTAAGTGGCACCTGAGTGTCATCATCAGCTGATGCGGCCTGCGATGTGGTGACCGGAGCCACTGGCCCACCCGCCTCTTCAGAGGAAGACAGAAAAAGCTGTTGGGCATCACTGCACCCTGCCTCTTCTTCCATTTCTCCAATGCTGCTTGGCTGGCCCCCTGTTTCCAAGCCAAGAGATTCAGAGAACAGAAGTAGAGACGGCTCCTGTCCTGGGCTCTCTGTCTGCCTGGGCAATTTGGCAGGTGGTGAAGAGACAGATGGCTGCTCTCCAGTGCTCTGTGTCTGAGAGGATGTGGCACTAATGGAAGTTGATGCATTAGCTGCCATCCATCCGACAACAGCTTCAATTTGTTCTTCACGCAGCAGCGGTGTACGGCGCTCGGACACAAAGCTTCGCATGAACGACTGTTGCCTGGTGAAAGTGGGTGCTGATGAGTCACCGGTGCCCGCAGCAGGCACAGAATCCCCACGTCCCCTCCCTGCTCCGCGACGGCTCCCACGCCCCCGTGCCTTACTCACTGCCTTCTTCATCTTGGTTGACTGATAAAGATAAGCAGAAAAGTACTAACGGATTTGTGTGCTTATTCCTGAGCAACTCCTCCTAACAGGTATAAGAAGCACTAATTATCTAAAGTGTGGACTAGACACAAATATGAGCTAATGTGGCCTACAGAAATGTAAAGTGGTGTAACTGGTGTGTTTGGTGAACTTTATTATTTATTTATTTTTTGGGGGCTGAACTGACAACAGATAGAGCTGCAGTCACACGGAGACCGTGCAGACAGACGTAAACGGCGCTACAAGGCCCAAAAACCCTCCTCTACTTTATCCTATGTAGTGTTTTTCCACAAATTAGCTGGAGACGGGTGGAAAGACACTAATAGGATTTTTTTGAATAAATTAGCAGCAGACTACACTATTTTGAAAAAAAAGAAAATTGATTTGGCGGTATGACGCAGTGAAAAACCCTGAGCTGGAGACAACCAGGCTATAGCTGCTCACAGATTACAGGGCGAGCTGCAGTCACACGGAGACCGTGCAGACAGCCGTAAACGGCGCTGCAAGGCCCAAAAACCCTCCTCTACTTTATCCTATGTAGTGTTTTTCCACAAATTAGCTGGAGACGGGTGGAAAGACACTAATAGGATTTTTTTAAATTAATTAGCAGCAGACTACACTACTTTGAAAAAAAAGAAAATTGATTTGGCGGTATGACGCAGTGAAAAACCCTGAGCTGGAGACAACCAGGCTATAGCTGCTCACAGATTACAGGGCGAGCTGCAGTCACACGGAGACCGTGCAGACAGCCGTAAACGGCGCTGCAAGGCCCAAAAACCCTCCTCTACTTTATCCTATGTAGTGTTTTTCCACAAATTAGCTGGAGACGGGTGGAAAGACACTAATAGGATTTTTTAAAATTAATTAGCAGCAGACTACACTACTTTGAAAAAAAAGAAAATTGATTTGGCGGTATGACGCAGTGAAAAACCCTGAGCTGGAGACAACCAGGCTACAGCTGCTCACAGATTACAGGGCGAGCTGCAGTCACACGGAGACCGTGCAGACAGCCGTAAACGGCGCTGCAAGGCCCAAAAACCCTCCTCTACTTTATCCTATGTAGTGTTTTTCCACAAATTAGCTGGAGACGGGTGGAAAGACACTAATAGGATTTTTTTAAATTAATTAGCAGCAGACTACACTACTTTGAAAAAAAAGAAAATTGATTTGGCGGTATGACGCAGTGAAAAACCCTGAGCTGGAGACAACCAGGCTACAGCTGCTCACAGATTACAGGGCGAGCTGCAGTCACACGGAGACCGTGCAGACAGCCGTAAACGGCGCTGCAAGGCCCAAAAACCCTCCTCTACTTTATCCTATGTAGTGTTTTTCCACAAATTAGCTGGAGACGGGTGGAAAGACACTAATAGGATTTTTTTGAATAAATTAGCAGCAGACTACACTACTTGGGAAAAAAAAAAAAAAAAGGAACAGTATGAGGCAATGAACCACCCTCCCTGAACTGAATACAACCAACTATGGATGGCCTATGTGGCTGCACTCAGACTGGAGACTGGGCTGCACTCACACACACACACACACAGACCCTGCAGATCGCTGTGAAAACAGCGCTACAAGGCAAAAGCAAGGTGAATAGTAGGTGAACACAGCGGTTGCTAAATTAGCCTTTGGAAAGCACAAAGAAGCAAATCGCTATCTCTAAACTGTCCCTCAGTCAGCAAACAGCGTCCTGTCACTAACTGAATTCACAGCAGAGTGATCGCAAAATGGCGCCAGCGACTTTTAAACTGCATCATGACATCATTACACCAGCCAATCACAGCCTTGCCAGTAGTTTCATGCCCTCCATGCTAAACAGGATGTGCCCACACTTGGAATCAATCTCATTGGCTGAATTTCTGCTTTTTGAATCTTAGAACTTCCGATTCCGGTATCCGATACGCGGCAAGTATCGGAATCCCGGTATCGGAATTCCGATACCGCAAGTATCGGCCGATACCCGATACTTGCGGTATCGGAATGCTCAACACTAGTGAGGAGGTATTTGGAAGGCCTTTAACAAATACCTGTGTGAATTTGTGTGAGTTGCTGAATTGGGAGTAGCTATATTCATAAGGAGTTAACTTAGGGTGGGGGCTCATAATTAAGGGGATATAAGGGGCAGCTGTTTGGGGCTCAAGTCCTTTTTGGAAGTGCATCTGAACAGCAAGGTGGATTGCTGTTGAGGGGAGATAGAGAGAAAAAAAAAATCTATAAATCTTCAGCACAGCGAGTGTGAGCGAGCTGATTGTGACCTGAGCGTAAGTGTGAACGGCGGTAAGTGTGTGACTTGTGATTCAGTGACTTTGGAATCAGGGAGTTTCCAAGGGATGAATTGCTTCTGTTTTTTTTTTTTTCTTTTGGTTTAATTAATACTTTGTATTTATTTTTAATTAACGTTTCTGTGTGGTGCAATCCCCATTAGGAAATGTGCTCCACAATTGTTAATGCCATCCAGTGCACATCTTGCCACATGTATGCAGTCCTTGACCAGCCGGTCGAGGGTGCATACTGCTGTGCGAGATGTGAGCACATTGTGCATTTGGAAACCCAGATACTGGATCTAAATGTGCAGCTGGCAACACTGAGATCCATAGACAATATGGAGAGGAGTCTTCTGCTCACAGAGCAGACGCTCAATGGGATAGATGAGGAGGGGGATGGTAGGATGGAGCTGCAGGACAGTGTGGCAGTTAGCTGGGTGACAGATAGAAGGTGGGGTAGAGGGAAGAGTGCCAGGGAGGCTAGTCCTGATCTGGCACACCCTAACAAGTTTGCTAAGTTGGCAGATGAGGGGGGTGCCAGTACAGGGGTAGCACTGCTGCAGCCAGGCATGTCCTCTGAAAGCCGGAGGAGTGACTGCTCCAGTAAGGAGGGAAATAGGAGAGCAGGGCAGGCCAGACAGGTGCTGGTAGTGGGGGACTCAATTATTAGGGGAACAGATAGGGCAATCTGTCACAAAGACAGGGATCGTCGGACGGTGTGCTGCCTACCTGGCGCTCGAGTCCGACACATCGCTGATCGGGTGGACAGATTACTGGGAGGGGCTGGTGAGGACCCAGCGGTCATGGTGCACATTGGCTCAAATGACAAAGTTAGAGGTAGGTGGAAGGTCCTTAAAGATGATTTCAGGGAATTAGGCTGCAAGCTGAAAGCAAGGACCTCCAACGTGGTATTTTCCGAAATACTGCCTGTACCACGTGCCACGCCAGAGAGGCAACGGGAGATTAGGGAGGTTAATAAGTGGCTCAAGAATTGGTGTAGGAAGGAGGGGTTTGGGTTCCTGCAGAACTGGGCCGACTTCTCAGTTGGCTACAGGCTCTACGCTAGGGACGGGCTGCACCTCAATGGGGAAGGTGCAGCTGTGCTGGGGGAGAAAATGGCTAGAAGGTTGGAGGAGTGTTTAAACTAGGGATTGGGGGGGAGGGTATTCATTTTATAGGAGGGGAAGATAGTGCAGATAGAGACCTGGGCACAAATAAGGAAGTTGGGGGTGGCGGTGGCATGGGGGGTGGGGTTAGAACAGTTAGTAATTTAAGAAAGAATAGAGGTACAGAGAGTAACATCAAGTGCATGTATACTAATGCCAGAGGCCTCGCCAACAAAATGGACGAATTAGAACTAATGTTGTTGGAGCATAATTATGACATGGTGGGGATATCTGAGACGTGGCTGGATGAGAGCCATGACTGGGCTGTTAACTTGCAGGGCTATAGCCTGTTCAGAAATGACCATACAGATAAGCGAGGGGGTGGGGTGTGTCTGTATGTAAAATCGACCTTAAAACCCATCCTGCGTGATAATATAGGTGAATCTAATGAAAATGTAGAGTCTCTGTGGGTGGAGATAAGGGGAGGGGGAAAAATAATAAATTACTGATAGGGGTTTGTTATAAATCTCCAAAAATAATGGAAGGAATGGAGAATATCCTTGTAAAGCAAATAGATGAAGCTGCGACTCAAGGAGAAGTCATTATTATGGGGGACTTCAACTACCCTGAAATAGATTGGGGAACAGAAACCTGCAGTTCCAGCAAAGGTAATCGGTTTTTGACAACTATGAGAGACAATTACCTTTCACAACTGGTTCAGGACCCAACAAGAAGGGGGGCACTGCTAGACCTAATATTAACCAACAGGCCAGACCGCATATCAAATATAAGGGTTGGGGGTCACTTGGGGAATAGTGATCACAAAATAATAAGTTTTCATGTAACCTTTAATAAGATGGGTAGTAGGGGGGTGACAAGGACACTAAACTTCAGGAGGGCAAATTTCCAACGTATGAGAGAGGATCTTGGTGCAATTAACTGGGACGATATCCTGAGACATAAAAGTACACAAAGAAAATGGGAGACGTTTATTAGCATCCTGGATAGGACCTGTGCACAGTATATACCGTATGGGAATAAACATACTAGAAATAGGAGGAAACCAATATGGCTAAATAGAGCTGTAAGGGGCGCAATAAGGGACAAAAAGAAAGCATTTAGAGAATTAAAGGAAGTAGGTAGTGAGGAGGCATTAAATAAATACAGAAAATTAAATACATTCTGTAAAAAGCAAATCAAGGCAGCAAAGATTGAGACAGAGAGACTCATTGCCAGAGAGAGTAAAAATAATCCCAAAATATTCTTTAACTATATAAATAGTAAGAAACTAAAAAATGACAGTGTTGGCCCCCTTAAAAATAGTCTGGGTGAAATGGTGGATGAGGATGAGGAAAAAGCCAATCTGCTAAATGACTTTTTTTCATCAGTATTTACAAAAGAAAATCCCATGGCAGCCAATATGACTAGTGATAAAAATTCCCCATTAAATGTCACCTGCTTAACCCAGCAGGAAGTACAGCGGCGTCTAAAAATAACTAAAATTGACAAATCTCCGGGCCCGGATGGGATACACCCCCGAGTACTGCAGGAATTAAGTACAGTCATTGATAGACCATTATTTTTAATCTTTAAAGACTCCATAATAACAGGGTCTGTACCACAGGACTGGCGTATATCAAATGTGGTGCCAATATTCAAAAAAGGGGCAAAAACTGAACTCGGTAATTATAGGCCAGTAAGCTTAACCTCTACTGTGGGTAAAATCCTGGAGGGCATTCTAAGGGATGCTATGCTGGAGTATCTGAAGAGGAATAACCTCATGACCCAGTATCAGCACGGGTTTACTAGGGACCGTTCATGTCAGACTAATTTGATCAGCTTCTATGAAGAGGTAAGTTCCGGACTGGACCAAGGGAACCCAGTGGACGTAGTATATATGGACTTTTCCAAAGCTTTTGATACGGTGCCACACAAAAGGTTGTTACATAAAATGAGAGTAATGGGGATAGGGGAAAATATGTGTAAGTGGGTTGAGAGCTGGCTCAGGGATAGGAAACAAAGGGTGGTTATTAATGGAGCACACTCAGACTGGGTCACGGTTAGCAGTGGGGTACCACAGGGGTCAGTATTGGGCCCTCTTCTTTTTAACATATTTATTAATGACCTTGTAGGGGGCATTCAGAGTAGAATTTCAATATTTGCAGATGACACTAAACTCTGCAGGGTAATCAATACAGGGGAGGATAATTTTATATTACAGGATGATTTATGTAAACTAGAAGCTTGGGCTGATAAATGGCAAATGAGCTTTAATGGGGATAAATGTAAGGTCATGCACTTGGGTAGAAGTAATAAGATGTATAACTATGTGCTTAATTCTAAAACTCTGGGCAAAACCGTCAATGAAAAAGACCTGGGTGTATGGGTGGATGACAAACTCATATTCAGTGGCCAGTGTCAGGCAGCTGCTACAAAGGCAAATAAAATAATGGGATGTATTAAAAGAGGCATAGATGCTCATGAGGAGAACATAATTTTACCTCTATACAAGTCACTAGTTCGACCACACTTAGAATACTGTGCACAGTTCTGGTCTCCGGTGTATAAGAAAGACATAGCTGAACTGGAGCGGGTGCAGAGAAGAGCGACCAAGGTTATTAGAGGACTGAGGGGTCTGCAATACCAAGATAGGTTATTACACTTGGGGCTATTTAGTTTGGAAAAACGAAGACTAAGGGGTGATCTTATGTTAATGTATAAATATATGAGGGGACAGTACAAAGACCTTTCTGATGATCTTTTTAATCATAGACCTGAGACAGGGACAAGGGGGCATCCTCTACGTCTGGAGGAAAGAAGGTTTAAGCATAATCACAGACGCGGATTCTTTACTGTAAGAGCAGTGAGACTATGGAACTCTCTGCCGTATGATGTTGTAATGAGTGATTCATTAATTAAATTTAAGAGGGGACTGGATACCTTTCTGGAAAAGTATAATGTTACAGGGTATATACACTAGATTCCTTGATAAGGCGTTGATCCAGGGAACTAGTCTGATTGCCGTATGTGGAGTCGGGAAGGAATTTTTTTCCCCATGGTGGAGTTACTCTTTGCCACATGGGGTTTTTTTGCCTTCCCCTGGATCAACATGTTAGGGCATGTTAGGTTAGGCTATGGGTTGAACTAGATGGACTTACAGTCTTCCTTCAACCTTAATAACTATATAAAGCAAGACAGGACCTGGCAACACAGCAGCAAGACACTAACAAAGGAAGTACGTTGCTCAGGCATCCCCCTAGGGGTAGGAATACCTTAAGTACCTGATGCCTCGTGGCAACTGGCAGGGGACACCTTAGGAAGGTGCACACAGTCACTGTAAGAAACAGGAGGTGCCGGGGCCGCCGCCCTAAGCATACATCCAGGAGGTATTCAACAAGCAAGGACATGAGGCCCAGAGCATGGAGCCAGCAGAGGACAGAACTCACAGCATGACCCGGAGTGGTGAGTAAGATGGGAGATGAGAAGCCATGCAGTGATGCCGGCATGGATGTTACAGTATAATTTCATACATGCCTATATATAGTAGCGACCAAAAGTTTTGCATTTTTTAAAAAGTGTGATTACTTCTGTCTGGTTGTTGTGATGCCATTTTTGTTGTGAGTTTAGTAAATCGGAAGCAAATGGTTGTTAGCTATAAGGATGGAGATTGAGAATGACATTGTTTTATCCCTTTATGTGTTAGTTTTCAATATTTGCTCCAAAGCTGATCACATTATTAAGAAAGTCAGTATCTGATGTCCATAAAAGTGCTGTACAGATTTTGCACAAAATGAAAGAAGAATATGGGGTCAAAGTGAGTCGCCAAACTGTGGGGCTAAGGCTACGTTCACATTTGCGTTGTGCGCCGCAGCGTCGGCGCCGCAGCGCACAACGCAAACAAAAACGCGGCAAAACGCACGCTAAAACGCTGCGTTTTGCGCCGCATGCGTCCTTTTTGGCCGAAAGTTGGACGCAAAAAAAATGCAACTTGATGCGTTTCTTGCGTCCAACGCTTGCGGCCATGCGGCGCAAAACGCAGCACAACGCATGTCCATGCGCCCCCATGTTAAATATAGGGACGCATGCGGCGACGCTGCGGCGCTGACCGCAAATGTGAACGTAGCCTAAGAGCAGTAGGGTTGAATGCAAAAATTAGAGTCAAGAAGCCTTTCATCTCTGAAAAGAATCGTAAGGTCCGACTTGAGTTTGCCAAAGAACACAGTCAATGGAAAGAGACAAATGGGTCTAAGGTGTTGTGGTCAGACGAATCCAAGTTCAACCTGTTTTGCAGTGATGGCAAGCACTATATATACCGACCAATTTGAAAACGTAATGATGTAAGGTACCAAACACCTACAGTGAAACGTGGTGGTGGCAATGTCATGGTTTGGGGCTGCTTTTCTGCATTTGACATTGGCCCTCTGCATAGAATTGATGGAAATATGAATGCTACCATGTACAAGGATATACTGGAGCATGTAAAGCTGCCACAGGGTAAAACCAAAGTAGGAAGGGGCTGGAAATTCCAGAAAGACAATCATCCTTAGCACACATCCGATTTAGTCAAAAATTGGTTAGCAAAGAAAAATGTTTGCCTGTTGCAATGGCCAAGCCAATCACCTGATTTACACCCTATAGAGCACCTTTGGGATGAGTTAAGGCGACGAATTGGGGCCAGTACCCACAGCAATAAAGATGAATTGTTTGCAAATGGAATGGAGCAAGATCCCTCAGGATATCTTATACCCGAGTGGCTTTAATGCCCCGTCGGTGCGGTGCAGTAACTAAAGCAAGAAGCTATGGTACAAAATACTAAGTTGTGGCATTGTAAGCAATGAATTACTATGTTGTGAGCAATAAATAGCAGATGCAAAACCTTTGGCAGTCACTTTTCTTACATTAAATGACCATACCGATATTCTAAAGCATTTTGGTTAAAACATGGTCTTACATGATGACTACTTCAGGCACTTTCAATTCATCACCAGGAAAATGGCAACACAACAACCAGACAGAAGAAATCACAATTTAAAAAAAAAAAAAAAAAAATACAAAACTTTTGGTCGCCAAATCCCATCAAGATGGATGGGATTTTTTTTTGCTGATCAAGTCTGATGATCGATCAGCTGATGTTTTTATTGAAACTTACTGCTGCAGGCAGATGCCGGCTCCTGAGTCTCGCCATACATGTACCTGGGATGTTGGGATGGGGTTAAGGGGTTACGTTTTATAAAATTGTATAATATTATGTATCAAATCTTCACCACTTTCAAGATCTCTTATTGATGTCAGTGAATAGGAATATTCTTGTCTACATCCAGAGGCTGGAAATGTGCATAGATGACACAGGGTCATTTCAAATTACACTATTGCCCTCTACTGGAATAATGTAACATAAAACAATTTACCATTTCTAGTAAAACTAATTGTCACCTTTGTATATTTTTTTTGTTCTTTTTGTAATCTAAAAAAATATGCTGTCACATCTACACAGGTTTAGGGAGGGAAAGGGGGAAGTTTCAAGGAGTGCTTCTTTGAGAGGTGTCAGCATGATGGGTCACATCTTTGGTTTTGGGATGGAAGAACTACTCACACAACTCGGAACTGTGAATCCTTAATGAATGCTAAAGTTGTAATTTGTCTGATAGTAAAGGGTTCTTGATGACATCGGGGTCCAGCGTCCCGGATAACACTACAATAATTAATCAGTACCCTGCAGCAAGATAGACTCTCTGTCTGGGTAGAACCATAAGTCTAAGTTACAATAAAGAAAAACAGGACTTTGGTTGCATTCCCCGGTGCAGATGGCACTACAAGCAGGCAATGCAGAAGTCATAGGAGAGGGTTCAACCGCGGACATAACACTGTCAAAGGTGAAGGACTCACCCTAAGGGGCCCGTAAAGTTTGCACTTGGCATCTTTTTCAGGGTCTCGGCATTGCTCTGTTCCGGGCTGCAATACATTTAGTGCTGTGCTCCGTGTCCGGGAGGCAGTGGAGATGGGTAGGGTTGTTCACTGGAAAGGATATTTGCTGTTGTTGGATCATGCAAAAGTTTTTGATCAGGTTAACTACAAGAACCTCTGGCCTGTCCTTCTGAGATAAATGTGTTATGATCCTTAGTGGCTGAGGATCACAGAATGAACTAGCTAAGTTACTGAACATAGAACAAGCTCTAGGGAGGTGGTAACTGGACTGACCGCAAAACCTGATCCTAACCAAACACACTGAAGGTAGCCGGTGAACGTGCCTAAATTCCTGGACGTCTCGACGCAGCCTGAGAAACTTGCTACCCCTATAGAGAAAGTAAGACCTCACTTGCCTCAGAGAAATGACCCCCAAAGATATAGGAAGCCCCCAACAAATAATAACGGTGAGGTAAGGGGAAAATACAAAACGTAGAAATGAAAACAGATTCAGCAAATGAGGCCCACTAATTCTAGATAGCAGAAGACAGGCAGGGAACTGTGCGGTCAGTAAAAAACGCTATACAAAATATCCACGTTGAGAATACAAGAACCCCCACACCAACTAACGGTGTGAGGGGAGAAACTCAGCCCCCTAGAGCTACCAGCAAGCAAGGAAATCACATATTAGCAAGCTGGACAAGGACAAATAAATAACCAAGAAACATATTGAACACTGATGAGCAAAAAATAACCAAACAGAAACTTAGCTTCTCTCGGCGAGACTGATAATGAAGGGATTCAGGAGAGATCAAAATAGCACTGAATACATCGACAGCAGGCAACCACTGAAAGTTCAGGTGAGCTAAATAGAAAACCAGCTAACAGATAACGAGACAGCTGAACCAGCCTCAGACCTGCAGAATGACACAAAGAGCCACCAGAGGGAGCCCAAAGACAGCACTCACACAGTACCACTTGTGACCACAAGAGGGAGCCCAAAAACAGAGTTCACAACAGTACCCCCCCCCCTTGAGGAGGGGTCACCGAACCCTCATCAAAAACCCCAGGGCGATCAGGATAAGCCACATGGAAGGCACGAACCAAATCGGCCGCATGAACATCAGAGGCGACAACCCAGGAATTATCCTCCTGACCATAGCCCTTCCACTTAACCAAATACTGAAGCCTCCGTCTAGAAATACGAGAATCCAAGATCTTCTCCACCACGTACTCCAATTCGCCCTCAACCAGCACCGGGGCAGGGGGCTCAACAGAAGGAACCACAGGCACCACATACCTCCGCAACAAAGACCTATGGAACACGTTATGAATGGCAAACGACGCTGGGAGGTCCAAACGAAATGACACCGGGTTAAGGATTTCCAAAATCTTATAAGGACCGATGAAGCGAGGCTTGAATTTAGGAGAGGAGACCTTCATAGGAACATACCGAGAAGACAGCCATACCAAATCCCCAACACGAAGTCGGGGACCAACACCGCGACGGCGGTTGGCAAAGCGCTGAGCCTTCTCCTGTGACAACTTCAAATTGTCCACCACATGGTTCCAAATCTGCTGCAACCTATCCACCACAGAATCCACCCCAGGACAGTCAGAAGGCTCGACCTGACCCGAGGAGAAACGAGGATGAAAACCAGAATTGCAGAAAAAAGGCGAAACCAAAGTAGCAGAACTAGCCCGATTATTAAGGGCAAACTCGGCCAATGGCAAAAAAGTCACCCAATCATCCTGATCATCAGAAACAAAACATCTTAAATAAGTTTCCAAGGTCTGATTAGTTCGCTCGGTTTGGCCATTCGTCTGAGGATGGAAGGCCAACGAAAAAGACAAATCAATGCCCATCTTAGCACAAAAGATCTGCCAAAATCTGGACACAAACTGGGATCCTCTGTCAGACACAATATTTTCAGGAATGCCATGCAAGCGAACCACATTCTGAAAAAATAGAGGAACCAAATCGGAGGAGGAAGGCAACTTAGGCAAGGGCACCAAATGGACCATTTTGGAAAAACGATCACACACCACCCAGATGACAGACATTCTCTGAGAGACTGGAAGATCCGAAATAAAATCCATGGAAATGTGCGTCCAAGGCCTCTTCGGGACAGGCAAAGGCAAAAGCAAACCGCTGGCACGAGAACAGCAAGGCTTAGCCCGAGCACAAATCCCACAGGACTGCACAAAGGAACGCACATCCCGCGACAAGGAAGGCCACCAGAAGGACCTAGCCACCAAATCTCTGGTACCAAAAATCCCAGGATGGCCTGCCAACACCGAAGAATGAACCTCGGAAATAACTCTGCTGGTCCATCTATCTGGGACAAACAGTCTCTCTGGTGGGCAACGGTCAGGTCTATCCGCCTGAAATTTCTGCAGCACTCGTCGCAAATCTGGGGAAATGGCAGACAAAATCACTCCCTCTCTGAGGATACCAGTCGGCTCTGAAACTCCCGGAGAGTCAGGCACAAAACTCCTAGAAAGTGCATCAGCCTTCACGTTCTTCGAACCAGGCAGGTACGAGACCACGAAATCGAAACGGGAGAAAAACAACGACCAACAAGCCTGTCTAGGATTCAGCCGCTTGGCAGACTCGAGATAAATCAGATTTTTGTGATCAGTCAAGACCACCACACGATGCTTAGCTCCCTCGAGCCAATGTCGCCACTCCTCAAATGCCCACTTCATAGCCAACAACTCCCGATTACCAACATCATAATTCCGCTCGGCAGGCGAAAACTTTCTTGAAAAGAAAGCACAAGGTTTCATCACAGAGCAATCAGAGCTTCTCTGCGACAAAACAGCCCCTGCTCCAATCTCAGAAGCATCAACCTCGACCTGAAAAGGAAGAGAGACATCAGGCTGACACAAAACTGGAGCCGAAGAAAACCGGCGCTTCAGCTCCCGAAAGGCTTCCACGGCCGCAGGAGACCAATTAGTCACATCAGAACCCTTCTTGGTCAAATCCGTCAAGGGTTTAACCACACCAGAAAAATTAGCAATGAAGCGACGGTAAAAATTAGCAAAACCCAAGAACTTCTGAAGACTCTTAACAGATGTAGGCTGAGTCCAGTCATGAATAGCCTGGACCTTGACTGGGTCCATCTCAATAGTAGAAGGAGAAAAAATAAAACCCAAAAAGGAAACCTTCTGTACTCCGAAGAGACATTTTGAGCCCTTCACAAATAAGGCATTAGCACGCAGGACCTGAAATACCATCCTGCCCTGCTTCACATGGGACTCCCAGTCCTCAGAAAAGACCAAAATGTCATCCAGATACACAATCATAAATTTATCCAGATATTCTCGGAAGATGTCATGCATGAAGGACTGGAACACAGAAGGAGCATTAGAGAGTCCAAAAGGCATCACCAAGTACTCAAAATGGCCTTCGGGCGTATTAAATGCTGTTTTCCATTCATCCTCCTGCTTAATACGCACAAGGTTATACGCACCACGAAGATATATCTTGGTGAACCAACTGGACCCCTTAATCCGAGCAAACAGATCAGATAATAATGGCAAAGGATACTGAAATTTGACCGTGATTTTATTTAGAAGATGATAATCTATACAAGGTCTCAGAGAACCATCCTTCTTGGCCACAAAAAAGAATCCTGCACCAAGAGGGGAGGAGGACGGGCGAATATGTCCCTTCTCTAAAGACTCCTTTATATAACTCCGCATCGCGGCATGTTCTGGTACAGACAAATTAAAAAGTTGTCCCTTAGGGAACTTACTACCAGGAATCAAATTTATAGCACAATCACAATCCCTGTGAGGAGGCAGGGCACCGGATCTGGGCTCATCAAATACATCCTGGTAGTCCGACAAAAACTCAGGGACCTCAGAAGGAGTGGAAGAAGCAATTGACACCAAAGGAGCATCGCCATGTATCCCCTGGCAACCCCAACTTCAAACAGACATAGCTTTCCAATCCAGAACTGGATTATGAGCCTGCAGCCATGGCAGACCCAAAACGACAACATCATGCAAATTATGCAGCACAAGAAAGCGAATCACCTCCTGATGTACAGGAGTCATGCACATGGTCACTTGAGTCCAATACTGAGGCTTATTCTCAGCCAATGGTGTAGCATCAATTCCCCTCAGTGGAATAGGGAATTCCAAAGGCTCCAGGACCAAACCACAGCGCCTGGCAAACGACAAATCCATCAGGTTCAGGGCAGCACCTGAATCCACAAAAGCCATAACCGAATAGGAAGACAAAGAACAAATTAAAGTAACAGACAAAATGAATTTAGGCTGTATAGTACCAACGGTGACAGATTTAGCAATTTTTTTACGCGCTTAGAGCATGCTGAGATAACATGAGTTGAATCACCACAGTAAAAGCACAACCCATTTTGACGTCTATGATTTTGCTGCTCAATTCTGGTCAGAATTCGGTCACATTGCATAGACTCAGGTCTCTGTTCAGAAAACACCGCCAGATGGGGCGCAGATTTGCGCTCCCGCAAACGCCGGTCAATCTGAATGGCCAAAGCCATAGAGTCATTCAGACTTGCAGGCGTGGGGAACCCCACCATAACATTCTTATTGGCTTCAGAAAGACCTTCTCTGAAATTTGCAGCCAGGGCACACTCATTCCATTGAGTAAGCACCGACCATTTCCGAAATTTTTGACAATACACCTCAGCTTCATCCTGGCCCTGAGAGTGAGCCAGCAAGGCCTTTTCTGCCTGGTTCTCAAGATTAGGTTCCTCATAAAGCAATCCAAGCGCCAGAAAAAACGCATCCACATTCAGCAATGCAGGATCTCCTGGCGCCAGGGAGAAAGCCCAATCTTGAGGGTCGCCACATAACAGGGAGATAACAATTCTAACTTGCTGAGCGTAATCACCAGAGGAACGAGGTCTCAAAGAAAGAAATAATTTACAATTATTCTTAAAATTCAGAAACCTAGATCTATCTCCAGAAAACAACTCAGGAATAGGTACTTTTGGCTCAGACATAGGACTGTGAACAACAAAATCCTGAATGCTTTGCACCCTTGCAGCAAGACGATCCACACTAGAAGTCAGACTCTGAATATCCATGTCTGCAGCTGAACTCTAAGCCACCCAGAGATTAAGGGGATGAGAGAAGCTGGACAGACTGCAGCAAAGGGAGAGGAAAAAAAAAAAATTGTACTCAGGACTTCTCTTATCCCACATCTGCGATGCATTAAACACTTTTTGGGCCTGCTGTACTGTTATGATCCTTAGTGGCTGAGGATCACAGAATGAACTAGCTAAGTTACTGAACATAGAACAAGCTCTAGGGAGGTGGTAACTGGACTGACCGCAAAACCTGATCCTAACCAAACACACTGAAGGTAGCCGGTGAACGTGCCTAAATTCCTGGACGTCTCGACGCAGCCTGAGAAACTTGCTACCCCTATAGAGAAAGTAAGACCTCACTTGCCTCAGAGAAATGACCCCCAAAGATATAGGAAGCCCCCAACAAATAATAACGGTGAGGTAAGGGGAAAATACAAAACGTAGAAATGAAAACAGATTCAGCAAATGAGGCCCACTAATTCTAGATAGCAGAAGACAGGCAGGGAACTGTGCGGTTAGTAAAAAACCCTATACAAAATATCCACGCTGAGAATACAAGAACCCCCACACCAACTAACGGTGTGAGGGGAGAAACTCAGCCCCCTAGAGCTACCAGCAAGCAAGGAAATCACATATTAGCAAGCTGGACAAGGACAAATAAATAACCAAGAAACATATTGAACACTGATGAGCAAAAAATAACCAAACAGAAACTTAGCTTCTCTCGGTGAGACTGATAACGAAGGGATTCAGGAGAGATCAAAATAGCACTGAATACATCGACAGCAGGCAACCACTGAAAGTCCAGGTGAGCTAAATAGAAAACCAGCTAACAGATAACGAGACAGCTGAACCAGCCTCAGACCTGCAGAATGACACAAAGAGCCACCAGAGGGAGCCCAAAGACAGCACTCACACAGTACCACTTGTGACCACAAGAGGGAGCCCAAAAACAGAGTTCACAACATAAATGCATGCTGGGAAGTTTGTTGATTGATTTAAGACACTGTACACAGGGGCAGAATGTTTCCCAATTGTGAAAAGTTGTATTGGCAGCTAGTTTCAGGTTGGATCTGGTATCCACCAGAGCAATCCATTGAGACCACTGTTGTACGTGTTTGCCATGGATCTCTTTCTTAGGAGGGAGGACCATGCACCATTAGTGGGTGTCTTGATGGACAGAACTGCACCAGAAGACACTCAGAGCAATATACCACTGGTACACTGGTGATGTCACTGTATTTGTCTCTGCGAAAGAGGAAGTTCAATAGGTGATTCTGAAAGTTGATCTCTTATTGGAGTCTTCTGGGTCCAAGATCAATTGGACAGGTGGAGATCCTGTTTATGATCTACTGGATAACCTTCCACAGCCCCAAGACTGCGCAAACATTCTTGGCTTCGAATTTGGCCAGGGGTTTTACTCCAAGCAAAATGGGTAGAGCAGGCTTGAAATTGCCGCCTTGAAGGTGGACCAATGGAATGGTTGGCCTTTAACCCTGATAGAAAGCGTAAACCCAATCAAATATTTGGACAGAATCTCTCTAGACTCAGGTCTATGGTCTGTTCTTCCAAATGTTATGGGGTGTGATAGATCGGTTCACTCGGCTGCATAACGAGGTAGTCAGAAGAATGCTTCTCTTTTAAATTTTCAACTGGTTTAATAAAACGTTCTTCATAGACCAGTCCAAAAAAAAAGAATTAGACATATTCAGTCTTCTTGACATAAACCGTACAGCACTCGTTATAGTCCTTAAAGGGAACCTGTCACCATGTTTTTGGAAGATGGGATAAAAATAGCGTTAAATAGGGGCAGAGGTGGGCGTTACATTAGTGTGTTTGTTATGCGTTTATTACCCACCTAAGTTGCCGAAATACCTTTGCAAAGTCTCCGTTTTCACCTGTCAATCAGGCTAGTCTGGTCAGATGGGCGTTGTCTTCCCCCAGATTTTGCGTAGTTTTCCGTTGGTGGCGTAGTGGTGTGCGCATGCCCAAGGTCCCGAATCCTCTGCCAGGGGATTTCAAAGAGCGCGGTGTCCGTTATTGCATTGGTGATCGGTGGGCGCGGCCATCTTCTTTTGGCCGCGCGTGCGCAGAAGCGGCGCTCTGCTGGCCGCGGCATCAGGAAAATGGCCGCGGGATGCCGCGCGTGCGCAGATGGATATCGCAGCGGCCATTTTCCTGAAGCCGCGGCCAGCAGAGCACCGCGGCAAGCAGAGCGCCGCTTCTGCGCACGCGCGGCCAAAGGAAGATGGCCGCGCCCACCGATCACCAATGCAATAACGGACACCGCGCTCTTTGAAATCCCCTGGCAGAGGATTCGGGACCTTGGGCATGCGCACACCACTACGCCACCAACGGAAAACTAAACAAGATCTGGGGGAAGACACCACGCCCATCTGACCAGACCAGCCTGATTGACAGGCGAAAACTGAGACTTTGCAAAGGTATTTCGGCAACTTAGGTGGGTAATAAACGCATAACAAACACTCTAATGTAACGCCCACCTCTGCCCCTATTTAACGCTATTTTTATCCCATCTTCCAAAAACGTGGTGACAGGTTCCCTTTAAAACTGTGAGGTTCGCCCGCACAGGAAACAGGATTCAGCTCTGTTTACCGAGAGCCCAGCTCTGGAAGTCTGCTCCCATCCAGAGTGCACAGAATAATCATTAAGTCCAAAGGTTTCACTTTTACCTCCTGGATCCCTCCCTGATCATAATAGACCTGGGCCTGTTATGGCCGATTAAACCATCTCCATGCATAACATCCAGGTTTATATCACTGAAGCTAATAATCACAGTGTCACATATCTCCATTCCATTCCATTACCAGTGACCCTCTTATATATCCCCTGCCCACCCCTTTGCCCAAAGCTGGGGGTTTGGCACCTTCAGTCACTAGACAGGGAAGACTTGACAGGACATCGGCGTTAGCATGTATTTTTTTTCCTGGCCTATGCTCTACATGGAAGCTGAAATTCTGGAGGACCAGAAACCACCTAGTCACCCGGGCATTCTGCTCATTCTTTTATCTCATCCATCTCAGGAGCACATGGTGTGACATTCACCTCAACTTTTGACCCAGCAGGTAGTACTTCAAAGTGTCAATCGCCCATTTGATATCCAAGCATTCTTTTTCCACAATGGCATAATTTTTCTCACAGGAGGAAAGTTTCCTACTTCAGTAAAGGATTGGATGTGCTCCCAACTTATTTCTTGTGACAACATGGTTCCCAACCTGACTTCTGAAGCATCCGTCTGGATCACGAACTACTTCGAGAAGTCCGCTGCTACCAAGACCGGCTGTTTACATAGGGCTTGCTTCAATTTCTGGAAAGCTGTTTAGATTTCAGAAGAGCACTTAGCCATCAACTACTTAGTTAGCGGTCTGCTGACCAAGAAAATTGCTAAACTGCTTCATGGGGGTGCCATGAAAGTAGGAAGAATATGAAAGGAAGTCCGTCCATCCATTCAAAAACCAAGATGTGGACGTCCAGTCAAAATATTAGAGTCAACAGGTCGGCTCATAGCAAGGTCTGTCAGTTCTGGAGCAACAAACACGGCAGTGGAGGTGGCTCATATGCTTCATAATACACGACCTTGGGCTCCCGGTACCCGGTTTCTACGCTCTTGCTCTGAGGGTGTCCATCCGCTGTTCCCCTGCTGAGCCTCTTCCTCCTCTATGCTCCTTTCCTCTAAGCTCCTCCACTATTCAACTCCTTCAAATTCTCACTGTTTCCAGAGGTTGCAGCTCCCACGTGGCTGCTGGGCCCCTCTGTCTGTTCCAGACGTCCTTCTTGACTCACTCTCTCCTCTAGACTTTCTAACTCCTCCTCCAGACCAGGAAGCCTATAGCTAAGGGGAGCTCCCTTGAATCCGGGTCCTGAGCTCCCCTTTCTGGCCTGGATTCAGATTGTGTTGATTGTGAGTGCCTTACCTGGTAAAGAGAATCCTCCTTGCCTCCAAGCGTGATATCACCCTCCCCGAAAGGAAGGCAACATCACTGTAACAACCGGTTACCTGGGGTGTTACACATGTAAACACTGGGCGACACAAATTACATATGTCTGGAATGGTGGCCCAAAAAAAGGTGAATAAGCCTAAACCTCAATATCTTCATAAAAAGCGCTGGCTCAAGTATGCAAAAAGGTGCGAAAGTGGACAGTAGAAGACTGGAAACAAGTGATTTTGAGCGATGACACAAAAGTCAATAGACTAGGTCTGGAAGCCTGGGGATATGGGGTTCTTTCACATCCAAAGACATTGATAAGGATCGACGGTGGTCTTCATGCTAAGCTATATATGAGTATCCTACAAGAAGAGATATTTGTACACTGCAGTACTATAGGTATGAAAAGGACTACATAGTGTTCCAGCAGGACAACGACGCGAGGCATACGTCGAGATTATCAAAGAAATGGTTCAATGACAATGAAGTAGAGATGCTGGATTGGCCCCACAGTCCCTAGACCTCAACCCAATTGAACACTTGTGGGTGAAGTTGAAAAGCTGTATACATACCCAAGTGATTCGACCAGTATACACCAGCTTTGGAAACGTGTAGAAAAGACCTGGGATCAGATATTGGTCAAGACATACCGTACTTGAATCTGATGGAGAGCAGCCCAGAAGGATTCAGGCAGTGCTGAAAAGGTGGATTTACAAAATGCTAACAAAATAATAAAAATTAAAATGTAGATTTTTTTAGGAGCAAAACAGTAACAATGCAATGACATGACAAGAATTAATTATATGCTAAATAGCTGCAAGTCAAATTTATATATGAGATAGCCAAGATTATTGTCTATAAAATTATAGTATTCTCATGCTCAAAGCAGAGTGGATGGCGAGATATAGAGCCAGAAAGTCAAAAGTTCAAAACATTCCAGACTACACATCCAGACTGCTGTTATAGGGGGGCTCCAGACTACACATCCAGACTGCTGTTATAAGGGAGCTCCAGACAACACATCCGGACTGCTGTTATAAGGGAGCTCCAGACAACACATCCAGACTGCTGTTATGGGGGGCTCCAGACTACACATCCAGTCTGCTGTTATGGGGGGCTCCAGACTACACAACCAGACTGCTGTTATAGGGGGGCTCCAGACTGCACATCCATAGTGCTGTTATGGGGGGCTCCAGACTACACATCCAGACTGCTGTTATAAGGGAGCTCCAGACAACACATCCAGACTGCTGTTATAAGGGAGCTCCAGACAACACATCCAGACTGCTGTTATGGGGGGCTCCAGACTACACATCCAGTCTGCTGTTATGGGGGGCTCCAGACTACACAACCAGACTGCTGTTATAGGGGGGCTCCAGACTGCACATCCATAGTGCTGTTATGGGGGGCTCCAGACTACACATCCATACTACTGTTATAGGGGGCTCCAGACTACACATCCAGACTGCTGTTATAAGGGAGCTCCAGACAACACATCCAGACTGCTGTTATAGGGGGGCTCCAGACTACACATCCAGACTGCTGTTATAGGGGGGCACCAGACTACACATCCAGACTGCTGTTATTGGGGGCTCCAGACTACACATCCAGACTGCTGTTATAGGGGGGCTCCAGACTACACATCCATACTGCTGTTATAGGGGGGTTCTTGACTACACATCCAGACTGCTGTTCTAGGGAGGCTCCAGAGTACACATCCAGACTGCTGTTATAGGGGGCTCTAGACTACACATCCAGACTGCTGTTATAGGGGGCTCCAGACTACAAACCCAGATTCCTATTATATGGGGCTCCAGACTACACATCCAGACTGCTGTTATAGGGGGGCTCCAGACTACAGACCCAGATTCCTATTATATGGGGCTCCAGACTACACATCCAGACTGCTGTTATAGGAGGCTCCAGACTACACATCCAGACTGCTGTTATAGGGGGCTCTAGACTACACATCCAGACTGCTGTTATAGGGGGCTCTAGACTACACATCCAGGCTGCTGTTATAGGGGGGCTCCAGACTACACATCCAGACTGCTGTTATAGGGGGGTTCTTGACTACACATCCAGACTGCTGTTCTAGGGAGGCTCCAGAGTACACATCCAGACTGCTGTTATAGGGGGCTCCAGACTACAAACCCAGATTCCTATTATATGGGGCTCCAGACTACACATCCAGACTGCTGTTATAGGAGGCTCCAGACTACACATCCAGACTGCTGTTATAGGGGGCTCCAGACTACACACCCAGACTGCTGTTATAGGGGGCTCCAGACAACACATCCAGACTGCTGTTATAGGGGGCTCCAGACTACACATCCAGACTGCTGTTATAGGGGGCTCCAGACTACACATCCAGACTGCTGTTATAGGAGGCTCCAGACTACACATCCAGACTGCTGTTATAGGGGGCTCCAGACTACACATCCAGACTGCTGTTATAGGGGGCTCCAGACTACACATCCAGACTGCTGTTATAGGGAGGCTCCAGATTACACATCCAGACTGCTGTTATAAGGGGGCTCCAGACTACAAACCCAGATTCCTATTATATGGGGCTCCAGACTACACATCCAGACTGCTGTTATAGGGGGGCTCCAGACTACAAACCCAGATTCCTATTATATGGGGCTCCAGACTACACATCCAGACTGCTGTTATAGGAGGCTCCAGACTACAGACCCAGATTCCTATTATAGGGGGCTCCAGACTACACATCCAGACTGCTGTTATAGGGGGCTCCAGACTACACATCCAGACTGCTGTTATAGGAGGCTCCAGACTACACATCCAGACTGCTGTTATAGGGGGCTCCAGACTACACATCCAGACTGCTGTTATAGGGGGCTCCAGAATACACATCCAGACTGCCGTTATAGGGGGCTCCAGACTACACATCCAGACTGCTGTTACAGGGGGGCTTTAGACTATACATCCAGACTGCTGTTATAGGGGGCTCCAGATTACAGACCCAGACTGCTGTTTTAGGGGGCTTCAGACTACGCATCCCTGCTACCTTTTCTATTACTATCAGCAAAGATACATCCGTAAAAAAAAAAATTCTAGAACCCTTTATCATTTTTTCAATTCTTCGCAGGGGTCTTAGCTGTGTTTTTGGTTCCAGTACTTGGCTGTACATAGCTGTTTAGGTTTTGGGGGGGTTGGCAGGATTATGAGAAGCGTACGGTACATTGCTGCAATTTCAGAATTCCTCCATGTTGTAGTGTAATAACATCTGCTGTCTTCCCCACCTCCATATGTCCGCAGGGAAGGAGTCAGGATTTCTAAAGTCTTACAATTTTGGCAGCGTTACCTGGGAACGAGAACGTTGGTGCTGGGCCTGGGAAATCAGAAGTCTGCGCCTTCACTTGCAGTTGCCATAGTAACAGCCCCCCTGTGATCTTAGGCCCTACATCGCCGTACGGCTTGTCATGCCTTGGCCGGGACTTGCTGAAGAACGACATGTGTTCTCATAACGCCATACCACACTCGTGTTACAGGGGATGAAAAACTGGCACAAAACATCCCTAAAATATAATAACAAAACAGTGGAAATAAGACACGAGCCAGCACAACAAGGCAAGTTTGTTTTCTTGGCACGTAGGCCGCGCCCTAATTGCCTCAAACAATTATGAAATGAGTCACGCTCAGCCAAACGCTCAGCCGCTTCCAACATGGGCTCCAAGTCGGAGAAGCGTTACAGGAAAGATCTCGCTGGGGAGGGCCATTTACAGATACGACGACTCTTCATCTTCTAGTGTAGGGTTACAAAACAAGAAGTCATTACTGGAACCTTTCACCTCCAAACATCAAGTCCAAACGGAGGGGGAACCATCCCAAAAAAAGGATGACGTTTCATTAAATCTTATCCACGTGTTGTTAAAAGAAATATTTGCCGTAGAAATTGGCGTGTGGCCTGTCAATATATGACACAGAACGCTTGTGAATTTTCCCCACTGAGTTCAATGTACGTCACAGGTCGGGAGTGGGTGCACAGAGCGGGGTCAGGATGTGGTGGGTGCTGGCTGTTGTCTACTCCCAGCACCTGCCTTTAAAAAGCAGCGATCAGAGCAAGCTCCAATCGCGGCTATTTAACTATTTCAATTTCGGAGAGCAGCAAGTAACTGGTTTGAAACAATGCTAGAGGCACCAATTGATTCACCTTCGATGCCATCACAGGGTGCCGATGGGTCACCCTGGTAGCTCCACGGCCACCATATTGTTGTCATAAGATGCTCAGCCCGTTATTTTTACTAAATAATGCAATACTTAAGTATACAGTACAAGCAATAAATTGATCATAGATTCAAGTTTTTTAGGGGGACAAACAATATATAAGAAGTAGTGTTGAGCATTCCGATACTGCAAATATCAGGTATCGGCCGATATTCGCTGTATCGGAATTCCGATACCGAGTTCCGATATTTTTGTGATATCGGAAATCGGAATCGGAAGTTCCTATAAGTTCCCAGTCATCTTCGGCGTGTGCGGTGCGTATGGTGCGTATGGTTCCCAGGGTCTGGAGGAGAGGAGACTCTCCTTCAGGCCCTGGGATCCATATTCATGTAAAAAATAAAGAATAAAAATAAAAAATATGGATATACTCACCCCTCCGACAGACCCTGGACCTCAGCGGTGAAACCGGCAGCCTCTGTTCCTAAGAATGCAGTGAGTGTAGGACCTGCGATGACGTCGCGGTCTTGTGACTGGTCGCGTGAGCGGTCGCGTGACCGCTACGTCATCGCAGGTCCTACACTCACTGCATTCTTAGGAACGGAGGCTGCCGGTTGCACCGCTGAGAGCCGGGGGCCGTCGGAGGGGTGAGTATATCCATATTTTTTGTTTTTATTCTTTATTTTTTACATGAATATGGACCCCAGGGTCTGAAGGAGAGTTTCCTCTCTTTCAGACCCTTGGAACCATCCAGGATCGCTTCTGATATTTGTGTCCCATTGACTTCCATTGGTATCGGGCATCGGTATCGGCGATATCCGATATTTTTTGGATATCGGCCGATCCAATCCGATACCGATACTTTTGAATATCGGAAGATATCGCTCAACACTAATAAGAAGTGGTTCAATATTTTTTATAAATATAAAAAAAAAACATAAAAATTTAAATCTGCCCTTTCTCTAAATCCAAAAATAAAAATAATGTGTATTTATATTTGTCACATCCGATCTGTTAAACTATAATATATATAGTAGATTTATATTAAAATATAATAATGAGCCCGTTAAAATAATCGAAAGGTTAGAATTGCTGTTTTTTGGTTACAGCACTTCACCAAAAGAAATCTAGTAAAAAGAGCTCAAAATGCCATAAATGGCTCAAAATAGTGTAAATTAAAAAATGCAGCTTATCGTGCACAAAATAAAAAGACCTTATACGGCTATGTAAATGGGAAAAATAAAAAAGTTATGGCTCTTTGACGAAGGGGGAAAAAATGGCTGCATCCTGAATAATATGCCAAAAACCCAAACTGTTGTGGATTTGGTTGTAAATTGTCCATGTATTCGCAACAAAATCAGCAAGTAACGAAACACCGACACTTCATAATTCCTCTGCCATTTATGTGCTTTGCCTGGTCCTCCACCTATTTGCACACAACCCAGCGTCTTATGGTGACCTCTCGGTACATGCAGGGTCGGGATGAGGTGCTGTAGGCAAGTGAAGCTGACTGCGCCCTCCCTCCCCCGATGAACCGTCAGCACCCAAGTATAGTAATAGTTCAGAGACTAAGGTAACAAGACCCCTAAAGTACCCTCTCTTTTTCACCCTAAAATACCAAGTTAAAAAAGTGATGTACTATAACCCCTTTACCCCCAAGGGTGGTTTGCACGTTAATGACCAGGCCAATTTTTACAATTCTGACCACTGTCCCTTTATGAGGTTATAATTCCGGAACGTTTCCATGGATCCTGGTGATTCTGACATTGTTTTCTCATAACATATTGTACTTTATGATAATGGTAAAATTTCCTTGACATTACTTGAGTTTATTTGTGAAAAAAATGGAAATATGGCGAAACTTTTGAAAATTTTGCAATTTTCCAACTTTGAATTTTCATGCCCTTAAATCACAGAGATATGTCACACAAAATACTTAATAAGTAACCTTCCCCACATGTCTACTTTACATCAGCACAATTTTGGAAAAAAAACTTTTTTTGTTAGGGAGTTATAAGGGTTAAAAGTTGACCAGCAATTTCTCATTTTTACAACACCATTTTTTTTTAGGGACCAAATCACAATTGAAGTCATTTTGAGGGGTCTATATGATAGAAAATACCAGTTTTACACCATTCTAAAAACTGCACCACTCAAGGTGCTCAAAGCAACATTCAAGAAGTTTATTAACTCTTCAGGTGTTTCACAGGAATTTTTGGAAAAAAAATGAACCTTTAACTTTTTTCACAAAAAAATTTACTTCAGCTCCAATTTGTTTTATTTTCACAAGGGTAACAGGAGAAATTGGACCCCAAACGTTGTTGTACAATTTGTCGTGAGTACGCCGATACCCCATATGTGGGGGTAAATCACTGTTTGGGCGCATGGCAGAGCTCGGAAGGGAAGGCGCGCCATTTGACTTTTCAATGAAAGATTGGCTGGAATTGAGATAGGACGCCATGTTGCATTTGGAGAGCCCCTGATGTGCCTAAACAGTGGAAACCCCCCAAAAGTGATACCATTTTGGAAAGTAGACCTCCTAAGGAACTTATCTAGATGTGTGGTGAGCACTTTGAACCCGTAAGTGAAGTGCTTCACAGAAGTTTATTATGTAGAGCCGTAAAAATAAAAAAATCTTATTTTTTTCACAAAAATGATTTTTCACCCCCAATTTTTTATTTTCCCAAGGGTAACAGGAGAAATTGGACACCAAAAGTTGTTGTGCAATTTGTCCTTAGTACGCTGATACCCCATATGTGGGAGAAAACTACTGTTTGGGTGCATGGCAGAGCTCGGAAGGGAAGAAGTGATGTTTTAGAATGCAGACTTTGATGTAATGGTCTGCGGGTGTCATGTTGCGTTTGCAGAGCCCCTGATGTACCTAAACAGTAGAAACCCCCCAAAAGTGACCCCATATTGGAAACTAAATCCCCCAAGGAACTTATCTAGATGTGTTGTGAGAACTTTGAACCCCCAAGTGTTTCACAGAAGTTTATAACGCAAAGCTGTGAAAATAAAAAATCTTTTTTATCCACAAAAATGATTTTTTAGCCCCCAGTTTTGTATTTTCCCAAGGGTAACAGGATAAATACCTGCTGATACCCCATATGTGGGAGTAAACCACTGTTCGGGCACACAGCAGAGCTCGGAAAGGAAGGAGCACCGTTTTACTAATCCCAACCCTAACCACACCCCTAACCCCTAATCCGAAGCCAAACACAACCCTAACCCCAACACACCCCTAACCCTAATCCGAAGCCAAACACAGCCCTAACCCCAACACACCCCTGACCCTAATCCTAACCCTAACCATACCCCTAACCCTGACACACCCCGAACCCAACCATAAACGTAATCCAAACCCTAACCCTAGCCCCAACCCTAACTTTAGCCCCAACCCTAACTTTAGCCCCAACCCTAACCCTAACTTTTGCCCCAACCCTAACTTTAGCCCCAACCCTAATGGGAAAATGGAAATAAATAAAAAAAATTAATTTATTATTTTTCCTTAACTAAGGTGGTGATAAAGGGGGGTTTGATTTACTATTTATAGCGGGTTTTATAGCGGGTTTTTATGTTTGGCAGCTGTCACACACTAAAAGACGCTTTTTATTGCAAAAAATATTTTTTGCGTTACCACATTCTGAGAGCTATAATTTTTCAATATTTTGGTCCACAGTGTTATGTGAGGTCTTGTTTTTTGCGGGACGAGTTGATGTTTTTATTGGTACCATTTTCAGGCACATGACATTTTTTGATCGCTTTTTATTCCGAATTAACAAAAAACAGCAATTCGTGAATTTCTTTTGGGGGTGGCGATCATACCGTTTGGTAAAATTGATAAAGCAGTTTTATTCTTCGGGTCAGTACGATTACAGTGATACCTCATTTATATAATTTTTTTATGTTTTGGCGCTTTTGTACAATAAAAACTATTTTATAGAAAAAATAATTATTTTTGCATCGCTTTATTCTGAGGGCTATAGCTTTTTATTTTTTTGCTGATGATGCTGTATGGCGGCTCGTTTTTTGCGGGACTAGATGACACTTTCGGTGGTACCATGGTTATTTATATCTGTCTTTTTGATTGCATTATTCCACTTTTTGTTCGGCGGTATGATAATAAGGCGTCGTTTTTTGCCTCGTTTTTTTTTTTTTTACAGTGTTCACTGAAGGGGTTAACTAGTGGGACAGTTTTATAGGTCAGGTCGTTATGGACACGGCGATACTAAATATGTGTACTTTTATTGTTTGTTTTTTTATTTACATAAGGAAATGTATTTATTGGAACAATTTTTTTTTATTATTTATTTATTTAGGATTTTTTTCTTTTTTACTTTGGCCCAGGGTGGGACATCATGCTGTACTGTCAGATCGCTGATCTGACACTTTGCACAGCACTGTGTCAGATCAGCGATCTGACAGGCTGTGCTGCAGGCGTACCAGCGCCTGCTCTCAGCAGGCGCTTGCAAGCCACCTCCCTGCAGAACCCGGAAGGCCCCCCGCTGCCATCTTGGATCCAGGGCCTGCAGGGAGGAGGACGGAGGAGATGCTCGGAACAACGCGAGCATATCGCCCCCCTCCCTGCGCGATGCTTCCCTATGCCGCCAGAACGCTGCAGTCATGTTTGATCACAGTGTTCGGGGGTTAATGTGCCGGGAATGGTCCGTGACCGCTCCTGGCACATAGTGCCAGATATCAGCTGTCAGCTGACACCCGGCCACGATCGGCCGCGCTCCCCCCGTGAGCGCGGCTGATCGGTGATGACGTACTATCCCGTTGGTGGTCATAGGGGCCCAGACCACCTCAACAAGATAGTACGTCTGATGTCAGAACGGGGTTAAGGGTGAAACTCAAAGTGATGTACATATTTTATATGTCAGACCTAAGGATGGTCAATATGACTAACTATAATGGGGGCGGTTTGGATTCAATTAAATTATTCATCATTTAGCAGACACCCTAATGGAAAAAAAAAGGGATACGGATACGTATGATAGTTTTTAAAGCAGCACTCCTCCTCCCAACAACGTTTTTTTTATATTGCAATTGTAATATTATATAGCACTGTGTACTTACAATTGCTCATTTTGCCTTTCTACTTAGCTAATTCTTCTCTTTTCCATTAGGTCTATGACATTACGTGATTAATAACTGACTAGCTGAATCCTTCTATGTCAGCCCCATATACATTTCTATCCCATGAACCTACAACTCCCAGTATGTCCTTAACAATGGTAAAGAGATGCTGGGAGTTGCTATTAGTCTTTATCAGACAGGAACCACAGTACTGATGAGATGTATTCAGCATCAACACTAAACATTTACATCCAGGGACCTTATGGGTGATCTCTTCTCTGTTTGAGTCTTTTCTTTATTTTTGTCTCCATCTTGTCCAGACGCCATGATGACTTTTCACATCCACATCTCGTCTCTCCATATTCCCTTTTGTCCGGTCTTCTGCAGCACATCGCGACACGGAGCCCTTTAAAAATAACAGTGTTATTAAAATGCCCTCTGCATATGTAGCGCCCCCACTGCCGCAGGGCCGAGGGGTACCCGGTACCGGGCCTCTGAGTCTCTGCTCTGGGGTTGTCACGGTGGCTAGACCCGGTCCGTGACCCTGCTGAGGGGCGTACAATGAAGGTGGAGGTATGGTGACGATGTTATGATGTGGTGCAGGCCGCAGTAAATAACGAGGACACCAGGTTGCAGTCTCTTTACCTCTTTACTGAAGGCTTCAGGATCCTCAGCCCGGAATACGGTTAACCAGGCTGCGAAAGTCCGGCCGGTCCGATGGCACCTCCAGAGTTCCCTTTGCAGGTGGAAATCTGTGCCTACCTTCTAGCGCTTGTGTGTTGTGGTCCTCCCCTGCTGTGCTTACGGGATAGTCCCCACAACTGTTGTGTCTGTTTCTGAAGTTCCCTCACAACTCGTTTATGATGTTCTTCTTCGTCCCCCAGATGATATGGCTAGGACGCACCCGTATGACGGGTAGGCTCGGAGCTCTTCCTGGACCCTAGTGTCGCCCCTCTCCTGTTGTTGCCCCCCATGTCTTCTTAGGTGAATTGGGTGAGACAGCCCGCCTATAACTGACTGTCCTGCCGTAGGTTTGAAGTTAGGCCTGGAGCTCTATACTTCCTCGGCGTTCCGGCCACCGGCTGCGCGCCTCAGTAGGATGTTGCCTCGTTTTGCAGCACGACTCCTACTGGTGTTTCTCCTTGTTGCGTTGATCTCGTTTCTCACTCAGCACAATAAACCTCGCTTCTTGTCCTTTCTTAGGGTACTGCCGCTATCTTGTGCAGGCGCGGTCCCGTAACGTTCTCTCTGTTCGCTAGGCCTCTATCAGGATCCCACCCCTGACAGTGACCCCCTGAATCTTCCCCTGCAACACCCTCTGCCACAGGATGTTGCCTGGCTCCAACCCAGTCAGCTTCTGTCTAACTTCCTATCTAACCCCCAGTTTTACCAGACTGTGAGGAGTGGCCTAATACATAGCACCCTTAGCTCCCCCTGGAGGCCAGACTGTGAAGTGTATTGGTGTCTGTGATACCTGGTCAGGTGAACTCCTTCAGTGCCATCAGACGTACCATAGCCCCCCTTAGCGGCGGAGCATCAGTACTGCAACGACCAGGACTCTGGGGCGCTGCACATAAAATATCTATCCATATTATGACCTAAATAAGCCTCCACTGGTATATGGTCTCCATATTGTCCGCCCTAATGAGTTATAACCACCCCACTGTCTGCCATTATCAGCTATAACTGCTACACAAATGCGGATGTTTGGTGTCCCTGGCTCCGTGTGCCCCTAGTATGCCTACACGTCTATGCGGTGTTTGTTCACACCATGTGGCACTGTACCTCACCTGTTTTTTGTAATATTTTGTAAACATTTTTTGTATTCTTTGCATCTTTTAAGAATTAATAAATGTAATAAATGTAATTTATACATATTGTTCTATACGGACTTAAAGGTCGTTTTTTCTGGGCCCTTGTGACCCACCCTCTGCTATCCCTTTCTTATCCTCCATAGACTGCCCAAATAATGTCCCCCACAGCCAGCCCCTTTTATGTCCCCCATAGCCAGCTCCTCTTATCTCACCCATTGCCAGCCCATCTTATGTCCCCCATTCATTGGAAAAATCTGAGAAAAAAAAATGCTCACCTAATCCCAACTTCCTGTACACAGCAGTTGCGGCACCAACACCCTACTGGTCCCTGTACAGACTTAAAAATCCCTAGCCGCAAATCTAAAAACATCACCTCGGACCTGACCTCCTAAAAGGTTGTCATGGGTTTTCTCTAGAAATATAGCCAGCAAGGAAGTGCTGTGAAGGGATAATATTAGAGATGAGCGAACATCATCGGCTCCCTCCATATTCGGCAAGCTTTAGCATTTACTGAAGAAGCTGCATCAGGAACCCAGAAACCTGGTGCGCTCCCGATGATAAGCTGTTCGGCACCGCAGCTGAATGTGTCGCGGCTGTGTGACAGTCACAACCAGGTACGGACTGGGGCTGAAATTCAGCCCTGGAATTTGAAATCACACAGGCCTGTGCCATCCCTGTCCCCAAGCACCAGATGGGATATATTACTAATATTACCCTGGATGGAGGAAAGGAAGATTTACTACAAGACCAATATTTCTAATTATACCCGTGGCCTGCTGGGGTAAGTGATAGAGTCAGTGACTTTGTGTTCCATCACAACCCTTAACAGTATGGATGTCTTGAGAACTCTGATTCTTTTAACAACGTAGCAGACAAGGCAGCCCATGACCAGACAGGCCCTTCTGGCATTTGCCAGAATTGCCAGATGGCCAGTCTGGCCCTGGTCACAACACACAGACTCTTCGTGCATGTGTTGTGACTATCACACAGCCGCGACATATGCAGCTGCGGCACCGAACAACTGATCATCGGGACCGCTCCAGGTATCCAGGCTCCCGCGGCAGCTTGTTCGGTAAGCGCTATAGCTTGCCGAATAAGGAGGGAGCCAACAATGTTGGCTCATCTCTAGATAATATATAAAGCCCAACCCAGAATGTGATAGGGAAGACCAAAATGGGAAAATGGAAAACACCTGGAGTGGAGTAAACCAAGAAGGGAGAATAAAACAATAGGAACTATCGGCACTTGAACAGGGAAGGAAAGGACAAAAGCCCAAAAGACAGAAGACAAATGTCTTGGTACAGTATACACTCACCGGCCACTTTATTAGGTACACCTGTCCAACTTCTTGTTAACACTTAATTTCTAATCAGCCAATCACATGGCGGCAACTCAGTGCATTTAGGCATGTAGACATGGTCAAGACAATCTCCTGCAGTTCAAACCGAGCATCAGTATGGGGAAGAAAGGTGATTTGAGTGCCTTTGAACGTGGCATGGTTGTTGGTGCCAGAAGGGCTGGTCTGAGTATTTCAGAAACTGCTGATCTACTGGGATTTTCACGCACAACCATCTCTAGGGTTTACAGAGAATGGTCCGAAAAAGAAAAAAAATCCAGTGAGCGGCAGTTCTGTGGGCGGAAATGCCTTGTTGATGCCAGAGGTCAGAGGAGAATGGGCAGACTGGTTCGAGCTGATAGAAAGGCAACAGTGACTCAAATCGCCACCCGTTACAACCAAGGTAGGCCTAAGAGCATCTCTGAACGCACAGTGCGTCGAACTTTGAGGCAGATGGGCTACAGCAGCAGAAGACCACACCGGGTACCACTCCTTTCAGCTAAGAACAGGAAACTGAGGCTACAATTTGTACAAGCTCATCGAAATTGGACAGTAGAAGATTGGAAAAACGTTGCTTGGTCTGATGAGTCTCGATTTCTGCTGCGACATTCGGATGGTAGGGTCAGAATTTGGCGTAAACAACATGAAAGCATGGATCCATCCTGCCTTGTATGGAGCATCTTTGGGATGTGCAGCCGACAAATCTGCGGCAACTGTGTGATGCCATCGTGTCAATATGGACCAAAATCTCTGAGGAATGCTTCCAGCACCTTGTTGAATCTATGCCACGAAGAATTGAGGCAGTTCTGAAGGCAAAAGGGGGTCCAACCCGTTACTAGCATGGTGTACCTAATAAAGTGGCCGGTGAGTGTATATAAGAGATTGTGATGGAGGTTGATTTAGTAAAGTTTCATCTGTTTGCCTCTCATAATAATTAGAACCTGGGTAGGAATGCAGATTTTACAGATTGAACAGTTTGAGCAAAATGTTCTTTAAGCTGATGATTATGTCTTGGATGGAAATACAAAAATCACCACATTTTTTTTTAATTCTGGTAAAAAAGGACACACATCTGAATACAGGAAAGATAAGGAGTAAGTGACAGTTTGGTATGGCTACAGATTGCTCGTCTAAAAGGAAGGTGGTGCCATCCAGTGCTCATCAGTGGTGCTGCAAACACAAATTTTTATTTAACCATTTCAATACTGGAGGGTTTATCACCACCTCCCCTCCTCCCTTACTACCTAGCTTATTTTGATGGAATTGTATTGTTCTAGCATCATTGTATTAATATAGCCATACATTTTGTAGCTCTATATGGACTTGTTTTTTGTGGAGTGAGTTGTATATTGTATTTCTTAATGGCAAGTTTTGGTATGCATATAACATTATGATTTTTTTTTATTTTTTGGGACGTAGTGGAAAACAAGCAGCAATCCCATCAATTATTTATATAGTAGCACTTTTTACCATGCAGCATAAATTTCACTTTACTTTTGTTCTGCAAATCAGTGCGATTAAGGTCATACAAAATACCTTTTCCATGTTTCTCCTTTTGCACAATATTACATTTCATGGAATATAAAAGAGTTTATGGCACCGCACTCTAAGTATGTAACGTTTTATGTCTCCATGTAGCCGAACGAGCACTTGTTTTAAGAGGGATAAAAATTTGACATTACCTAGTGGATTCTGTGTTATCTACTGTATATAGAGGTGTTATCAGTCATTGTACAGGAGGAGGAGGTGAGCTGTGACATCACCTATTGTGAATGGTGGATCCTGTGTTATCTACTGTATATAGAGGTGTTATCAGTCATTGTACAGGAGGAGGAGGTGAGCTGTGACATCCCTTATTCTGAATGATAGATCATGTGTTATCTACTGTATATAGAGGTGTTATCAGTCATTGTACAGGAGGAGGAGGTGAGCTGTGACATCACCTATTGTGAATGATAGATCATGTGTTATCTATTGTATATAGAGGTGTTATCAGTCATTGTACAGGAGGAGGAGGTGAGCTGTGACATCACCTTTTGTGAATGGTGGATCCTGTGTTATCTACTGTATATAGGGGTGTTATCAGTCATTGTACAGGAGGAGGAGGTGAGCTGTGACATTACCTATTGTGAATGGTGGATCCTGTGTTATCTGTTATGATCTGGTGGCCTAAGAGCAGCATGGGATATACTCTGGAGAAGGTGGTACCTGTACTGACCGCAGACCCTGAACCTAACACCGCAACTAGAAGTAGCCGTGGAATGTACCTAGCGCTCCCTAGACATCTCGACACAGCCGGAGGACTAATTACCCCTAGAGATAGAAAAGGGAAAACTATCTTGCCTCAGAGAAAATCCCCAAAGAACAGGCAGCCCCCCACAAATATTGACTGTGAGAGGAGAGGGAAAAAACATACACAGACTGAAATGAGAATTTAGCAAAGGAGGCCACTTCTAGCTAAATAGAAAGGACAGGACAGAGTACTATGCGGTCAGTATTAAAACACTAGAAAATATCCACCACAGAAAATACAAAAACTCCACAGCTAACTAAAGACATGGAGGGTATATCTGCATCTCCAGAGATACCAGCTTGGCTAAACAAATCCATATGCAGACCAAGCTGGACAAGACAAAACATGGAAAATAACTGAACAATAAGACCACAGAATGTGGACAGCAAAATCAAGGCCAGAACTTATCTTTGTTGAAAAGAACTGCAAAGCAGAAGAGACCAGGCAGGGATGTGAATCCTCCAGGAACAATGGACAACTGGCACTGACTAAAGGGTGAAGCAAGACTAAATAGCCCTGTCCAAATTGCAAAAAGTGAAAACACCTGATGAATGCTGTGATTCAGAGACAGCAGCGCTACCACTTACAACCACCGGAGGGAGCCCAAGAGCAGAATTCACAACAGTTATCTACTGTATATAGAGGTGTTATCAGTCATTGTACAGGAGGAGGAGGTGAGCTGTGACCTCACCTATTGTGAATGGTGGATCCTGTGTTATCTACTGTATATAGAGGTGTTATCAGTCATTGTACAGGAGGAGGTGAACTGTGACATCACCTATTGCGAATGGTGGATCATGAGTTATCTGCTGTACATAGAGGTGTTATCAGTCATTGTACAGGAGGAGGAGGTGAGCTGTGATATCACCTATTGTGAATGATAGATCATGTGTTATCTACTGTATATAGAGGTGTTATCAGTCATTGTATAGGAGGAGGTGAGCTGTGACATCACCTATTGTGAATGATAGATCATGTGTTATCTATTGTATATAGAGGTGTTATCAGTCATTGTACAGGAGGAGGAGGTGAGCTATGACATCACCTATTGTGAATGGTGGATCCTGTGTTATCTACTGTATATAGAGGTGTTTTCAGTCATTGTACAGGAGGAAGTGAGCTGTGACATCCCCTATTGTGAATGGTGGATCCTGTGTTACATACTGTATATAGAGGTGTTATCTTTCATTGTACAGGAGGAGGAGGTGAGCTGTGACATCCCCTATTGTGAATGGTGGATCCTGTGTTATCTACTGTATATAGAGGTGTTATCAGTTATATACAGGAGGAAGAGGTGAGCTGTGGCATCACCTATTGTGAATGGTGGATCCTGTGTTATCTACTGTATATAGAGGTGTTATCAGTCATTGTACAGGAGGAGGAGGTGAGCTGTGACATCACCTATTGTGAATGGTGGAGCTTGTGTTATCTACTGTATATAGATGTGTTATCAGTCACTGTACAGGTGGAGGAGGTGAGCTGTGACATCAGCTATTGTGAATGGTGGATCCTGTGTTATCTACTGTATATAGAGGTGTTATCAGTTATATACAGGAGGAAGAGGTGAGCTGTGGCATCAGCTATTGTGAATGGTGGATCCTGTGCTATCTACTGTATATAGAGGTGTTATCAGTCATTGTACAGGAGGAGGAGGTGAGCTGTGACATCGCCTATTGTGAATGGTGGATGCTGTGTTATCTACTGTATATAGAGGTGTTATCAGTCATTGTACAGGAGGAGGTGAGCTGTGACATCACCTATTGTGAATGGTAGATCCTGCATTATCTACTGTATATAGAGGTGTTATCAGTCATTGTACAGGAGGAGGTGAGCTGTGACATCACCTATTGTGAACGGTGGATCCTGTGTTATCTACTGTATATAGAGGTGTTATCAGTCATTGTACAGGAGGAGGAGGTGAGCTGTGACATCCCTTATTGTGAATGGTGGATCCTGTGTTATCTACTGGATATAGAGGTGTTATCAGTCATTGTACAGGTGGAGGAGGTGAGCTGTGACATCAGCTATTGTGAATGGTGGATCCTGTGTTATCTACTGTATATAGAGGTGTTATCAGTCATTGTACAGGAGGAGGAGGTGAGCTGTGACATCACCTATTGTGAATTGTAGATCCTGTGTTATCTCCTGTATATAGAGGTGTTATCAGTCATTGTACAGGAGGAGGAGGTGAGCTGTGACATCACCTATTGTGAATGGTGGATCCTGTGTTATCTACTGTATATAGAGGTGTTATCAGTCATTGTACAGGAGGAGGAGGTGAGCTGTGACATCACCTATTGTGAATTGTAGATCCTGTGTTATCTCCTGTATATAGACGTGTTACCTGTTATTGTGATCCAGAATCAGAAGTGTGAGTCTAGTATTAGGTCTAGTGGTCAGAGTGAAAATTCTAAGATTTCCAATATTTATTTAACAGTGATATGGAAATTAAAAAAAATAATAATACTTTCAAACATCCACTTTAAAAACCCCATTTAATTAATAGGCCATTTTTGGTGTGTCATTACCTTTAAAAAATGTGTGGATTAGAACAACTCCCTCATACAAATCAGGAAAAAGAAACTAAAGGACCCATGCCTATGTCTTCTCTGACAGCATAAGGTTGTGTTGCTAATTGTACCCCCTGCTCCGTCATCACCTGCTTCTCTCCATTTCCACTGGAAGATTGTTCACCATTCTCTGCCAATCATTTCATAATACACTGTTCAAAAAAATAAAGGGAACACTTAAACAACAGAATATAACTCCAAGTAAATCAAACTTCTGTGAAATCAAACTGTCCACTTAGGAAGCAGCACTGTTTGACAATCAATTTCACATGATGTTGTGCAAATGGAATAGACAACAGATGGAAATTATTGGCAATTATCAAGACACCCTCAATAAAGGAGTGGTTCTGCAGGTGGGGACCACAGACCACATCTCGGTACCAATGCTTTCTGGCTGATGTTTTGGTCACTTTTGAATGTTGGTTGTGCTTTCACACTCGTGGTAGCATGAGACGGACTCTATAACCCACACAAGTGGCTCAGGTAGTGCAGCTCATCCAGGATGGCACATCAATGCGAGCTGTGGCAAGAAGGTTTGCTGTGTCTGTCAGCGTAGTGTCCAGAGACTGGAGGCACTACCAGCAGACAGGCCAGTACACCAGGAGACATAGAGGGGGCCATGAGGATGGTCTGAGTGCCCCCTCTATGAGTGAGAAGTTCTCTGATTGAAGGGAAAATTTATATTTTTATTTCCGGGAAGCATAACTTTGGAACGGAGGGGCGCAGAAGAAAAAGAAAAACTGTTCCAGAATCAGTGGAGCTACGCCAATTTGAAGAAATGCTAATTTTAAACTAAAAAAACAGTGAAATGTTCCCTTTAAACTTTTTGGGTCAATGTCTGAAAATAGAGAGCACATGGATGAGAAAAGCAGATGTGTAAATGTAGCCTTTAAGTCACACTGCAGGGGCTTTGATCAGCTTTTGGACCCCTATCGATCTGATATTGATTACCTTTCCTCAGGATTAGCGATGAGCGAGCATGCTGGGATAAGGTGTTATCTGAGCATGCACGTGTCCTAATCGTATTTTCGGCGTGCTCGTATAAAATGTTCTAGTCCCCATAGCTGCATGTCTCGCGGCTGTTTGTCAGCTGCAACACATGCAGGGATTGTTAGACGCGAGCATTTTTCTCGAACATGCCAAAAATACTTGATTAGGACACAAGCATGCTCAGATAACAACTTATACGAGCACGCTCACTCATCGCTAATCAGGATATATCATCAATATACCAGTCCTTGAAAACCCCTTTAAGTAATAAAACTTTGGAGTGTAAAAACTGGAAGATTTCAAGATTTTTGGAACCAACTGATTAACCCCTTTACCTCCAAGGGTGGTTTGCACGTTAATGACCGGGCCAATTTTTATAATTCTGACCACTGTCACTTTATGAGGTTATAACTCTGGAACGATTCAACGGATCCCGGTGATTCTGACATTGTTTTCTCGAGACATATTGTACTTCATGATAGTGGTAAAATTTATTTGATATTACCTGCATTTATTTGTGAAAAAAATGGAAATTTGGCGAAAATTTAGAAAATTTTCCAACTTTGAATTTTCATGCCCTTAAATCACAGAGATATGTCACACAAAATACTTAATAGGTAACATTTCCCACATGTCTACTTTACATCAGCACAATTTTGGAACCAACATTTTTTTTGTTAGGGAGTTATAAGGGTTAAAAGATGACCAGCAATTTCTCATTTTTACAACACCATTTTTTTTTAGGGACCACATCTCATTTGAAGTCATTTTGAGGGGTCTATATGATAGAAAATAACCAAGTGTGACACCATTCTAAAAACTGCACCCCTCAAGGTGCACAAAACCACATTCAAGAAGTTTATTAACCCTTCAGGTGTTTCACAGGAATTTTTGGAATGTTTAAATAAAAATGAACATTTAACTTTTTTACACAAAAAATGTATTTCAGCTCCAATTTGTTTTATTTTACCAAGGGTAACAGGAGAAAATGGACCCCAAAAGTTGTTGTACAATTTGTTCTGAGTACGCCCATACCCTATATGTGGGGGTAAACCACTGTTTGGTCGCACCGCAGAGCTCAGAAGGGAAGGAGCGACGTTTGACTTTTCAATGCAAAATTGACTGGAATTGAGATGGGACTCCATGTTGCGTTTGGAGAGCCACTGATGTGCCTAAACATTGAAACCCCCACAAGTGACACCATTTTGGAAAGTAGACCCCCTAAGGAACTTATCTAGATGTGTGGTGAGCACTTTGACCCACCAAGTGCTTCATAGAAGTTTATAACGCAGAGCCGTAAAAATAAAAAATCATATTTTTTCACAAAAATGATTTTTTTCGCCCCCAATTTTTTATTTTCCCAAGGGTAAGAGAAGAAATTGAATGCCAAAAGTTGTTGTCCAATTTGTCCTGAATACGCTGATACCTCATATGTGGGGGTAAACCACTGTTTGGGCGCATGGCAGAGCTCGGAAGGGAAGGAGCGCCATTTGACTTTTCAATGCAAAATTGACTGGAATTGAGATGGGACACCATGTTGCATTTGGAGAGCCACTGATGTGCCTAAACATTTTATAACGCAGAGCCGTGAAAATAAAAAATCCTTTTTTTTCCACAAGAAATATTATTTAGCCCCCAGTTTTGTATTTTTCCAAGGGTAACAGTGTAAATTGAACAGCAAAAGTTGTTGCCCAATTTGTCCTGAGTATGCTGATACCCAATATGTGGGGAGAACCACCGTTTGGGCGCAAGGGAGGGCTCGGAAGGGAAGGAGCGCCATTTGGAATGCAGACTTAGATGGAATGGTCTGCAGGCGTCACATTGCGTTTGCAGAGCCCCTAATGTACCTAAACTGTAGAAACCCCCCACAAGTGACCCCATATTGGAAACTAGACCCCCCAAGGAACTTATCTAGATGTGTTGTGAGAACTTTGAACCCCCAAGTGTTTCACTACAGTTTATAACGCAGAGCCGTGAAAATAAAAAATCCTTTTTTTTCCACAAAAATTATTTTTTAGGCCCCAGTTTTGTATTTTTCCAAGGGTGACAGTGTTAATTGAACCCCAAAAATTGTTGTTGCCCAATTTGTCCTGAGTACGCTGATGCCCAATATGTGGGGGGGAATCACCGTTTGGGCGCATGGCACAGCTCGGAAGGGAAGGAACGCAATTTGGAATGCAGACTTAGATGGATTGGTCTGCAGGCGTCACGTTGCATTTGCAGAGCCCCTGATGTAACTAAGCAGTAGAAACCCCCCATAAGTGACCCCATATTGGAAACTAGACCCCCCAAGGAACTTATCTAGATGTGTTGTGAGAACTTTGAACCCCCAAGTGTTTCACTACAGTTTATAACGCAGAGCCGTGAAAATAAAAAATCCCAAGGGTAACAGGATAAATTGGACTCCAAAAGTTGTTGTCCAATGTGTCCTGAGTACGCTGATACCCCATATGTTGGGGTAAACCCCTGTTTGGGTGCACGGGAGGGCTCGGAAGGAAAGGAGCACTGTTTTACTTTTTCAACGCAGAATTGACTGGAATTGAGATCGGACGCCATGTCGCGTTTGGAGAGCCCCTGATGTGCCGAAACAGTGGAAACCCCCCAATTATAACTGAAACCCTAATCCAAACACACCCCTAACCCTAATCTCAATGGTAACCTTAACCACACCCCTAACCCTGACACATCCGCAAGACTGCAGTGCTAACCACTGAGCCACCGTGCTGCCCCACCATGATGACATGTGGTGTAGGCCTACCCATATTGGACAACACACCTTCAGCACATCAGCTGAGGAGCACTCATGTAGTCTGGTGAAGTTATGTGATACTACACAAGCTTTTATAACTCCGTTGACGTTGGCTTCACTCAGCTGAATTGCAGACTGGAGGACCCGCCATTTGGACAAAGAATGCCAAAGGCGCACTCCACCAGTCGCTGTGCCCGTGATAACCGCAAGTTAAATATCCGCCACCGGTGGTCCAGGTTTCAACAAGGATATGGCCTCATGACATGCCTTGTTAATTGGAAGGCCTCATCTGCCACAAGGACATACGGCACAGCTTCTACATTGGAGCCTGGAAGCTAACGAGGTGGTGGTAGGTCCAACTGGTTTTCGCGCAGCCGCTGACCCATAATGGAAGAATTGAAGACTCTAGAGTCTCCAGTTCTCCTGGAGGCCCCAATATCTACAATTATAAACCCGTAGTGACTGTCAACCAGAGCCGACAACACTGCCGAAAAATATTGTTTATAATTATAGAATTGGGACCCTGAGTTCGGCGGCTTACGCACACGGATGTGTTTCCCTTCAAGGGCTCCAATACAATTTGGGAAATCACAATGCTCCTGAAAGCCACACACAATCTTCATCCAGTCTTCCATCTTGGGCACAGGCATGACCAGTTCATGTAGTCTGGACCAGATTTCAACACACGTAGCCCGCACTATGCCAGAGTCCCAATTAAAAATTCAATATGTAGGGCAGGAGAAGAAGCATTTACACATCCTGGTGTTCTGAAATGTTATTCCAGGTCACACTGTCTCCAACAAAAGATCAAAGGTCGCAATACTCATGCGACAATACTGGAAAATATTTTCTGGATGTGTCCACAGCGATGCATAATCGTTAAATGTCCATTTTTCAGGGTTGCAAGAAAAAAATGCATTACGGATGCCATACGGAGGATGACATGCGTAAAATACACAGCCACACCCTGCCTACAGATCAACTGTTCAGGGAACATTTCTGCGTATTTGGTAGGTAAAAAACGGACCGTATTTTCGACGTTGTGTCTGACCCCGGCCTTAAGGGTATGCACTCTCTAATGGGTATGGATAGAATTTGAACAAGAATCCGGAAGCTCAGAACAAGATCTAAAGCATAAAAAAACAATCAATGCAATCTACACGGTCGCCACTAGAGGGCAGCACGGTCCAAGTTATAACTGAGAACAGACAGCAAGAGCTACAAAAGTGAACTTTTGCCTAAATAGTAGAAAAATGTTGGTATCCATGGCGATGCCGCCAGCACACAGTTGGTTGGTCACTCAGTGGAAATAATCGCATTTCCAGGATCTACCTACAAATATTTGTATAGTTCAGATCAGAATTGCACCAGAAAAATATATATTTTTACACAGGTTTTTTTTTAGAGCTTTTTTTAACTACTAAACTGAATCTGAATAAATATTTAAACAGTTTTCGGTGACATCTAAAGCATGAATTGACATACAAGTCGGCAGCACCGGTCAATTAACTTTGCAAATTCTCTTCCCGTCCAGTCAATTTTTCATTTTTGCTCTTTTGTTTTATTTTTTCTTCTTCTTCTTCTAACATTTTTTTTTTCCGTCAACTTAAGGGCTTGTTTTTGCACATATGATATGATAAAAATAAACAGTGTCATTGAAAACCTCAACTCGTCCTAAAAATAAAGCTCTGTTCCCACCACGTCGCAAGAAAAAAATAAAATAGTTACAGCTAGCGGAAGGAAAAAGGGGGAACAAAAATTAAAAATGGGAAAATTGCTGCATCAAAAATATTCAGAAAAACGTCAAAATCCATCAGAGAAACTGCTAATATAAGCTCAACCAGCAGGTGGCGCAAGGTGCTGAAGATATGTAGCGCCCCCACTGCCGCAGGGCCGAGGGGTACCCGGTACCGGGCCTCTGAGTCTCTGCTCTGGGGTTGTCACGGTGGCTAGACCCGGTCTGTGACCCTGCTGAGGGGCGCCCAATGAAAGGTGTGGGTGGTGAAGCGGTATTGGTGCGGGTCGCAGTAAATAACGAAGACACCAGGTTGCAGTCTCTTTACCTCTTTACTGAAGGCTTCAGGATCCTCAGTCCGGAATACGGTTAACCGGGCTGCGCAAGTCCGGCCGGTCCGATGGCACCTCCAGAGTTCCCTTTGCAGGGGGAAATCTGTGCCTACCTTCTAGCGCTTGTGTGTTGTGGTCCTCCCCTGCTGTGCTTACGGGATAGTCCCCACAACTATTGTGTCTGTTTCTGAAGTTCCCTCACAACTCGATTCTGATGTTCTTCCACGTCCCCCCAGATGATATGGCTAGGACGCACCCGTATGACGGGTAGGCTCGGAGCTCTTCCTGGACCCTAGTGTCGCCCCTCTCCTGTTGTTGCCCCCTATGTCTTCTTAGGTGATTTGGGTGAGACAGCCCGCCTATAACTGACTGTCCTGCCGTAGGTTTGAAGTTAGGCCTGGAGCTCTATACTTCCTCGGCGTTCCGGCCACCGGCTGCGCGCCTCAGTAGGATGTTGCCTCGTCTTACAGCACGACTCCTACTGGTGTTTCTCCTTGTTGTGTTGATCTCGTTTCTCACTCAGCACAATAAACCTCGCTTCTTGTCCTTTCTTAGGGCACCGCCGCTATCTCGTGCAGGCGCGGTCCCGTAATGTTCTCTCTGTTCGCTAGGCCTCTGTCAGGATCCCACCCCTGACAGTGGCCCCCCTGAATCTTCCCCTGCAACACCCTCTGCCACAGGATGTTGCCTGGTTCCAACCCAGTCAGCTTCTGTCTAACTTCCTCTCTAACCCCCAGTTTTACCAGATTGTGAGGAGTGGCCTAATACATAGTACCCTTAGCTCCCCCTGGAAGCCAGACTGTGAAGTGTATTGGTGTCTGTGATACCTGGTCAGGTGAACTCCTTCAGTGCCATCAGACGTACCATAGCCCCCCTTAGCGGCGGAGCGTCAGTACTGCAACGACCAGGACTCTGGGGCGCTGCACTCCCCCCCCCGGTTAAATCCAGTACTCCTGGACTGGGAAGAAAACAACAATACATGTCAGCAAAAAGACATACAATTTTGAAATGCAATAACAATAAGCAAGTTTGAACAGAGCTTCCCTTTATGGGAGGTGAGAACACTTGAACGTTACAAACATGGTTAAATACTTTAAATAACATACTATAAATAACTTTTCTTACCCAACCGGGTATTCTACTAAGTGCAAAATTTTGAACAATAATTTAACGTTGCCTTTAAGGACGTACTCGCTAAATCCACTAAAGACCTTCATATAAAACACTATAAGGCTAATCAACTTTTCCTTCATTTTCCATCCTTACATCTGCAGGACCGCCTGTCTATCTGCCCCAGGCCTACTGCCTCTCGTTCTGTTGCAGGACCGCCCCTTTCCGCCCGCGCCTTCTGCCTTTCTGCTACTATACACAGTATAGAACATATCATCCATCTCTCAGTTCAGGATCACCGAGCCATCTCTGTATGGCTCCTAGGAGGACTCACCGACTAACCCCGTATGGGTTCACTTCCTGTCCTCATTCTCTGACACATCATTAAACATTTCTTACTATCAACTGTCTAACTACACATAACTTTACATGTAAGCATTATCACTATTTCTCTTAAGGCATCATTATACTTTAAGTGCTATGGGTGAACGTTCCCTTTAAGAGGGGACCAAGTCTCTATGAGGTAGTGCAACTTCTCAAGCTGCAAGTCCGTATGCAGTAAGGACTCCGGTGCTGTTTCCAGGAACAGTTTCTTCGCAAAGAGTCCTTTCTTTTGTAAAACCAGTAGAGGGCACCTTTAAGAAGGTGCAAACTATTTACAATGAGTTTGTAATCATGCAGTGTTCATGATCCAGCAGTTCTTTCAACAATGATAAAACAGGAAACAAAAGCAAAAGCAGAGGAAGGGATCCCGGGTAAACAAAGGGATCCCTTTAAGAGTTACCCTGATCGGATTGTAGCAGCAAGACGACAAACAGTTAACTATTTACATTCTATAAGGCATCTAGAGCTTCATAGTAAGTTGCAAGACATCAGCCGATATTGGACACCTCTTGACCGCTCAGGCTTCGGCCCCAGGTCTGCAGGTGATGTAGTGTCAGTGTCAATGGTTGGTCTCTCGGGTGCAGTCAGGTCACCCGGTGTCTGGATTCGAAGGCTAACCCTGGCTGCAAGCTCGGTAGCCGCAACAAGGCGTACAGTGGCGATAGTAACAAGATCTGTCAAGTCCGGACCGGTCATGATCGGGGCAACAGGTGACACCCCCTCAGGCCCACATCGCTGGACGTTCCGAGCGCACCATCCTTGCGCACTCCGGTGGCGGGTGTAGGTCACCTGATCCCCCTTTGCAATAGTGGGTCACCATATTGGTTGCGGCAGGGAGTCTTCACGTTGTAACTGGTAACGAAGACGTCAGTCGGTAGTCCCGGTTCCTGTATGGAGCCCCAACCCCGCTTTGGGTGAAAGGCCAGCACAGTTCCCCGCTTTACCACGTCTTTCCTGCCGCGCGCAGGCTTCAGGCGTTGTACTTTTGGCGCATTAGTTTGTTCTGTGTCTTTTCGGTTTTTCCAATGTAGGATCAGGCATTGCTTATATTGTTCCCAAGTGAGCACAGCAAGGGTGAGGCCTTCCTCCTGAGCTCCATCTGGCCCGGTCCGGGGGGTGTCCCACTGGAGGATCACCCCTTCTGGGCTCACATCTATGGGTTTCCCTATCGTGGTCGGTAGTGGGGGTACCAGCTTCCCCATCGTGTCGGGGGTGAGCACCACCAGCCCCACCGAAAGGAAACGGTCATTGTGGGGGTGAGGAGCGGTCGCGGGAGCGGGATCCGTCAGGGGAGCAGGATCGGTCGGGGGAGCAGGTGCGTCTTCCATACCTGAGCCTGATGTGATTCCACCGATGTCGATCCGTTCCGCTGACAAGGACACTGGAATCGGCCGCAGTCCGGACTGCGGTTCCTCCAAGGTGGCCTCTTGATGTGGTTCCGCCCTCCATGGCTCCGTGGTTGGGATAGGTAGGCTCGGCTCCTCCGCCGGCGGCTCCAAGGAGTTCAGATCCTTCAGCTGCGGTGGACGCGAGTCCGCCTCTGGTGGGTGAGGGCAAGCCGGGATCACTTTGCCGCCGCTCGGGCACTTGCTGATCATCATCGCTGTCCAGTGTTCGGCGGCAACGCATGCACCTGGCTCCGCCATTTCTGCAAGGTCGAGCTCCCTCTTCACCTCGTTCCCGCCGTTGCAAATCAGGGGGCGGTTCTCCTCCGCTGCTGGGCAGGTCGTCATCTCGCAGCCAAAGTCGGAGGGGGCGGTCGCTGCTTTTGGCGCCGCTTTGGTATTCTCCTCCCATGGCACGCCCTTCTTCTCCCCCTGCGCTCCCTGTGGCGCTGCAATGGCGGCGGGTTTTGGCGGGAACCTTTGGCAGCAAGTGGCAGTACACTGGCAATAAGTCACAGTCCAAGCACAATAAATCACAGTTCCAAGGCACACATGACCTGATTCTTCAGGCTTAAGTAGATCCTGTTCGTGACGCCAAGTTGTAGCGCCCCCACTGCCGCAGGGCCGAGGGGTACCCGGTACCGGGCCTCTGAGTCTCTGCTCTGGGGTTGTCACGGTGGCTAGACCCGGTCCGTGACCCTGCTGAGGGGCGCCCAATGAAAGGTGTGGGTGGTGATGAGGTATTGGTGCGGGTCGCAGTAAATAACAAAGACACCAGGTTGCAGTCTCTTTACCTCTTTACTGAAGGCTCAGGATCCTCAGTCCGGAATACGGTTAACCGGGCTGCGCAAGTCCAGCCGGTCCGATGGCACCTCCAGAGTTCCCTTTGCAGGTGGAAATCTGTGCCTTCCTTCTAGTGCTTGTGTGTTGTGGTCCTCCCCTGCTGTGCTTACGGGATAGTCCCCACAACTGTTGTGTCTGTTTCTGAAGTTCCCTCACAACTCGATTATGATGTTCTGCTTCGTCCCCCAGATGATATGGCTAGGACGCACCCGTATGACGGGTAGGCTCGGAGCTCTTCCTGGACCCTAGTGTCGCCCCTCTCCTGTTGTTGCCCCCTATGTCTTCTTAGGTGAATTGGGTGAGACAGCCCGCCTATAACTTACTGTCCTGCCGTAGGTTTGAAGTTAGGCCTGGAGCTCTATACTTCCTCGGCGTTCCGGCCACCGGCTGCGCGCCTCAGTAGGATGTTGCCTCGTCTTACAGCACGACTCCTACTGGTGTTTTCTCCTTGTTGCGTTGATCTCGTTTCTCACTCAGCACAATATACCTCGCTTCTTGTCCTTTCTTAGGGCACCGCCGCTATCTTGTGCAGGCGCGGTCCCGTAACGTTCTCTCTGTTCGCTAGGCCTCTGTCAGGATCCCACCCCTGACAGGGACCCCCCTGAGTCTCTCCCCGCAACACCCTCTGCCACAGGATGTTGCCTGGTTACAACCCAGTCAGCTTCTTCCTAACTTCCTATCTAACCCCCAGTTTTACCAGTGTGTGGAGAGTGGCCTAATACATAGCACCCTTAGCTCCCCCTGGAGGCCAGACTGTGAAGTGTATTGGTGTCTGTGATACCTGGTCAGGTGAACTCCTTCAGTGCCATCAGACGTACCATAGCCCCCCTTAGCGGCGGAGCACCAGTACTGCAACGACCAGGACTCTGGGGCGCTGCAGATACATCCCGGAAAATCTGCCCTTGATCTTAGGGGTATTAATCACCAAAAGGCTTAAAATTGGTTCCATCATTAAGCTAGGGTGAAAAATGACTTTTTTTTCCCAAAAAACTGTGCAGGGGAGGCAGAAATGACCCAATGGGTAAAAATATGAGTATAAATATCCACCATCTGACTACCAGAAGAGAGACAGGTATAGGCTAATTTGCCGTTCAGGATCCCGGGAAAGTTCGGGATCGGTGGAGAATCTATTGCTTGTCATTCTCTTTTAAACTAGAAATGCCCTTTAAAATCTCATCTGAAGATCATAATGTAACTTCATTATTGATATTTCAACTAAATTAGAAAAAATTACGTTTTTATTACTTCAAATGTTATAGTCTATCTGGACTACACTTCCCAGAAATCTCTTCAAATCAGTATGGCTCAGAAACTGCCCCAGGGAATTATGGGAGATGTAGTTGTTACTTTGTATCAAACTTCCATGGCTCCGCCCACTTGAGTGATACAATGTTTCCAGGCATTCGCTGCTTCCCTGCCCCCGCTGTCAGAGGTCGGTGGTCACCGGAGGGGAGGAAATGACACTGGGGGAGCAGTGAATGGGCGGTGATGGCTGCGGAGGGCACATAACAGGTGGAGACGATACTCGGAGTTCAGTAACCGGCTATACAGTTGTACTACGTGACGTTATATGCCGTCGATATCACCTCTACCCTTCTTAGGAATGTCAAAGAAAGAGGAAGGATCCAAACCCCTGCACCCTCTAGGGACCACGGCTGAGCAGCTGGTGAAGTGTTACCGGGCAGATCATTCCGGAAAACTCCGAAAGACGGAAACAAAACATGTGATAAGTCGCACGTACAGGTGAGTGTAGGGCGGTGTATGTATACAGGAGAGTGCGGGGCGGTGTACGTGTACAGGAGAGTGCGGGGCGGTGTATGTGTACAGGAGAGTGCGGGGCGGTGTATGTATACAGGAGAGTGCGGGGCGGTGTACGTGTACAGGAGAGTGCGGAGCGGTGTATGTGTACAGGAGAGTGCGGGGCGGTGTATGTGTACAGGTGAGTGCGGGGCGGTGTATGTATACAGGAGAGTGCGGGGCGGTGTATGTATACAGGAGAGTTCGGGGCGGTGTATGTATACAGGTGAGTGCGGGGCGGTGTATGTATACAGGTGAGTGCGGGGCGGTGTATGCATACAGGTGAGTGCGGGGCTGTGTATGCGTACAGGTGAGTGCGGGGCTGTGTATGCGTACAGGTGAGTGCGGGGCGGTGTATGCGTACAGGTGAGTGCGGGGCGGTGTATGCATACAGGTGAGTGCGGGGCGGTGTATGTATACAGGAGAGTGCGGGGCGGTGTATGTATACAGGTGAGTGCGGGGCGGTGTATGCGTACAGGTGAGTGCGGGGCGGTGTATGCGTACAGGTGAGTGCGGGGCTGTGTATGCGTACAGGTGAGTGCGGGGCGGTGTATGCGTACAGGTGAGTGCGGGGCGGTGTATGTATACAGGAGAGTGCGGGGCGGTGTATGTATACAGGTGAGTACGGGGCGGTGTATGTATACAGGTGAGTACGGGGCGGTGTATGTATACAGGAGAGTGCGGGGCGGTGTATGTATACAGGAGAGTGCGGGGCGGTGTATGTATACAGGTGAGTGCGGGGCGGTGTATGCATACAGGTGAGTGCGGGGCGGTGTATGTATACAGGAGAGTGCGGGGCGGTGTATGTATACAGGAGAGTGCGGGGCGGTGTATGTATACAGGAGAGTGCGGGGCGGTGTATGTATACAGGTGAGTGCGGGGCGGTGTATGCATACAGGTGAGTGCGGGGCGGTGTATGCGTACAGGTGAGTGCGGGGCGGTGTATGTATACAGGAGAGTGCGGGGCGGTGTATGTATACAGGTGAGTGCGGGGCGGTGTATGCGTACAGGTGAGTGCGGGGCGGTGTATGCATACAGGTGAGTGCGGGGCTGTGTATGCGTACAGGTGAGTGCGGGGCGGTGTATGCGTACAGGTGAGTGCGGGGCGGTGTATGCTTACAGGTGAGTGATCGCCCCCTATGGATCATATATGACCCAGGACACTATGGGCTGCAGAAGTCATATAACCCAAGTGACAGGTGACAAACATTTGGTCGACGGGACCCCCACAGACCCCTGTGTGATCAGAGACGGGGCGTGCGTGGGTGCCCACTGCCTAATTCGCTGTCAGTCCCATAGATGTAAATGGAGCGGTGGGCCCATTCATACAGAGGAATTTGGGACCTCTGATTTTAGGGATCCTTGAGTGTCCCACTGGCGGGAACAATCCCAGTTGGACCTCTTTTACTTTTCATTTTCCCTCCTTGCCTGCCTAGAGCTATTAATTTTTTATTTTTCGGCCAATAAAGCTGTGTGGGGGCTTGTTTTTTGCAGCACGAGATGTAGGACCCAAACTTATGTTTCGCCTTTAGCTTATTCAGGGGAAATCCCATGAAGTAGTTGAACTTGAAATGTGTGTTGTAGGGCTCTTCTGCCACTTGTCACAACCTGGTTTCTAGACTACTTCTTTTTTTTTTTTTTTTTTTTATATAAAGCTCCCCTAATGTGAGGTTTATTGTTTCCAGGTGGACGGTATGTACAGAACATTAAGATTTGTGCATGATTTGCTGTGTGCCTGTGCTACTGCGCCTGAGAACTATCATGGGAGATTTGGCACGTATATTCAATTTTGGAATAATGGATTAGTGTATTGGACCGTCAAGTATTTAGCCCTGTGTTATATCGGCCTTCTTTATATCATGTTCTCATCTGTATTTTTCTATACTTAAAGGGGTTGTCCGAGACTTTAACACTAGTGGCCTATTCTCATGATAGGCCATCAATGTCTGATTAGCCTTATTGAGAAGGCTCCGTTGGTGCCACCCTGCAGCCATCCTATGATGATGTTCTACCCTGCCTTCTAGTGACTCCAGCACCCTGAGCCATTTTTCTATATCCCGGCATCTAGAACAACGCCTCCGACCCCAGAGCTGTGCTGCGTGCCGAGCCTGCATGTCCTCTAGTCTTACTAACTCCACGCCACTGGAAGTTCTTAAGATGCAACCGTTGCTCCAGACACACCACCTTCCCTACTACTGTGCAAAAAGCAACATAGAGAGTCCGAAAGCAAGAAACAAAACTAGGATGCGAAGCCAGGTTGCCGTTTTGCTGCAGGTAAATTGTGAACGATCAACAGCTTAAAGGGAATCTATCACTAGTTTTTTGCCACACAATCTGAGAACAGCTCAGATTCAAGTGATGTGTTACTTTCTAGGCTGCGTGCTGTAGCTTTTATAAAATCACAGTTTTATCAGCAGGAGATTATCACTAGAGGACTAGTAAACCTGCTGCGATGTAGTCCAGCCACGCCCCCAGCACTGATTGGCTGCTTCCTGTCTGCACTTTGCATACGGAGAAAGCAGCCAATCAGTGGTGTGGGCGGCGTTATAGTTCAGCATCCAGAGAACTGGTAGGTATGCAGCTGAGGAATCATAGATCAAAAATGCAGCAAGTAGCCCAGTAAGTAACACATCGCTGGAATCAGGGTCTCTCCCCCTACAACGTGCTGCTCTCAAATAGGGTAGCAAAAACCTGGTGACAAATTTCTTTTTAAAGGTAATTTCTTATATATGTAATGTGAATTCTGTTTATTAAATGTAAATGGGATATTATTTCTTTAAAAAAAAAACCCTCCATACAGGACTTTAGACATAGGCATTTCATTCCTGTATTCTTTGTACAAGCAGGGTAGCTGGATGTGTGTGTGATTTATGTCAGCTGCAATGAATGGACATAAATGGAAAGGAAAGTGTTAATAGACTAAACCAGTATCAAGGAAGTGATGGAGTACAGGTCCTACTTCAGAGATCAGGGAGTGACATGGGAGGACAGAATATCTGTGTGTCTAATATAAGTGTTACCATCCTGCCTTATCTAGACCTCCAGCAGTGTCCTGGAGCTGATATTACAACCCCTGACCATATAATAGTAATGAGAGAACTCTGCTGACTCTGTCCCAGTCTACACAGCAAAGCTGGAATATGATCTGTGGTAAGCAAAGTTGTCGTCTCATTGTGTATGCTCCAAGCTAAGCGTCAAAACTGGAATATTTATACCCAAACGTCATAAAACCATAAAAATAAATAATTAATCAAAATGTAATGAAATATAGAATTTATTTTTTGACGTAAATGATTACGTTCTCTTTCAGCTTCCGCATTCCAAAAATCTGATTTCATGTAACGGTAAGAGGTCTGGCAGCGATCGGGGCCGTACTTCATCTGGTAGCTCCAGGTTGTCAGGTAAAATCACAGGTTTTTAGAACCTGAAATTTAAAGCCCAAATTGGGTCCCAATGTAGAATCGGTAGCAGCGCCTCGCCCCTTTAACATTGGTGTCTTCTCATGTACCGGAGAAGCCATTGGGCCCCTCAGACACTCGGTTTGGAGCCAGTTATGTCTTCTGCACCGGTTTCGTTACGATCCTGTTTTCTGAATTACTACTCTTTTTCTGTCTAGAAGAGCAGGTGCCCTCCTTGCCTTGTCTGCCCACGCTACCTCGGACTGGTTTTCTATCTACACGTACTGGTAACACTGGTGATGGATATAACACCACGTATCACCCAGATCCAGAACTAAGACAATGGATTGTAGAGTTTGGAGGTGACGAACAGGCGGCTTTTATGGCCCGAGGACTTCAGAAGTTGCAGCTGGCGTATGAGACGGGCAGAGCGGAGATGTACCAATCAACTCAATGTAAACCTGTCACGGAGCGCTAGTATCAGACTCATCCCCCTACCGTAAACGGACTCCTGCTTACACCATGAATGGTGTTTCTTTACACTATCCCATCTCAAGGCTTCATAAAGAGAATGTATCACCATAAAAAGCCTATTATTTAAAGGGAAGCTGTCACTTTGGAAAACACTACTTACATGCAGATAATGGGTGAATCAGCAGGAAAATAGCGACACAATGCTGCCTGACCGCCTTACTAAAACTGCGGCTACCAGGAGAAAATATAAACTTTTTTTTTCTCCTGTGAACCGCCGGCTTTCAGTCATAGAGGTGTGTACAGAGTGCACGCCCCCATGACTGAAAGCCAGCGGCTTATAGGAGAAATAAGGTTAATTTTCTCCCAGTAGCCGCACTTTCAGTAAGGCAGCAGGGCAGCATTGTAATGTTATAAACGTGCAGATACATATATCTGCGTTTTCCAAGGAGACAGGTCTCCTTTTAGAAATTTTTTATTTTAAAGAGGTTGTCCACTAGCTCCATATTGATGACATATTTATTAATATCAGATTGGTGGGGCCTCCCTACTGATGGGCTGTTACCAGCTTCAGCCGACACCGGATGTAAACAGTCATGGAATTCTAGAATGTTAGAGTTGGAAGGGACCTCCAGGGTCATCATGTCCAACCCCCCGCTCAATGCTAATTCACTAAACCATCTCAGACAGATGTCTGTCCAGCCTCTGTTTGAAGACCTCCATTGATGGAGAACTCGTCACCTCCCATGACAGTCTTTGTAGGGGGCTGAACTGCAGTTCTGGGCAATGACCACTAATCAGTGTACGGAGCTAGTAACAGACGATCAGAAGGGATTGACAGATGTCAGGCCTCCACCCAACTGATATTGATGACTTATTAACAGATTAGGTGATAACAGATTACTGAGAGTCTAATGATCCTGAAAGCCCTCCATTGGATTGGAGAGGAAGCCACAGCACCGCTCTAATCATTGTCTCTGAGACTGCTGGACATAGTGGAGGACAGCGCATGGCCATCTCTGACAGTCCCACGGACAATGAATGGAGCATGTGCGGCCACTGATCCAATCCAACAGGGCATTTTGGAGCCAATTAGGCGGTCCCCAAGGACGGACACCCGCCAATCAGAAAGTTATCACCTAACCTCTCAACAGGCACTAACTTACTAAGTTGGAAATATCCCTTTAAACATATTTTTGCGCAGTCTTTTATTTTTTATATTATTATTTATATTAAAAAACAATATTGAAATATTGTACTGATTTCTGAGCCTCCTAATAATGACAGCTTGCATAGCTCGCAACCGTCTCGGATTCAGTGGAACTGTCCCGATTTGCACATGGATTAAGCAACATAGCTAATCAGGAGAACTACATTACATTTCTGACTGGAGTTACAAATAAACTTTATCATAAATACAATGTTCACTTTTAATACTTGGTAGAGAATCCTTTGCAGACAATGACTGCCTGAAGTATGGACGCCACTAAACTCTGGGTTCCTTCCTTTGTGATGCTTTGTCGGGACTTTACTGCAGCTGACTTCAGTTGTTGCTTGTTAGTTGATCTTTCTGCCTTCAAAAAGGTATTCGTGTCTCCAAGGTCCTATCCCAATATGTAGTAGATGTAATAATATTCGTAAATACCTCCAATTGGAAATGTAGTATAGTTCGTCTGATTAGCTATGTCTCTTACTCTGTGTGCAGGACATTGCAGTAGCTTAGGTAGCCATGGATACCTAAAGTTCTTGGACTAAAGTTCCCGAACTCCCCAGTGCGCTCCCTTTTTTTCTTTTCCCCCAGAATGCATGCACCAAACTGTTGACTATTCCTAAAACTTCTGCTTTCTTTCTTTCAGTTTAATAATTGTTAGTTTCTCTTCCACCAAGAGCTCCTTTGACCACATGTTGTGGGTTCACAGCAACAGCTTCCAAATGCAAATGCCACACCTGGAATCAGCTCCAGGCCTTTTAACTCCTTAATTTATGATGAATTAATGAGGGAAAAGCCCATGCAGCCCATTAAAGAGCTTTTGAGATAATTGTCCAATTACTTTTGGTCCCTTTAAATAGAGGCAGCTACATATTAAAGAGCTGTAATTCCTAAACCCTTACTCCAATTAGGATGTGAATAGCCTCAAATTTAAAGCTGAGAGTCGGCACTTTAAGCCCAGATTGATTATATAACTGTATGTTGAATATGTTGAGGTAAACGGCTAAAATTCCAAAACCTGTGTCGCTGTCCAAATATTTATGGGCCTAACTGTATTTGTTATATTATTATTACACCTACTACATTGGGATAGGATCTTGGAGATGGGAATACCCCTTTAAGTGCTCTTGGAGTGTCAAAGCACTTCCCAAACCTATACGTCCCAGGCCCCAATCCCCTGTGTAGTAAACAGCAAGCTGTCAGTCAAACAGAAGGAGGAGGGGCTACGTGGAGAATAAAGCCAGAAAGACACAGGCCTGGGAAGTGCTTTGACACTCCCAGAGCACTTAAGGCTCATTTATATATTAATTAAAAACAGTGATTTTTTTAATAGAGCAACAGATTGCATCAGTAAATGTGTGGAAGACATAATCTCTCAGACCATAACAAGACCATATAAACCGTTTACATGGGGGCGGATTGCTCTGACAGATTCCCTTTAAGGAAAGGGCTTGAACCCAAAATGCTTGAAGAAATAATCTGAAGCAAGGGTGCGTATTATTTGGATGACTTTTGAACAGAAGGAGTGGAGCAGGAGATGCCTCTCTCCTGACCCTATGAATACATTGACAACTGGGCGTTACCAGTTGGGGAGGCGTGTCCCTGCACACTATGACACTGTCCAATCAGAGCTGACAAGGGGGAACGTTAACGCTTAGTTGTCGGCTTATTCGTCAATATCCAGGAGGAATAACAGAGGAACAGCAAAATGCCGAGTTCTAAGACAAGGTGACCGTGCGCTGATATTTCATAGGAAATGCAAGAATTCGGTAAAGGAGACAAGTCAGGAGCGGCCGGAACTAGAGCATTAAAGCCTGGTGCATTATGGGAAAATGACTTATCTCAATAATAGCTTTTTCTTCAATTATTCTAAATATTTAAAATACTGTTTTTGTTGTTTTTATGCGATTATTGAAATTTTTTGGTGGGAAAATCTTGCACTTTTCTTTTACAAACAGTCAATCAGCTGAGGGAGTGAAGCTGAGCTGTAATACTACACCCAACCTGTGGACAGGAGTGGCGCTGTTTTTTGGAATATTCTTGGACATTTTGCATTACTACTGATTAATGCTAACTGTTGCGTGACTGCTGCAGTTGAGAAGATTCGGCTCCATGTACAGACCCTGTTTGGAGTGTGGCTGTAAAAAAAAACATTATGGCCGTCCTCTCCTAGGCAGATCGATCGCATTTATATCACTTATTCCGCATCACTCTTATCAGACTGCTCGTGCTTGGTGGTGTCGGTGATGTTACTGCTCATCTCATTATATCCCCGTTGTGTCGAGTCCGCCAGTTCTCAGTAAAGCCATCTCAGCCGCTGCTCTGGACAGTAACGAGGTCTCCGACTAATTACTCCCTCATGTACCCGGCACATCGCTGCTGTCGTACTGCACCAGGTATTGGCGCAGATTTACTTATCCGATCCTATATGGAGACAATTCAAGCTTAGGATTGCGGTATTAAAAATGGAGCCTGAGTTCAATCATGCAGTTCTTTCACCGCGCCCTGTTGTAATAATACAGAAACAGCGCCACTCTTGCCTATAGGATGTGTCTGGTATTGCATCTCAGCCCCAATTAAATGAATACAATGCCGACCAAAGAGCGCCGCTCTGTGTACCCTTGACTTTCTGTCATACCATAAAGCGATTTTAGTATTTTTACTTTAAGCGGTCTTTGCCACCTTCAGAAATGGGTGTTGTCGGATAGTGCTTGTACAAACAAGCACTTTTGCTATTTACTGCTTATTAAAATTTTCATCCATTCTTGAGATATTTAACACTTTTCCAGCTGGTTGCCTTGGAGACCGGGCACTGCTGAGAAACTGTGGAAAATGAACAGTGCTTACAAGCTCTTTTCAACACCAACAATGGTCGGTCTCCTAGGCAACGACCTATAAACAGAAGAAAAGTATTCAATCCTTAACGCCCCATGATGAATGGAGCATGTCAAGGTGTTTGGGGCAGAGCCCGCTCCACATTGGGCAGATGCCGGCTATATTACACACAACTACCGTCAGTCAGTGCTGCAGTTAACCCCTGAAATGCCACTGTCAATCACTGCATTTCAGCCTGGACATTTGTTTGGATGCCCTTTGTTCCACCGCAACACGGTCGTGGGGTGCCGAAGATTTGCCATAACAGCCTGGGGTTCCCCTGCTGAAGACCCCCATGCTTGTCATTTAGATCCTCGGTTGGGTGTCATTAGAGAATGTGAGTTTTACTATATTTTCCAGGTCACCACCTGACAGCACACTGGAGGACGTCCTTCTTAGCCATGATGGGACAGGAAACACGAGAGGTTAAAAGGACCCTCCCCCTACCACCCTTCAGTGTTTTTCCTGTCCCATTATGGATAGGAACGGCGAGAGGAAGCTACCGTTCTGTGCGGGGGGATGTGGATCGGGGGGGCTTTGCCTCACCCTTCCCTCCATAAGGCGCCCGCTGGCCGACACCCGACCGAGGGTCCCTCTGCCTACCAGTGTAGCGCTGCTCCTGGTATGAGGATCGCTTCCCCCTGCCGGGGGCTCTCGATCCTTCCGTCACGCCCCCTGGTGCATGCGAATCCCAGCGGCGGCCTCTGCTGATGTCGGCGTCTCCATGCGGCCGGCATGGGGATGGAAACCCTCGCTGCACCATCCTCTCTTTCCGGCCGCGCGTCACTTCCGGTTTGCGGCTGAGGGGGGCGGGCGGCGTCTCTGCAGGCGGTAGTGAGCGCGGGAGCGCTGTACAGATGAAAAGAGGAACAGAAGTATAAAGGTATGTGCAGGGGCAGTAAGCGATCTCCAGTGCAGTAACATGGAGGACGCAGCTAGAGCAGAGGGGCAGGAGTCCACAGCGCTAGTAAGTAGAGCAGGGCTCTTTGTTATGGATATCTTAAAAAAAAAATAAAAAAAAAAAAAAAAATGGGGCATTATCCTAGAGTTTGTTATTTTCTATAGGCTGCCTCATTACCTGAAAAACCGTTAAAGAAACCGGGCAAAAGCAAGAAGTGCCCTATTTGTGCAGCCAAGCTGAAAGATACCTGGCAGAAACCCCTATGTGAAGCATGCACCTGCAAAATCATAGGAGAGGAGCAGGCTTCTCTTATGTCAAATATGAGAGCCATGATAAGAGAGGAGGTCCAGGCTTCGGTATCAAGTCTGGTACTACCGCAAGCCTCACCTTCAGAGAGACCGAGCAAAAGGCAGAGGGTCGATTACTCTTCAGGAGACTCGTTATCTGCGGTATCGGATATAGGGGAGGAAGAGGAGAGCAGAGACCCTCCAGAGAGAGGGAGGAAATACTTATTCTCCGCAGCAGACACAGGAGAACTGTTGGAAGCTGTACGGCATACTATGCAGATTGAGGATCCACAACCATCTTGTTCGGTTCAAGATGAAATGTTTGGTGGCCTGCGCTCACAAACTGCGATGGTGTTTCCTGTAAATTCCCATATTAGATCCATGATTTTGGATGAATGGGAGGAGGCGGAGAAGAGATTGACTATTCCTAAAGATTTCCGACTCCGCTTGCCGTTTGACCCGGAGGATGTTAAAGAATGGGTCGATGTTCCTAAAATAGACATTCCATTGGCGAAAGTGTCCAAAAGAACCTCAATCCCCTTTGAGGACTCTTCCAACTTAAAAGAGCCCATGGACAGAAAGGCAGATGGACTTTTGAAACGGGCCTGGGAGAGTTCTTCGGCGGTTATCGGAGCTAATATTGCAGCAACATCAGTGGCTCGCTCCATGGACCTGTGGCTAAATGATCTTCAGGATCAATTAATAGCCAAAACTCCTAGAGATACTATCCTGAAATCTCTGCCTCTGTTAAAATTGGCAACCACCTTTTTAGCAGACGCGTCCGCAGAGACTGTTAGATTTGCGGCTAGAGGGCAATCTCTCTCTAATGCAGCCAGAAGAGCTATCTGGCTCAAAAGCTGGTCGGGTGATATGCACTCCAAAAATAAATTATGTTCCATACCCTTCTCTGGGGGCAGGGTCTTCGGACCAGTCCTCGACGATATCTTAGAGAAAGCCGCAGATGTAAAAAAGGGGTTCCCCGAAGAAAAGCCTAAAAAATTCCAGCCCTTTCGGAGACCCCGCTATAATCAGAAACAGGATTACAGGGGTAAAGGGAAGCAAGGTAGATGGAGCTACCAGAAAGGGGGAGATAGTAGACCCAAAACCAAGGACTCGAGTTACTCAGGTCCGAGGTCCAGCTACCATAGAAAATGACGCCATCAGAGTAGGGGGTCGTCTAGCCGGATTCCTAGAAGGTTGGAGGGAAATAACAACGAGTCCTTGGGTGTTACAAGTGGTGTCCCAGGGGTACAAAATCGAATTTTCCTCCCTTCCGCCCGAAAGATTTCTGGTGTCCAGTACACATCTAAAATCATCGTCCCCCATGTGGTCGGATATACAGGACCTCCTAAAAATGGCAGCAATTGTTCCGGTCCCCCCTCAAGAAGAGTACAGAGGTCATTACTCGAATCTCTTCTCGATAACAAAACCATCAGGAGAGTCGAGAACAATTATAAATCTGAAGCACCTAAACAACTGGGTGGTATACAAAAGGTTCAAAATGGAGTCGATTCGGTCTACCATTCCTCTGTTGGGAAAGGGTATGGTGATGTGCACTCTGGACCTAAAGAGTGCATATTACCATGTTCCCATTTACTTAAACCACCAAAAGTTCCTGCGGTTCGCGGTAAACATGGAAGGGAAAATCTATCACTTTCAGTTTCGCTGTCTCCCCTTCGGCCTGGCGTCGGCTCCCAGAGTTTTTACAAAACTTATGGTAGAGGTAGTCGCATATCTGAGAAATCAGGATTTGTTGGTAATCCCTTACCTAGACGACTTTTTGGTAGCGGCAGAGTCAGTAAACCAGCTCAGGATCAACTGTCAGTTCCTCATATCCACTCTAGAGAGTCTCGGATGGATCATAAACTGGGAGAAGTCAGATCTAATACCAAAATCCAGAATAAAATTCCTAGGAGTCATGCTCGACTCGGAAACAAGAATGTCCTACCTTCCGGAAGACAGGCTAAAGGGTATAGTAAAAAAGGTCCATCTTTTCTCGCGAGGCCGAAATACGATCAGAGACGGGATGATAATACTGGGGCTAATGACGGCCTGTATCCCTTGCGTGAGATGGAGTCAGTTTCATTCCCGACAGCTTCAGCAGGGAGTTCTGAAGAGCTGGAACAGAACGCAAAATTCTCTAAATCAAAGACTAAATCTTTCTTTTCAGATCAAGAGGTCTCTGGTATGGTGGACTCTCTCCAAAAATCTCCGGCTGGGAGTACCATGGCTCCAAACTCCGAGTGTGTCAGTCACGACAGACGCAAGTCAGGAAGGTTGGGGAGGTCATGTCCTGGGAAGATATTTCCAAGGTCGCTGGGAAAGAAAGGACCGCAAGAAGTCATCAAACCACAGAGAGTTGCATGCGGTTTGGAAGGTCTTAACGGCGACACAACATTTGCTGAAGAACAAGCATGTAAAGATCTTCTCGGACAATACGACGACCGTAGCCTTCCTTCGACACCAGGGGGGCCCAAGACATCTGGCATTGCAAGATCTAGCAGAACAGATCTTCAAGTGGGCAGAGAAGTCGGTGCGGTCAATCTCGGCGGTACATCTGGAGGGATCCAAGAACCAGTTGGCGGATTTCCTGAGCAGGAAAAGTGTATCCCCTACAGAGTGGGAACTAAACGACGAAGTATTCAGGGATCTTTGTCATCGTTGGGGGAAGCCGACTGTGGATCTATTTGCTACAAAGCAAAACGCAAAAGTCAAGACCTTTTACTCCCTAAACCCCTGGGAAAGCCCAGCTGCGATCGATGCCCTGTCACAGCCTTGGAACGACGGTCTTCTGTATGCGTTTCCACCTCTGGCATTGATTCCAAGAGCACTCAGGAAAATCTGCGAGGACGGGGCCAAAGTTATCCTCATAGCTCCTCACTGGCCGAAACGAAGTTGGTTTCCAATGCTAAAGAGATTATCAGTGGAAGAACCCTTCCGGTTACCAGACAGAGAGGATCTTCTTCTACAAGGTCCAGTTCTACACCAGAACCCAGGAGCGCTTCAGTTGGCAGCCTGGATCCTGAACGGAAGGTCTTGAGGGCAAAAGGTCTTTCAGATGACGTCATTTCTACCCTTCAAGCCAGCAGGAAGCCGGTGACATCTGCCATCTACACAAAAATATGGAAAACATTCTGTGGATTCTGTGGGAAGATGACAGTTGATACTGACCATCCAGATATCCCAAAAATTCTTGACTTCTTGCAGTCAGGATTTCAGAAAGGTCTCAGACCAAGTACATTAAGAGTCCAGATAGCGGCCCTAAGTGTATTTTTTGATTTTTCTTTATCTACTCACCCCTGGATTAGTCGATTCTCTAGAGCAGTCCAGAGGCTAAGGCCATTTATTAGGAAATCAGTCCCACCGTGGGATCTTAATCTGGTCCTGAATTTTCTCTGTGATCAGTCCTGGGATATATCGGGAGACATAGACATCAACAAACTCTCTCTTAAAACCGCGTTTTTAGTTGCAATCACATCGGCAAAAAGGTTGGGGGAACTACAGGCTCTTTCGGTACAGAACCCGTATTTACAGATCTTCGATGATAAAATAGTACTAAAGCTTGATCCGGCCTTTCTCCCTAAGGTCGTTTCTGATACTAATATGAATCAGGAGATTGTTTTACCGTCTTTTTGCCAATTCCCTAAAAATCAAAAAGAGAGATTTTTTCATAACCTTGATGTAAGGGAATCAGTACTCAGGTACCTTGATCTATCTAGACCCTGGAGACAGGACAATAACTTGTTTGTTCAGTTCAGAGGTTCAAATAGGGGGAAAAAAGCGTCTAAAGCGACTATCGCACGGTGGATAAAATCTACAATTGATTTAGCCTACAAAGCTAAAGGTCTAAATTCCCCGGTTAATCTTAAAGCCCACTCATCTAGGGCCATAGCCACATCATGGGCGGAGAAAGGGGGGGCTACGGCAGACCAGATCTGTAGAGCTGCATCATGGTCTAATCTTAGTACCTTTTCTAAACACTATAAACTAGATGTAGTTTCGCCTCAGTTGGCTTTTGGTAGGAAGGTACTTCAAGCAGTGGTCCCACCCTGAATACCATTCTCCTTTGGTATTTCTCCAGTGTGCTGTCAGGTGGTGACCTGGAAAACAGTAATTGTATTTCCAGGAATCCATCCTGACAGCACTGTTAGTTCCCTCCCTATGGTTTGATCTTTATACTTATGTGATGTAACATTTGTATGATTGATTATCTTGTTGTAATAAAACTTGTTTTTGCATCCATCCAGATGTGTTACTTTGGAAAAACACTGAAGGGTGGTAGGGGGAGGGTCCTTTTAACCTCTCGTGTTTCCTGTCCCATCATGGCTAAGAAGGACGTCCTCCAGTGTGCTGTCAGGATGGATTCCTGGAAATACAATTACCAGTAAGTCTAATTACTGTTTTTTCAGTATTTATATAGAAGAAGCGATTGATCGCAGATTCAATTCCCTAAGTGAAAAGGGGAAAAAAAAGGGTTTTAAACTGTTTAATTTATTATATGTATATATTTACCAGGATTGCTGTTTTTTGGTCACTTTCTGTTTGGTATCACCGTAATCGTGCTGATCTGGAAAATCATGATGTCAGGTCATTTTTACTGCACAATTAACACTCAAACTATTTAAAAAAAATAAGGTGAAAAAGAGGTGGAATTAGATTTTTCTCACCATTTAACCGCCCTTTGAGTTGTTTTTCCATTTTCCCTTACTAAATATGGTAAACTGAATGATGCCATTCAAAACCACAACTTGTCCTGCTAATAACAAGCCCTCAGACAGCTACGGTATATGGACAGAAAAATAAAGAAAAGTTTTGGGGGTTTTTTGTTTGTTTTTTTTAAAGAAAGGAATAAATAAAAGGTGAATTGATATTCAATAAATGACTTATTGTTTTATTATTCTGAGTTGTAATCATTTCTTAACATAAGTGTATAGCCTATAAGATTGTTAGCTTATGGTTAGTACCTAGTAGCGACCTCTTTTAAAAGTATCACAGTTTGCAAATGCTTTTTGTAGTCAGATAAGAGTCTTTCATTTCTTGTTTGAGGGATTTTCATCCATTCTTCCTTGGACAATTCTTCCAGTTCTGTGAGATTCCCGGGTCATCTTTCATCCTCTGCTATTTTGAGGTCTGGCCACAGATTTTCAATGGTGTTCAGATCAGGGGACTGTGAGGGCCATTGTAACCCTTCAGCTTGCGCCTTTTGAGGTCGTCTGTTATGGATTTTGACATGTGTTTAGGATCATTATCCATTTGTAGAAGCCATCCTATTTTCAACTGCAGTTTTTTACAGAGGCTGTTATGTTTGCAACAAGAATTTGTTGAAATTATTGAATCCATTCTTCCCTCTACCTGTAAAATGTTGCCTGTGCCATTGGCTGCAACACAACCCCAAAGCATGAATGATCCACCCCCATGCTTAATGGGTGCTGACATGTTCCTTTCCTGAAATTCAGTGCCCTGTTTCCTCCACACATACCTTTTGATCATTGTGTCACAGACTTTTATGTTAACCTCATCGGTCCACAGGACCTGTTTACAAAATACATCAGGTTTGTTTTAGATGTTTTTTTTTTGTGCATACTTCACTGACACTGAATTTTATGGTGAGGACGCCGGAGAGGTTTTTTTCTGATGACTCTTCCATGAAGGCCATATTTGTGCATGTGTCTCTGAGCAGCAGAACAATGTACCAAAACTCGAGTCTGCTAAATCTTTCTGAAGGTCTTTTGCAGTCAAGCGGGGTTCTGTTTTGCATCTCTAGCAATCATACAAGCAGCTCACTGAAATTTTGCTTGGTCTTCCAGACCTTATCTTGACCTCCACTGTTTCTGTTAACTGCCATTTCTTAATTACAAAGGAAAGGGCAACTTGAAAACACTTTGCTGTCTTCTTATAGCATTCTCCTGCTTTGTGGGCCTCCACCATTTTCATTTTCCGAGTGCTAGGCAGAGCCCATGGCTGTTGTTTTTCGGCAAGAGTTAGAGGAGGCTGTGTTTTTATAAAGCTGAGAAATTTGTATCACCTTGTTTTCCTAATAATGATAGTGAACAAGACATAGCCCTAAAAGGCTAATTAAGGTTTGAAACCTTCGTCAAAGTTATCTGAGCATACAAATCTCCAAGGGTACCCAAACTTTTGCATCAGCCCATTTTCCTTTTTTTGTAATTTTTAAAATCTAAATTATTAAAATATAATTTTATTTTGTTTTGCCTTAAAATGCAAAGTAAATGTGTCACATTTAACTTTAGGAATTTTAGAGATCACTTCATCTTCAACATGCGTAACTGTTCACAATAACAGTCATTTTGATCAGGGGTGCCAAAACTTTTACATGCCACTGTTTGGGATGTAAATGTCCTGTATTTAACACTGAAATGGCATGTGAGGCCCCTTTATTCTAAGATTTGGTAGGGATCATATATCATAGCATGGCTGGTTAATTAAAGGCGATCTATCACTTGCCATAAATATGTAATATTTTCATCTGGTGTTAATGCCGTTGTTCTCCTGAATCCGGCGATGCTTTTCTTTTGTTCTTGTGCCTCTCCAATCCTGAGATTTGGCCCTCTTCTCTGTATACAAATCTGGACCTGTTAGCCCAGTGGGTGTGGTCTTCATGATGACGCCCACAGAGAAGATTTGATAACCACACCCAGTTGGTAAAGAAAACACTAAATTTAAAGACAGGGAAGAGGAGGCCATATTTCAGGAACGGAGAGGCGCAGGAATAAAAGATAAACATTGCCGGATTCAGGAGAACAGCAGTGTCTACACAAGGTGTAAATTTACGACAAGTGACAGGTCCACTTCAAAACAATTGGGCATAGCTGTCACTAACTTGAAGCCAATGACACTTCCGGTACCGGTCTGTTATAAATATGATAACGTGCTATTTTTTGGGTGCACTTTCATAGCTACATTTCCCAGAAATCAATATCCAGCATACAGTGTAAAACTCCCGACGCGGCAGACGACATGTTCTCATATTATCTCTAAAACAAGTTTGCATAAATTAAACAGTCAGTCTGAAAAACGAGACGTAAGATAGCTCCTCCGGCTTACCGCATGCACAGGCACGGCTGTAATGAAGTGCATAATATCCTCCTGTATTAATTATAAATATTACCTCGGGTCATTCATTAAAGCCCTTCATCCAGTGAAGAGTGCGGGACTAAGCTGAAAAATCACAGAAAATTCTGTAAAATGATGGACTCTTAACCCTTTCAATCAGAAGGTGCAAGCATCACACTGAGAGGTAACATCTGCCGACATGGAACATTCAAACAGATTCGTAAACCTCATGGACCCCAATAAAGTCAATTGGGTCCACCAAGATTAGTGGGTAACCGAAGTCTAGTACTGCTTGTACCAGTATGTCATTGGCATGGCTATAAGGGGTAGAGAGGTAGCAGTCGGGTCCTGGTACCTGGGGTGTCCAAATGTCCTCTCCTTTCCACTGGGTTATATTACCCAACTCCAGCTGCTTGGCCATTGAGGAGGGTGGAGAAAGACAATACGATGTGATCTTCAGCAGATCCCCAACTGCAATGTCAACCCATCAGCTCCCACACTAAAGGGTCATTGAGGGGCAGATGGACGTGTGGACTGGCGCCCCCCAGACACTCGCTGGAAATACTGCTGTCAGACGCCGACAGCGGCATTTAAAAAGTTGACAGCAGCGAATGGAGTTCTGCTCCTCTCGCTGCCTTCAGAAGCTGATTCCATCTGTGGAACATAGCAGGTGTCTGCTGGGTGTGATGCAGGCTCAGTTCCTGATCCTGCATCTAATGTGCAGACCGAACATATAACATACTATTAAATCCTATCTTGGGCAGGGTTTTCTGTTCTTCAGATTGCTTGCTATATTGCCAGAAAAGCATGAAGCCATATTCAGACACAGTCCGGACTGTATTACGGAGGTCTAAATTTGGCCTAATGTTTATGTATTTATTTAAACTCCTCATTTTCTATGCCCAAGAGTCTATTGTGCGATTGATCACCGCGACGGTGAAAAGACGACAGCTGGAATCAGATTGGTTACTGTGTCTCCCTGACAGCCAGGGCAAAAACTGAGGGCAATCGGGCCTGTTTCTCTGGCCCCTCGCCAGATTGCCCTCATGTGCAGCAGGCAGGGAGCGATCCCTGCAGCTCTGCTGCCTACAGGAGAAAATGGCAGCGGAGCTGCAGGGATCCATCCTGCTTCCTGGCTGCGCTTCCTGTCTGACACAGCAGCATGGCTGGATGACGTCAACCTTCAGTGCGCGTCTGTGTCAGAGAGAGATACCGCTGCCGGTGATGATGATGCTGCGGGTATGTGTAGAGAGATGTGAGTGTGTGTGGTGGAGAGGGCAATGATGGGGTGGAGGGGAGAAGGCAATGATGGAGGTGGTGAAGAGAACAAATGATAGGGTGGAGGGGGAGAACAATAATGGAGATGGATGATGGGGGTGGGCAATGTAGGAGGTGATGGGGAGGGCAATGATTGGGGTGGAGGGGGAGAAGGCAATGATGGAGGGGCAATGATGGAGGTGGTGGAGAGGGCAATGATGGAAGTGGTGGTGAGGGTAACGATGAGGGTGGTGGAGAGAGCAATGATGGAGTTGGTGGAGAAGGCAATGATGGAGGTGATGGAGAGGGCAATGATGGGATGCAGGGGGAGGAGGACAATGAGGGATGTGGGGGATTGGGATGGGAGGAAGGGGGACTTATAATGGACTTACGAACAGGGGGAGGTAGAGGAAGACGTTACATATGGATGTAAAATGAATTGGGTGGTGGAGGAGGGTGCTAAGCTCCTGATAGCGTCCTCCCCCATTTCACAATTCATTGTGATGCCATCGGGGACTTAAAATGTATTGGGGATTGGAAGAGGAGGCGATAAGGTGCATAGGACCCTTTATATTGAATTGAAAGGTGGGAGAAGATGCTGTCAGGGACTTGCAATGAATTGGGAGGTGGCGGAGGATGCTCAGTACCTGATAGTATCTTCTCCCACCCCCAAATTCATTATAATGCTATCAAGTACTTATAATGAATGGGGGGGACACAGGACAGGGACTAAGGCTATGTGCACACGTTCAGGATTTGCAGGAGAAAATTCTGTTGCATATCCTAATGTGTTGGCAGGAAGAAAGTTGAGTAAAATACATTATTTTTTTTTCCACATTTTTGCCATGCTTTAGTTACGTATTATTACCCATTAGTATGGGTGAAATATGCTGCAAGAATTGACATTATGCAGATTTTAATCTGCTGCAAATCTGCAAGGAAAAAAAAGCAGCTTGTGCATGAGGGATCTTATTTGCTTTGCTTGTACTGTAAAACCTTGCGTATATTCCGTGTGCACATAGCCTTACAGGTAATTGGGGAGAGTCACAGACTGAATAATTTATATTATTGGGAGTGAGAGATTATAGTTAATGGGGGGCACAGTGCGGCTTACCACTTTATTAATGGTGGGTGGCTATTAGTATATTAATGATGTGGTACATATCTGCATTCGGGGGAGAGACACATGTATGTATACCATGTATGTGTCCTTGTTATTTTCAGGGCTGCGACGATCATTGTGACAAGACGAGTCGTGGCTGGGAGATGTCGACATGAAGGTCTGACCAGATGGAGAACAAACAGGAGAGAGCGGCTCTAATCAGACGAGACGTCAGCGGTGAGTGCCCGGATGTAGATATTATTCTGTATCTGCACTGTGTGACAATGTTTTTTGTAAAATCCCTTATTCTACAGTCTCACACTTGTGTGAAATGTCCGTGTGCTTCCAGGTTTTTTTATCGGATGACACACCGACTTGTAGAGTTTTATAGGTTTGTTGACACATACATGAAAATCACGGCTCTGAGAAAGAAATCCGTGAGGGACAGAAAGTGTCCTGTTCTGATGCGATTTTGAGAATCAGAATAAAACATGATCAATGCGTCTGTAAAAGCGTCAGCACACCGACACTGCACACGGATACAGGAATGTAGCCCTAAAATGACTGCTGATGGAGCAGCCGGTGACCAGACGACCAGTCCATCAGCTCCTCCATTAGAAAAGAAGCCTTCCCATGCTCCATCAGCCGTCATTGCATTATATATCTAACAAGAGAGGACGGTATGTAATAAAGAGGGGGCTATATAATCAGATATGTAAGGGACGGAGCTGTACATAGCAAGAGAGGGCACTGTGTAATAAGGGACGGCAATATACATGATAAAGGAGACTATGTAATATATATACATGTATGTGCGTGTGTGGGTGTATATATATATAATATAGTTTTACCCTTCGCCATGACAGCACCCACTGGAGAGATAGGGATCCGCCCCAAGGAACAGGAAACCTACAGAGACATAAAAGGGGGCGGTCCCCCTCTCCTCCTCAGTTTAGGTTTCCTGTTCCCAGGGGACAGGATCTCTGAAGTCTACAGAAGATCTTACCTGGGCTAGGAGCATCCGCCTGTGCGGTCTCTGCGGGAACGGCAGGGGATGCAGTCCAGATGCAGCGTCGGGGGAGATTCCGTTAGACGGCTCCCCCCTCGTCTGGCCGGCATGTGGGATGGCTGAGTCCGGGGGAGACGACGCCGATTCCACGGAACAACGCTGCAGAGGTGCGGCCTTGAGAGGCTCCAGACGCGGACCACAGGTAAAGGGTCCGGGATCTGCGGCACAGCTGCAGCGGCAGCCGGTACACCGCTCCATAGCGCAGGCCGGGATAATGGCGGCCGCACATGCGCAGGAGCGGTGTAAGAATCCCCAGAGTGACCCGGAGGTAGAGGACACTTCCGGGTCACTCACACAGCGGTGGGGAAAAGCGCGGTTTCGCGCATGCGCAGTGCACTGCAGAGAAAAAAAAAAAAAAAGTTACTGACCGGATCTGGCCTATAAAAGAGGGGAAGTTGCAAACGCACAGGCGATGCAACATGTCGTCCCCAGGCAAGACTGTGGACCCAGCAGGTGAGCCAGCCAGCAGAAAGTCCTCAGATGCCAGCCACAGGAGTGAGACCAAGGATTCAAGATCCAGAAAGTCGCAGCCTCCTATTTCGGTACCGTACAGCTTCACTGGGTGAGTGTGATTTCCCCTCTGCCTATAAAGCTGACACCCTTTTCCACAAATGTCTTCTTCTCCCAGGCCAAAAGGAGACAGAAATCTAAGCACAAGCAATGTGCGTTATGTGACGAGCCTCTCCCAGATTCCCACCCCAAAAAACTCTGCAATCAGTGTATGGCGGAAACAATGCAGAGTCCATCTATGTCGGTCACAGATATACGGGCCATAATTAGAGAGGAACTACAGGCCATCTCACAAGCCAGTACCCCCCCTAAAAGATCCGGGAAAGAAAAGGCTGTATCTAGCTCTGAGTCCGAGGAGGAAGGCGTTATCCACTCAGACTCCTCGCAGGCGTCATCCTCTTCCTCAACACATTCCGACATTGAGGGTCGAGCTTGTTTTCCCCTTGATGGGGTGGACAACCTAGTAAAGTCCATCAGGAATACTATAGGTTGTGAGGATACAAAAGACGACCAAACTGCACAAGACATCATGTTTGCAGGGTTGGCGGAGAGGAAGAGAAGAGCATTCCCAGTAATTCCTGCGGTTAAGGCTCTGATAAAGAGGGAGTGGGAGAAACAGGACCAGAGAGGTTTCCTCCCGTCAGCCTCCAAAAGGAAGTACCCCTTTAATGATGAGGAGTTAATTTCATGGACTAAAATCCCTAAGGTGGACGCTGCAGTCGCCTCCACCTCAAAACAGTCAGCCCTACCAGTCGAGGATGCGGGCCTACTTTCTGATCCTTTAGATCGGAAGGCAGAATCGTCACTGAAACGATCATGGGAGGCTTCCACGGGCATATTTAAGCCATCAATTGCCAGCACGTGCACAGCTAGATCCATGCTTGTGTGGATTGATCAGCTGGATCAACAAATCGAACAGGGGGTCTCCAGACAAAAATTGCGGGATGCGATACCACTAATTAGAGGTGCAGCAGCATTCATGGCCGATGCTTCAGCTGACTCCCTTCGCCTCGCAGCAAGGTCAGCCGGTCTAATTAATAATGCCAGACGTGCGTTATGGATGAAGAGCTGGAAGGGGGATACGCAGTCAAAGGCTAAGATCTGCGCTATTCCGTGTGAGGGTGAGTTTTTGTTTGGGAAAGCATTAGACGAGATCCTCAAAAAAGCAAAAGAGAGGAAAAAAGCCTTCCCTGACCCCTCAATTCCTTTCTATAGGAAGACCTTTAGGAAGAGGCCGTTCGGGAAAAGAACACAAAATGAAAGACCGTCACGATGGGCCACAAGAGAGGGAAAACAGGGTGGCACTATGTTCAAAGGCCCCCCCTTCCGTAGAGACAACAAATTCTGAAACACCAGACACCCCAGTAGGGGGCAGGTTAAAATTTTTCTTTCCCCAATGGCGAAAAATCACGTCAAGTTCCTGGGTGCTAAATATTATTAAGGAAGGAATGAAAATAGAATTCCTCCAAATTCCCCATGATTCCTTTATTTTAACAGCCCTTTCCTCACCAGTGCAACAGAAGGCCCTTGAACTGGAAATTAGAAGTCTTATAGTTAAAAATGTTTTAGTTCGGGTGCCAAAGGGACAAGAGGGTAAAGGGTTCTACTCTCCGTTATTTTTAATCCCTAAACCCGATGGTTCTTTTCGAACAATTATAAATCTTAAAAAACTCAATACGTTTATTAAAAATTATACGTTTAAAATGGAGTCTATTAGATCGGCCATTAAGCTCCTTTTTCCAAATTGTAGAATGGGCGGCATTGATTTAAAAGATGCCTACTACCATCTCCCTATCCATAGTAGATATCAAAAATACTTAAGAGTGGCAGTAACTCTTGAGGGGGAGATTCATCATTTCCAGTATACAGCCATGCCCTTCGGTCTCTCCACGGCACCCAGGATCTTCACGAAGGTAATGTTAGAAGTAATGGCCTACCTTCGCCAAAGAGACACATTAATCATTCCCTACTTAGATGATTTTTTAGTTGTAGGGAATTCGTCCCTTCAGTGTGCGGAACGATTAGCTGACACTGTCTCGTCCTTAGAAAGCCTGGGCTGGATCGTCAACTATAAAAAATCCAGACTCCTCCCACTTTCTCTTCAAACATTTTTGGGATTTAATCTAGATTCCATAAAGCAAAAATGTCTACTTCCCCAAGAAAAAATATCTCTTATAGAGGGTAAAGTTATGGCGGCCATTCACAAACCTCAAATGTCCCTGAGAGCAGGAATGTCCTTGCTAGGATCCCTCTCCTCCTGTACTCCAGCCGTTCAGTGGGCACAACTTCATACCCGAACATTACAACATCAGATACTTCGGGAACAGAGGAAATTTCTGGGGCACCTTGAATCAAAAATAACTTTATCCGAGAAAGTCTTATCCTCCTTAGAATGGTGGCTAAATAAAGACAACCTAGCGGGGGGTGTCCCTTGGGTAATATCACCATCCCACACGATAACTACGGACGCTAGTCCCCACGGGTGGGGCGCACACATGGGAGATAGATTCTGCCAGGGAACCTGGGATAAGAATGAGGATTTATATTCATCAAACCTAAAAGAATTGAATGCGGTAAACTATGCACTGCGTCAATTTCTCCCACAGCTACGAGGAAGCCACGTCCGAATCTGTTCAGACAACACTACGACAGTGGCGTATTTAAACAAACAAGGCGGCACAAGATCAGACGCTCTAATGTCTTCCGCAAACAGTACCTTAATCCTGGCCGAAAAGCATCTGTTGTCCCTCTCGGCAGTCCACATCAAAGGAGAGGACAATCAACAAGCGGACTTCCTAAGTCGACACACTCTTCATCAAGGAGAATGGTGTCTCAATCCTCACATTTTCCACAAGATAACATTGTTATGGGGCAAACCCCAAATAGACCTGTTCGCTACAAAACAAAACAAACAAGTCCACAAATTCGCATCTCGGTCCCGTGCAGATCACCCGGACATTCTAGATGCTCTTCAAACACCCTGGCAATTCAAGCTGGCGTATGCTTTCCCTCCGATAATTCTGCTTCCACAAGTAATACGGAAAATCAGGGAAGAGCAGGCCAGGATAATACTAATAGCGCCATTCTGGCCCAAGAGACCATGGTTCTCGTGCCTGCGGTCGATGTCGGTGACGGATCCTTGGGTCCTTCCCTCAATCCCAAACCTTCTCTCCCAGGGACCTTTCTTCCACCCTCAGGTGGACAGCCTCCACCTGACGGCCTGGAATTTGAAAGGCAGATATTAAATTCCAGGGGGTTTTCAAAAGGCCTAATTGATACACTCCTGCTTAGCAGGAAACCATCTACAACAAAAATTTACACCAAAGTATGGAAGAAGTTTCTTCAGTTCCATACTAGTTCAAACCCCTCTGAAGTCCCAATAAAATCTATACTAGAATTTCTACAGAAAGGGAAAGAGTTAGGTCTGTCAGTTAACACACTAAAGGTCCAGGTGTCCGCTCTGGGTGCCCTCTATGGCCATAATATTGCTGGTAATAAATGGGTATCCCGCTTCATCACGGCCTGTGAACGAGTTACTCCTGTCCACATACCTAGAGTAGCTCCGTGGGATCTAAATCTAGTCTTAGACTCTCTAACAGAATCTCCGTTTGAGCCTATAGACACAGCATCGTTAAAACACTTGTCGTTAAAAACAGCCTTCTTAGTAGCCTTAACATCGGCTAGAAGAGTCAGCGACATTCAGGCCTTGTCGATAGATCAACCTTACCTTCTCACATTTCATGACAGACTAATCTTAAAACCGGACCCCCTATACCTTCCTAAGGTAGCAGGGAAGTTCCACAGGTCACAGGAGATACATCTTCCTACTTTCTTTAAAGACCCCTCTACTCCTGAAGAACAAAAATTCCATACTTTAGACGTCAGGAGAGTAGTTTTGCAATATATTGAGAAAACTAGTAGTTGGAGGCAGAGTAGGGCTCTGTTCATATCCTTCCAGGGCAAAAAGAAAGGATATGGAGTCACAAGAGCAACATTATCCAGGTGGATAAGAGACGCTATCCGGTTGGCCTATTCCATGAAAAATGAAGAACCTCCGGAGGGCATCAAAGCACATTCCACCAGAGCCATGGCTTCTTCCTGGGCCGAAAAAGGGAACGTGCCAATCGAAGATATATGTAAGGCTGCAACTTGGTTGGCTCCTTCCACTTTCTATAATCACTACAGGCTTGACCTGTCTTCTGACTCTGACCTACACTTTGGCAGGACTATCCTCAGCACGGTGGTCCCCCCCTAGGTGTTGGTCTCTGGAAATCTCTCCAGTGGGTGCTGTCATGGCGAAGGGTAAATAGCCGGATTACTTACGGTAATGCTCTTTTAATGAGTCCATGACAGCACCCAGTCACATCCCTCCCTAATAAAAGCCAATGTAATTACTTCTATGAAGTTTATATTCTGATGATACATTGTGATGATTGACTAACACTGGCGGTCCTCCGGGTACTCTGAAATTAAACTGAGGAGGAGAGGGGGACCGCCCCCTTTTATGTCTCTGTAGGTTTCCTGTTCCTTGGGGCGGATCCCTATCTCTCCAGTGGGTGCTGTCATGGACTCATTAAAAGAGCATTACCGTAAGTAATCCGGCTATTTGTTGCCATAAAAGGAGGGGGCCCAGACACATTTCTTGCACAGGGGCCCCAAGCTGTCATTGTCTGCCCTTGGTGTGTATTATCCCTGTACTGTGACATTACTGTTATCCCTGTACTGTGACATCACTGTGTGCATTATTCCTGCATTGTGACATCACTGTGCGTATTATCCCTGTACTGTGATATCACTGTGTGCATTATCCCTGTACTGTGACATCACTGTGTGTATTATTAATAGGAAACAATGGTGGACACTCCAGCTCCGAAAAATGGTAAAAGGTCTTTATTTCTCCAAAGTTAAAAGGATATTCCAACACTCATCATGGACATGTAGATGAAGAGAAATTATGGCTACGCGTTTCGATCCATACGGATCTTACTCATGCCTATACCAGTGTGTATTATTCCTGCATTGTGACATCACTGCGTATATTATCCCTGTACTGTGACATCACTGTGTGTATTATCCCTGTACTGTGACATCACTGTGTGTATTATCCCTGTACTTTGACATCACTGTGTGTATTATCCCTGTACTGTGACATCACTGTGTGTATATTGTACCTGTACTGTGACATCACTGTGGGTATTACTTGAACTGTTCTCATATGTTATATGTATATATTTATTACGTATATTTCCATTGGATTGTGCCTTATCAATAAGAGATATTGAGGTTTTTTTACATCCTTCTATTTTGTGCACTCCCGGCCACTTGGCATCTGAAATATTCTACACTCATTTGTACAATTAATATTCCCATACATACGGTCGCTTAGGATCAGGTCCTATGTGAATTTGGATGTATATTAACTGCCAATGTCTATTTTCTCCAGTGAGTGTTGTTTCTCTGCATTTGTTTCCCTTCTTTTTTTTTAAATAGTTTTGATGTATCGTTTTTGCATATTAATAAAGATGTGTTTGATTTTTAGTGGCTTCAGCTTCCTTTCCTTTTAGGTTTACTATAATTTGTGAAAGGACCAATAATATTTGAGCTAGGAATAGGTTTGTGGAATATAACTGTGTTTATTATCCCTGTACCGTGACATCACTGAATTATCCCTGTACCGTGACATCACTGCGTATATTATCTCTGTACTGTGACATCACTGTGTGCATTATCTCTGTACTGTGACATCACTGTGTGCATTATCTCTGTACTGTGACATCACTGTGTGTATTATCCCTGTACCGTGACATCACTGTGTGCATTATCTCTGTACTGTGACATCACTGTGTGTATTATCCCTGTACTGTGACATCACTGTGTATTATCTCTGTACTGTGACATCACTGTATTACCCCTGTACCGTGACATCACTGAATTATCCCTGTACCGTGACATCACTGTGTGTATTATCTCTGTACTGTGACATCACTGTATTATCCCTGTACCGTGACATCACTCTGTGTATTATCCCTGTACTGTGACACCACTGTGTTTATTATCCCTGTACTGTGACACCACTGTGTTTATTATCCCTGTACTGTGACATCACTGTGTATTATCTCTGTACTGTGACCTCACTGTGTGCATTATCCCAGTACTGTTACATCACTGTGTGTATTATCTCTGTACTGTGACATCACTGTGTGTATTATCTCTGTACTGTGACATCACTGTATTATCCCTGTACCGTGACATCACTCTGTGTATTATCCCTGTACTGTGACACCACTGTGTTTATTATCCCTGTACTGTGACACCACTGTGTTTATTATCCCTGTACTGTGACATCACTGTGTATTATCTCTGTACTGTGACCTCACTGTGTGCATTATCCCAGTACTGTTACATCACTGTGTGTATTATCCCTGTACTGTGACATCACTGTGTGTATTATCCCTGTACTGTGACATCACTGTGTGTATTATCCCTGTACTGTGACATCACTGTGTGTATTATCCCTGTACTGTGACATCCCCGTGTTTATTATCTCTGTACTGTGACACCACTGTGTGTATTATCTCTGTACTGTGACATCATTGTGTGTATTATCCCTGTACTGTGACATCACTGTGTGTATTATCCCAGTACTGTGACATCACTGTGTGTATTATCCCTGTACTGTGACATCACTGTGTGTATTATCCCTGTACTGTGACATCACTTTGTTTATTATCCCTGTACTGTGACATCACTGTGTGTATTATCCCTGTACTGTGACATCACTTTGTTTATTATCCCTGTACTATGACATCACTGTGTTTATTATCCCTGTACTATGACATCACTGTGTGTATTATCCCTGTACTATGACATCACTGTGTGTATTATCCCTGTACTATGACATCACTGTGTTTATTATCCCTGTACTGTGACATCACTGTGTTTATTCTTTGTACTGTCAGCCTGTAAGGCTTCTTTCACACTTCCGTCGGTACAGGGCCATCACAAAGCGTCGGCGCGACGTACCGGCGGAAGCGTTTGCTTTCACATTTTCGTCTGCGTTGCCGGGCAGGAAAGATCGTGAGAGCGATATTTCCTGCTGGGCATGCGCAGTGTGAAACACTGGATGAGACGTACGGAAAAACGTTCCCTTGAACGTTTTTCCGAGACGACGGTCCGCCAAAACCCGACGCATCCAGTGCACGACGGACGCGATGTATGGCCATATGTCACGATCCGTCGGCAATACAAGTCTATGGGAAAAAAAGCATCCTGAGTGCAAATTTGCAGGATGCGTTTTTTTACCAAAACGACGCATTGTGACGGATCCAAATAAACAGAAATGTGAAAGTAGCCTTAGTTGGACATTTCCTAATTTTGTCTCGCCCATATACCCCTTCAATGATAATTTACATAGAGCTCAAAGCATTTTAAACAGTGATTTTTGTAGTGTGGCTGCATCAGATTAAGCACAATATTGCCTTGCACAGGCGTGTACTCTGGAGGACAGAGAAGGAACTTCAATCCAATATTGCGGCCAGCATGCAGCCAGCAGGTAAGGAAAGGGTGAATCAAACACCCGAAAACCCCACCCATATGACCCAAAACTGGTCCCGCCAAATTCAGGTGACAGGTTCCCTTTAAGGTCTAAAATTGAATTGACAAATTCCTTTGTTAGGGTATGTTCACACGTGCCAGTTTTGCTGCGTATTTTATGTAGTGTATTTGGTGCAGGATTTTACAGTACCAGCAAAATCCATGAGATTTCTGAAATGTTTATGGGGCAGTCTTCAGCACTGTTCATGGGGAGTAGCCTGCTGGCAATGTTTATGGGGCAGTCTTCTGGCACTGTTCATGGGGAGTAGCCCGTTGGCAATGTTTATGGGGCAGTCTTCTGGCAATGTTCATGGGGAAGTCTTCTGGCACTGTTCATGGGGAGTAGCCTGCTGGCAATGTTTATGGGGCAGTCTTCTGGCACTGTTCATGGGGAGTAGCCCGTTGGCAATGTTTATGGGGCAGTCTTCTGGCAATGTTCATGGGGAAGTCTTCTGGCACTGTTCATGGGGAGTAGCCTGCTGGCAATGTTTATGGGGCAGTCTTCTGGCACTGTTCATGGGGAGTAGCCCGTTGGCAATGTTTATGCGGCAGTCTTCTGGCAATGTTCATGGGGAAGTCTTCTGGCACTGTTCATAGGGAGTAGTAGCCTGCTGGCAATGTTTATGGGGCAGTCTCCTGGCACTGTTCATGGGGAGTAGCCCGTTGGCAATGTTTATGCGGCAGTCTTCTGGCAATGTTCATGGGGAAGTCTTCTGGCACTGTTCATAGGGAGTAGTAGCCTGCTGGCAATGTTTATGGGGCAGTCTTCTGGCACTGTTCATGGGGAGTAGCCCGCTGGCAATGTTTATGGGGCAGTCTTCTGGCACTGTTCATGGGGAGTAGCCTGCTGGCAATGTTTATGGGGCAGTCTTCTGGCACTGTTCATGGGGAGTAGCCCGCTGGCAATGTTTATGGGGCAGTCTTCTGCACTGTTCATGGGGAAGTCTTCTGCCACTGTTCATGGGGAGTAGCCCATTGGCAATGTTTATGCGGCAGTCTTCTGGCAATGTTCATGGGGAAGTCTTCTGGCACTGTTCATAGGGAGTAGTAGCCTGCTGGCAATGTTTATGGGGCAGTCTTCTGGCACTGTTCATGGGGAGTAGCCCGTTGGCAATGTTTATGCGGCAGTCTTCTGGCAATGTTCATGGGGAAGTCTTCTGGCACTGTTCATAGGGAGTAGTAGCCTGCTGGCAATGTTTATGGGGCAGTCTTCTGGCACTGTTCATGGGGAGTAGCCCGCTGGCAATGTTTATGGGGCAGTCTTCTGGCACTGTTCATGGGGAGTAGCCCGCTGGCAATGTTTATGGGGCAGTCTTCTGGCACTGTTCATGGGGAGTAGCCCGCTGGCAATGTTTATGGGGCAGTCTTCTGGCACTGTTCATGGGGAGTAGCCCGCTGGCAATGTTTATGGGGCAGTCTTCTAGCAATGTTTATGGGGAAGTCTTCTGGCACTGTTCATGGGGAGTAGTAGCCTGCTGGCAATGTTTATGGGGCAGTCTTCTGGCACTGTTCATGGGGAGTAGCCCGCTGGCAATGTTTATGGGGCAGTCTTCTGGCACTGTTCATGGGGAGTAGCCCGCTGGCAGTGTTTATGGGGCAGTCTTCTGCACTGATCATGAGGAGTAGCCCGCTGGCAGTGTTTATGGGGCAGTCTTCTGGCACTGTTCATGGGGAGTAGCCTGCTGGCAGTGTTTATGGGGCAGTCTTCTGGCAATGTTTATGGCGGCAGTCTGCTGGAAATAGCTATTTGTAGCAGTCTTCTGGCAGTGTCTATGTGGGATAGTGTTCTGGAAATGCTTCTGGGGACAGTTTGCCAGCAGTGTCTATGTTGGGTAGTGCTCTGGCAATGGCTATAGGGCAGTCTGCTGGCAGTGTCTATGTGGGGCAGTGTACTGGCAATGTTTATGTGCATCAGTCTCCTGGCAGTCTTTATGTTGGCGGTCTTCTCGTACTGTGTATGCAGTTTACAGGAAGAACTCGCAGTACTATTGTATATTAGGGGCTTGATTAGGCTACAGTCTAGCAATGTTTATGGGGTCACTCTGCTAACAACACAAGCAGTTTAGCTGCAGCTATGTCGGTGTGAACAGTATTTATTAAAAGAACTTACATAAAATAAAAAAATCACAGTGATGGGCTCCACATCGCAATTCTCCTCGAAGTTAACCCTTTAGCGTAGGGAGATTGACCTTAGGGAGTTGCCATTTCTGCAGTTCCCTCATGTATTATTTAAAGTGGCAGGGAAGGTAAGATCTTGACTTTAATTAATTGGACAAGTGTAAGTTACTTTGGGACGGAATGATAATCCACCGCGAGGATCACCTGGCTCCTGCCTGCATCTTAATGAGGGACATCCCACGGATTGGTGACTGCGTTGATTAATGAGTTCAGCCATTTTCCAGGTCACTCTGCTACAAGAATATTAAAAATAGTTTCCCCGGCATTTTATTCCAGCCTCTCCATATGTTGCATTTGCTTAGTTCACTGGTTCTCCTTGGACACCTTATATCTGATTCTATCTTATCCAGGGCAGATCACGGAGGAGACATAGTATGCGATTTTGCTAGACTCTAGTATTGACCCAAAAATCGGGGGATCCATTTCCCTTCTTCCACATTCATTTATAAATCGGATGTATCCCCGAAACGGAGTAAAAGTTGTTTAAAGGCTTATGGATCAGTCTGATCGTAGAGCAGAAAATCAACACAGGTACTAAAACAATGTTGCAGTCATATGTCAGCATTATTTTTGCACAGGCGGCAAATTACATCATGTCTTCATCTTCATGACTGGTGGCGCCAGGCCCAGGTGTTTCTGATGGAGCTGTAGATAAGAGGTTGTATCAAAATCATGGGATTACATATATCCACAGGATAGACTATACCTTGCTGATTACTGGGGGGTTCGAGCACAAGAACAGGAATTAAGACCCCCTCCCCTGTTTGAATGAAGCAACAGTCGAGCATGAGCATTGCCACTCTAATCAAAGTCTATAAAACTGACAAAAGTCTCATAGTCTCGACCGAAGGAGCTTAAAGGGGTACTCCACTGCTGAACAATCCATTCTGAATGAAAAAAATTATACCTTCGGAAAAGGTTCTTCTCCTCTGCCCTGGGCGCTTTGTTCGCCGGTGGTCTTAAGACTAGTCCATCTGATGGCCATGTGAAGGCTGCAGCCGTGACATAATGTCACAATGTTTGTGGGGGGACACAGCACTCGCAGTAGAGCCGCACCAGTCCGGGTCGAATTTATGCTTTTTTTCTTATGTCATTCAGCATTCTGGGGGGATTCAGAAAGGGGTTGTCCAGTATGGTTGTCGTAATTGTTAGATGTCCCAGTGATTGAACCCCAAGAGATCACCAAGTTATTTCCTATGTTGTGGATAGATGATAACTTGTCATGATGATATACCCCTTTAAGCTGTCTATACACTTTAGATGGCTCTCGGTCAAACACTATTCCTTCTGCCCCCATCATACACATGCACGCTCGGATCGGCCGAGGAGAGTCACACATTAGATGGCTGACCAATTCCTCCAAAATCAGTGGGTTTGGCCAACATTAATCTAATCACCATTCAGTCAACCAGTGTCTCCGAGGGTTTTATAATACAGTAACCCCCAAGAAGAGTCGGACTGGCCATCTGGCAATTCTGGCAAATACCAGATGGGCCCGTCTAGTCGTGAGCCGCTTTGTCTGCTACGCTGTTAACCATCTTGAGGACGTCGATACTGTTAACAGTTGTGACATACATAAAGCTGCTGGTTCCATCACTTACCCCAGCAAGTCCGTTCTTCCTTTCTGTTTGTGTCCTGCCGGAGGGTGGCACCAAGCAGGAGACATCGGCGGTACGATGACGTCACTGCATCGAGCCGTCAGCCTCAACTACGAGAATAGATAGAAGAGGAGACAAATGCTGCAGAGGATGAGGAGACTGGATTAGGTGAGTATAAGGATTTCTTTATTTTTCGGGGGCTGTGGGGGACCATCATACTATATAGTGTGCTCTTGGGGGGACCATCATACTGCATAGGGGACTGTGGGGTGGACTGTCATACTATATAGAGGACTATGAGGGTGAACATTATACTATATGATGAGTTGTGGGGGGTACCATCATTCTACATTGGTGGCTGTGAGGTGGACTGTCATAACATATAAGAAGTTCTGAGGTGGACCATCATACTTTATAGGTGGCTGTTGGGGTGACTATCCTACTATATAGGGGTCTGTAGCGGGGACCATCATACTATATAGGTGGCTGTGATGTGGACCTTCATGCTATATAGAGGACTGTGGGGGGACCATCTTACAGTATTGTAGTTTTGGGGGATCTTCATAGTGTATGGGGATCTATCATACTGTTTGGGGTGGTTGTGGTGGATATTATACTGCGTGGGGTGGCCGTGGTGGACATTAAAATGTGTGGAGGTCTATGGGGTACATTATACTGTGGTGGGGGCAGTGATGACCATCATAACATGGGGTGGTTATGGGGGAAATCACACTGTATGAAGGCATTATACTGTATGGGGGGCTTTGTTGGACTTGTGGTGGACATCATACTGTCTGGCGCTCTGTTGTGCCCCTCATACTGTATATTGGGGGTTGTGGTGGATACCATACTGTATGGGAGGCTGTGCTGACAATCTTACTGTGTGGGGTGTTATGGAGCATTAGTCTTTGTGCAGGATTTGTGGGATAATCATACTGTGTGGTGTCATCATACTATTAGGGGCAGAATACTCTACAGGGATCATGAAAGTGGTATTATGGTGAGTGAGACCACTTAGGGGCTTCAGTAGGGGCAATTAATATAAGTTGGCACAATGGGGGATCGTTATCATTTTAAGGGAAGCAAGGAGTCACTATTATTAATAATATAAGAAAACACAGTGGATATATTTATTTCTATGAGGAGGTACAGGGTCATTATTATAAGAGGTCACGGGGGAGCAGTATTAAAGTTCACCGCGGAATTATTATAAGGTATCACAAGTTGCGGTTTGTGTAGAATGTGAGGAGGGTGCTGGAAAATCAGTAACGTGAAGATGTCTGTGTGTTACATTTTGCAGGGATGAGTTATGGATGGAACAAGAGGTCATGGAGCTCTGGACCAAGTGCAAAGGAAAAAGGAAAACGAACGACAACAATCAGCGAGACGTCACTGGTGAGAACCGGCACAATGTGCTCATATCTGGTCTGCAGAGCCCTGGTGTAAAACTGATATCACCATTATATGGTCACGGTATGGCGGTAATATCAGTCTTAGTACAAGGGTTTTGGTTACAGTAGTCATCCAAGCTTGAAGTTAAAGTGTGCAGTGACTCTATGTGACTGCGGACTATGAAGATTCTCCGGTGCCGGCGCTGGGAGTTGGTGATCATAAGCAGTGGCGTAACCTGAACATCATGGGCCCCGATACAAAAGTTCTAATGGGGCCCCCAATTATTGCAAGTCTTTAATAGCATTGGTCTTTTCATATAGGCCAAAAGGACTTTGGGCCCCCCTGGGCACCAGGGCCCGGGTGTAACTGTAACCCTTGCTCCCAAAGCCGGCACCAGAGAATCCTCACAGTTCGCTCACTAATGGTGAATCCTCACAGTTCGCTCACTAATGGTGAATCCTCACAGTTCCCTCACTAATGGTGATATTATCAATACTGTATATGCTGGTAATATTTGATTACAGTTTCTTGGTATTTGTCTGTAATATTGCAATATTATTTTATTCAGTATTATTATTTAATCTTATATAGCAAAATTATTGCAATAATTAGTTAGACTATTGGTCTTGTAGTAAATCTTGATTTCCTCCAGCCAGGGTAATATTAGTAATATATCCCCATCTTTGGGATGGGGACAGAATTGGCCTGTGCGCTTCCACATGCCAGGGCTAAATTTTAGTCCCAATCTGTCCCTGTCCCCATGGGACAATCCCTGCTTACATGATCTATTAGGTCTCATGATGGTGGTCACCCATGCCAACTTTCACTCCCAAGCCGAGTGGGCTAGTGCAAAAAGTAGCTCTGGCACGGGGTGCATGGCTCAAGAATGTAGGACAAGAATAATAATAATTTTTATTTCTATAGCTCCGACATATTTCCCAGCAATGTGTTTTTAAGGAACGATTGAAACTGTGGACACTGGGAATTAATCAGATTGTCAGGGGTAGTGCATTCAAGAAAACTGATGCAGCACAAGAGAAGTCCTGGAGAAAAGAGAGGTTCGGACTTTAGAGGATGTTAATCTTAGGTCATTAGCGGAACGGAGAGTACAGGTAGGGTGATAGAGACGAGCGAGAAGATGTAGGGTGGTGCAGAACTGTGGAGAGCTTTGTGGGTAACAGTATAGTGGACTCTGTAGCAGAGGGGTAACCAGTGTAATGACTGGCACAGGGTGGGGGCACCGGTGTAATGGCTGGAGAGGAATATGACTCTGGATGCTGCATTCAGGATGGATTGGAGAGGGGAGAGTTTAGTATATTTGCAATAGTCCAGTCGAGAATGAATCAGATGAACAAGTGATCAGACGTAGGGAGTAAAGGAAAGATCTGAGTCAACTATAACCCCAAGACAGAGAGACAGAGGGAGTGCTGCTGGGGAATTATGGCAGAACCACACACTGAAATTGCATTATCGGGTGTAAGTAGGTTTGGAGAAGGAGGAAACACAAGGAGTTCAGTTTTTGACAGATTCAGATTTTAGATAGAAGGAGGACTTGATGTTAGAGACAGCGGAAATACAATCCATAATATTTTGTTTTGAGTTGGGGGTGATGTCAGGAGACAAGATGTATAATTGGGTGTCATCGGCATAGAGATGATACTGGAAACCAAATCTGCTGATGGTCTGTCCAATTGGGGCAGTGTATAAGGGATAGAGGAGGGGGCTTAGGACTGACCCCTGAGGATCCCCGACAATAAAGGGAAGAAGACCAGAATATCTCGGTGGTTGCAGTGCATCAATTTGCATTGCTGGATGGAAAGTGTGGACCGGCTTATGTATTGGGCGCCACAGCAACTTCTGGTCAGGCGATGGATATGATAGAATGGCGGATATTGACATTTCCACAGGTGAAGCAGAAGCTCCTGTGTCACATTTAGGAGGGATCCCTCATTGTGATGGATCTAAAAAGAATCCCCCATAAATCCTTCTTTATCGCTGTGTAAGTTAAACGTCTGACTGCAGCCATTACCAGAGACACAGAGATGTGATTACGCAGTTTCAAGGACATCTTCACCTTTCTTGGCGCTGTGGTCATGGAATAATTCCCCTCCCCCAATGAGCGTCTCTTCCTGGAAACCCCTCAGTGCCATTACATGATGGAAAGTATCAGTGTAGGGTGAGCAGCCCCGAGATGCCCATATTACATACATAATACATGTGCAGCACTCAGCCGGGGAAGTGATGAACAATACGGGTGTATGTGCGTCATCAGTACAGGAACATAAGAATATGAGGGACGGGGCCAGTGCTCCCTACAGTCACCGCTACCCTGACCCCGAATATCACAGTCAGTGCTCAGGGGTCTGTTAGCGAGAGTGTGACTGGCACTGTCATGGGTTTAGGAGGCATGAGGCTGGAAATGTTAGGTTACATGGGGCTGACACTATTAGGGTATACAGTGGGGGAAATAAGTATTTGATCCCTTGCTGATTTTGTAAGTTTTCCCACTGACAGAGACATGAACAGTTTATAATTTTAAGGGTTGGTTAATTTTAACTTTGAGAGATAGAATATCACTTATAAAATCCAGAAAATCACATTGTATAAATTATATTAATTTATTTGCATTTTGCAGTGAGAAATAAGTATTTGATCCCTCTGGCAAACAAGACTTAAAGGGACAATATTGCCTTGCGCAGGCATGTACTCCAGAGGACAGAGAATGAACTTCAATCCAATATTGCGGCCAGCATGCAGCCAGCGGGTAAGGAAAGGGTGAATCCAACACCCGAAAACCCCGCCCATATGACCCAAAACTGGTCCCGCCAAATTCAGGTGACAGGTTCCCTTTAATACTTGGTGGTAAAACCCTTGTTGGCAAGCACAGCAGTCAGACTTTTTTGTAGTTGATGATGACGTTTGCGCACATGTCAGGAGGAATTTTGGTCCGCTCCTCTTTGCAGATCATCTCTAATAAATCATTAAGATTATGAGGCTGTCGCTTGGCAACTCAGAGCTTCAACTCCCTCCATAAGTTTTCTATGGGATTAAGGTCTGGAGACTGTCTAGGCCACTCCATGACCTAAATGTGCTTCTTTATGAGCCACTCCTTTGTTGCCTTGGCTGTATGTTTTGGGTCATTGTCTTGCTTGAAGACCCAGCCATTAGTGATGTGTCATTTGCGAATGAGCCGACACAAAGAGCCGGCTCCCTGCTGTGAACGATGGGAGCCTGCATGCCAGTGAGAGCCACTAAAATTCCTGAATGGCTCTCACTGGGCATAAAATCCCGGGCTTCGGCATGTGTAACTCCGCCCACCTGATCAAAACCCTGCCCACTCTTCAATTTAATTGGCTCTAAGAAGTGGGCAGAGTTTCTGCAGTAGGTGGGCGGAGTTTCGGACGGCTGAATAGATATTTAATAGGGATCCATTTAGGATCCAAAAAGAGCCGTTTTGTGAGCCGAAAGAGCCGGCTCTTTTTGGTGAGCGGAGCCATGAGAGCCGGATCACCAAAAAGAGCTGGACTGCCCATCACTACCAGCCATGACTCATTTTTAATGTCCTGGTGGAGGGAAGGAGGTTGTCACTCAGGATTTTACGGTACATGGCTCCATTCATTCTCCCATTGATGCGGTGAAGTAGTCCTGTGCCCTTAGCAGAGAAACACCCCCAAAACATAATGTTTCCACCTCCATGCTTGACAGTGGGGATGGTGTTCTTTGGGTCATCGAAGCATTTCTCTTCCTCCAAGCACGGCGAGTTGAGTTAATGCCTAAGACCTCAATTTTTGTCTCATCTGACCCCAGCACCTTCTCCCAATCACTCACACAATCATCCAGGGGTTCATTGGCAAAGTTCAGAAGGGCCTGCACATGTGCCTTCTTGAGCAGGGGGACCTTGTGGGCAATGCAGGATTTTAAACCTTTACGGCGTAAGGTGCTACCAATGGTTTTCTTGGTGACTGTGGTCCCAGCTGTCTTGAGATCATTAACAAGTTTTAGGCTGATCTCTCAACTTCCTCAAGGTCAAGGATACCCCACGAGGTGAGATTTTGCATGGTGCCCCAGATTGATGTCGATTGACAGTCATTTTGTGTTTCTTCCATTTTCTTACTATTGCACCAACAGTTGTCTCCTTCTCACCCAGCGTCTTCCTTATGATTTTGTAGCACATTCCAGCTTTGTGCAGGTCTATGATTTTGTCCCTGACATCCTTATAAAGCTCTTTGGTCTTGCCCATGTTGTAGAGGTTAGAGTCTGACTGATTAATTCAGTCTGTGGACAGGAGTCTTTTATAAAGGTGACTATGTAAGACAGCTGTCTTTAATGCAGGTGTTGAGTTGATTAGGAACGTCTAACTGGTCTGTAGGAGCCAGAACTCTTAATGGTTGGTAGGGGATCAAATACTTATTTCTCACTGCAAAATGCAAATAAATTTATATAACTTATACAATGTGATTTTCTGGATTTTACTTTTGATCTTCTATCTCTCAATGTTAAAATTAAGCTACCCTTAAAATTATAGACTGTTCATGCACAAGGGCACTGCGGGCACATGTCGCTATGGGCACATTGTCGCTACGGGCACATTGTCGCTACGGGCACTTTGTCGCTACGGGCACATCGTCGCTGCGGGCACACTGTCGCTACGGGCACATCGTTGCTGTGGGCACAACGTCACTTCGGGAGAAGAATCTTGATATCATTTTTCCATATTTTGCAGGCTGGCGCTGAGTTCTTTGTATTCGCCATGAAGTCGGTGGCATGAACCGTGCCGTTAGCGCTTCTGCGATGTTGTGGCAGGAACGGGCACCGTGACTGAGCACTGACTTATTTATCAAGCGATCCTTTGAAATGCCACCGATGAGTGACAGCTCAGAGCCGCCGTACGTAGTCACCATCCACCTAGGAGGTAAAAAATTGATGCCGCCCTGGCACCTACTTCACAGCGCGGTGTCACTTGGGGGCAGTCGCAGTAATTAACGACGATATTCGCGCTGACATCTGCTGCGTCTAAATTAGTCCATGCGCCTCATCGTCTATACAAAGGGAGTGCCAGGTAGGACTGCATATCCCCAGCAATGCCAGGGGTCAGCATCTCCTCTGTGCCCACCGCCCGCCATGATTCACTCCCCTGAAGTTGTGATGACGTCATCACACCGTACCAGCGGCTGACCCCCTCCTCCGCCTCCGAAGAAAATGATCATGTGATCCCTCTGCATGCCCCAAATCCAGTTAACCCCTTCACCACCAAGTGTGCCAGGCATCCTTTTTTTTTTTAAGCCTTTCTGAATTTTCCATCCTCCCCGCATTGTAACCTAGAAGATTATTTAACCCCCGGCTGACCATGGCACTCTGGCTGCGGCTTGCTCCGTCAGATTGCTTAACCCTGTAACAAGGGAGCGCAAAGCAAAATTGGTCGAGCGGAAACGGAGAGTCGCAAATACGATTAACCTCCTAAGCGCCGAATATTAAAATCCTGACAGTCTCCTAAGGTTACAATTTATACATACGGCGCTTAGGGGGTTAATCGTAATTATGGGTTAAAGTGGACATCGCTTGTGATTACGGGGATCCAATCAACTCCTTAGGGGTTAAATAATCCAAGACGCAGAGAGGGATCATGAATAATAAATGCTGGCGGTGTCCTAAGGTTACGTTTTACACATTCATCATCTTGGATCATTTAACTCCTAAGGAGATTACTGGATCCCCATGATCACAAAATCTGTCTATTTTAACCCCTAAAAGACCAGAAGCCAACCAGAATCTGGATGCTGAACAACCTTTAAGTGAGGATTTTAACCCTCCGATGACCAAGAAGAAGCTGATGATCCGACATCACTGATGCAGCGCACGTGATTAAACAAGCTGGGCCCACGGTCACAATCTGGACGGATGGACCCCGATGTCCAGACCACCCGGGGGTCTCCTGACCCAAACTCAACAGCATAGTATGAGCCAACGAGCCGAGGTTAAGAGATCCCTGGCCAGTCCGGACATCGCGGATTGTGAATGTCAGACGTGTGAAGCTTGGAAAACAACAGTATTATTGTGTGTAAATTATCGCCACAAAGCCCCCAGGTCTGGCCGAATGTAGAAGCCATGAACCCCCAGGTCTGACTGAACGTAGACCCCATGAACCCTCAGGTCTGGCCGAATGTAGGCGCCATGAACCCCCAGGTGTGACCGAACGTAGACGCCATGAACCCCCCGGTGTGGCTGAACGTAGACACCATGAACCCCCAGGTCTGACTGAACGTAGACGCCATGAACCCCCCAGTCTGGCCGAATGTAGACGCCATGAACCCCCAGGTCTGGCCGAACGTAGACGCCATGAACCCCCAGGTCTGACTGAACGTAGACGCCATGAACCCCCCAGTCTGGCCGAATGTAGACGCCATGAACCCCCAGGTCTGGCCGAACGTAGACGCCATGAACCCCCAGGTCTGGCCGAACGTAGATGCCAATAACCCCCAGGTCTGGCTGAACGTAGACGCCATGAACCCCTAGGTTTGTCCTAACGTAGATGCCATGAACCCCCCAGTCTGGCCGAATGTAGACGCCATGAACTCTCAGGTCTGGCCAAACGTAGATGCCATGAACCCCCAGGTCTGGCCGAACGTAGACACCATGAACCCCCAAGGTCTGGCCGAATGTAGACACCATGAACCCCCAGGTGTGACCGAACGTAGACGCCATGAACCTCCCGGTGTGGCCGAACGTAGACACCATGAACCCCCAGGTCTGACTGAACGTAGACGCCATGAACCCCTAGGTTTGGCCGAACGTAGACGCCATGAACCCCCCAGTCTGGCCGAATGTAGACGCCATGAACCCCCAGGTCTGGCCGAACGTAGACGCCTTGAACCCCCTGGTCTGGCCGAACGTAGATGCCATGAACCCCCAGGTCTGGCCGAACGTAGACACCATGAACCCTCAGGTCTGGCCGAACATATACACCATGAACCCCCCCAGGTCTGGCCAAACGTACACACCATGAACCCCCAGGTCTGGCCAAACGTAGCGCCATGAACCCCCAGGTCTGACTGAACGTAGACGCCATGAACCCACAGGCCTGGCCAAATATAGACGCCATGAACCCTCAGGTCTGGCCGAACGTACACACCATGAACCCCCTGGACTGGCCGAACGTAGCGCCATGAACCCCCAGGTCTGACTGAACGTAGACGCCATGAACCCACAGGCCTTGCCGAATATAGACGCCATGAACCCTCAGGTCAGGCCGAACGTACACACCATGAACCCCCAGGTCTGGCCGAATGTAGACGCCATGAATCCCCAGGTCTGACTGAACGTAGACGCCATGAACCCCCAGGTCTGGCCGAACGTAGACGCCTTGAACCCCCTGGTCTGGCCGAACGTAGATGCCATGAACCCCCAGGTCTGGCCGAACGTAGACACCATGAACCCTCAGGTCTGGCCGAACATATACACCATGAACCCCCCCAGGTCTGGCCAAACGTACACACCATGAACCCCCAGGTCTGGCCAAACGTAGCGCCATGAACCCCCAGGTCTGACTGAACGTAGACGCCATGAACCCACAGGCCTGGCCAAATATAGACGCCATGAACCCTCAGGTCTGGCCGAACGTACACACCATGAACCCCCTGGACTGGCCGAACGTAGCGCCATGAACCCCCAGGTCTGACTGAACGTAGACGCCATGAACCCACAGGCCTTGCCGAATATAGACGCCATGAACCCTCAGGTCAGGCCGAACGTACACACCATGAACCCCCAGGTCTGGCCGAATGTAGACGCCATGAATCCCCAGGTCTGACTGAACGTAGACGCCATGAACCCCCAGGTCTGGCCGAACGTAGACGCCTTGAACCCCCTGGTCTGGCCGAACGTAGATGCCATGAACCCCCAGGTCTGGCCGAACGTAGACACCATGAACCCTCAGGTCTGGCCGAACGTAGATGCCATGAACCCCCAGGTCTGGCCGAACGTAGACGCCATGAACCCACAGGCCTGATTGAATATAGACGCCATGAACCCTCAGGTCTGGCCAAACGTACACACCATGAACCCCCAGGTCTGGCCGAATATAGACGCCATGAACCCCCCCGTGATCTGCCATCATACCGTGACTCACTGACCCCCGAGGAGCCTGCAGCCTCAAAATTTAGATTTAACATGGCCGCATCTTTCATTGAAAACTTGTTAACCCCCTGATGGCCACAAAGTCCTATCAATAAAAAAAGACCATGAGATCCAGTCTGGGCCTCAAATTAATTTAACACTTTAGCCACCAGCTGCCTCCAGAAGACAATCCCACATCCTCCCCCCATCTTGAAGACTCCTTGATATTAAGGAAGTCGTAAAGTGGCGTCAATAAACAAGAAGGTGTGAAGTGCAGGAGGGGGATCTGTCCTGACCCCAAGAGCCCAGGAAGCCTCCACAATGCTGAAATAGCCATAGACTCGGTAAAGAGAAGAACCAGAGAATACCGCTGCCGTAATCACTTTATTTTGCAGTTTGATATCATTAAACACTTGGCCCTTTTGCCTTCCGGAGCCGCTGTGTTCTCACACGGTCTAACGCTGGTGCGGAGTGAGCTGACTGGGGATCTGTCAGTGAGCTCCTCCTGACCGCAGAGGTTGTAGCTCTTCTCTGAGCTCCTCCGAGCTGGTTAGGCCGGATTCACAGATTTGTATTTCTGGGGGCAGGAGCCTATTTTCGATCTGAGTGCGATCTGACAAAACATCATCAATGTTACTCTAGGGGGGGCGGTACACAGAGCCGGTCCGAGGAAAAAAAAATCGCTGCATGCCCACGTTTCATGTGATATTTGGATCACACTCGGCCGTGTGTATCAGCGAGTGCGTAGAAATCATCGGACTGCACTTGGATGACAGCTGAGTGCAGTCTGATCTTCGCACACTGACAGAACGGAGAAGACGGAGGCATTTTTTTTTTACTCCTCGTCTCAGAGAATGGGATTCCACTATGTCTGATCACATAATCAGTCTGACGAGAAAATACTCGGTAGAGGACCACCTGCGGGTCTTCTCCCCTAAACCCGCCCTGCGTTATACCTCGCTATAGCGCAATTTTTGCCCCTGTGAGCAATTGGGGTGACATTTTTAACAAAACCCAATGGCAAAACGGATTTTTTGCCCCAAATATACATGAATTTAACTAAAAGGGGGGGAAAAAAGCTCCTCAAAAATGGACAACCCCTTTAAACACCTCCGATTTCAGGCGTTAACCCATTAGCTGCCTCAGAATTCTTTTTTTTTTTTTTAACCCCCTAACAATCGGCTCGGGAGACTTTCGGTAAACACGCCGGGCGGGTCACGTGGTGCCCCGGAGCACGCTGCGCCCCTCGCTGCCATGTGAGTTGCCGTTAACCCCTCGTCCCCCGGGGCTCCGCCGAGCAGATGGGCAGCATTGTGTGCAGTGTGCTGCCCCCACCCTCCCCTGCCGCGCACACGTGCTCGGGATCAACAGTTTGTTGCTCTCCTTCTTGACACCTTGAACTTTGTATCCCATGTTTATTATTATGATTATTATTATGTGTGTCCCCTCCCAGCACAGCGCCGGGCAGCCCCGGGGCCCCGCAGCGCTCCGCCGGCACCGAGCTCCGGGGGGATGCTGCCGCCGGGTGTTCCGCCCCCTCCCCTCCTTTTCCGTCCCCTCCTCACAATGGGAGCTCAATGCAAATCACCAGTGCGCAACTTTGCGCAAGAAGCGAGCGGCGATCCGGGCTGAAGTGCGGAGGCATCGTATGCAAATCCGCTGCTGACGTTACAGATCATGTGGGGTTCGGCGTAGAGTCCCCGCTGATCGCCGATTTCTTTTTTTTTGCTCCGCTCCCGTGCAGTGTCGGGGGGACCCGGAGAACGTTGTGTGTCGCGGCCGGCGCTCCGTCCTCCGCCGCAGGTAAGAAACTTCCGTGTGTGCACGGTGCCCGACACGTGAGCGATCCGATCCGCGGGGCAACTTCTGCCGCTCCCGCGAGTGGGTCCCGGCCGGAGGGGGCAGCGCCGGGTGGGGGAGGGGTGTCGTACCGACAGGCGGGACCCGGGAGCACGCTGCCCCCGGTCCGAGCACTCCTGAGCGGCGGTGAGAGCCGAGCTGCGCTGCTCTGTGCCGCCATAAGCGCCAGAAAATATGGCGTCCGCTTTCGATAGGGCGTTACGTAGAGGCTGCCGAGAGCTCAGCGCCGCCGCCGCCACCGGAAAGTTTACACTTGGCGGCTCGGGAGGGAGGGGGGTGACGGTGGTGAGACCCCCAAATGTCCGGAGTGTGGTGCAGGAGGCATGACGCGGTGCGGGCCCCCTCCTCCACCCCAGCGGCGGCGGCAGGGAGGAGACGAGCACACACCGCCATGGCGGCGGAGGAGACGCACAAGTGCTGGGGGAAACCGCGGCCTCCGAAACTTCACAGCCCGCAACTAGTCCGCAGGGGACCGCGGCCCTGGGCGCAACTCTTATTAACCCCTTCACGGCTTGTTTATCTCTTCTTCCCAGAGCCATAACTTTTTTAAAAAATTTTCCATCAACATAGGGGTTTTTTTTTGGGGGGGGGGGTATTTTCATTTTTATAGCAACCTTAGCTTTTTCATATGATTAACGAAGAAAAAAAAAATGCAAATCTGCCTTGCCCTGAAATAATAATATTTATTTATTTAGCACCAACATATTCTGCAGCGCTGTACCATTCAGCGTCGGGGTTAGATTCTCACACTGCTCGTCGCAATTTTGTAGTAAAGAGACTTTTTTTTGTTTTCTCAGGCCTGAAGGAGTGTAGTGTTTGGGTCAATGGAGCGGTGTGAGGTTAGGAGGCGAGCTGTAGTTCTGATCACTGACATTTAGGGTACACATGACGTCGCGATCCCCTTTTTTTGGGGGGGAGGGGGGTGCAGCAAACAAAAAGATGTCAAGTTTGACTTTTTACTTGTTATTTAACCTATACAATAAAAAAAAGTTAACATTTTTAGAGATCAGACCTTTATGGTTGTGGCAATCCCAAATGTTTTTAATTTTTAATGTGTGGTCGCTTGTTTGCAAATGCCGGCTGTACACACAGCCGGGTCCTGCCCTGTAGGGATCCATCATGGCCCTTCAGCCGGCTCCACACTCCCCGACCTGCCCCATAACGGATTCATAAGTCATGGATTATATAGGTGCATATTACACAGCAGGTGGGGGGGGGTGTAAACTTTAGAAACCCTGCGGCTTCACAGTCCAATTTTGATGCTATGGATGCAGAGGTCTTATGCGTAAAGTCAGTGATCATCAATGGTGCAAACATGTCTCAGTATTATATATATATATATATATATTTATTATAATATAGTTTTTGGCAAAGCCAGCTTACCGCTTTGAAGAAACCGGAATACATCCAACCTGTGTGTGTGTGTGTGTGTGTATATATATATATATTTTATTATTATTTTTTTATTTATGTTGTCAAGTGGCATATCCACCATAAGTCTGAGACCTCTCGGAAACGTTCCATATAAGTTGTAGACTTGCGCCGAATATATGGCGGCCATTTTTTTGCGAAATTGCATGCTCCTTAGTCATGGTCGGTCCCAATAATAACCCACACTACTATAATACCAGTACTTGCTGAAAATTCGGAGCATCTTGTTCTGCCTGAGCCCCTTCCATATTCCTGCCATGGCTATCTCTTCCTCCCTCCGGCCCCCCAGCTCAGTGCCTCCCTATTGTTACCCCTCCTGGCCTGTCTGATCAGCAGTTGGACCCCCGCTGCGAGCACTGGGGGGTGATATATTTTAGTTTACCCTCTCTCCAGTAATGAATGAGATGAGTGTAGGAAGTGCAGGAGTGATTTTCTGTGATGCTGCTCCACCTGATTACATTGCTTCAAAGTTGTTAGGGGGGCACTGTGGTAGTCAAGTGCTTCCTGGGGGCTTTTGTCTGCCGAGTGCTGAGCGGTGGGAATCCGGGGCTTGGATTTGTCACAGTTTTAAATCAGTTAACTGGATATAATAGGATAATGCAAATGTATAATGCGTCGATCCTGTCTCTTTAAATGTATATCCTTGCATCCCGATTAGAATCTAAAGGCCCCCGTCCATCAAAAATGGCGCCATGTCATCAAAGCCTGGCTGTACTCCAATCACGCCTTAGTTAAATGTTGCACCGTAATGGTAAATTTGCAGCAAGTTACACCAGTGCCACTTTATACACTTCCCGATGTCCCATAAAAGCCGGAGGTCGGAGTGTTAAATGTCTCACGTCACCGCCGAATCTTCGCTCGAATTGCCTTTTTATGCCTGTTAATTAGTAAACGTCCCAATATTAGAGAGCGATACCTGTGTGCCAAATGTCACACGTTAATGTAGAATTCTGCACAAATTGCGACTTTTTCTGCATGTAAAATATTAACAACGTCGATGTATTCCTAATGCCGCCGAGACCTCTATAGAATCTGCAACTTTTGTTCGACTTTGTTAGCGATGCATATGTATACGTCACACCAATCCAATATTCTAATTCCCTTGCTATTTTTATGTTATGGCGTAAAATCCTCCTAAATATGGCGCAGGCATTTAGCAGGAAACCGCACATTTTTGTGCGTAAACACAATGATGGTGTATCAGTAAGGTCATTTATTTGCCTACGATTCCTATTCGCATGTCTTGCAAATCTGCGTCCGCAGAAAAAAAAAATTGATAACTCGTTTGCTCACCATCCATAAAACATGCCATGTCCAACTATCATTTTCATAGTCACATTCACTCGCATGAACGGGACTGGGCCAGAGTAGGACAATCCTCTGATTTTTTTCTTTTAATCTTTTTTTTTTTTAAATATTTTTTTTAATTTTGTGAACCATTGGTTCAAGCGAAAAGACTTCTGACTAGGGCTTTAGACTATAAAAGTTACTCAAGCTTTCAACAGAACCGCACATGGAAGTATGAATAAGGTTGTGTTGACACTTTCGAGATGCGCAGTCCGAGTGCGGCCCATTATGTCCTGACCAACATTGGCTCTTTTGACCCGAATTTAACATCTTCATCTACCTATGAGCCTGCTGAGTTGGGGTGACAGGAAAGATCTGCAGCAGGACCGGACGTTGTGGTCTGTACTTGGCTGTGCCTGTCGACAGTATGAAACAGGCCTAAGGCCTAGAAATAATTTGGCCGCCTAGCTATCCCAGACTTGTAAGAGGTAAATCTCTGTAGTTACACCGTGGTCAGGAAAAGAAGGCTGTATTGTAGGTAGACGTAGCACTCAGGGCCCAGAAAAGCTGGGTGACACTTGTGGACACACTAGTTGTCACCTAGTTTCCCTAGAAACACATGGACAAAATGAGGAAACATGTAGGCCGAGACCAGATTTGACAAATATTCTGCTGCGATTTGTGTCCCGGGATGAATTCTCCCATTATATACTGAGGTGAAAATCTGTGACATTTTCAACAGACTTGCTTCTTGAAGAATTAATTTGTGTTCTTCGGATTGTGTTTTTAGTCGTGGTGCCTAATTTGGAATTTACAGTGGATTAATGGGGTTGTCCAGGTTTGAGGAGACAGTTTCTGAATCCTTACAGTGTGCGCTTCGCACTCTGTCGGGGTTCTCTGGTGGCGAGAGCGGACGGTCTAGTGACCGCATTAATGCGATTTTTAATTTTTTATTTTTTTTTAAACTTGCTTCCGGCACATGCTAACTAGATGTGCGCAGCCTTGCCGAGCACATCTAGTCAGTACGTGACCGCATGTATGCAAATCGGAGAATACTGACTGTGCACGCTGTAAAGATTCAGACTTTAATATGGACAACCCCTTTAAGTCTCTATGTAGAAGGCAGAGGTGGGAGAAAAGAACTGAAAAAAATATATACTTCTGTCAAAACTTTAGCCCTTCCTTGTGTTGACCAGGCAGCAGTGCCTGTAATAATATGTATGTATGTATGTATGTATGTATGTATGTATGTATGTATGTATGTATGTATGTATGTATGTATGTATGTATGTATGTATGTATGTATGTATGTATGTATGTATGTATGTATGTATGTATGTATGTATGTATGTATGTATGTCTAACTCCAAGTTGTCTAACTCCAAGTAAATCAAACTTCTGTGGAATCAAACTGTCCACTTAGGAAACATCACAGAACACCAGTATTGGCAAATTTGCCACTGACGCCCTGTTCTCTTCACAGATGATAGCAGGTTCACACTGAGAACATGTGAGACGTGACAGAGTCTGGAGATGTCGTGGAGAGCGATCTGCTGCCTGCAGCATCCTTCAGAATGACAGGTTTGGCAGTGGGTCAGTAATGGTGTGGGGTGGCATTTCTTTGGAGGGCCGCACAGCCCTCCATGTGCTCACCAGAGGTAGCCTGACTGCCATTAGGTACCGAGATGAGATCCTCAGACCTCTTGTAATACCATATGCTGGTGCGATTGGCCCTGGGTTCCTCCTAATGCAGGACAATGCCAGACCTCATGTGGCTGGAGTGTGTCAGCAGTTCCTGCAAGATGAAGGCATTGAAGCTATGGACTGGCCCGCCCGTTCCCCAGACCTGAATCAGATTGAGCACATCTGGGACATCATGTCTCGCTCCATCCACCAACGTCCTGTTGCACCACAGACAGTCCAGGAGTTGGCAGAAGCTTTAGTCCAGGTCTGGGAGGAGAGACCATCCGTTGCCTCATCAGGAGCATGCCCAGGCATTGTATAGTAGAGGGGGTCATACAGGCACGTGGAGGCCACGCACACTACTGAGCATCTTTTTCTGGTCATGAGGCATTTCCACTGAAGTTGGATCAGCCTTGATTTTCCACTTTGATTTTGAGTATCATTCCAAATCCAGACCTCCATGGGATATTCATTTGCCAATCCTGGTGTTCTGTAGCAAATGCCAAGCATCCTGCACGGTGTTGGGCTGTAAACACAACCCCCATCTGTGGACGTCGAGCCATCAGACCATCCTCATGGAGTCGGTTTCTAACCGTTTGTGCAGACACATGCACATTTGTGGCCTGCTGGAGGTCATTTTGCAGTGCTCTGGCAGTTCTCCTGTTCCTCCTTGCACAAAGGCATAGATGGTGGTCCTGCTGCTGGGTTGTTGCCCTCCTACGGCCCCCTCCACGTCTCCTGGTGTACTGGCCTGTCTCCTGGTAGCTCTTCCAGCCTCTGGACACTACGCTGACAGACACTGCAAACCTTGCCGCAGCTCGCAATGATGTGCCATCCTGGATGAGCTGCACTACCTGAGCCACTTGTGTGGGCTGTAGAGTCCGTCTCGTGCTACCACGAGTGTGAAAGCACAACCAACATTCAAGTGACCAAAATATGAACCAGAAACCATTGTACTGAGATTTGGTCTGTGGTCCCCACCTGCAGAACCACTCCTTTATTGAGGGTGTCTTGATAATTGCCAATAATTTCCATCTGTTGTCTATTCCATTTGCACAACAGCATGTGAAATTGATTCTCAAACAGTGTTGCTTCCTAAGTGGACAGTTTGATTTCACAGAGGTTTGATTTATTTGGAGTTATATTCTGCTTAAGTGTTCCCTTTATTGTTTTGATATATAACTTCATAGTAATTTATGGCAGTGAAAAATTGCAAATTGTCTCAAATTTGGGGCTCAGATGCAATGATAAATGGTTTTTCATAAAGTCTGGTGACCAACTTCTCCTATGGAATGTTGAATCACTGCAGAACAGATTTTGTGGAGGAAAAAAAAAGCACACAAAGATGGACGCTAATCATGGATTTCACTGTGAATAGCGAAACAAGTAGGGCTGTTGGCTTTACAATGGCAGCCATAGTGTACACATGGTTAATGGAGGCTCCAGTCTGTCCAGCCTTGGGCCCTACTGTAGATGTCTGATAAAACCACACTCAGACCTTTGTAGAACATCCTGTCCATGATGCAGGATGTGGTCAGTTTATGTATAAACCGTTCGTACCTTCTCGCCGTACAACGATGGACCCTAAATAGACCATATACATAGTGTAGGTCCCGGCCACACAAAGCTGACCGCTATGGAGGTGCTGCTTTACATGCCTGGATCCGTTCTGTTATCGCAGACTCGTAGACCAGGTTAGACTCAAGATATTTGCTGTGATAAGTCAGTCGTTAACTCATCGCAAAACTATTTTTGTGGTTAGTAAAGTTTTAGTTCCCAGTATAGAGAATCTGGCAGACAGATCTAACCTCACGTGAAAGTCTTCCTGCTCGCGTCTTGGCCTGCCTGGCATGGGGTGAAGAAAGAAATAAAGCAAATTTTCACTAGATCGGTGGAAATTATATTGCTGTTGGAACAGTTCAGATTTTGGGTGGTTTGCCGCCTTAGCTTGACTGAGTTATGGAAAGCTATAGTACGAAGGTCCTTTTATAGAGTGGAAAATCTGTACTATGAAGCGGTATCTCAAGGTGGAGTGTCACTACCAGTTTGGTAAAATATTATCGCGAGGGGTTGTAGAATCCAAATGTCCATTAGAAGTAGTTTCTTCATCGAAAGGCTGGAAAAAATAAAAACTCTTCCAAAACGTTGGGAAACAAAAAGCTCCCCAAAGGATGAGCGTTTCCTAAAACCGTTTCTATTAGAAAAATTGTCGTTTTTTTACCACCACAAAACCTATACACAGTTTTATTTTTCTCTCTGGGTTCCAATGACGTGAGTAGGAAATACATGGATTGAAAATGAGGCCTCATTCACACATCGGTGTTTGTATGCCAAAACCAAGATTGAAACTTAGAGAAAAATTATAATTGAATGATTGACACCTGTTCTGTTTCTTGGAGACACTCTTGGTTTTGTCATAGAAATACTGATGTATGAGTAAAGCCTAAGATCCCCTTTGAATGACAGACTTGTATTGGTCCAGCTTCTTCTCAGATGAGCCTGTGCTGTTGGAAGTCCATGGACATGGTTGGCCTTCAACACTTTGGACTTTTTCAGGTTTTATCCAGATAGGCTATTCTTGAACATTAAAGCTGTCCGTGTAGACTAAAGGCCCTCAAACACATCTGACTAATGTTGGCTGAACACGCTGATAGAAGGATTTGGCCTACTGACGGTTGGGGGAGAAAACTATCTTACACTTGTCCAATTTCAGACTGCTGATCACATTGTCTTCCTTAAGATAAGCCATTGGCCGACCTGTCAGTGGTTTTATCATAAAGGAGCACTCAAACGGCCAAAATATAATTCGGCAGTCAGCTATATGATGTGTATGGCCGGCCCAAGAACAGAAAGACCTTTCACTCTCCTAAAAATAAAATCCGAAAATTTTGGTCTTCTATACCTTTTGACTTGTTCTCGTCTGTTTTTATTTATTTTTTTTGTCTTGTGAGCATTGTTTGGAATGCTTAAAAAAAAAAAAAAATCACTTGATTTATACCAAGTCATCCAACCCACAAGGTACAGATGGATGTAGTCAACAAGTCCTTGGCTAGTTGTTGATGAAACGGGTTTTGATTTATGGTGGAAAGTTCAGGAAGTTGTAGAAGGTAGCCCATTTTGGACTAAAGGAGTCTTTTAGGGCCTGGTCAAGAGCTGCCTTTTGTGGAAGCCCTTATGAAAAAGTCATCAGCCACAAAAAGTCCAAGTTGGTGCCAACAATAGCGGGTCAATTTTAATCTTTCACCATCACAAATTTAGATGCTTCCGGTGGTTGACGATCCATTGTGGAGTATTCCTGAAGAAGAGGTCAAGAAGGTTAAAGTATTTTGAACTCAAGGGTCAAATCCTTCTGGTTGGTTTGTGGTAATTTTTGGAAATTGTCCAGTGTTTGTTTTTAATGTCCCTCCCTTTGGATTTCGTGTAGATTCTTTTAAGGGCCTTTAACCAACCAAAGTCTCTATGGATTGTGCTTAACTTCTGTAGTCCTGAGTTTGGGACCAATAATAACTCTCTCAGTTGCGTTCTCCTCAGGCTTTTTCTGACGTTAAATTACGAGGCTCCGGCACTGCAGTGACTTATTAGATTCTGGGCACATAGCACAGTTGGAGCTGTGGGAAGTTGATGCTGCAGTGTTTGTCAGCGAATAGACATGATGGGCAACAGAGAGGCTGGGAGTTTAAAGTGATATTAAAAAGTACGGTAACCTGTTTGAAGCATTTTATGCTCCCTGTAAGACCGATATTATATGATTAAATCAAGATCCTGTTTTAACTACTTTTTGGCCAACCATATGTTTATATCTTGCAAAATTATTGGCTTTTTCTCGTTGGGCATGTCCATACAGATTGACAAGCTGGTTGCCCGTATTGCTGTAATTACTAAAGGCAGAAGAAAGCTTGTCAACGAGATCACTGATCCGGGCACACACCAAAACAATGTATGGACAATGGCATCAGCTATTCATTGACAATACTCTTATGGACTTCAGCTGTCCGCTGAAGGGCTTGCCTGTCGCATGCCGACCCAGCTGCCCTCCAGAAGTTACGGGATCAGGTTCATGTTGGCTTTCGAGGTCCGTCTGGACCGGATCTGACTATTGCATGGTCAGCCATCGTAATTGACTATATTGAACCTTTTAGGATTTGATATTACGGGAACCAACTTCTTAAGATCAAGACGTGTTAGGTCAAACCATAGATTATAGTTTTTAAAAGGGGTTGTGTGATTGGAAAATTTGCAACCATATTTTCTCATCTATCATGGCTGCAATTCTTGGCTTGACTCTTCTTCTCGTGACCCAAACTGACAGCACTGACGCCTATTGATTCGGAGGTGAACCAACAACCGCAATACAGTCTTTGGTATCCAGGAGTAAGGGAAGGTTCACTTCTGAGTCCATTCATGCATTTTAAATATCAGGATGAATACTAGTTTGGTCCACTGTAGGGAAAGTTTACACACATTGTTAATTCTGGAGATTGTATGGGTTTGTGCATGAATTATCCTCAGTGGATTACATTTGGACAAATCTCATCCACGTGCTTCACTCTTCATGGAAAATGTTGTGTTGAATTTTTGGGGACTTGTCGCAAATCAATTTATGATACAGATCTCCACACCCCCCTGCCCCATTTCTGTGTAAAATCTCGACAGATATTCCGTCCTGTGTGAATTTACCTTAACCGTGCTCCAGGCCGAGCATGAGTATAATTTTTCAGTGTGGAAAGAGGAATAGGTTAGACTTTTAATTTCTCGTAGGAAGTGATGGGTCACGTTGAAATCCAATATGTCCGATACTGTCCTCCCAACATCTGCCCTGAAACAGACAAATACACTTCTCCAAAATCGATGAGCTCTGCGTCTACCTTTATCTATCATCTGAGGCTTAGCCAAAGGGAGATGGATCCATAGGCTGAAGGCTTGTGACTCACTGACCATGAAGGGCTCCAAAATGTCCCAACGATGCTTATAAGAGTGCAAACTCCTCACTAAAAAACATTATATACTGTCAAAGTTGAGAGAAGATGAACATTTTGAGTGCGTTTAGTTTTAATATTTGGCACAGAAGCTTTGCGTTAGTCTTGGAGTTTGAAAATAAAAAAAAACGAAAAATTTAAATTTTTCACGTTTTTTTTTTTTAACCCTTATTTATTTTGATTAAAGTGGAATTAAAATGTCTCAGTGCTGAAATGACTTGTGTATTACAGCCAGGATATTCATATAAATGAAATCTCGGAATTCCGCGCTATTGTAGTGAACGCGTCTGGAGTCCCTGACTGCTGAACCCGGTTTCGGCTATTATCTGCGGCCTCTGTTCTGTGGAAGGTGTGAATGGAAAGCAGCAGTTGTTATGATTGTTGATACGATGATTGTATCAGACGTCTCTATTTATTCTTATGTAAACTGGGTATTGCCGGAGACGCGATCCTGTAATCTGTTAAACAATTCCCCCCGTCGCTCGCTGTAAGTGGCTTTATGAAAAGCAATTTGCACCGTAACATTTTAGAGGGGATGCCGCGCGCGATGATGGGTCCTTACAGTGTTTTGTAAGGTGTTTATATCAAAGCGATGATTAGAGGGTAAAGTGGAGGGCCGGGACCACGTATTGTAAAATACACGTTATATTAACCCCTTCTCCGTCAGGGGTGAGGACAGACGCCACGTGCGAATATTCACCTGGAAACCACAAAAGTGACTCTTGTGCTACTGGTAGGATGACCTGCCCAGGTCCTGAAGGTGGTGGAGGTCCTGATAATTACTGGCAAACCAGTTTGTAATGATTAAAAGGCACACACCCCTTAAAGGGGTAAAGAATTAGAAACACTTGGCTGATTTTATTTATTTTTTTTTCTCCCAATTTTTCTCAACCCCCTTTAAATTTCAGTCTGCGGCATCTTGTCTATTTTTGTATTTGGGACCAAAATAAGCTGTAATACCTGGAAAAGCTAATGGCGAAGTGATGCTGTTTTAGGATAAATGCAGATCCTTTTTGGACTTCCCCTTTAAATCGTGACACTTGCCTTTAAAATATGTAGGTTTTTAAAATCTGGTGTTCTCCTGAATCCGGCGATGTTTTTCTTTTGTTCCTGCGCCTCTCCGTTCCTTAGAGACGGCCCACCTCATCCTTTATATAAATGTTACCAAGTGGGTGTGGCTCTCTTCTGTGGGCATTTTTTGGGTGCACGCCCAGTTGGCTAATACAATTAGTTTTATGTACAGGGAAGAGGAGGCCGTATCTTGGGAACGGAGAGGAGCAGGAATAAAAGAAAAACATCGCTGGATTCTGGAGAATAGTGGTGTTTACACCAGGTAAATAAATTATATGGCAAATTACAGGTTTCTGCTTAAATGTTGCAATCTGTGAATCCATTGCCATCTGGGTCCCATATCCACTCCCTCCAGAGTCTGCCGAGCCACAGGTGATTGTGGATCTGTGATGACCGTCTGCTAGGCCTCATCTGCCACTGCACCATTTGGAGAAATAATTTTAATATTCTGTAGCTTAGAAACAAGTCTGAGCAAAATTATACCAATCGGTCTGCCGTGATTGGTACTACAAGGTGCTTCGTTATGAAATATGGCGGACGTTCATGTTTCTGTATGTAGATGCTCAGTCCAGTATGGTGGGCCCTATTATGGGTTAGGTACAGAATGGAGATTGTTGTTTTAAAAGGATTCTGGTGTTACTGATCTGATAATTCAGGATTGAAAAGACTAACGGGACATTCAGACCATTGGATATCGGGTTAATGGAGGAGGTGCACGGTTTATAGGAAATAATTGCAGAAACGCACAGATGTGTAGGAAGCTGCTGGCAATGAGAATACCTATGGAGCGTAGACAACCTTTCCCCTAGGTGGGAGGACTTCCTGTCTTGGAAGAGGCTCGGTTGAGCGCTCCTTCGAGCTCTGCTCAGTCTTGCATGTCTCTGCAGCGCCATTAGGGAAAGGCTGGCCTGGAGCAAGGAAAGGCCTTGGGAGACGTCGCTGTAAAGTAGAGCAGTCGTGATAATTCTGGCCGTCGTGTTTATTCTTCTTACGGCAGAAGAGGAGCGACGGAGAAATGACGATAATGTACATGGGTGCTATATAGAGCCACCATGAGTCCGTATACGGCCACATGTATACATAAAATATACGCATGTGTACAGATATAGAAGTGAATGTTCATCTGCTAACTTTCGTGTCTGTATATATTATGTCGATATCGAATATATTTAATATGCTAGTGTATATAATAATTTTTTTCTGTGTGTGTATATATATATGTATGTGTGTGTGTGTGTGTGTGTGTGTGTATATATATATATATATATATATATATATATATATATATATATATATATATATATATGCTATTGAACCCGTTCTATGCCCAGGTGGTGAGCATTTATATTGGTATATGGTCACCATCCTGGTATGTGCTGCTCCATCCTGCGTCACCATCCTGTCATGTGCTCCCATCCTGCGCCCCCATCCTGTGATATGCTGCTCCATCCTACACCCCCATCCTGTCATGTGTGTGCGCCCCCATTCTGTCATGTGCTGCTCCCATCCTGTGCCCCCATTGTCATGTGCTGCTCCCATCCTGTGCCCCCATTCTGTCAGGTGCTGCTCCCATTGTCATGTGCTCCCATCCTGCACCCCCATCCTGTCATGTGTGCGCCCCCGTTCTGTCATGTGCTGCCATCGTGCGCAATCATTCTGTCATGTGCTGCTCCCATCCTGCGCCCCCATTCTGTCATGTGGTGCTCCCATCCTGTGCCCCCATTCTGTCATGTGCTGCTCCCATCCTGTGCCCCCATTCTGTTGTAATGTGCTGCACCCATTCTGCCTGTTCCTGTTTCCATTCTGCCATATGTTGCTCTCATCTTTCTCTCTCCGGCTCTACTGCCCGAGTGCGGCTGTGCTGAGTGCGGGCGGCTGTGCGTGGCTGTGCTGAGTGCGGGCGGCTGTGCGTGGCTGTGCTGAGTGCGGGCGGCTGTGCGTGGCTGTGCTGAGTGCGGGCGGCTGTGCGTGGCTGTGCTGAGTGCGGGCGGCTGTGCTGAGTGCCGAGTGCTGGGGGCCTGAGCAAGCGGGGACACCGGCGCGCTGTGGGGGTCAGGTGCTGGAGTCGCCGCTAGCTCAGGCCCCCGGCACTTGCTATATTTACCTGTCCCCCGTTCCACTGCTGCGCGCCTCTCTGTCTTCCGGGGTCCTCTGCCTGTGACTATTCAGTCAGAGGGCGGCGCGCATTAAGCGCGTCATCGCGCCCTCTGAACTGAACGTCGCAGGCAGAGGAGGAGGTGGAGGACGGAGTAGCACTCATCGGTGGAACGGAGGACAGGTAAATATTGCATACTCACCCTCCTGGCTCGTCCCTGCTTCTCCGTTGGAGATCGCGGTGTGCGTTCAGTGCTTACGCACACCACGATCTCCTGGGAGCGTCACTCTGTGGGGTCCAGACTGCGCCGGCGCTTGCGCAGTCTATAAAGGCTTCGGACAGAGTGACGCTCCCAGCGTTATATTATAGATTATATATATATATATATATATATATATATATATATATATATATATATATATATATATATATATATATATATATATATATATATATATATATATATATATATATATATATATATTTTAGTACAGACCAAAAGTTTGGACACACCTTCTCATTTAAAGATTTTTCTGTATTTTCATGACTATGAAAATTGTACATTCACACTGAAGGCATCAAAACTATGAATTAACACATGTGGAATTATATACTTAACAAAAAAGTGTGAAACAACTGAAAATATGTCTTATATTCTAGGTTCTTCAAAGTAGCCACCTTTTGCTTTGATGACTGCTTTACACACTCTTGGCATTCTCTTGATGAGCTTCAAGAGGTAGTCACTGGGAATGGTCTTCCAACAATCTTGAAGGAGTTCCCAGAGATGCTTAGCACTTGTTGGCCCTTTTGCCTTCACTCTGCGGTCCAGCTCACCCCAAACCATCTCGATTGGGTTCAGGTCTGGTGACTGTGGAGGCCAGGTCATCTGGCGTAGCACCCCATCACTCTCCTTCTTGGTCAAATAGCCCTTACACAGCCTGGAGGTGTGTTTGGAGTCATTGTCCTGCTGAAAAAATAAATGCTGGTCCAACTAAACGCAAACCGGATGGAATAGCATGCCGCTGCAAGATGCTGTGGTAGCCATGCTGGTTCAGTATGCCTTCAATTTTGAATAAATCCCCAACAGTGTCACCAGCAAAGCACCCCCACACCATCACACCTCCTCCTCCATGCTTCACGGTGGGAACCAGGCATGTAGAGTCCATCCGTTCACCTTTTCTGCGTCGCACAAAGACACAGTGGTGGGAACCAAAGATCTCAAATTTGGACTCATCAGACCAAAGCACAGATTTCCACCGGTATAATGTCCATTCCTTGTGTTCTTTAGCCCAAACAAGTCTCTTCTGCTTGTTGCCTGTCCTTAGCAGTGGTTTCCTAGCAGCTATTTTACCATGAAGGCCTGTTGCACAAAGTCTCCTCTTAAGGGTATGTGCACACGTATTTCTGAGGTCTGCGGATTTTTCCGCAGCCGATTTGTGAAAACCGCAGGTAAAAGGCACTGCTTTTTCCCTGCGGATTTACCGTGGTTTTTGTGCGGATTCCACTGCGGTTTTCTATTATGGAGCAGGTGTAAAACCGATGTGGATTCCGCACAAAGAATTGACATGCTGCGGAATGTAAACCGCTGCGTTTCCGCGCGTTTCTTTTTCTGCAGCATATGCACTGAGGATTGCGTTTCCCATAGTGCGGCCGCACGCTCCGCTCTGGAGTGCCGGTGCCAGAGCTTGGTTTTAACCTGCGAGACTCTGCCGTATCTCGCTGTGTGTGATCCCGGCCTAATACAAATTCTAACAGTCTATCCAGTAGGACTATCAGCTGTGTATCCACCAGACTTCTGCACAACACAACTGATGGTCTCAACCCCATTTAGGGTATGTGTCCATGTTCAGGATTGCATCAGGATTTGGTCAGGATTTTACGCAGGTAAAATCCTGACCAAATCTGCATCTGAGGTCCCTGGCAGGTCACCTGCGTTGTTCTTGCATTGTTTCAGCATTGTAAGGACATGCTGCGTTCTGAAAAGACGCACCGCATGCCCGTTTCCACGGGTTTGCCGCATGCGTCTTTTAATGCATAGTGAAGACGGGATTTCATGAAATCCCTTCCACTATGCTGTAATATCTGGACGCTGCGTGTTTGACGCTGCGTGTTCGACACTGCGGCTCTACGCAGCGTTTCCTGAACGTGGAAACATACCCTTATGAGGAAGAAATTCCACTTACGGTATTAAACCTGACAGGGCACACCTGTGAAGTGAAAACCATTCCCGGTGATTACCTCTTGAAGCTCATCAAGAGAATGCCAAGAGTGTGCAAAGCAGTCATCAAAGCAAAAGGTGGCTACTTTGAAGAAAATAGAATATAAGACATAATGTCAGTTGTTTCACACTTTTTTGTTAAAGGGAACCTATCACCCCGTTTTTTTCGGTATGAGATAAAAATACTGTTAAATAGGGCCTGAGCTGTGCATTACAATAGTGTAGTTTGTGGACCCCGATTCCCCACCTATGCTGCCGAAATACGTTACCAAAGTAGTCATTTTCGCCTGTCAATCAGGCTGGTCAGGTCAGATGGGCGTGGTGTCTTCCCCCAGATCTTGCGTAGTTTTCCGTTGGTGGCGTAGTGGTGTGCGCATGTCCAAGGTCCCCAATCCTGCACGGGGTGTGAAAATAGCAGCGATGTCCGTTATTCCATTGGTGGTCGGTGGGCGCGGCCATCTTCCTTTGGCCGCGCGTGCGCAGAAGCGGCGCTCTGCTGGCCGCGGCTTCAGGAAAATGGCCGCGGGATGCCGCGCGTGCGCAGATGGAGATCGCGGCGGCCATTTTCCTGAAGCCGCGGCCAGCAGAGCGCCGCTTCTGCGCACGCGCGGCCAAAGGAAGATGGCCGCGCCCACCGACCACCAATGGAATAACGGACATCGCTGCTATTTTCACCCCCCCCGTGCAGGATTGGGGACCTTGGACATGCGCACACCACTACGCCACCAACGGAAAACTACGCAATATCTGGGGGAAGAAGCCACGCCCATCCGACCTGACCAGCCTGATTGACAGGCGAAAATGACTACTTTGGTAACGTATTTCGGCAGCATAGGTGGGGAATCGGGGTCCTCAAACTACACTATTGTAATGCACAGCTCAGGCCCTATTTAACAGTATTTTTATCTCATACCGAAAAAAACGGGGTGATAGGTTCCCTTTAAGTATATAATTCCACATGTGTTAACTCATAGTTTTGATGCCTTCAGTGTGAATTTACAATTTTCATAGTCCTGAAAATACAGAATGATCTTTAAATGAGAAGATGTGTCCAAACTTTTGGTCTGTACTGTGTGTGTGTGTATGTGTATATATATATATATATATATATATTCACGCATGCACAATCATTCATTGGCGTTGGGCCCTAAGCACATTCATCAGGCAGTGTTGAATTTTTGTTTTCACTCAATAATGGTGCCGGTGCAGATCATATACTGCAAAATCCTAATCCGCCCGACTGTTTCTAAACCAATATGAACATTCGTTACTCGGTCGCCTTTGTTCAAAATAAATGATCGTTCTTTTCACCAATCCAGGCAACGATCGATCATTATGGTAAAAAGCAGCCATTTTATACGACTTTTGGTATTGGGCTTCTTTTACACTTGCGGTGTTTTTTGTGGGTTGTACTGCCGTAATTTTCACGGTCTGCCGCAAAAATCTTGCGGATCGACGTTTTTCTGGTTTTGAATAGTAGGGGGGGGGGGGAAAAGGCCTTCCGTTAAATACCTTCTTTATGGTGCACCGCAAAGACAAGCTTCCGTTGTTTTTGATTTTCAATGGGGGCCGTGTCCATAAGCCTTGAAAAATATCGATCAAGCTCGATATTTTTTCACGGCCGTAAATACGGCGTAGCAACGAATTTTTGGGGCCCCATAAAAATCTATTGGGGCCACAAAACACGGCAAGTATAAAAGAAGCCTGATATGTATAACCTCCTTATGACTTGGTGCTCACAATTTAAGGCATTCAGTGGGGCCCAGCATGTCGCTGTTATGGGCCGTAGTGCGCCACCCCTGTCATTCCTATATGGGCCCCATATACAGCCATCTGCATGAGGCCTAACATGATGCTTCTAGACAGGCAGACCCTTCGGTAATGTCCCTTTATGATGTGTCCTAAATTGTTCAGAGCCCTTTGTGATCCTATTTCTATGAAGCATGCGGCGGGGCTGGCCGGGCGTTGCGCTGGGAGCGCTGCCGCTGGTTACATGGTACATTTCTTTACTGGAATTCTTGGCCTCATCTGTGCTGAGGATGATTTTTTTTTTTGCTCAATATAGAACAAGCCTGGCTTTGCTCATCTTTGTGGGATGTTGCTTCTCCCCTGCCAGCACTGACGTCACGAGATCTTCATGAGTCATTACCTCATTTTTACATGCTGTCTCCGTTCTATATGTGTCTAAGCTGGAGACCAACAAATATGGCTGCCATCACTGCCTTCTCATGGATTGAAATTCCGCTTTCCCATAATCCAGAATGACACGTTTTTTTCTGCAGAAATACAGGAGAGGATGGGGGGGTCTTAATAATGATGTTGTCTGAGGAGATAGTAGGAGATAAAAACCATTACATAAAAAATATACATCTTGTCTTGACTTGTGCCCACAGGAGACACGCCAAATAATTGCCTGATTTATTTTTTTTGCATTTCCCCACTCAAGTGAATGGGAAACTTGTTGCAGGTGGGTTTGGAGCATTTTTCAACATGGGCCTTCCCTCATATGATGTGGCTGTTCGAGAGCCCATAATCTTGGTCCATTTTCTACATCTCAGATCCATGTAAGATCTGTGTTTAAGGGTCTTAAAATAATCTTTTTTTTTTTTTTTTTTTTTTTTTTTTTAACGTGGTAAAAATGCCGCTGTTCTCCTGAACCTGGCTATGTTTTTCTTTTGTTCCTGCGCCTCTTCGTTCCTTAGCGATGTCCTCCTCTTCCTGGCATATGAATCTAGAGCCGAGTGGGTTTGCTTGATAAACCTTTGTGGGTGTATTAATGAAGACCACACCCGCTTGGCTAGAGACTAAAATTATACACAGAAAAGATGGGGCTGTATCTCAGGACTGAAGAAGCACAGGAACAAAAGAAAAACCACATCGGACTCGGTAGAACAGCGGTTTTACACCAGATTAAACAATTACCTATTTATTGTTATTTATTTATATAGCACCATTAATTCCATGGTGCTGTACATGTGAAAAGGGGTTACATCCAGGGTTATAGATATCGTTATCAGTAAACAAATTTACAATGACAGACTGGTACAGAGGGGAGAGGACCCTCTCCTGGAAGAGACAGGAGGTCGGTGTGCTGCAGCTCTGGCGGTGGCGACGCGGCAGCTCGGGTGGTTGGTGAGGTGGAAGAATGGTTATTGCAGGCTGTAGGCTTTCCTGAAGAGAAAGAGGGTTTTCAGGTTCCGTCTGAAGGATCCGAGGGTGGTGGATAACCGGACGTGTTGAGGCTTGGAATTCCAGAGGATGGGGGGTATTAGGGAGAAATCTTGGAGGCGGTTGTGTGAGGAAGGGTACCGTCACACAGTACCATTTACATCGCTACGACGGCACGATTCGTGACGTCGCAGCGTCGTATGATTATCGCTCCAGCGTCGTAGACTGCGGTCACACATTGCAATCACGGCGCTGGAGCGATGCCGAAGTCCCCAGGTAACCAGGGTAAACATCGGGTTACTAAGCGCAGGGCTGCACTTAGTAACCCGATGTTTACCGTGGTTACCAGCGTAAAAGTAAAAAAAACCAAACAGTACATACTCACCATCTGATGTCCGTCAGGTCCCTTGCCGTCTGCTTCCTGCTCTGACTGAGATCCGGCCGTACAGTGAGAGCAGAGCGCAGCGGCGACGTCACCGCTGTGATCTGCTCTCACTTTCCGGCCGGCAGACAGTCAGAGCGGAAAGCAGACTGCAAGGGACCTGACGGACATCAGATGGTGTGTATGTACTGTTTGTTTTTTTTTACTTTTACGCTGGTAACCACAGTAAACATCGGGTTACTAAGCGCGGCCCTGCGCTTAGTAACCCGATGTTTACCCTGGTTACCAGCGAACGCATCACTGGATCGCTGTCACACACAACGATCCAGCGATGACAGCGGGAGATCCAGCGACGAAAGAAAGTTTCAAACGATGTGCTACGACGTACGATTCTCAGCTGGGTGCCTGATCGCAGTAGCGTGTCAGACACTGCGAGATCGTAACGATATCGCTAGAACGTCACGAATCGTGCCGTCGTAGCGATAAAAATGCCACTGTGTGACGGTACCCGAACTAATAAGTGTGGAGGAGAGTAGGAGGTCTTGGGAGGATCAAAGATTACGTGAGGGAAGATAGTGGGAGATTAGTTCAGAGGTATAGGGAGGGGACAGGTTGTGGATGGCTTTGTAGATCAGTGTAAGGCCTCTTTCACATTTCCGTCTTTTGACATCCGTCGCAATCCGTCGTTATGGGCAAAAAACGGATCCTGCAAATGTGCTCGCAGGATGTGTTTTTTGCCAATAGACTTGTATTAGCGACGGATCACTACACGTCGCGTCCGTCGTGCGACGGACGCGACGCAGAAAAAAAGTTCAATGTAACTTTTTTTGTGCGTCGCGTCCGCCATTTTCGACCGCGCATGCGTGGCCGAAACTCCGCCCCCTCCTTTCCGGACTGCAGAATGGGCAGCGGATGCGTTGAAAAACTGCATCCGCTGCCCACGTCGTGCAGTAATTTCACAACGTCCATCGGTACGTCGGCCCGACGCATTGCGACGGGCCCATACCGACAGAAATGTGAAAGAGGCCTTAGTAGTTTGAACTGGATTCTTTGGGGAATTGGGAGCCAGTGGAGGGATTTGCAGAGGAGAGAGGTGGATTAGCCGAGCAGCAGAGTTGAGGACAGACTGGAGTGGAGCAAGAAAATTAGCGGTGCGTGATGGAGCCTCCTTTTTATATTGAAAAAAAAAAAAAGTTTTCCTGAACTGATAAAATGAGTTGAATCCTGTCCTGAACTTTACTTCTACATATGTAGCTGTGTACAGTGTCTAATTTCACTATATTAGATGGCCGTTGATAACTTCCCCTCCCCCGACTTTGGAAAGGTTGGATGTGACCACTAATGTTGGCGTCTCCATCACACGACCATGCTTTGCATCTGGCTATAGTGTCAGCAGGTGGCGGCACCAGGTCGTCTCCTCGTGCCTTCACTTAATTGACCATTTACGTGATGCTAATGACCAAGAATCGTTCCCCAGCCTCTCAGCCTTCAGTGGCCTCGCTTCCATGTTGGCAAAAAATTGTTAATCTTTAAAAAGGAAATAAAAATACCTTAAATTTTCACTTTATTAAAAGAAATGTCCTATTTGTCAGCAGAGCAAATGGCCAGAGATCCCTGATGGAATAATCTCTTCCGCCGCTGTGACTGACTAATTATAGTCTCTGGGAAATTTTTAGGCAACTGTTGGAAAAACAAAATGGCTGCTGTTTTCGTCGCGCATCGTGGTCAGAGCAGATGCAGCTGAAGTTCTTCTTAACCCCTTCAGACCAGAGCTTGACCCGATGAAAACAAAGCCAGCGTATTAAAATGGTTTATAGTTAGGCCCGAGATGGTGCAGCGATCAGGAGTTAATGAGCGTGCCGTCAATGAGGCCCTAAAAAGAAAAACTAAAAGCGTTTAATCAGTATTTTTCCACATCCTTAAATGAAACTGCAGCATATGGTCATGCTGTATTCTCTGGCAGAGAACGGATTTGTCATGTGGGACCTTGCTGGCATTCACTGCATGAAAGCGCAGTTCAATGGTCAAGTGATTTCCTGTGCAAAGCTCAGTTTCTCTTTGTCAAGTTTAGTGGGCCGGATCCTGTTTGTTAGACTTTCTGCTTGTCTTGTGTTTTTGGTTTTTGTATTTTTTTATCTTTTTTTAATTACTTTTAAAGCCTTTTTTTTTTTTTCTTTTTTTTTAAATTCAGTTGGTTATATTCATAAGCTATAGATTTTTAAAACCTTTTTTTTTTTTCTTTCGTACTATTTTTTTTTTTTTTTTTTGCGGCTAAAAATTTACAAAATTTATAAAACGGTTTAGATGCTTGCTTCTGTACACATTATTTCACAAAAAAAAAAAACTCTTTGGCATTAAAATGGCATCATCACCAAGAAGGAAAAGTGGTTTAGTTATGGAAATCACAGTATGGGCAGACATGATACTGATCTGTAAATAATGGAAATATTTTCAAAACCTCTCGATTTTATTTATTATGGAGTATAAGCACCACATGCAGAAATCTCCACACTTATCCTCACTGATGGCAGCCGAGGCTGTATTAATGGTCATCTGGGGAAGGTTCTGCCTCGCCGAATGCAGTTTGACACGAAAATCATCAAGATCCGTTGCTGGCAGCTCCTAATCACCGACTAATGACGTCCCAGATGTACTCGATGGGAGACAATATCGGAGACTCTGCAAGACCATTGCATCCAAGATAGCGGGAATCATCACTAATGAGGAAAGGCCTCCATTGATCCCAACTAGAGACCATGTGGGCAATGCCACGAATCGGCCTTCATGGGAAATGTCATACTGGTCCTACTTCTGGGATTATGGTGAGGGGTGGCATAATGTACAGCATTCGGACCCTCTAGCCTATATTCCAGGTGCACTAACAGCTTGACTCTACATTGACTTGGAGGTGGAACCAGTGGTGCGGCCATTTCTCCAAAGCATCCCAGGACCCGATCTTCAACACGATGGCTGGTCGCATGTTGCTAGTGCTACCGCTACCTGCAGAGTCTCTGGACTTGTCTCCTATCCTGTCACAAAACTGCATAGAGAGCTGACAGCAGCAGATTTTGATGATTTCCCCCAGTGCATTCAGCGTGGAAGAACCTTCCTCAGATGACCGTTAATAACCTCACTGATAGCAGCCGAGATGTTTTGAAAATGTTGTTTCCGTACTTTTGTGTGTATAGATCAGTAACAGCTCTACAAATCCTGTGATTTCCATAATTCCACAACATTTCGTTGACATTGCATTGTGTGTATAAGATATAATGGAAAAAATGTTAAAAAGTGGAGTTTTTGAGCCCTATCCCCTTATGTGCCATTTTTTTTACCGTAGTGTTTTTTTTCCTTCTTCGTGTATTTTTGGAGCTATGTGCCGTCTCCCAGACTTTTTCTAAGCTGTTTTTTTTGTTTGTTTTTGCATATAAAAATGATCATTTTTTTCAGCCTGCTGGAACAAATTTTTTATTTATTTTATTTTTACCACGTCCATTTTTAACTTAATGCAAGGAAAAAAAAATTGTGACCGGCTCCTACCCATAAAGTTTGAAGAAAAAAAACAACAAACACTCGGGTAACAAAGCGCCACTTGTATTTTGTTTTTTGTGTGGCCAATTGGTCATGTACATAGCAGACTATAATGGGTGCCTGTACTATCTTTGTATGTTTAAAAAAAAAAAAAAAAAAAAAAACCACCTAAAATACTAAAATACACATGGAGCATGGAGTTTAGGAAATATGTCTTGGAGATATGTCAGCCTAAAAAAAATATATATTTTTCACACTGGGTTGTTCTTTTCAGACTTTGTAAAATATCCATGACAAATAGCGCAGTTTTTATTAAAAAAAAAAAAAAAAAGATCCATATATTTTTTGGGGGGGTGAGGGAGGCGATTGGCCAGGGCCACAAATGCCAAAAATTACTGCATTTCAGATCTTCCTATTAAGTAAAGCTCTGGCTGCAACTTTTTTTTTTTTCTTAACTTGCGTAGAAAAAAAAAAATGGTGCAACACAAAACGTAACACAAGACACCGCCCTTACCGTAAGCTCTCATGCAGCATAAATTTTTGCAACTGACTTCTGAAATGGGGTTCTAACAGGAGTCGGATCCATCACAAGAAATGTTTTTAGTTGATAAATTTGCTATTTGTACAGCTTTTTTTTTTTTTTTTCACCCTGTGAATTTACTGGGGTGGGCTAGGGGGTGTCTGGTCTGTAAAATGGAGAGAACTAGTATACTCTTTCTTCCGAATGAGGCCTTAAGCAAATCCCTCTTGCGTTAATTTCACTGGAGAAAAATCTGAATATTTAGAAGTGTTCGATTTTTCTCAGCTGGATCTCGGGGCCACTTGTCAGTTGGGATTTGGTGTCTGTACAGATTGATGTAAGAGGAGATCTGAGGCCTTGTTCCCAGGCGGTGGAAAATGGCTGCTTCAGAGACGGCTTAGAATCCCCATGTGCTACAGACGAGTTTCTGCTTCAGACTTCGAAATCGCGCTGCTGAAGACACAGCAAAGGGCAAGAGAGGTAGAATAAAAAACATAACAAATCTGTAAAACTAGTCATGTTCATTAAGAAAGAAAACCAAGAAAAGCTTGGTTACTTACCGTAAATAAGAGATGACTAATGTGCTTCGGAGCCGGCCACCAGTTTAGGACATTTGGGCCTAGTATTTCTTTTCGAAGGCATTGACTTCTTGATTTGGGATGGGGTCTGTCTGTGAGGGACATTTTTATTAGGGCTTTTTTTTTTTTCTTTAGCTGATCTGAGGGTTTCTGAATGGATGCACACTTGACTTCAATGGGGATTTTCTTTCAGAACATAGGTCCTTCACCAGGCTTTATAGTGCTAAAAAAGTATGGCTAATTAACACATCAGAGACCAGACACATGGCTGAATGTGTTGGAGACGTGGGGGAGGGATGGCGCTGCCCCTATCTAAATCTGAAGCATTCCAATCACCGGAGAAAAGCAAAACAATCTCTGAAAAGTTGTTGCCTGTGTCAAATGGCAGTGCCTTGAAGGTAGATGTGAACAGGGCCTAAACGTTACACTCCATATTAAGTGTAAGGGTATGTGCACAGTTCAGGATTTCTTGCAGAAATTTCCTGAAGAAAACCGGAAATTTTCTTCAAGAAATCCGCATTTTTTTTTTTTTGCGTTTTTTCTTTTTTCCCTTTTTTTTTTTTTTTTTAGCATTTTGCAAGCGAAATTAGCTTGCAGAATGCTAAAGTTTTCCAAGCGATCTGTAGCATCGCTTGGAAAACTGACAGGTTGGTCACACTTGTCAAACATACTGTTTGACAAGTGTGACCAACTTCTTACTATAGATGCTGCCTATGCAGCATCAATAGTAAAAGATAGAATGTTTAAAAATAATTAAAAAAAATGGTTATACTCACCTGCAGACAACCGATCTCCTCAGCGGCGTCCGTTCCTATAGATGGTATGTGTGTGTGCAGGACCTTCGATGACGTCGCGGTCACGTGAGCAGTCACATGAGCGGTCACGCGACCAATCACAAGACCGCGATGTCATCGCAGGTCCTTCACACACACCAGCTATAGGAACCGAAGCGGTAGCATGCACCGATGAGAGGCGGGAAGACTCCGGGGGCCATCGAAGGTGAGTATATGACTATTTTTTATTTTAATTCTTTTTTTTTTTTTACCAATTATATGGTGCCCAGTCCGTGGAGGAGAGTCTCCTCTCCTCCACCCTACGTACCAACCGCACATAATCTGCTTACTTCCCGCATGGTGTGCACAGCCCCGTGCGGGAAGTAAGCAGATCAATGCATTCCTAGGTGTGCGGAATCTCCGCAATTCCGCAAATTTAATGAACATGTTGCTTTTTTTTCCGCGATGCGATTTTTTTCGCGGAAAAAAATTCAACATTTGCACAAGAAATGCGGAATACACTGTAAATAATAGGAGGCATATGTAAGCGGGTTTTTTTTCACGTTTGTATCGCGAAAAACGCAAAAAAAACCGCAAAAAATACTGAACGTGTGCACATGGCCTTAGGCTACTTTCACACATGCGTCTTTTTGTTTCAGGCTAAATCCGGCTCTTTAGAGAGAAAACGGAACCGGAAAAAATAAAAAACTGAACGGTATTTTCCCCCCATTGACTTGTATTAGCGTCGTATCGCGCCGCATGGCCCAGCGTTCCTTCCGTTTTTTTCCGGATTCTGCTAAAATTCCAATTCCAGCGTCTGAAAAAAACCCGTCTACTGCAACGTTTTTTGTCTCTGGCGAAAAAGCCTGAAGTGCCGGATCCAGCGCTTCCGGCTGTTTGCTACAATGAAAGCCTATGGGTGCCGGATCTGGAAAAAGGCGGATCCGGCGGCCTGATCCGGTTTTTTAAACTGAGCATGCTCCAAATTTTTTTTTTTTATCCAATAATCCAGATAGGCTAGCTGGATCCGTCCAAAAAACGGATCCGTCGCATCAGTTTTTCAAAATCTGCGCCGGATCCAGTTTTTCCAACATTCGCCGGATTTAGCCTGACACTGAAAACCTGATGTGTGAAAGTAGCCTAAGGATCTCCCTATTAAATGTAAGGGTCCCCATACACAATAGATAGAGCCCATGGTTCGGTCAGCAGTGATCTCTCCTAAATTGTCTCAAAACTCCAGTGACATCACTACTTATCGTTCTGGCTCGCGCGCCGTCCTAGTGTGACCTGGAGGCTGTGAACTGCGGTAACCTTACTGACGTCACCGCTCATCATTCTTGTTCTCGCGCTGCCCTAGTGTGACCTGGAGGCTGTGAACTGCGGTAACCTTACTGACGTCACCACTCATCATTCTTGTTCTCGCGCTGCCCTAGTGTGACCTGGAGGCTGTGAACTGCGGTAACCTTACTGACGTCACCACTCATCATTCTTGTTCTCGCGCTGTCCTAGTGTGACCTGGAGGCTGTGAAATGCGGTAACCTTACTGACGTCACCACTCATCATTCTTGTTCTCGCGCTGTCCTAGTGTGACCTGGAGGCTGTGAACTGCAGTAACCTTACTGACGTCACCGCTCGTCAGCCGGTTCTCTCTCTCTGAACAGGGCTCCATACCCTGGGCGACAAAGACGGGGATCGTCATGGGACGTCCATGTGGATAAATTTGTATTTTAATAAATGGGTGAAAGAAAGTAGTTGTCAGGGAGTGATTTTTACAAATAAAGGACTTGTGTGTTCTTTTGATCATGGGGTTAATAATGGGGGTGTATGATGGATTAATATTAGTGATGAGCGAGTATACTCGTTGCCCGGGTTTTCCCGAGCACGCTCGGGAGATCTCCGAGTATTTGTTAGTGCTCGGAGATTTAGTTTTTGTTGACAAAGCTGCATGATTTACGGCTGCTACAGAGCCTGAGTACATGTGAGGGTTGTCTGGTTGCTAGGGAATCCCCACATGTATTCAAGCTGTCCAATAGCTGTAAATCATGCAGCGATGAAAACTAAATCTCTGAGCACTAAAGGTACCGTCACACTAAGCGACTTTGCAGCTAGAACGACGACGATCCGTGATGTTGCAGCGTCCTGGATAGCGATCTCGTGTTTGACACGCAGCAGCTATCTGGATCCCGCTGTGATATCGCTGGTCGGAACTCGCTGGTCCAGAACTTTATTTCGTCGCTGATCACCCGCTGTCATCGCTGGATCCGTGTGTGACACTGATCCAGCGATGTGTTCACTTGTAACCAGGGTAAATATCAGGTTACTAAGCGCAGGGCCGCGCTTAGTAACCCGATATTTACCCTGGTTACCATTGTAAAAGTAAAAAAAAAAAAAACACAACATACTCCCCTTCTGATGTCTGTCACGTCCCCCGCCGGCAGCTTCCCTGCACTGAATGTGTCAGCGCCGGCCGGCCGTAAAGCAGAGCACAGCGGTGACGTCACCGCTGCTGTCAGCAGTGACGTCACCGCTGCTGCCGGCGCTGACACATTCAGTCAGTGCAGGAAGCTCTCGGCAGCAGCGCGTAACCCTGTGGACGCCGGCGGGGGACGTGACAGACATCAGAAGGTGAGTATGTAGTGTTTTTTTTTTTAACTTTTACAATGGTAACCAGGGTAAATATCGGGTTACTAAGCGCGGCCCTGCGCTTAGTAACCCGATGTTTACCCTGGTTACCCGGGTGCTGCAGGGGGACTTCGGCATCGTTGAAGACAGTTTCAACGATGCTGAAGTCGTTCCCCTGATCGTTGGTCGCTGGAGAGAGCGGTCTGTGTGACAGCTCCCCAGCGACCACACAACGACTTGCCAACGATCGCATCGCTGGTCGTGATCGTTGGTAAGTCGTTTCATGTAACGGTACCCTAACAAATACTTGGAAATCATCCGAGCGTGCTCGGGAAAACCGGAGCAAGGAGTATACTCGCCCATCACTAATTAATATCAGCCCCCAGCTGTCTGCTTTCCTTTAGCTGGTTATTAAAAATAGTGGATACCCCACGCCATTTTTTCCATCTATTTATTTTTTTAGCTAACTACACATACAGTTAACTACACAGGCCCAGCACTAATTGGGTTTCTCACCGACATCTTTCAATCTGGTCACACTGAATGGCCACAAATGGCAGCGGGACTGGTTTTTCCAGTCCTGGAAATATCAGGGCTTGTGAAGGCGGCTTCAAGAAGACAGCTGCTGATATTGGATTTACCAACTGAATGCGCATGTGTTATTGGGGGTTGGCTCCTTACATATATGAGGGGGCCGAATTATCTGGCATGTTGCATTATGCTGCTCGGTACTTTTTGTTTGACGAGCGCTAAGCTGAGCCCACCATGCATGTGTATGGATGGAACGGGAAACGTGACTGTTGGCTGAACCACTAAGTGATGGGTGTATGGGTAGCAAGAAGCCCTGTTCACACTTGCCCACTACTTTTCCATCAGACTTCATTTATTTTTTGCTGAGCATAAGAGAGCATGGTGGTCCACATTTTTTTCTTTTTTTCCTCTTAAAATGTTAGTGTAAAGCTTCATGCAAGCCACCAGGGCAGCACTGTGGTTAGCTTGGCGGCCCTGCAGCCGCGGAGCCCTGGGTTTGAATCTGACCACGGAAAGCATCTGCATAGGGTTTGTTAGTTCTATTTCAGTAAAGATATTTTTATTTATTTTTCTCAGTTCAGGCTGCAGAGCAGGAAAACATTCTAGATGAACAGGATGGATAGGAATAGACACCGTGCAGGTTAGCAAGGTGTGTCACTGGGGGAGAGCTAGAAATCTTGTGGGATTTCCTGTTTAATTTCGAATGTGTACACATAAAAAAACACAACCCCTTAAAAAAAAAAAAAAAAATCAGAGTTTTATTAAGAAAAACATATTTTAAATAAATGCCAGAAAAAAACTGTATGGCTAGCTTTGTGGCTAATGGCAAGTCTTGAGACTAATAAAACTTCCCAAATTGTTTTTTGGTACTCGTGTAATCTGTCAGGTTCTTGCCCTCAAAAAAAAAAAAAAAATGCTGTATTAAATTTTGTTATTTTACACTTTATTGAACTTCTTCTTTATATATTTTACGAGTTGTTTTTTATTTTTATTTTTTTCGATTTGTCTAAATACAGTTTTTGAGCATATCTGCAGAAAGTGGTGGACAGTACCCCCTAATATAAAAAGTTATCCCCTAGCATAAATCAAAATGAACATGGTAATTTTATGTGCATGTTGCGTTTGGACGATACCTGGTTCAGGAGCTGGTGATGGGCTGCTAGACTCCGCAGACGCTCCTGATCTTTTGGGATAAACTCTCTAGGATTGGGCAGATAAATTTCCCCCCCCCCCCCCCCCCCAAAAAAAAAAAACCGCCTAAGGCCCTGTTCGTTTTCACATTCAGTTTGTTCTGTTTTGGGTAGAAACGGAATAAGTGATCCGCTACATCACTTAAGAAAATAACCAGAGGGGCCTGTTCATGATTTAGGTCCACTTTTTTTATTTTTTTTCAAACCTGGATGGACCCCTTAATCGATGGGGCTCCTCGGCTTCAATTTGCATAACTGATGCAGCAGACTACTCATTCGGTTTGTCCGTGCCTAGAGCGAAACGGGCAAACTGAATGTGTCAACAGAGCCCAAGCATTAGAATGGATCTCCGCTTCCATAGATGTGATTGGTCAAGTAGGATCCACCTTTCTTTTAAACACCCAAATGTCTTTGATGTTTTCTTATATTGAACGTTTCAATTCATGTACTTCTTTTTTTTTTTTTTTCAGGTTGTGATCAGGCTGTAGAATGTGGCTGGACATGTCTGAGAAGAGGCGTCCCTTGTAACCTGGGTGTCCTGTGCATGGTGGTACGTGTCTCTTCTATGCAGAGGGAAACTTTTTGGAATTTTTCAAAATACTTGGAATTTTGAGAATTATTTTTATAACTTTCCCCATAAAAGGCTTTATAGTCTGGTTGATTATAACGAGATCCACCGTTCTCCATCAGGGAAGCAGTCTGATGTCATGGAGATTTCCCGACAGAGTGACTAAGAAGCTTTGACCAGCAGGATGCAGCGGTGACGTGTCATCCCTGCACCTGGCGACAGATCAAACTTTTCAGCATGAGAGCTTAGTTTGTTTTGTTTTTGTGTTTTTTTTTTTTATTTAGAGGTTTTTCTGACTAATCTCCTTTTAGATCGGTCAGACTGAATATTCTAATATTATACAGGATTAGGGTCCTCTGCTGGCTGGACACAATGAGGACGAAAAATGCTCATCTGAACATATCTTTTTTTTTTTTTTTTTTTTTTTTAATAAATTAGGGCTATTGTGATATTTTACTTAACTACTTCTAGGACGTTTTGACACCTCTTTTAACGCAGTGTTTAAATTTTTTTTATTTTTCACGGCATTCTACATATGTGTTTTTTGTTTTATGGCTTTTTTTGTAGCCTCTGCTATAAGGATTTAAGGTGTACAGAATGTTACGGAATGAAAAGCACAAATGCTATGAAAGACTCTTGAAACTTGCTATGCTTTTAAAAATTATGTATTTTAAAATGTTAGACTTTTTTTTTTTTTTTTTTTTTTTTTACAAAAAAATGTAATTTCAGGTGTTTTTTGTTGTTGTTTTTTTTTTTTACATGAGGGATAACACTTTGTGCCCATTTATGATCTGTCTCCTGCATTTTTCACCACTGTTTGTTTTTTGCACCAACCCCTCCCTTTTAGACTTTCTAGTTTTCAGTTGTTGCTGAGCTAGAGCGAGGAGACTAGCCACTGTTTTTTTTATTTATTTTTTTTTTATTTTTTTTTTTAAACAAACCACACACACCGACATTGAGGATTCCTGCTCCACTGTGTGGATGACATTATACAGCAGTACTGAGCAGTGTAGCTATGAATCCAGCATTGGGATGAGAGAAACTCTTACTAGAAAGCAGCACAATCTATATTCTATGCTCTTCCCCTCTCCATAGGTGACACAGGAACTGTAACCTGATTCCTCAGTGAGATGGCAATCAGTCTTGCTCCGTCTAAGGGTACCGTCACACAGTACCATTTTCATCGCTACGACGGCACAATCTGTGACGTCGCAGCGATCGTATGATTATCGCTCCAGCGTCGTAGACTGCGGTCACACGTTGCAATCACGGCGCTGGAGCGATGCCGAAGTCCCCGGGTAACCAGGGTAAACATCGGGTTACTAAGCGCAGGGCCGCGCTTAGTAACCCGATGTTTACCCTGGTTACCAGCGTAAACGTAAAAAAAACAAACAGTACATACTCACATTCCGGTGTCTGTCCTCCGGCGTCTCAGCTTCTCTCCACTGTGTAAGCGCCATAGCCGGCAGACGTCACCGCTGTGCTCGCTTTCCGGCTGGCAGACGCTCACACAGTGGAGAGAAGCTGAGACGCCGGAGGACAGACACCGGAATGTGAGTATGTACTGTTTGGTTTTTTTACGTTTACGCTGGTAACCAGGGTAAACATCGGGTTACTAAGCGCGGCCCTGTGCTTAGTTACCCGATGTTTACCCTGGTTACAAGCGAACACATCGCTGGATCGCTGTCACACACAACGATCCAGCGATGTCAGCGGGTGATCAAGCGACGAAAGAAAGTTCCAAACGATCTGCTACGACGTACGATTCTCAGCAGGATCCCTGATCGCTGCTGCGTGTCAGACACTGCGATATCGTAACGATATCGCTAGAACGTCACGAATCGTACCGTCGTACCCTAAGACCGCTTTGAGCAGCTTTCTAAAGTGGATCATACGATCGACTCTGGGGGGCGGAGGAAGAAGTAGCTGATAAGTGGAGAGAGAAGCTTCTTTCTCTGATAACCTATATGACAAAGCTTCTTGTACAATTGATTTATGCAAAGTTTGAAACAATGGTGACCATTTAGCCTAAATTGTGGTTTACTAAAATACACCAAATTTATAAGCGCAAGCTTTGAGTACTGTTCCGATCACCGGCTGTTGTTTGCCAAATAACAATCCGGAAACCCTGGCGCTACCCCCACGTCTTCAGGCCGTTATTGCAATTAAAAACATATTTGGATATTTGGTTTTGTCCAGCAACAGCGCCACACCTGTTAATGGGTCGTGTCTGGTATTGCAGCAAAGCTCCGTTAAAGTGGATGGGAGTGTGGTGCAATGGCGCACGGAGTCTGTGGCCTGTGAAAGGATCCAATCTCGAATCCCATTTTTATTCTGTTGGTTTCACTAATCTGAGAAACGAATGTAAATGTGTTGTTTTTTTGTTTGTTTTGTTTCTACTTTGCTCACTCGTCTCCTGGAGTAGTGTGGCCTCGATAATTGCTCTCCTGGTGTGCCAGCAAGGGTCTTCCTTGTTCCCTGGGCTCTGCGATGGCGGCAGTGCTGCGGGTGGTCTCCTTATACCAGTACAGGCGGATCACTGTTGTGCATATCTGACAGGAGTAGATGGGAACGTCCTCCAGACTGGACTGGAGGCAGATTATATCAGTCGCCGTACTCTGGACCTGTCAGGACCTATAAAACGCTCCTCAAGTCACTCGCTTAGGCCGTGGCCTACTTTCTCGGCTTAATTCTGCTTCATTAAATATTGCTGCTGCGGCAGAAGGCGGCGGTGCTGCAATTAACAATCGTTCACTGCCCTGGTAGACATAAGCACTTTGTTAGCACAGTGTGGTGTGGTGCTTTTTTTTTTTCTTTCCCGCCACACTATGTTGGGCTTTGGGCCCAGCTGACGTGTCACTCTTCACCCGCTCCGTGCCTTTACCATTGGTGCTTGCTGGTGACCAGACCTCAGCGGCTGGGTGACACCGTGCAGATTCATCCTTCTGGTTTCACCAGTCTGCAATATGACCTGCACGGAGTTCACTTTTCGTCTTTCTGTTGTAGTTTCACCGGTAATTCACTGAAAAAAGGACTAAAAATCAATAAAAACATCACTGAATGAGAGAGCCGCCATACTGGTAATACCATCCATGTCCAGACACAGATATACAAACAGGATGCGGCAGACCCCCATGAGGGGGCAGCACCCGTGCAAAATACTGAGAACAGCCACTTACTAACCCCCTCTGTGGGCCCGCGGCCTCCCCTCTGTGGGCCCGCGGCCTCCCCTCTGTGGGCCCGCGGCCTCCCCTCTGTGGGCCCGCGGCCTCCCCTCTGTGGGCCCGCGGCCTCCCCTCTGTGGGCCCGCGGCCTCCCCTCTGTGGGCCCGCGGCCTCCCCTCTGTGGGCCCGCGGCCTCCCCTCTGTGGGCCCGCGGCCTCCCCTCTGTGGGCCCGCGGCCTCCCCTCTGTGGGCCCGCGGCCTCCCCTCTGTGGGCCCGCGGCCTCCCCTCTGTGGGCCCGCGGCCTCCCCTCTGTGGGCCCGCGGCCTCCCCTCTGTGGGCCCGCGGCCTCCCCTCTGTGGGCCCGCGGCCTCCCCTCTGTGGGCCCGCGGCCTCCCCTCTGTGGGCCCGCGGCCTCCCCTCTGTGGGCCCGCGGCCTCCCCTCTGTGGGCCCGCGGCCTCCCCTCTGTGGGCCCGCGGCCTCCCCTCTGTGGGCCCGCGGCCTCCCCTCTGTGGGCCCGCGGCCTCCCCTCTGTGGGCCCGCGGCCTCCCCTCTGTGGGCCCGCGGCGCCCGCGGCCTCCCCTCTGTGGGCCCGCGGCCGCCCCTCTGTGGGCCCGCGGCCTCCCCTCTGTGGGCCCGCGGCCTCCCCTCTGCATCTCCCATCTACAGCCCCTTCCTTTTACCAGAAATCTCCCCAATATCCCTGGGGAATGGACTCACAATAGAGACGAGGAATCTATTACAAGGTGACTCCTTTTCTTGAGCCGGCAGTCTTCTCTTTCCCTCGTCTACCTGCCTGTGTAAGCTTTTGTCCTCTGGAAACGACTGCTGGGGCCGAGTCTCCATGAGAATTGCTGACCTGTTACAGGAATGTGCGCTGAAGAAAGTTCATTAGCTGCAGTAACTGATTAGCATTCACTCCACACAGATCGCCTCATTAGTGCGCCATCATTGAGCCCCCTCCATGGTGATCAGATTCCGCCCGGATGACAGCGCTGCAGTTACCATCGCTGCAGGGTTTTTTTTTTTGTCTCGTTGTGGCAGCAGAACCACCATATTCATAAAAAAAAATCAGGGTTTCTTTTCTTTTTCTTTTTTTTTTTCATTGTTTTATCTGTCCCTGGAAAAGCTGAGTGAGCTGCCCACTAGACGCCTCTGTGGTAGACCAGTCAGTTATAATTTCCTTTGTCTAGTATCTTTGCAGTGTGTGTTTAGGGGCCCAGGGAATGTGTGACAACCATTGTGAGTATTACGGTGGCAGCAAAGTTGTCATCACTTTTTTGTTGCCCATATTTGCCAAGTTTATGCCACAATACTATGGTCCAGGCTGCACAATGAGGATGTCTGTCCATTCAGGAGCATGGGAAAGCTGGGTGAGATCCCGTGGTCAGCATAAAGTGGTCGTTCAAGACCAAAATATTGAAGACCTACACTTTTTTTTTTTTTTTTTTTCCCCCAGCACCTCCGTCATCAGCTGTTTGCAGCTCCCATGGTGGGTAGATGTGCATGGAGTATGGAGATGGAACTGCACAGCTTCATACACCATGTAGTGGCTGTTCTTGGATACTGCAGCTCATTCTTTTTTTTTTTCCTTCACTTATTGAAAACACATGCAAGCTCCTATGAGACATGAAGGGGAACGGTTTTGTGTGGGAGAGTTCAGTAAATTGGGTTTGTGGGAAGAAGCGTGAAATATTCAAAGTAGCTCCCACCAGCCATCCCAGAGGCCGATGTATACATTGTACGGTCTCTGCTGGTTAGTCCGCTCTGCAGAGAGAGGTGTGCTGGGGCCAATCAGAGAGGTGATTGTTTGGTGAACACGTTTACTACAAGTGCGAGCTGCTGCTGGGCATTCCGAGGTTGGTGAAGCTGCTACATTGGTGTTTCATTCTGCCTGGAGTAAAGGACTGTGTGTCATCCATCGATACTGACGGAAGGTTGTTATAGTTTATGATGGATAACAAACTGCATGCTGTTTTGATATAACACCCCGGGCTACGTGTATCCAAGAGTGTAAACGCCTACGCATCTCGACAACTTGCTTTTCACAGCGACCATGACTTTTCTCCAAGAGTTATCAACTGGGAAAAAAATAAAAAGAATTTTAGACCAAAATCTAAAGATCTCATCTACAAAGCAGACTCCTGTCTATTGCTCCCTGTTATCAGCCATTCAGGCGTTCTTTTTGGCATCCCTTGTTTTTTACGTTTGGCGCCCCTTTAAGAATTTTCAGCTGTAATTTGACATCGCAGTCTGTGGAGCCGCAGCTGAAGATGTGTCTAGAAGCTCTGCGGCACGACGCCCAGGACTCCTCTGAATCATGATCTATATTAAAGCCTTGTGGTTTCATTGACTTTCAGAGAGTGTCTCTCAAGTGACGCATACATGGAGAGCTGCAGTATTCCGGGAGGGAGCTGCATACCAAATTCTGCGCTACGCCATGTACCAAGTGCATTGGGCTTTCTGCATGTAAGGTTTAGCTATGGGGAATACTACAAGAACACGGTTTACAGTAAATATCCCTTTAAGTAAAATACCAAAAGCTGCAGTATTACCGTAGTTATCTTCTGTTTCCTTGCACACTTGCAAAAGTCTTAGCGCCCCCTTCTACCACTCCACAAGGGGTAGGCTAAATCAGTATGTGCATGGCTGCTATATAGATCATTTATAGCAGGACCATTATTTCAAGCCTGTGGGCATTTGCGAAAATCTCGCTCAGTGATTTGTTTTTTTTGCACTTTTTTTTATTCTTCTGGGAGCCATAAAATACGTTACTTGTTGTTTTTTTTTTTTTCTTTTGTGCAATACTTTTTTTTAATTTTTACGGACATTCATTTTACAATATATTGTTCGTAAAAAAAACAGGGAAAAAATTGCAAATTTATGGGCTTGATTTTATTTATTTAAGGTATTCTTTATTTTATTTTTTATGGAGTAAATTTTGCGGTATAAATAACCTGTTTAACATGATTCTTCAGGTCAGTATGATTTTTTTGGCCGTACCAAGCTTAAGAAGTGATATAGACTGAATATATTTTTCACTTCTTTAAAATATTTGTCGTGATTTTCTGAGATTTGTAGCTTTATTTTTCAGTGGATGGCGTTTTTTTTTGTTTTTTTTTTTAATGACTTGTATTTATGGGAGAGAAGTGCAGCGACCCCCCCCCCCCCCCCCCAAAAAAAAAAAAAAACAGCCGTTCTAATTTTGAGTAAGAGCCTTAACCCTGCTTTAATTTGTGCACTTGTCCTATAAATTACGAGATTACCGTATTGCAGAGTGTGTGTGTGTATATAGCAGGTGCCAGCTGTGTTTTATAGTAAGCACCTACCATTATCAGCAACGACCAGAGCTACTGTGGACCATGCAAAGATGCCCTTAATATGCTGCTGTCAGATTGAAGGCAGCATTTAAATGGTTGAACAGCAGCGATCAGGGCTAGCTCTGGTTCCTGCTGTTAATGGTAGGTGCTTACTGTAAAACACAGCTGGAGTTAACTCCACTTCTGATTCCACTCCATGCATTAGTACGTCCTATGTGAGGAAAGGGGTAAATAGAATTGGTCTTCTCATATGGACCAAAGAGACCTTTTGGGTACTCCAAGCTGAGGTACCATTGTACCCCATATAGTTACTTCCCTGTATAAAAGTTGTAGACAGACGTATAGTTGAGATCCTACCAATGATAGAAATGGGACACAAAAGTCTTGGGCCTGATTGTAGACCTGATCCTTATTACTCCCATCTTTTGTTTTTCAGGTGTGTCAAACAGATCCTAACTCTATGCCGATTCAAGGAAATTACGAAAGTTCACGCTGGCTAGTGTGTGGAGTAGAAGACTCCACTGCTTGAGCGAAACCACGCCTAGACACCACCACAACCAATATTTTGGGTTTAATCCACTTTGAATTCATTTACATCCAATAGTTTTATAACCCAGCTTCAACATGGCCAGTAAAAGAAAGTCCACAACGCCTTGCATGGTACGGGCATCTGAGCTCGTAGATCAGGAAGACCAAGATGTTGATGTTTTGCGTAAAACTCCTGCTACCACTTTAGAGTCTAAAAATGACTGGCTAGCTGAGAGAGAATCTGAGGACCATGATGTGGCGGAAGAAAAGGCACCTGAGACTCAATCCAAAAAGTTGCAAGGTGGATATGAATGCAAATACTGTCCTTACGTAACACAGAATCTAAATGAGTTTACAGAACATGTTGACATGCAACACCCCAACGTCATTCTTAATCCTCTCTACGTTTGTGCTGAATGTAACTTTACCACCAAAAAATATGACTCTTTATCTGACCACAATTCCAAGCATCACCCGGGTGAGAGCAACTTCAAGTTAAAGTTGATGAAACGTAATAACCAGACCATTCTAGAGCAGTCCATCGAAGGTGGTGGTGATGTATCCAGCTCTCATGAAAACATGGATAACGATTACAATCTGTCTGGCAGTTCCCTAAATAAGCTGCCCGTCGGTAGACTGGGAAAAAGTAAAAAATTGCGAAAGGCTGAAGAGTTTCTGTATGATGGCCAGTACGGACTCTCGGAAACGAATGGTGTTTTGGGAGATGGTTCAACTCACGTGATGTCATCTGTTCAACTTCCACCCAACGTCCACCTTCTTCCAAAAATCCCTGTACCTCTAAATAGCAACAAGTACAATTCCGCTCTTGACACTAACGCAACATTAATCAGCTCCTTTAATAAATTTCCTTATCCAACGCAAGCGGAATTGTCTTGGCTGACTGCAGCCTCAAAACATCCAGAGGAGCAAATAAGAATTTGGTTTGCTACCCAGAGGTTGAAGCATGGTATAAGCTGGTCTCCAGAAGAGGTGGAAGAAGCTAGAAAGAAAATGTTCAATGGGACTATCCAGTCTGTTCCACAGACTTTTACTGTTGTGCCAGCTCCATTAACAACTACTGCTAAGATTGCTCAACCGATTATCCAGACAGCGGTGCCTTGTCAAATTTTTGGGCAAACTGGTCTAGTCTTAACGCAAGTGACAAATACCCCCTCTGTAACGGTTTCTTCATATTCTCGAAACGCATCTATAGCTCCAAATCCAAGCAGGAAACGTTCCTTACTAATCTCACAAACTTCAGAGCCCAAGAGGCCGCGTACAGTAAGAGCTTCATCTCCATCTACTCCCCGATTAAGAATGGTGTCCTCATCTCGGTACGAACGTAAAAAGACCAACGAGCAGATTGCCCTTTTGAAGGCCAGTTTTGTAACCTGTCAGTTTCCTGATGATGTGGAGATATACAAGTTAATAGATCTCACTGGGCTTTCTAGGAGTGAAATTAAGAAGTGGTTCAGTGACTATAGGTATAGGAGCCAGAGAGGCATTTGTAACATCACTAGTGAAACACTATTGAGGGACCGAATGTCCTCCAGGAATCGACGGCCCTATCACTACAGAGACATTACCCCCACAAAGATTGCTGAACTTTCGGAAGAACAGCTCAAGTGCCTCGAAAACAGCTTTCAGAAGAACTGCTATCCAACACATTCTGATTTGGATATACTACGCTCCGAGACAAAACTGTCAAGGCGGCAGATAGATTATTGGTTTACGGACAGGAGGAAAGTTAGAGATTGCATGGAACAAGCAGTTTTGGACTCTATGGGTTCGGACAGCAATGATGGACTTGTGAACGGAGTAGCTACACAATCTGGTAACTTCTCAAGCTCATGGTCTTCATCACCGTACAAATCTAAACCAGAGCAGCTCCATCTATTAAAAAGCACCTTTGCAAGAACCCAATGGCCAACTCCACATGAGTATGATCAACTGGCGACACAAACTGGACTCGTTAGGACTGAAATTGTAAAATGGTTCAAGGACAACAGATGTGTCCTCCGGAATGGAACTTTAAGGTGGATGGAGCAGTACCGGAAAATGTATGAGCGGTCTCTTGTAGAGCGTAAAAAGTTTATCAAGATTGCGTCGGCCACTAATGCTGGCAAAGACATTCTCGCCAAGTATTTTGAGGAATACGGACAGTTGCACGAGGAGGATGTTGATCTTCTGATGGTCAAGGCTAAAGTAAATGTTGATGAACTGAGAACATATTTTTCAGAAATGCGGGAACAAGCAGTTTTAGATCAGATGAGTTACGAACAAGATGATGATAAACTTGATTTGGAGAGCGAATCGAAATCGCATGGAGATGATGAAATCGTATCAGATGGTGGAGATAGCTGGAGTCAGACTGGACAAGACACCCAAGATGACGTGGGTGATTATGACTATGGAAGTACACCTAAAGATGATTCCTGTGTCTAACCAGGTAATAGAACTCGTTGGGTTTTTCTCTACTTTGCCTAGAAAATGTCCAATAGAGTATACCAAAACTCTGCTTTATTTATGGTTTAGTACAGAGATGGTCATCATGAGCATCATTATGTGTTGAAAGGTTTGTCAGTCTTTAACTTTTTGGTCTGATGAACCTAGTCTTGGGCCAATTAGTTTGGATCACAAATTGCCAAGTGTCCAGAAATTTCAGGACAGTCTGGGAAAAATAGGGCACTTTTTTGCTATGTCCTTAAAACAAATGTAAGGCTTCCACGATCTTTTTGACGCGGAAGAAACTTCTGCAGATTTTGTCTGTAATTGTCCTTATTTTACAGTGAATACAATGGATTAGTGATGAGCGAGCATGCTCGACACTCGATCAAAATCCATGGCCCCTTACAATCCTGAGAATTCCAACCCCAAGCTGTCTGCTTTATCCTAGCTGGTTGTCAAAAACTGGAGGAACTCCACGCCATTTTTTTAAATAAAAAATAGAGTGGGGACCCCTCTATTCTTGATAACCAGCCTTTGCTGAAGCTGACAGCTACGGGTTGCAGCCATCAGCTGTGAGTTTTGCCTGGCTGGTTATCAAGAATACAGGGGAACCCACGCCAGGTCTTTTTTTCTTTTTTTTTTAATTTATTTATGTACAATGCAGGCGCCGGCTGATGAATACTCCCATCAGCTACTCCTGCTCTCGCTGTTATTAGCGACAGCAGGCATAGGCTGATGGGGGCAGTAGTCCCATCAGCCAACGCCAATGACCGAAGGTGAACTTTATACCTCCGATCACAGCTGCACGCTCATGCTGTCTTTTGCCAGCGTGGGAACTGCGGCTCTCTGACCGGCGGTGATAATTTTAACGCTGATCAGAAGTGATGTTTGCCATCACCCGATGTTCGAGCAGCTGAACCCGAGCAGTAACACGGACTTCCTGGTGAAGTCCGTGTTCGGTGTCCATGCCCGAACAGTAGGTGTTTAGTACAGACGCTGAACTTTACCGTTTGGGTTCACCCATCTCTAGTAGTCATTATTTTAGTTGCTGAATAAATATTTACGAGCTACTACAATATTCTTCCTTTTTTTTTTCTTTCAGGTGTAAAGACTTTGGGAGTGTGCGGACTTGTTTTACTTTTGAAGATAATATAGAGATATATTTTCCTACTGTTGATATGAAAACATGCTGGTTTCTGCTCAGCCTGGATTGTGTCCATAGCCTTCTCGCCAATTGTAAAACTAAAAAGTTCTTTCCTTGCCAAAGAACGAAATTTCAAAGACTTTGTACATTTCCTGCCCATTTATTCTGTACTGGAACCATGTAGAGTGCATGAAAGATGTTGGTTTATTTTTTTTTTCCCCCCCAATTTTGGCAAAAAAAGATGCAATTCATATATATATTTTTTTTTAATTAAACTTTGCATTGTTTAGTATTAGTAACCACTAAGTTGAATTATTTTTTTTAATGTATATAGAAAATCATATTTCTTAGTTCCTAGTGGTAGAGCCATTTAAATATTGGGAACACTGGGGTCGAAGAGTGAGGGAATGGAAACAAAAATTCAGAACAAATTCAACATGAAAGAAAGAAATGACTGATTCATTCCACCAGAATGGACCGCGTTGTCAAAATTTGGGTGTTTTTTTTTTTTGTGTTTATTTTTTTTAGATCCCATCTCAAAAATGGACATTATTATGGTGGATATTAAACTTTAAGGGCTTCCTGGTGTGTTTTAGGTTTACGCGAGTGTTTCACTATACTGAAAAAAAAAATTGCTAATGATATATATGTGTGCGCAAGAAATAGGTTTGTTTGTTTTTTTGTTTTTTCCCACAATATTTAGACTTTTTTTTTTTTTTTTAAATATATGTATAAAGTTATTTGAAAGCCGCAAACACAACTATTTTTCAGTTTTTAGGTGTAGTCAAGCCTACCCAGTGAGCGCACTTTTTGGGGAAAATTTTGACTTTTTTTGTTTTATTTCTGCTTTATATATTGTATATGAGAAAAGAATAGTTGTGTTTTGGAGATCTAATAATGGAGATAATTCCATGTCACTGCACTGCACAAATATACTAGGAAGTTTGATGAAAACATTTTTTTTTTTTATAAGAAAAAGTGAAAAAAACTTAAATAAAAGCATTTTTATTGCTTGAATGAGAGCTACTTTTTCTCTTCTATTTTGATTCACTTCAAAAATTGCTTAAATATCAGAACTGGACTAAAAAAAAAATGTTATTCCTGTTATTTCCAAGGCTTTATTTAGATGGTGGTTTGTTTTATTTTCACTGACACCTTCCAAAAATCACTCGTGGTAAAATCAAAGGAAAAAAAAAACTCGTACCCAATACAATGTGGTAAAAAAGTGAGAGCACGTGGATCACCAGTACATGTCTGCAGGGGTACATGGTGATTTTTACGGATCCATAGACCTGAGATTTCCAAGTGTTTTAGGAGGGCGATTTCGAACCAGATCTCCTGAATAAAATCCTTACGAACATAGCCGAAATAGTTCAAGGGGGATGTCCACGACTCTGACAACCCCTTCTCAATTACTATATTCTTCTATGTAGTGACGGAATACAGTAATCTGTAAAGGAGTTATCCTTAGTGTGTACATTTAATGCCCTCCATCTTGGTATATACAGTCATGGCCGAACATGTTGGCATCCTTGACGTATTTCCTTTGTGTGTATTAGAACAACACAGAAGAGAAAAAAGACAAATGAGCACCCTCAACTTAAAATTTGGTTGCACCCCCTTTGGAATAAATAACTGCAATCAGTCGCTTCCTATAACCATTAAACTTCTTACATCTTTCAACTGGAATTTTGGACCACTCTTCTTTTGCAAACTGCTCCAGGTCTCTCGGTCACCTTCTGCCAACAGCAAGATCTCTCCACAGGTGTTTAATTGGATTTAGATCCAGACTCATTGCTGCCACTTCAGAACTCTCCAGCACTTTGTTTCCATCCATTATTGGGGGCTTTTGTGAATTATGTTTGGGATCATTGTCCTACTGGAAGACCCATGACCTAGGATGCAAACCCAGCTTTCTGACACTGGGCACTACCCCAAATCCTTTGGTATTCTTCATATTCCATGATGCGTTGCACACAGTCTAGGCACACAGTGCTGCAGGCAGCAAAACCGCCCCAAAACCTTTTTGAACCTCCGCCATATTTGACTGTAGGTGCTGTGTTGTCTCTCTTTATAGACCATATCCTGTTTTTGTTAAACAGTAGAATGATGTGCTTCACCAAAAAGCTTTCTAACATGCCAAAAACGCAAGTAAGCTATGTGCACACGTTGCGGAATGGTGTGCGGATTTTTCCGCACTGTTTTTGCAAAATCCGCAGGTAAACCGCACTGCGGATTACCTGCGGTTTTTGTGCGGTTTTACACCTGCGGATTCCTATTGAGGAGCAGGTGTAAACCGCTGCAGAATCCGCTTTTTTCTTTTTTTTCCCGGAGGTTCCCAATGCAATAATATAGTGGGAAATCTGCAAAATTAATGAACATGCTGTGTGTTTTTTTTTCACGGAAAAAAATGCAACATATGCACAAAAATTGTGGAATGCATTATAAATGATGGGATGCATATGTATGCGTTTTTATAGCAAAAAAAATCCTGAACGTGTGCACACAGCCTTAAGTGGTGGGGTATCGAATGCATACTAGCACCAATCACCTTGTCTGTGATCACTGCGCTATGGCAGCCGGGAACTACTGAAGGTCCCAGTTGCTGCCATCATGTTCTTTGATGCGGTATTGCAGTCTATCGAACAATTCAATTGGACCATTACAAGTTGAAGTTCCGTGTAGGGATTAAAAAAAAAGTAAAAATTAATAAATGTTTTGCTTAGAACATGACCACAACTTAAAAAAGTTTGGATCACTATAAAAGGAACATAAGTAAAATTCAACATATTTGGTATTATTGTGTCTATAATAAGATTAACCAAAATAAGTGTGTTGATCATTGCATGTTCCAAAAATTGCAATAAAAAGTCATCAAAACTTTGTACCCAAAAATTATACCAGTAGTGACCGCTTACCGTGCAAAATAAACAAACTACTATACACCTGTAAATGTAAAAATAAAAAAAAGTTAAAGGCCAAGGACAGTGGTGGCGAACCTATGGCCCGCAGAGCCCTCCCTGTGAGCACGCATGCCATGCCGTTTCGCATCAGTGGACAGGAGCCAGCGGGTGAGGAGCTGACGCCAACCCTTACTTCAGCTGGATCTGCGTTCCCGGACACAAATCCAGTAGAAGTGCAGGAACTTGCTGGGTCTGTGTGCTGCAATACTCATTGCTGGCCCATCAGAGGCCAGTTGCTGATGGCGTACATGCGACTGGGCGCATGACAGTGACATCATGTGCCTCTCGTCGCTTGGACGCTGCAATCAGCTGCTAGCTTCAGAAAATGCAGCGGGAGTCATATGATAATTTAAAGGGATTGTCCAGTATCTAGACTGCAATGTTTTCAAATAATTTGTCCTCTTTGTAGAATAAAAGAAAAAAAAAAAAACGAACTCGCCTCCAGCATTGGCGCCATTTCAAGTGATGTCAGTTCAGGAATATATGTTATTTTTTATTTTGCCGATAACACTTGTACCTGTGATACTTTGTGGGGCCATTCACATATCCCTGTAAATCATGTCTGATTTTGATCCGAGGGTCGGCTCAAAATCAGCAATGAAAGACAACGGATCCATGAAAAAAATCGAACTGCACTCTGATTACATCCAAGTGCGGTCTCTTTTCTGACAGTCAGTGAAAATCAGAAGATGGATTTTTTTTTTTTTTTTTAATTTCTCCACACACAAGAAAAACAGATGACACCCGGGTTAAGTCTGATCAGAATAATCATTCCGATTTTTCTCATGCATGGAAATACTGGACGTTTGAATGGGGGCTAAAGGTACCTTCACACGAAGCGACGCTGCAGCGATAGCGACAACGATGCTGATCGCGGCAGCGTCGCTGTTTGGTCGCTGGAGAGCTGTCACACAGACCGCTCTCCAACGACCAACGATGCCGAGGTCCCCGGGTAACCAGGGTAAACATCGGGTTGCTAAGCGCAGGGCCGCGCTTAGTAACCCGATGTTTACCCTGGTTACCAGCGTAAAAGTAAAAATAACAAACACTACATACTCACCTGCGCGTCCCCCGGCGTCCGCTTCCTGTACTGTGTGAGCGCCGGCCCTAACACCGGCCGTCACCGCTGTGCTTTTACTTTCACTTTAGGGCCGGCGCTCCGTCAGAGCAGGCAGGGGACGCGCAGGTGAGTATGTACTGTTTTTTTTTTTTTTTACTTTTATGCTGGTAACCAGGGTAAACATCGGGTTACTAAGCGCGGCCCTGCGCTTAGTAACCCGATATTTACCCTGGTTACCAGTGTAAAACATCGCTGGTATCGTTGCTTTTGGTGTCAAACCTGACGATAAACGCCGGTCTGATGACCAAAGAAAGTTCTGAACTTTGATCAACGACCAGCGACATCACAGCAGGATCCAGATCGCTGCTGCGTGTCAAACACAACGATATCGCTATCCAGGACGCTGCAACGTCACGGATCGTTGTCGTTCTCGTTGTAAAGTCGTTTCGTGTGAAGGTACCTTAAAGGTACCTTCACACTAAACGATATCGCTAGCGATCCGTGACGTTGCAGCGTCCTGGATAGCGATATCGTTTAGTTTGACACGCAGCAGCGATCAGGATCCTGCTGTGATATCGCTGGTCATTGAACAAAGTTCAGAACTTTATTTGGTCGTCAGACCGGCGTTTATCGTCATGTTTGACACCAAAAGCAACGATGCCAGCGATGTTTTACACTGGTAACCAGGGTAAATATCGGGTTACTAAGCGCAGGGCCGCGCTTAGTAACCTGATGTTTACCCTGGTTACCAGAGTAAAATGTAAAAAAAAAAAAACACTACATACTCACCTTCGCGTCCCCCGGCGTCTGCTTCCCACACTGACTGAGCGCCGTGAAAGTACAGCACAGCGGTGACGTCACCGCTCTGCTGTTAGGGCCGGCGCTCAGTCAGTGCAGGAAGCGGACGCCGGGGGACGCGAATGTAAGTATGTACTGTTTGGTTTTTTTTTACATTTTACGCTGGTAACCAGGGTAAACATCGGGTTACTAAGCGCGGCCCTGCGCTTAGTAACCCGATGTTTACCCTGGTTACCCGGGGACCTCGGCATCGTTGGTCGCTGGAGAGCGGTCTGTGTGACAGCTCTCCAGCGATCAAACAGCGACGCAGCGATCGGCATCGTTGTCGCTATCGCTGCAGCGTCGCTTCGTGTGAAGGTACCTTCACACGAAACGACTTTACAACGAGAACGACAACGATCCGTGACGTTGCAGCGTCCTGGCTAGCGATATCGTTTAGTTTGACACGCAGCAGCTATCTGGATCCTGCTGTGATATCGCTGGTCGTTGAATAAAGTTCAGAACTTTATTTGGTCGTCAGACCGGCGTGTATCGTCAGGTTTGACACCAAAAGCAACGATACCAGCGATGTTTTACGCTGGTAACCAGGGTAAATATCGGGTTACTAAGCGCAGGGCCGCGCTTAGTAACCCGATGTTTACCCTGGTTACCAGCGTAAAAGTAAAAAAAACAAACAGTACATACTCACCTGCGCGTCCCCCGGCGTCCGCTTCCTGCTCTGACTGAGCGCCGGCCCTAAAGTGAAAGTAAAAGCACAGCGGTGACGTCACCGCTCTGCTGTTAGGGCCGGCGCTCACACAGTACAGGAAGCGGACGCCGGGGGACGTGCAGGTGAGCATGTACTGTTTGTTATTTTTACTTTTACGCTGGTAACCAGGGTAAACATTGGGTTACTAAGCGCGGCCCTGCGCTTAGCAACCCGATGTTTACCCTGGTTACCCGGGGACCTCGGCATCGTTGGTCGCTGGAGAGCGGTCTGTGTGACAGCTCCCCAGCGACGCTGCAGCGATCGGCATCATTGTCGCTATCGCTGCAGCGTCGCTTCGTGTGAAGGTACCTTAAAGAGTCTGACACAAGACTTTGTAAGGCTTTTACCTTTTTTTTTTTTTTTTCTGAGCTCAGTTGATTTTTGATCACAGATCACCTCAATATCGAATGTGTTACAATACAAGTAAATGGGAATGATCACAAGTCAATCTGAAATGTTTTGGCAGCGTTTTTGTTTAAAAAAATGTTCTTTCTTGAATGAAATAATAATAATAATAGAAAAATAAATAGATAAGAGTCTGGAAGAAAAGACACCACAAAAAGCTGGGGAAAAAATAAAAAAAAATACTTGTGATCGAAACAGTTGAAAAAACGTTCAGGAAATGGGGGGAAAAATGTTAAAATAAAAAGACGTAAGGGAAAAGAATCACCAGCATTTCATGAGGCGTCTTGCTACTGAAAAACTAAGGGGGGGTTCACCTGCCTGAAAAAAAGTCACCTCCAACATGTGCAGTTTTGTTGCGTATTTTTCTGTTCAAATTTGTCACAAAACCTGGAAGTGAATGAGATTCCTGGAGTCTCACGCACCCGTCTCATTTCTTCCTTGCAGGTATGCAGCAGATTTAACTCTGCAGCACGTCAATTCTTTCAGTGTTTTTGCTGCAGATTTCACCGATACTAATATGTGCAGGAAAAATCTGCAACAAAAAGGCAAAGAAAAAAAGAGTCAAAAATGCACCTACTTTAACACCCCGGCTTTCCTGCCAGAAGATGCAGAAATTTCTGCTGTGAATAATTAACATGTGCACACACGCTTAGGGTAGGTGCACACAAGCGTATTTTACATTATCTGAGAAAATCCGATACATTATGCTAATGATCCTCTGATCAGAGCGCGATCCGATTCCCTCGAAGGAGGAGAATATTAAGAAAAAATGTTTCCATCTTCTCCGTTCTGTCAGTCCGTGGAAATTGGACCGCACTCAGATGTCATCTGAGTGCAGTCAGATGATAACACTCACCTATTGACTTGTATGGCCGAGTGCAATCCAAATTTTGCATCAAACTCGGGAATGCAGAATTTTTTTTTGCTATTTTGCAGTTTCTATCCAAGAAAAAAAATCAGACGTGCACGGTCCCATAGAATAACATTGGTCCGATATTTTGTCGGATCGCACTCGGACCGATTAATATGGTCGTCTGCACCTACCCTTAGACTCACATTAGGTTTTTCTAGGAGGATTTTGAAGCAGATCTGCTCCAAAATCCTAAAAAAAGTTGAAATATCCATTGATTATTCTTTCTATTAATTTCAATGTACATTTTACTTTTTTTTTTTAAAGTAATTTTTGGCACTTGGTTTCTTTTGATGAGGTTTTCAGAAAGAAAAAAAAAAAAGGGCTAGAGATGAGAGGAATTGAATTCTGCTTGAATTTTTCAAAAATCCGCATTTTCCCCAATTTTTTTTCTTTTAAATTCTCCCCTTTCTTAGGGCCGTTTTTTTTCCTAGCCTCTTCCAAGAGCCATGAGATTTTTATTTTTCTGCCTGCATTTTTGTATGAGGGCTTTGTTTTTTCGTTTTTTTTTTTGAGTTGTGTTTTTGAATGGCAATATTAATTTTAGCATATAATGTAATGAAGAACGTAAAAAAAAAAAAAAATCATAGTGAGCCGAAAGTGTAAAAAAACCACAACTCTGATATTTTCTTGTTTCCTATGCAATAAAAATGACCTGCCGCTATGATTCTCCAGTCTGTACAGTTAAGGAGATACCAAACTTGCAAAGTTTTTTGTTTTTTTTTCATGTACATGCTGAAAAAAAAAAAATCACAAAAATAAAAAAAGCGGTTTAGATCTCCATTTTCTGATACCTGTAATTTTTTTTTATTTTTCCATGGAGTTATGTGAGGGCTTGTGTTTTCTGCATTGAGCCAGCAATCCCAAATGTGATTTATTTTTCTAATTCTTTATTCTTAAACTGAAAAAAAGTTTAAGAATATTTTTAAAAATACTTCTATATGGTAATTTTTATTTTATTGTTTTGTTTCAATTCAGATTCAGGAAAAAATTTTCAGACACAGATTATAAAGCCGATTCTGCTACAAAATCCACAAGAAAAACTGCATGAAAAACTCTTTGGTGCTGTTTTTTTTTCCAATTTTTATAAAGAAGAAACATATAAATCCTTGAGGAGTTTGTTTTTGGGGTAAAAAAAAAGGTTCAAATTTGACCTCTGAATGAATTATGAATTAAAGCAGAAAAAAAACACCCAAAAGGTTTTATGGAACTGAAAACGAACCAGGGGCCTCTTCTGTTCTCTTGATATAGTGCCTGTTGTTTATATTTCTGGAGGGTTTCTGTAGTTCTTAAAGTGATCACTTGGTGGTGCTGTTGTCAATGGTATTTCACATATATTTATTTTCAAAGTGCGTGCACATGTATATACCAATCAGCCATAATATTGGCCCCTTCCCTCCTGGGCAATTTTCAGTTTTGTGCTCCCCCCACCCCCCCTTCCTTTCTATCAGCCATTTTGGGAAAGAAAAAATTATTTTGGGGGATTATTTTTACGTTATATTTTCTCTTTTACAACTTTGTGAAAAAAAAAAGGTTTCTAGTTCCTTTATCTGAGATCCTTAACTTTTTCTTTTTTTCTTTTCCAGTTGATGAAACTGTATGGGTGATGATGTTGTTTTTATTGATATCATTTAAGAGCGCATATGATCTTTTGGTCACTTTTTGTTGTACCTCTTGGGGGAGATATGGGCAAAAAACAATTCTGGCATTTGTTTTTTTTAGTCCTCATTATGGAAGAACTATTAAGCAGACTGTCAGTCAGTGACATAGAGTCGTGATTCGGAAGGTCCAAGGCAGGAGTAGTGTGAGGGAAGAGACGCCCCCGCCGGACTATTCCTGCTTCACTGTAATATCAGACGCTGCAGGATTAAAGGTTAATTGTTCACAAATTGTAGCGCTAATATGGATTGCCTAACACCTTATTGGAGTAATGAAACCTGCATCCACAATGCTTAATATTGTGAATTCACTTGGATAAGGCTTGTAAATGGTGGAAGTCACACATACTTGTGCATCTGTCATGCCGATGACTCGCACAGCTGGTAATCTCTGCCTTACTCACTGCGGTCACCGCTCTGCTTTCCCCAGTCGTGGGCTGTCTTGCTGAGCTGCATTTTGCAGCTTTGCCAACACTTCTGACCCCTCCTGCAACTAGAAGGAGGTGCAGCCAGATTCTGCAGGAACTTAAACCAACTGTGCCGTGCAGAGGTTAGCTTCCCCATCCTATCCCCAAGCAGAAGGGGGTTTATTAGGGGACTCCTCCCATCACTCCTTGACTAATCTAGGTTCAAGTTCAGTTCATGTCTAGTTTCTTGTAAGGTGCGCTCTTGTTTTGTCTCGCCTTTTTTCTGACCTGGCTAGCTTACTCGTTTATTGTGATTTGTCCACTCTTGACCTCGGCTACATATATTAAACCTGTGCAGCTTGCCCTGACCTCGGATTGGCTGACCACGTCTAAGTCTTTGTCCACATTTACTTCGTACCCGTGTCTCTGACCCACCGATCAGCTGTTGTAGACCCTTGAGTGGTACCTGGTGACTACCTGCGGCCAAGCTTATCCTCACCATCAGAGGCTCTAGTAGTCACTTAGTTACGCCCCTCCAGGGTAAGCCGGCCCATGACATAGTGGGTCCACACTCACCAGTGTTACAGTACCATACTGGTTTACATCCTGCATTATATACGTGTATCCCACAAGAACACATCCAAGCTTACAGGGTCTGAATGCATTCGGCAAGGAGTGCAAGCCGCATCAAAGATCCTCATTGTCTAGCAAGGCCCTACACTAAAATTTAAAGCAATTCATTGAATAGAGCATAAAATCTACCTTCAACCTATATCACTGGGTCCTGTCTGCGGTATATCAATTTTGTAACCAGGTATGGACTTTTTGATCCCTTTTAAGTGCAATGTTTCTCATGGCAAATTCATTTTATTAGTAAAATGTATAAACTTTCTTCTGTTTGCAATAAAACCATGAAACAAGAACACTGAGGGTGTCACTGAGCCACCACCATGCTTCACTGTATGCAGGGTGATCAGTATATGCTCTATTCTTCCTCCTCCAGACATACCTCTGAGCCATAAGGCTGAAAAGTACCAGTTTTGTTACAGCACTCCACAGAAAAAAATCCCCAAACTTGCTTGTATTATTTATATTGTTTTGAGTCTATATGGAATTGACATTTCTTGTGCTTTTGGGTCAGTAGAGGTGATATCTTGCCATTGGGGCATGGAGAATTTCTGAGTTTAATATGCAGCTTACTGTGGAAACTGAAACCTCTGCTGCTCCCACATCTTCTGTAGATCTTTTGTAGGTTTTGATCACCTGCCTCCTTAGGAATCTGGTGGCAGACGGTGACAGTCTCCTATTGCTGTAATGCAGGTAGTGTAGCCACTGTTTCTATAAGGGCTCCTTTAGACATCCGTGATCATCGGTCCAATTTCGGATCACAATGTGTGGACTGGCTGCACCTCTCAACCCCGAGCATGGCAGCCTCATAGAAATCATTGGGATCATTGTCTTGCTAAAATGTTTACCCTCGTTTTATCTTCATGATCCTGGTTGATGGCAGCAGATTTTTATCAAGAATGTCTCGGGACATTTGTCCATTCATCCTTCCTTCTATGACATGAAGTTTGCCAGTGCTGCATGCCATAAAACAGCCCCACACCATGATGTTCCTACCTCCACACTTCACTGTTGGTATGGTGTTAAAACATGGTATGTAGTATGGTCTCATCTGATCAGACTATATTCTCCCAGTATTTCACAGGCTTGCCTAAATGTTGTTGAGCAAACTGTAAACAGGCTTGAACATGCTTTTTGTTCAGCAATGGAGTCTTGTGTGGTGAGCCTGTGTAAAGCTATGCCCAGCGCCCCTGCATGATGTCCCGTTCTGTCAGCATGCTGGGATGCTGACTTACCGCCCCGGCCTGCAGCGCGATCCCCGACATGCTCCTGTTCCTGCCTCCTTCCTCCTCTGTGCATTCTGCCAATAGCTGGGAGACATCTTGTATTTATGGCACCCTCCTCTACTGGGAGGTGCCTGAGCAACCCCTATTATTCTGTTAAGTGGTTGGCGGTAACTGTATATTGCCAGGTCCCCTTCCCTAATCTGTTAGTGTCCCATATTCCCTCTAGTCTGCTATAGTTAGCCCATGTTTCCTGTGACCACTTCTGCGGTGTCCATACCATACCTGCCTGCCACACTGGGGGCTGAATACCCAGGCCAGAACTGTGAACTTATCCCTGTGGCTGCCCTCTGTGTACAAGGATAGCCTGTCCCAGTGGCCGCCCTATGTGAACTTGTACTGCCACTACCAAGATGGCTAAAGCATTGCAGTGACTGGCAGGCAATCCCTGCGTGATTATTGGCTGTGTAACAGGCGCCATACACATGAGGCGGGGATTCAGGCCTCAAATTCGAGCACCAGGCAATGCTCGATGAGCCCCGAGCACATCCGAGCACCCAGATACTCGAGTGGTATCCGAGTACCACTGAGCCAAAGTCACTCGGTAAGGACACGAGCATACTCAGATAACACCTGATCCGAGCACGTTCACTCATCACTATTGGTTTGGTAATGCAATTCTAATAAAATCTGATTTATTTATTTTTACAAGACTAATAGGTCTTTTTTTTAGGGTTCTGAAGAACATCTCGACATATAAACAATATTATATTAGCCAGTTATACCTGGCCTGGCTTCATCATCTTGACTATTTAGAATGTAGATTTGATGTAGAAGCCTATTAAAGATTTAGGGTTTGGGCAGATGACCGTATTTTCGGTTCGAGTGTGATCAGACAAAACATTAGATCACACTTGGACCAATGTTGTTGCGTGGGGCTGTACACACGTCCGATCCAAATCGTGCATGCTGCGATTTTTTTTCTGACATTTGGATCGCACTCGGACATTCAATTCAATGAGTCCTTGGAAACATATTTAACTGCACTCGGATGACATCTGAGTGCAGGCCGATTTCCACAGACTGACAGAATGGAGACGTTTTTTCCACATCTTCTCCGCTCCAATATAATAGTATAACACTCTGACCAAACTCTGATCAGAGTGTCATTAGCATAATCGACCCAATTCTTTTGGATGAGCGAAAATACGGTGGTGTGACCTTAGCCATAGTCAGAAAGTCACCCGGGCTTCTCGTTCTCATCCTGCTTTTTTTTATTCATTTTTTTTTTTTAAGTAACGCAATATCTGATGATTACAACTTGGATTTCTCACTTTTTAGGTCTTGAGGGCCTCGTCCACATGACATTTTCCAGCAATGGCCTCTATAAAGCTCGCTGCACACAAGTGTATTTTTTTTTTTTGATCAATTATGCAAATGATATGCCGATCACAGTGTGATTCAATTTTCTTGGATGAAGAAAAGGTGGAGAAAAAAAATGTCTCCATCCTGTCAGTCTGTGGAGATCGGACTGCACTCAGATATCATCCGAGTGCAGTCCGATTATTTCCAAGGACTCATTGACTTGCTTTGCTGACTGCGATCTTGAAATTGGATCCAACTCAGGCGTGCTGCAATTTTTTTCCTTGGACCGATACTGTTCAAGGAAAAAAAAAAAATCATTGTTTGTGATCTGATGTTTGGTCCGCCGGTCATCTGCACGAGCCCCAACATCTACTCATTGATTTTCCTTGCGTTATTGCCACTAGAGCAATCCAAGTGTAATAGTAAAATATCGCTGCAACACAATAGTCATAACGACTTTCATGCTGTTACATCAGACAGAAACTATAACACACAGGACTCGGAGTCACCAAGGTCCAGCTCATGTACTGTAAAAAGAAGAACTAATTAGCAGAGGACAATAAGAAAAAGGAGCAATCAGCTCACCGGTCTGGGAGAACGGCAAAATACCCCATTAATGAAGGTCTAAACAATAGCCAGCGCTCACATCATCTTAAAAGAATTGCTCTATTGATCCACTAGTAAAAAAAAAAAAAAAAAAAGGCACAAAAAATGGTCGAACACAACAGAACAAAAATTAAAAAGGCAGGAAAGAAATATGTGCTGCGCTCCCAGGCAACAGGTTTCAGACCTGCATGGACCTCTGTCAACACGACTGACCTGCATGGACCTTTATCAACACGACTCGGACCTGCATGGACCTTTGTCAACATGTCTCAGACTTGCATGGACCTTTGTCAACATGTCTCAGACCTGCATGGACCTTTATCAATACGTCTCAGACTTGCATGGACCTTTATCAACATGTCTCAGACCTGCATGGACCTTTATCAACACGTCTCGGACCTGCATGGACCTTTGTCAACACGTCTCAGACCTGCATGGACCTTTGTCAACACGACTCGGACCTGCATGGACCTTTGTCAACACGACTCGGACCTGCATGGACCTTTGTCAACACGACTCGGACCTGCATGGACCTTTGTCAACACGTCTCAGACCTGCATGGACCTTTGTCAACATGTCTCAGACCTGCATGGACCTTTATCAACACGTCTCAGACCTGCATGGACCTTTGTCAACACGTCTCAGACCTGCATGGACCTTTGTCAACACGACTCGGACCTGCATGGACCTTTGTCAACACGACTCGGACCTGCATGGACCTTTGTCAACACGACTCGGACCTGCATGGACCTTTGTCAACACGTCTCAGACCTGCATGGACCTTTGTCAACATGTCTCAGACCTGCATGGACCTTTATCAACACGTCTCAGACTTGCATGGACCTTTATCAACACGTCTCAGACTTGCATGGACCTTTATCAACACGTCTCAGACCTTTGTCAACACGACTCGGACCTGCATGGACCTTTGTCAACACGACTCGGACCTGCATGGACCTTTGTCAACACGTCTCAGACCTGCATGGACCTTTATCAACATGTCTCAGACCTGCATGGACCTTTGTCAACACGACTCTGGCCTGCATGTTCACTTTCTCTTAGGAGGCTAAAAAAATAAAAGTAAAAAAAAAAGCTTTAAATATAGAAAAATTGGAATTCCCCTCTCAGCTTTTCGACTTTAAAAATAAAATAACACAAAAAAGTATGTTTGGAATTGACCTGTCCATTGACTATGCCCAACCAATTAAAATCTAAAATTAATTAACCCATATAATGGTCTTAGAAAAATTGCAATTCTGATGTTTTGATTTCTTTTTGTGTGCCAGTAGTGCAAATGGTTAATCTTCAGGAGCGCAGCGCTCCCAGCCACCGGGAAGGCAGGAGGCAGAGGATCAGTGTGCTCCTGAAAACAGAAGATTAGGCCACTTTTTTAACCCCTTCCGGCTGCAGTCAGTTTCTGGGGTTATTTTGTTTTTTCCTCCCCTTCTTGCAAGAGACATAACATAACAATCCACATAGCAATACGAGGTTGTTTTTCGAGGGACAAGTTGTCCTTTTGAATGACTCCATTCATTTCATCATGTGATGGACTGGAAAATGGGGGGGGGGAGATTCCAAGTGTGGCGAAATGGCAAAAAGTGCAATTCCATCACTTTTGGTTTTTGTTCTTTACCAGGTTCACTATACGATAAAACTGATCTGACAATATGATTCTCCATGTCAGGACAATTATGCAGTTATCAAGCGGTTTTTTGTTTGTTTGTTTGTTTCTTAAATGGTCAAAAAAAAAAAACTGATCGCCTCTTATTACAATGTTGCAGAGCCTTAAAGTTTTGATTTTTTTTTTCTCATTATGCTTTTTACCTATCGGGTTAATTTTATATTTTGATAGCTCGGACATAGTGATACCAAATATGTGTATTTTATTTTTATTTATTTTTAATGACGGAAAAAGACGATTTGAACTTTTATTTGTTTTTTACTTCTTACTGTATTTGTTTGTCTCTTTAGGGGACGTGAAGCTGCGATCATCCGAAAGCTACACACAATGGTACAGTACTGCTATGTATAGCGAAAACCATGGTCTCCTGTGAACGGTCAGCTACAGGCCGGCTTTCACAGAAGAGCGGTCATGACAGGCAAATGTACGATTCTCGGAAGAAGAAAAGGAAAATAAATAAAGCCAGTCACGAGGTAGTTATAAAGGATATAAAATGCCACCAATACTTTCTAATTCAGTTGATTAGCTTTATTACCATGGTCCTCCGGACATCTTTTTGCCGCTGCATTATGAAAATGAACCCAGACCCCTGCATGTACAGTATGCAAATGACCTATTTGGAGTCATGGAGGCGGAGACTCTTGCCTGAGGAGTCACCGGACATGCTCCCTACACACGCCTCATTTTCCGGAGGACATGATACACCTTCCAGCCTCAGGACAGTGTAAGGCAGTGGTGGGATTTAGTCTCCCTTAAGGAACCCAATTTCCGGCAGATTATTAATTTTTGCTGAACAGCCCTTAACCGTAGAGATGTGGACACCACAAGACCTGTAGGGGGCGCCCTGTTAGTATCAGATACAAGACGTTCGCAGCAGATCAGTGTGGCCTCCATGGATCGACACGTCTTCCCAACACATCCCAGAGATGACCGACCAGACTGAAATCTGGGGATTCGGAGACCTTGATCTGTGCCACCTTCCTGAGCAGTTTTTGCAATGTGGCCGGGGGGCATCCTCCTGCTGAATGGGCACTGCCATGAGTGACTTTGTGGATTACCAGGTCTATAGCATGGTTATGTAGGTGGAACATGCCACATCCACATGATGCCACAACATGAAAAACGATGACATCACTCTACCACCACCGGCAATGTCTTCTTCTCATACTGCAGCCTGGTGCCATCTGTTCACAAGGTCAGGGACGCACACCGGCCCTCCACGTATGAAGACATGCTTCATCAGACCAGGCTGCCCCCTTCTATTCCTCCATGGTCCAGGTCTGGGGTCCATTGTAGGCACCTTCGGCCGATAGCAGCAGGGTGCGATATGTTGAGTGTTCTGACAACTTTCCATCAAACACTGCAGGAACAGTTTCAGCAATGCTTGCGACAGTAGCTTTTTTATGGCTTCAGACCGGACAGGTTAGTCCTCACTTTGGGCACCCACGCCATTACTGTCCGGTCACCAGTTGACCTTCCTCGGACCACTTTTGGTAGGCACGAGTCAGGACATCTGTACAAGCTCTGATCCAGCCATCACATCTCTTGTTAGTCCCTCAAATCCTGACATTTGCTCATTTTTCTGGCTTCCGACACCTCAAACTCAAGAGGTGACGATGCCCGTTCTGCTCCCGGATGGGAGCCATAGGCACGAGATAATCAATGTCAGGCCAGGAGGGCGCTGCAGAATCGCGTTTATCCTCTTATTCTCCATTCACATCCATCACTGAGGCGTAGAAAGCGACGTATCAGAAGATCCGATTCCAGACACGTCACGTTTAGTGCAAGGAGGGGGCTCAGAAGCCGATACGGTGGGCGACCGTTGCGTCTCACAACAGTCACCGCAGTTGGTGCTCACCGGGTTTAACCCCTTTTGCAGCAGTGGAATCAAAGCCAACCCCCATCTGAATAGAGGCGTTGATGCCTTGTCATCGCAGCTGGGGGTCTAGTGAAGACCCCCATCCTCCACATTTCTTAGATTTTCTGCTGCGTTTTACAGTTATTGAAAAATATGCTGAAGAACTCAAAATAAAAAGAGGGAACATGGCCTAAAACAAACTAAAACTAAGATTTGGTATTGCCTCAGCCGTGGTCATCCCCAGAATATCAGGTGGAGGGGAAAAAAAAAAGGCATAAAAGAAAAACAAAAGAAGGATTAAAAAAATTTGTTTTAATTTTTCTTTTTTCCATTGCACCCCACAAATAATTTATTTTCTGCATTTCAGTACAGGATTTGGTAAAATTAAAAACTAACTTAATGATAAAAAAAAAAAAAGAAGGAATTAAAATAAATAAAAACAAACAAAAAAAAAATAGTTTGGGTATGTGCACACGTGATGTATTTGCAGCAGAAATGTCAGCATCTCTAGGCAGAAAAAAGTGCCGAGTAAAATACGTGCGTTTTTTGTGCAGATTTTTGCCCACTCGCTGGTAAAGGGTGAAATCAGCAGCAAAAACGAGGAAAGAATTAACATTTAAATATGCAAGGAAAAAATAAGCAAAGTGCGCATGGGACTTCAGGAATCACATTCACTTCGCTGGAGCTAGGAAATCCTTCAGGTTTGGTGACAGAACTAAAACTAAAAACGCAACGTGTGCGCCCGGGCCTTGTAGTTGGAGAAATACAAAGCCATGATTCTTGGAAGAGGAAAAAAAATAAAAACCCGGCTGCGGAGGAAAGGGGCGATAGTGACTAGTTTTGGACGTGGCACAAGACACGATCGGATGCATGATCACTAAGACACGACTGACAGCCGCGCCGGAGGAATCCATCCACGGCTCTGCATCGAGCCGCTAAAGCCGAGCGACTCAAAGCAAAAAATCGGAATCTGCAGCTTTGGATGTGACTAGAGGATAAGACACAATATAAGGCAACATCAATATGTGACACCCTCTCCATTGTTCCTTTCTATGGGGAAAATAGGGGGAAAAAAATGAACACTACAACTGCTGCATGGCAGAGCGGTGACCATCTGCAGTCCGCGGAGGCCGGATGGTACCGGAGAGTCCAGTTAAATATGGTTTAATAAACAAATCTCAGGTGGTTGTTTTTTTTTTATTCCTTAACAACGTTGGAAGGAACAGTTTTGTGATCTGCAGTCCGGCCCCACCTGCTGACACAGGAGCCTGCAGAGCATCGCACAGGAGTGAGTCCGCCCTGTGCCCGAGTGAAGGATCTACTGATGGAAATCACCGCGGCCCCTTAAGAACACTTGGCTGATGTCGCTCCCCTTTCGGCAGGGAGATTACAAGATTTGAGAGGAGATGGAGGCGGCGCTGCCGTGTCAGCAGTCTCTCTCTCTCTCGCTTTCCTGTGTTTTCGGATTTTCTGTAAAAGTTCACAGTTCATAAAGTTATAAAGAAAACGATTTAAAAAAAAAAGAAAAAAGTTCAGTATCACATGGGGACCTCATTGGTCGCCCAACCGAAATCCTTGACCCCAGTTGTGCCGTCCCCCGCCTCCTGCTTGATCGTCCGCTGCTCGTCTGGCACTTGCTGGTGGCATGCCGAATCCCGAGACGCCGCCTCTCCGGCTGGGGAACCAACGGTATCTGAGAAAAAGAACAAAAGATCGGTCATCCTGTAATTAATGTGACTGTCAGTCACAGACTCTCCGGATCCCGACTGCGTGGCGGTGACGGCACGAGCAGGGATGACGCTCCGCTGCCTGCAGTCTGGCCGTGGGTGACATCCCGGACCTCACCAGATCATCAGGACAGATATAGCCCACATGGGGCGATAAGGGGTTAAGAAGGATTACACTTCTACTTTCAGTTTCACTTTTAGCGGATAATTAATGAATGCTGAATTTTAGGTGAAGGTAGCGAGTTAACTCACAAAAACTGCGGTGTGGAGAGGAAGCTCCTGCCCCCGAGGTCCATTGGATATTTGAACATTAAGAAGAAGAAAAGATGTCCGACCAAATTCCCAATCAGCTCATTGACGATCCTGCAACAGAGAAGGAAAAACAGATTCTTCTTACTAGGAGCTGCACTCCATTATGGTATAATACAAGTTGTTAGGCTACGTTCACACGGTGCGGTTTTTGGTGCGGATCCGCATCCTTTTTCCATGCAGGTTACAGTACAATGTAACCCAATGGAAAACAAAACCCGCTGTGCCGACGATCCTTTTTTTCGCAGGGAAATCCGCGCAGATTTGCCTGCGGAAAAAAGAAGTACCATGTCACTTCTTTCTGCGGATTCCGCTGCGGGTTTCCAGCAGCACCAATAGGAAACTGCAGTTGGAAACCCGCAGTGGAATCCGCAGCAGAAAAAGGATCAAAAACCGCAGTGAAAAGAACTGCGGATTTCACTGCGGATTTTGCAAAAAAAGGACCTGAAAAATCCGCAGTGAAAAAAGGATCGTGTGAACGTAGCCTAACTCAGGATCAGTAATGTAATGTATGTACACAGTGACTGCACCAGCAGAATAGTGAGTGCAGCTCTGGGGTGTAATACAGGATGTAACTCAGGATCAGTACAGGATCAGTAATGTATGTACACAGTGACTGCACCAGCAGAATAGTGAGTGCAGCTCTGGGGTATAATACAGGATGTAACTCAGGATCAGTAATGTAATGTATGTACACAGTGACTGCACCAGCAGAATAGTGAGTGCAGCTCTGGGGTATAATACAGGATGTAACTCAGGATCAGTAATGTAATGTATGTACACAGTGACTGCACCAGCAGAATAGTGAGTGCAGCTCTGGGGTGTAATACAGGATGTAACTCAGGATCAGTACAGGATCAGTAATGTATGTACACAGTGACTGCACCAGCAGAATAGTGAGTGCAGCTCTGGAGTATAATACAGGATATAACTCAGGATCAGTAATGTAATGTATGTACACAGTGACTGCACCAGCAGAATAGTGAGTGCAGCTCTGGGGTATAATACAGGATGTAACTCAGGATCAGTAATATAATGTATGTACACAGTGACTGCACCAGCAGAATAGTGAGTGCAGCTCTGGGGTATAATACAAGATGTAACTCAGGATCAGTAATGTAATGTATGTACACAGTGACTGCACCAGCAGAATAGTGAGTGCAGCTCTGGGGTATAATACAGGATGTAACTCAGGATCAGTAATGTAATGTATGTGCACAGTGACTGCACCAGCAGAATAGTGAGTGCAGCTCTGGAGTATAATACAGGATGTAACTCAGGATCAGTAATGTAATGTATGTGCACAATGACTGCCCCAGCAGAATAGTGAGTGCAGCTCTGGGGTATAATACAAGATGTAACTCAGGATCAGTAATGTAATGTATGTACACAGTGACTGCACCAGCAGAATAGTGAATGCAGCTCTAGAGTATACTACAGGATGTAACTCAGGATCAGTACAGGATCAGTAATGTAATGTATGTACACAGTGACTGCACCAGCAGAATAGTGAGTGCAGCTCTGGGGTATAATACAGGATGTAACTCAGGATCAGTAATGTAATGTATGTACACAATGACTGCACCAGCAGAATAGAGAGTGCAGCTCTGGGGTATAATACAGGATGTAACTCATGATCAGTAATGTATTTACACAGTGACTGCACCAGCAGAATAGTGAGTGCAGCTCTGGAGTATAATGCAGGATGTAACTCAGGATCAGTACAGGATCATTAATGTAATGTATGTACAGTGACTGCTCCAGCAGAATAGTGAGTGCAGCTCTGGAGTATAATACAGGATGTAACTCAAGATCAGTACAGGATCATTAATGTAATGTATGTACAGTGACTGCTCCAGCAGAGTAGTGAGTGCAGCTCTGGAGTATAATACAGGATGTAACTCCCTATTAGCTTAGAATAAAACAACAATGTGTACACATACAATTTCCTTTACAGACCAGGAGAGCACGATGTGATACTTACGATCCTCCAATAATGTAGTTGAATCCAAGTATGACCCAGGGTAGATAGCAGGCCTAAGATACAGAGACACAGTGTGAGCAGTGCGGTGAGATTCCTCCATTACATCTACATTTGTGCGTGTCGCTATCGTTACCATTAAGCTGAGGTCACACTTGTGGGTGCAATGCGAGAAACTTGCGCATCAATACCCGGCACTGCCGCAGACACTCGGGGTCGGAGTGTGCGGACTACATAGAAACACATGCAGCTGAACGCGTCGGTCCTGGGTGTCTGCGGCAGTGCCGGGTATTGATGCGCAAGTTTCTCACATTGCACCTGCAAGTGTGACCCCGGCCTTAAAGAGAGGACAATGGGCACAACATATACACCAATAAGAAGGAATATTATTTACATTAACACCTATTTGGATAATTTGTTTTTATAATTTGAAGATCTAACTTTTAGGGTTGTGGTCTGTATGTTTAGGGGGTTTGTTATAGGGTCTTTGTATTTTTGTGGATCTGGGGTCTGAATTCATGAAATGGTAAAAAAAAATATATATATATATCTCGGGCAATTCGTTTTGAGTTTCATTTTACAGCGTTTATTGAATGATTCTCCAGGTCGATACGAGACGGCGGAACCAAACGAGTGTTTTTATTTTTAGTTGCTGAGACAAATTCTAACCTTTGTAATAATTTGGTTTGTGTTCCCATTTTCTAGAGCAACTGTTTTATTTTGCCGGTCGATGGAGCAGTGTGAAAGCTTGGGGTTTTTTTTTTCTGTTGCACGGCGAGCCGTAGCTTTAATTTCTGCATTATTGGAGATTGTGCGTTTTGATCACTGTTTATTGTATTTTCTAGGAGGGAGGGGGAAGATGAGGTAATGGAAAAACCGCAATTGCAGCAGTTGGATTTTTTTTTTTCATGACGCCATTTACCAAAAGGGTTCATTTGATAATTTTTTGGATCGGACACATAAATTCTAAATAAAGTTTTAAATTTTTTTTTTTTTTTGTATTGTTTAGCATTTTTTTATTTTCACATTGGAAAAGAGCAGAGGGGATTCAGACAGTGGTCTTTTTTTTATTATTATTATTCTCTTATTATTTTTACCTCCCCTTGGAGGACTTTAATTGGCGATCATTTGATTAATTGTACTAAATATGGCACATACTATCATGGCAGCAGACCTGCCCCTCATTGGAATAGGGGTGGAGGATATAAAGGCATGAAAACAAAAACCCCAGAAAAAAAAAAAAGCCCCACGTAAAAACCTCTGTCAGAGACCGACAGTGGCTAATCAGCAGTGATTGGAGCCGGCTCTGATCGCTGCGGTTAGAAACAGATGCCGGCTGTATACTGCAACTGGAGTCGGCGTATCTCCTTATCCCGCATACCAGTACATCCTTCACAGGAAGGGGTTACCATATTTTGCGGACTATAAGATGCACCCCAAATTTTGAGAAGGAAAATGGGGAAAAAAATTCATGCATCAAATGAGGGTCCGTCTTACAGGCCTAAATTCAGCTTACCGGAGGGGGGGGGGGGAAGAGAAAAAAAAAAAAAAAAAAAATCGGCAATGCTGGTGGAGCGTGGTCACAGGGGGTGTTTGGTGGTCTGGCGATATGACCCAGACTGGTGAGCAGGTTCAACGGTGTGGGGGGCTATGGCAACATTTTCTGAAAGCCCAGAGGCCCCCCACTTTTATTATCTCTATGCTGTGGCCTCCGGGAAAATGGAGGAAGACGAAATCTCGGAGCTGAGATCTCAATCTGCGCATGCGCCGTCTCTGGCTGCCATTTTCCTGGAGACCACAGCATCAAGGCAATAGAAGTGCGGGGACCCCAGGATTTCACAAAATGTCGCAACACCAAGCACCGCCGAACCTGCCGCACCAAGCTGGGAGTGAGATCATAGCCCTGCAGCGTCGGACCACCGGAAGAGACACCGCCACACTAACTGTAAGTACATTCCGACTGTAAGACGTATCCCCCATTTTCCCCAAAAAAATTTGGGTAAAAAGTGCATCTTATAGTCCGAAAAATGGTAATATCTGGAAAAAAAAATTCTGAACCAAACACATCTGTAAAGTAAGGCAGACACAGATCATTAATTATACGGCCGCCTGCACATAGATCTACAACCCACGTACCTTGAATCTTGTGCCGAACCAAAAAGACACGACCATATCCCGATTCAGCTGCGACCAGACGTACAGGACGGACATGATCAGGGGGATCATCAGCAGCTGGAAGGCAAAAGGGACGGTTACATTCTACTTGCAGTTTCCATTTATGGATAGCATGCAGAGGTTCTATTCAAAAAAAAAAAAAAAAAGAGCAATCAAATTAAGTATATAAGTGTATATTGCGGGAACTCATGGCTATAAAAAAAACAATTGTTTTCTTAGATGAGGTGTATAGCAAAACATTACAAAAAAAATAATTATTTAAAATAATAATAAATATATAGATTTAAAAATTATTATTAAAACTAGTTATAAAATTATATAGAATTGTGTGTTTAAAAACACATATTATTCTTAAAAACACAGCGTAAGGCTCTGATCATACCTGCATGTCCATAATTACTCCAGTTATCTACCAAAGCAAATGTTAAGAAAATTCGGCTTAGAGAACGTTTCATCAGTTACTTCCCTTTTAAATCAAATCTGTTCTGAATGGGAGGAGGCCGACCAGAAGAAAGAATTTACTGCTACTTCCATGTCGGCGTCATTCACAGACTCATGAGCATCTGAAAGTCCAACTTTAGTTATAAATCCACTTAGAAGAGACATCCAGACGCGCTCGCTGAGGGATCCCCTGGTGACTCCTTCAGCAGTCTGCCATGTACTGGGCTAAGTTTAGACTGCAAAGCAGCCAAATGAGCAAAAATTCTGGATGAAAACTGCAAACATTATTTCTAACCAAAAATACATTATAGTAAATTAAAAGAAAACCAAATAAGTAAAAAAAAAAGCGCCAATAAATGTCAAAACCTGAGTCTGCACTACTGATGGCAGAGCCGCTGCGGATTCCTGTCCAGCGCAAAGTCATCATGGAGATAGATCCAAACCATCATCCACATTGATATTCCCACAGGGAGCCGTCTATTCTCAGCATCAGTCCCCCTCCCCAGGTCCAGCACTGATTCCCCACCACAGTCTTGGTTTGTCTACAGTGCTGATGCCACGATTAAAGCGCTGCAGCCAATCGCGCCGCTCAGCAATCTGCCTGTGTAGACTCAGGGCTGGACCCAGGGAGGGTGATTAACACTCAATGTGCTTTTCTTTTCTGCCGCAGTTTTCTGAAAGTGGACAAGCCCTTTAACATGTTTAATAGGGATAACTCACTATCCAATCCCTACTGCCAGAACAGCGGGGGTCCAACAATGGAGAGGTTTCTCTATCTCCCCCCCATGGGGCCGAGCACATCGCCATATAAAAGCAGAGCCCTGTGCACAACCCAAGACATGGCGGAGTGTGCGGACACAAATGGTGCACTGCGCCTTTAAAGGATACAACAATACAGATCCAGTTGAAGAGGAGCATGAACACATAATCTGCGGGCCGCCCGTCAAAGGCACCTGGAGGATACAAGTGGAAAAAGGAGAAAAAAAAAAAGGCATTAGATGAAGTTCCTACATCACAGAGAGTGGTATAGCAATTACATGACACTCCTACTGGGAGCCACCTCTACAGATCATGGCTCCAGTGCCACATGCCCCCTCCGTCGGGACGCGCCCCTCTCCGTCGGGACGCACCCCTCTCCGTCGGGACGCGCCCCCCTCCGTCGGGACGCGCCCCCCTCCGTTGGGACGCGCCCCCCTCCGTCGGGACGCGCCCCCCTCTGTCGGGACGTGCTTCTTACCTGTCTCCAGTCTGCTGGAATACTGATACAGGAAATACAGGTTCACCATGTAGAGGAATCCTGAGCCGGGTCCGACCGGGAAATAAAACGTGGCAGTGACCGGTCTCCATATCTGTGCAAATAAAGAGGAGATTACAGGAGAGGCCGCACCTTGTCCACCGCTCCCCGGTTCCCGGGCGTCCGCGAGAGCCACCAACACCGTGATAAGGGGCCCGGGCCAAAAGTCTGGCTCCACAGTCCCCCCAGTAGTCAGAACAGCCGCCCCTCTAACGGTGATGTAGTGTCACCCGTGTAGGCCTCTCGGATGTGCCCCATCAATAGTCCCCCAGTAGTAACAGCAGTTCCCACATCCACAAGAATCAGAGCAGTCCTCCCCCCAGCAGTCACAACAGAGCTCATCTTGTACCCCATTAGTCACATTACATCTCTCCCTACTTTCCGGTTTTCAAAGCAGCTTTCCCATCTCCCTAAGAATCAGAGCAGTCTTCCACCTAGCAGTCATAGCAGATCTCATTTTGTACCCTATTAATCACAGAACTACTTTCCCAGTAGTCACAGCACCTCCCTCCGCACATCCTTAAAGAGGAACCCTCCACTAATCAAAAGTCGGCCTAACATGAATAGCCCAACTAATAGAGGAGGCCTCTACGACAGCCCTAAGAGTCAGAGTCGGCAGCCCAACACCCCCCCCCCCCCCCCCCCCCAAGGATTTCCAGTAAATCTCACCTCCATGCCCCAGTAATCAGAGCAGGTCACTTCCCCTTTGTTTCCACAAATCACAGCAACTCCCCACATCTGCCAACAGTTGAGTTCCCTTAGTAGTCATAGAAGGCTGCAGGTGACGACCCCCAATAATCACAGCAGGTCTCTACCTACTTTCCAACTATTCACATCAGCCTTTGCAAACCTGAAGAGTCAGAGAAGAACCCCAGATCCTCCTCCTCACTAGTCACAGCAGGAGCTCCCCGCTACCCCAGCAGGTATTTACTTAGCCCCCCCCCCCCCCCCCCCCAGTGATCATAGCAGCTTCCTCAGATCCTCGAGAGTCGGAGCATACTACCCTTTCCCCCAGCAGTCAAAGCAGGATTGTAGACCCTTCCCAGCAGTAACAACAAGACGTCCCAAGCCGACCCCCAGCAGTCACAGCAGGATCTCCCTCTGATGTATTGTGCTTCCTGCACCGACGCCTATCGTCAGAAACAACCGCTGATGGTCGGGACCCTGAACATCCACTTCTAGAATAAAGTCACCATATGAAGACATTGTCAGCAAATCTCCGCAAGAGTTGTGCATTAATTCTCTGCCGTCAAGAAAGAACGTTCATATTTACATCCAGAAACCCTGATTTGTCACAGCTGAGGGTTTGGTACACTCCAGTCTGGAGAATCCTAATCACCACAAATCACTTTCCTGTCCTGACAGTTTGCTACAATGTATCAGGACAGTTAGGTAACGACTTTCACCACTATGTCCACGCCCAGATCAGGGGGCAGGGGTGACCAATAAGTTCCCAAATCACCCGTACTATTAAGAGTCTAAAAAAAAAAAAAAATCTACCAGATTTGGAAACCGTGGATGGATCTTAGCACGAACTTGAATCTTGCACAAACCTTGACTTTATCTATTTGAAACTACATTATCCTGTGAGAGATTTCGATGACACTGGGGTTGAGCCTACGTTGGGTGGGGTGCGGGGAGGTGGGAGGCGGAACTCGCAAAACGGAACTAAATATATTCTAGCTTTGTAAATATACTGCAGTCTACCACGAAGTAAAATGCAGAATCTCTTTTTCCTCCCCATTTTCCCTCTTTTATGTCTCCCCATGTTCTTGTCTCGTCATATCTGTATCTTTGAATTTGAGTTAATGTATGTATGGTTTTTTCTCTTTGTTTGGTTTGAAACCTATTGAACTCCCTTGTAGGGGAATCTGTTGTTTAATTGATATGTTAATGAAAATAGAATCTTATTATCCATGTATAATTTCCCCTGCGCGGGAGAGAGTTATGAGAAAATGTCCTGAATTCTTTTGAGTTTCTGAAAATAAAAATTTATTGAAACTAAAAAAAAAAAAAAATCACCTTCCCCCAGCTACAGAAGACTCCTCACTCTTTTGGATGTTGGAATCGCAACAAGCTGTAAAGCAAATCTTACTTTCCAAGACAAATTATCTGCCAGACTGACATCTAGTGGTCAAAATGAAAACTGCACTGTATGATAAGTCACAAAAACACAGAATTATTATTTTTTCTTTTATGGATGTCTCTTTTAAAATGATCGTTTTCCTTCAGATAAAACATGAAAATGACTTTTTTTTTTTTAATTGTACAGCAAGTGACAAATCACCTGCTGCCCTGCGGCCCCCTGGGAGCTGTGCGGAGAGAAGCATCGCAGGTGCAGTGATGTCCCCGTGTCACACTTACAGGCTTCCGGACATGTAAATCACCAGGGGAGGGGCAGCGTCACATGTCTTCGTATCCGGAATTATAATATAGGGATACCGAACAGTTGTGACGGTCCGTCCATCCTGTGCTGCCCCCTGCTTATACTGCGGGGAGGATCACTACCTTGTAACCCTTAAAGGGGCGCTCCGGGGGAGAAAAAAAAAATAACAATGGTTTCCAAACCAACAGAAATTGATAAAAAAAATAATAATTAACTTCTATTAAAAATCCTCCATTATTCGGGTTTGTATCCTGCCAGCAGCCGGAGATGCAGGACTGAGCTGTCACTGCACCATGTGAACCAGCCCCTGTACGCCCCGGCCCCCCACAAGACGACCACTGCAGTCATGTGACTATGAGATGTGTCTAATGGGGGGAATCGTCAAGGATAAAGTATAAAAAAAACTGCGAGTGATGGCGGCGGGAGCTATGGACGCCTGGTCACATGGTACCGCAAAATATCTATTTACAGACACCTGGAAATCCAATGGAGCCTCTAGAGGAGCCAACTTGCTTCTGGCTGCCATGTCAACCCACAGTCACTATGCGGCTGGTGGCCATGGGCACTGAAGAGGATGCCTGGGTAGGATGGAGACACGTAAATGCTGCTGAAAGCGACCGACGTTGGCATTTAAGTGGTTAAACAGCAGCGATCGGAGGAAACTCTGATTACAACTGTTAAAGTGGCGCCTGCCCCCGTACAATGCAACCAGCACCGCCCCTGGTTAAAGATCACTGTCAGCTTCTACTCCCTGGATCGCCCCTTTAAAGCTCTAGTCACATGATTGCCATAAGGAAGAAACGCTCAGGGCGAGCTCAATACAAGGTCTATGGCGGGGGTCTTCAGTGTGCGCCGTGCGTTCAGCCCCCGGACCCCAGCGATCAGAATCTCACAGGTCTCCATTATCTGCACTTTCTCCATCTACTACCTATTAACGTTTGCGCCGTTCTTGAGATAGTAACACATTTCATCATAGCTCGTTGCCTAGGAGACCGACCACCGCTGACAGGTGCCTACAAGCTACACCAGCAGAAACTGGCCGGGATTAGGAGGCAACAATGTGCAGATCTATAGACAACAGCTCATCAGCACACGTTCTGCCATCTACAGGAGGTGGTCGGTCTCCAAGGCAACGAGCTGTAAACAAAACAAGAGCTAATGTCTCAAGAACGGCTGGACAGGCGAATACGAAGTAAACAGCGAAGCCCTGTAAGTGGGGCCATGTGACCAGGTTTCCATGGAAACGGCAAGTGTGTCCAATCAAGTGATACAATGTAACAAAGCGATGGACGGACTCACAGTCCGGGGGGGAGTCAGATGGAGCAGCCAGTCACTCAGGGCCTGCTGGGAGTTGTAGTTCTCACGGGTCACTGTAGGCGGCGGCGGGGACGTTACCTGGAACTTGTGCAGGAAATACTCCGGCCACAGGATCAGGTACATGGGGTTGATCAGGCCGAGCTTCCCCAGTAAGGGAACAGCTATAGAGGTGGCGAACCAGTACCGGGTGATGAGCGGGATGCTCCGGAACCAGTCCCCGAGGTCCGACATGGTGAGAACGGCGGCGGCAGCAGAGACACCGGGCCCGGTACCTGCGCCCAGCACTGACGTGTCCGCTCACAGCTCGCCTGCCCAGTGACGTCACCGCCGTTTCCTGTCAGCTGTCATCGCCAGACCACGCCCAGGCAGGAGTTCTCGGAGCGAGTCATCACGTGGTGTCTCCTGCGCCTCACGTGACCAGATCCGACTGAAAGAGTCACGTGCTGGTTGCGGGGCCTCCTGGGAGTTGTAGTTTTTTATTATTATTATTATTATTATTATTATTATTACTTCTCAGATGTCTCCGCACTAGAGAAGAGCAGACAAGGAAAGAAAGCGTCAGCGTCACCCCCCGGTCACTGACACCAGCCTCACACTGTGCTCTGTGGACACCGCCAGCGGCTGGTCTGACTCTAGCCGGAGGTTGCCAGGTAGCAGCGGCAATATTTGGTGACGGTCTGTGAACGTTTCGCCACACTGCGGCTTCCTCAGGGGCCTCTGCGTCTGATGGCTGCAAAGTGTCTATTCCTATACCACAACCGTTATTAGTTCACTTGTCCATTTTTGACTTTATAAATCCTTTTTGGCTGCGCTTCAATAAAAGCTTTAGTCATGTGTACATGGCATGTTTCTCTTTCTATACGGTTTGATTTGAACGCGCCACAGGCTGAGGCCATTTATTGGTTTACATTCCATATTTGTGTGTCAGAAGCACCGCAGGCGGCAGGTCTGGGGCGGCTCCGCTACCTCTGCACCCCCTGGAGCTTCTCGTGTGCGTCCCGCAGCCATTTATTTATTGTACTGAGTTATATAGAGCCATTAATTCCACAGCGCAATCCAGCCACAAAACAAGGAGCTCAGCGAGAGTTACACAGCGACCATAGAGTTACATCAGGAAGACCGTAAGGGGCACAACTAGAGGCCTACGGGCCCCAGTGCCGAATGTGGACCTGGGCCCCTGTATGAAGACACGCTTGCTCCCCCATTAAAAAAAATACTACAGATGAAATACAGAAATCCTAAAAAAAAACACAGCAAAAAGATCATTTTATAGATAGTAGTCATACTATAATGATGTCCCTCCATCCTCGACCCTTCCTGTAATAATGTTCCTCATTCTGGCGCTCATTTGCAACACAATGAAAAAAAAATTCCTCTCGCCTGCCCCCGCTTTCACAATGAGCAGTGTCCTCTTCTTCCTCCATAGCCAGCGCAGCGTGGTGGCGTGTGAGGACTTGTGCACACGCTGCAGATTCCATTGCAGAATTTTCCGTAGCGGATTTCATAAATCTGCAGTGCAAAACCGCTGCGGTTTTTACTGCGGATTTATCGCGGTTTCTATTGCGGTTTCCTCTGCGGGTTTTCACCTGCAGATTTCTATTGGACCAGGTGTAAACCCGCAGCGGAATCCGCACAAAGAATGGATATGCTGCGGAAAATAAACCGCTGCGTTTCCGCGCGGCTTTTTCCGCAGCATGTGCACTGCGGATTTCATTTCCCATAGCTTTACATGGTACTGTAAATGCATGGGAAGCCGCTGCGGATCCGCAGCAAAATCCGCAGCGTGTGCACATACCCTGATAGTGACTTCACGCACCGCCAGCATCGTGCCCGTCAATATCAGCGGCTGGCCCGTATAGTCATTGCCATGCGGGGAGCTGGTGTTTGGCATCGGTGGTGTTATAGCAGGATCCATTTTATCCTGCTTGCCTCCACTTTGTGCAAGTGTTACTAAAGTTGAGAAAAACAAGTTGTTATTCACTATTCTTCATGCAGCTGTTATTGTTTAAGAACTGATTGTAGCAGGGCATGGGGGATGAAATGTCCTTGGTAGATAACGAATAATGTTCTGTGTAAAAATATGATTGCAAAACCACAGGGTGACAAGTGGTAAACTCTCCGACGCTTAGCCCGTATATGGTGAATCCGTTTCCGACATAAGTATGAATAAAAAGTCTGTGTAAGCTCAATAAACTAGAGATACTTCAGACATACAGGTCCTTCTCAAAAAATTAGCATATAGTGTTAAATTTCATTATTTACCATAATGTAATGATTACAATTAAACTTTCATATATTATAGATTCATTATCCACCAACTGAAATTTGTCAGGTCTTTTATTGTTTTAATACTGATGATTTTGGCATACAACTCCTGAAAACCCAAAAAACCTGTCTCAATAAATTAGCATATTTCACCCGTCCAATCAAATAAAAGTGTTTTTTAATAACAAACAAAAAAACCATCAAATAATAATGTTCAGTTATGCACTCAATACTTGGTCGGGAATCCTTTGGCAGAAATGACTGCTTCAATGCGGCGTGGCATGGAGGCAATCAGCCTGTGACACTGCTGAGATGTTATGGAGGCCCAGGATGCTTCAATAGCGGCCTTAAGCTCATCCAGAGTGTTGGGTCTTGCGTCTCTCAACTTTCTCTTCACAATATCCCACAGATTCTCTATGGGGTTCAGGTCAGGAGAGTTGGCAGGCCAATTGAGCACAGTAATACCATGGTCAGTAAACCATTTACCAGTGGTTTTGGCACTGTGAGCAGGTGCCAGGTCGTGCTGAAAAATGAAATCTTCATCTCCATAAAGCATTTCAGCCGATGGAAGCATGAAGTGCTCCAAAATCTCCTGATAGCTAGCTGCATTGACCCTGCCCTTGATGAAACACAGTGGACCAACACCAGCAGCTGACATGGCACCCCACACCATCACTGACTGTGGGTACTTGACACTGGACTTCAGGCATTTTGGCATTTCCTTCTCCCCAGTCTTCCTCCAGACTCTGGCACTTGGGACCACTTAGCAACAGTCCAGTGCTGCTTCTCTGTAGCCCAGGTCAGGCGCTTCTGCCGCTGTTTCTGGTTCAAAAGTGGCTTTACCTGGGGAATGCGGCACCTGTAGCCCATTTCCTGCACACGCCTGTGCACGGTGGCTCTGGATGTTTCCACACCAGACTCAGTCCACTGCTTCCTCAGGTTCCCCAAGGTCTGGAATCGGTCCTTCTCCACAATCTTCCTCAGGGTCCGGTCACCTCTTCTCGTTGTACAGCGTTTTCTGCCACATTGTTTCCTTCCAACAGACTTACCATTGAGGTGCCTTGATACAGCGCTCTGGGAACAGCCTATTTGTTGAGAAATTTCTTTCTGGGTCTTACCCTCTTGCTTGAGGGTGTCAATGATGGCCTTCTTGACATCTGTCAGGTCGCTAGTCTTACCCATGATGGGGGTTTTGAGTAATGAACCAGGCAGGGAGTTTTTAAAAGCCTCAGGTATCTTTTGCATGTGTTTAGAGTTAATTAGTTGATTCAGAAGATTAGGGTAATAGGTCGTTTAGAGAACCTTTTCTTGATATGCTAATTTATTGAGACAGGTTTTTTGGGTTTTCAGGAGTTGTATGCCAAAATCATCAGTATTAAAACAATAAAAGACCTGACAAATTTCAGTTGGTGGATAATGAATCTATAATATATGAAAGTTTAATTGTAATCATTACATTATGGTAAATAATGAAATTTAACACTATATGCTAATTTTTTGAGAAGGACCTGTACACTGTGTTCCAAATTATTATGCAAATTGGATTTAAGTGTCATAAAGATTTAATTGTTTTGTTTTTCAAATAAACTCGTGGATGGTATTGTGTCTCAGGGCTCAATGGATCACTGAAATCAATCTTAAACACATGATAATTAGTTTTCCAGGTGATTCTAATTAAAGGAAAACTACTTAAAAATGATGTTCCACATTATTAAGCAGGCCACAGGTTTCAAGTAACATGTGAAAGAAAAAGCATCTCTCTGCTGCCGAAAAGCATCAAATAGTGCAATGCCTTGGTCAAGAGATGAAAACATTAGAAATTTCCCGAAAACTTAAACATGATCATCATACTGTTAAGAGATTTGTGGCTGTATCTCAGCACAGACGTGTTTGTCCTGATATAAGCAAAATGAGGAAGATTTCTGCCCGGCAAGTTCATCGGATTAAGAGAGCAGCTGCTAAAAACCATTACAAACCAGCAAACAGATATTTGAAGCTGCTGGTGTGTTTGGAGTCCCTCGAACCTCAAGGTGTAGGCTCCTTCAAAGGCTTGCTGTGGTGCATAAACCTACTATTCGGCCACTCCTAAACAGTGTTCACAAGCAGAAACGGTTGCAGTTGGTCCAGACACACATGAAGACTGATTTTCAAACAGTCTTGTTTACTGATGAGTGACGAGCAACCCTGGATGGTCCAGATGGATGGAGTAGTGGATGGTTGTGGATGGCCACCATGTCCCAACAAGGCTGCGACATCAGCAAGGAGGTGGAGGAGTCATGTTTTGGGCCGGAATCATGGGAAACAGCTGGTAAGGCCCTTTAAGGCTCCTGAAGGTGTGAAAATTACCTCTGCAAAGTATATAGAGTTTCTGACTGACAACTTTCTTCCATGGTCTAAAAAGCAGAAATGTGCCTTCAGGAGCAAAATCATCTTCATGCATGACAATGCCCCATCTCATGCTGCAAAGAATACCTCTGAGTCATTGGCTGCTCTGGGCATAAAAGGAGTTAAACTCATGGTGTGGCCACCATCTTCCCCTGACCTCAACCCTATAGAGAACCTTTAGAGGATCATCAAGCAAAAGATCTATGAGGGTGGGAGGCAGTTCACATCCAAACAGCAGCTCTGGGAGGCGATTCTGACTTCATGCAAAGAAATACAAGCAGAAACTCCAAAAACTCACAAGTTCAATGGATGCAAGAATTGTGAAGGTGACATCAAAGAAGAGTTCCTATGTTAACATGTAACTTGGCCTGTTAGGAGGTTTTGGAGTTAAATAGCTTTTTTGTTTAGTGAATGTGACCTCCTAATGCTGCAAATTCCACAAATGAGCATTTTCAGTTCTTTAAAACATATCAAACGTTTAGAAATTCTACTGTGCATAATAATTTGGAACAGTGCATTTTGAGTTTTTATTACTTTTGGAGCTTATACTGTTATCATTGGGAGGTTTCTTCAATAAAATTTGATGTATAATCTAACGGGTGATGACTTTATGAGACTGACTGTCATTTGCACCGACCATTTAGGAAAATCCGAGAAAAATGTTATTTGCTTAATAATTTGGAACATAGTGTATACCTGGTGTACTGTGTCTTCTCTCTCCGGCCGTGACGTCATCTCTAAGGTGGACTCATCAGAGAATAGGTCGAGACCTGCGATAACAGTGGCCCCTTCCTCTATAGACTCAGTCACATCCTCTACAGTCATTATGCCCCTGACCACAAGGCTGTGAATCATGTTTACGAATGTGGCAGCATTACGACATTATAAAATAGACTAGATGGTGGCCCGATTCTAACGCATCGGGTATTCTAGAATATGCATGTCCACGTAGTATATTGCCCAGCCACGTAGTATATTGCCCAGTTACGTAGTATATTGCCCAGTCACGTAGTATATTGCCCAGCCACGTAGTATATTGCCCAGCCATGTAGTATTTAGTATATTGCCCAGTCACGTAGTATATTGGCCAGCGACGTAGTATATTGCCCAGTTACGTAGTATATTGCCCAGCCACGTAGTATATTGCCCAGTCACATAGTATATTGCCCAGTCACGTAGTATATTGCCAAGCCACGTAGTATATTGCACAGTCACGTAGTATATTGCCCAGTTACATAGTATATTGCTCAGTGACGTAGTATACAGCACAGAGCCACGTAGTATATTGCACAGCGAAGTAGTATAGAGCACAGAGCCACGTAGTATATTAGCCAGTCACGTAGTATATTGCCCTGCCACGTTTGTCACAGGTTAAAAAATAAACATATACTCACCTTTCCGAGGGCCCCTTGTAGTCCACGGCAGCTTCCGGTCCCAGGGTTGGTCTGAGCGCAGGTCCTGTGATGACGTCACGGTCACATGACCGTGACGTCACGTCAGGTCCTTGCCGCGCAGGACTTGTGATGACGTCGCGGTCACATGACCGTGACGTCATGGCAGGTCCTGCTGCCATACCATCTTTGCCACCGCAAGCTGCAACGGAAGATGGCGGGCTGCGCGAGCGGCTCAGCGGACTACAGAGGGTGAGTATAGCAGGGTTTTTTTAAAATTATTTTTAACATTACATTTTGTACTATTGATGCCACATAGGCAGCGTCAATAGTACAAAGTTGGGGACACACAGGGTTAATAGCGGCGGTAACGGAGTGCGTTACCCGCGGCATAACGCGGTCCGTTACCGCCGGCATTAACCCTGTGTGAGCGGTGTTTGCGGGCGCCGGGCAGTGAGTGCGGGGAGTAAGGAGCGGTCATTTTTTTCTGGACTGTGCGCATCGCTGATTGGTCGCGGCAGCCATGACAGGCAGCTGCCGAGACCAATCAGCGAACGAATAACCGGGACAGAAGGACAGAAAGACGGAAGTACCCTTAGGCAATTATATAGTAGATGGGCCACTCTATTCATTATTAAAATCCATGTCATAATGACATATAAAACTTTATAAACCTTCTGGTCAGGATCCGAACCCACAGCTCTTGTGCACCAGGCAGCAGCTGTTCCCTCGCTAACCCAGATACTAGCGGAAACGAGGAGAAAAGGGAAAACCGACCATAAACAGTCCCGGACCATCAAGATACGTGAAACAATATTATTGAATATAAATCAGGTGACTACAAAAGATCACAAACTAATGACATAAATATAAGGTAAAATATTATAAAACTAAGGGACGCACACCCAGGGAGTAGAAACGACAAATGTCCAGAGGGAGAAGGGGGTCATACAGGTGCTTCTCACAAAATTAGAATATCATCAAAAAGTGAATGTATTTCAGTTCTTCAATACAAAAAGTGAAACTCATATAGAGTGGGTGCGGAAAGTATTCAGACCCCTTTAAATTTTTCACTCTTTGTTTCATTGCAGCCATTTGGTGAATTCAAAAAAGTTCATTTTTTTCTCATTAATGTGCACTCTGCACTGCAAAAAACAGAAATGTAGAAGTTTTGGCAAATTTATTAAAAAAGAAAAGCTGAAATATCACATGGTCATAAGTATTCAAGCCCTTTGCTCAGTATTAAGTAGAAGCACCTTCTGAGCTAGTACAGCCATGAGTCTTCTTGGGAATGATGCAACAAGTTTTTCACACCTGGATTTGGGGATCTTCTGCCATTCTTCCTTGCAGATCCTCTCCAGTTCCATCAGGTTGGATGGTGAATGTTGGTGGACGGCCATTTTCAGGTCTCTCCAGAGATGTTCAATTGGGTTTAGGTCAGGCTCTGGCTGGGCCAGTCAAGAATGGTCACAGAGTTGTTCTGAAGCCACTCCTTTGTTATTTTAGCTGTGTGCTTAGGGTCATTCTCTTGTTGGAAGGTGAACCTTCGGCCAAGTCTGAGGTCCAGAGCACTCTGGAAGAGGTTTTCATCCAGGATATCTCTGTACTTGGCCGCACTCATGTTTCCTTCAATGACAACCAGTCGTCCTGTCCCTGCAGCTGAAAAACACCCCCATAGCATGATGCTGCCACCACCATGTTTCACTGTTGGGATTGTATTGGGCAGGTGATGAGCAGTGCCTGGTTTTCCCCACACATACCGCTTAGAATTATCACCAAAAAGGTCTATCTTCGACTCCTCAGACCAGAGAATCTTATTTCTCATAGTCTGGGCGTCCTTCATGTGTTTTTTAGCAAACTCTGTGCGGGCTTTCATATGTCTTGCACTGAGGAGAGGCTTCCGTTGGGCCACTCTGCCATAAAGGCCTGACTTGTGGAGGGCTGCAGTGATAGTTGACTTTGTGGAACTTTCTCCCATCTCCCTACTGCATCTCTGGAGCTCAGCCACACTGATCTTGGGGTTCTTCTTTACCTCTCTCACCAAGGCTCTTCTCCCACGATTGCTCAGTTTGGTTGGATGGCCAGCTCTAGGTAGACTTTTGGTGGTCCCAAACTTCTTCCATGTAAGGATTATGGAGACCACTGTGCTCTTAGGAACCTTGAGTACTGCAGAAATTCTGGTGAAACCTTGGCCAGATCTGTGCCGTGCCACAATTCTGTCTCTGAGCTCCTTGGCCAGTTCCTTTGACCTCATGATCCTCATTTGGTCTGACATGCACTGTGAGCTGTGAGGTCTTATATAGACAGGTGTACGCCTTTCCAAATCAAGTCCTGTCAGTTTAATTACACACAGCTGGACTCCAAGGAAGGAGTAGAACCATCTCAAGGAGGATCACAAGGAAATGGACAGCATGGGACTTAAATATCAGTGTCTGAGCAAAGGTTCTGAATACTTATGGCCATGTGATATTTCAGTTTTTCTTTTTAATACATTTGCAAAAATTTCTACATTTCTGGGTTTTTTTTCAGTCAAGATGGGGTGCAGAGTGTACATTAATGAGAAAAAAAATGAACTTTTTTGAATTTACCAAATGGCTGCAATGAAACAGAAAGTGAAAAATGTAAAGGGGTATGAATACTTTCCATACCCACTGTATTATATAGAGTCATTACAAACAGAGTGATCTATTTCAAGCGTTTATTTCTGTTTATGTTGATGATTATGGCTTACAGCCAATGAAAACCCAAAAGTCATTATCTCAGTAAATTAGAATACTGTATAACACCAGCTTGAAAAATGATTTTAAAATCTGAAATGTTGTCCTACTGAAATGTATGTTCAGTAAATAAATTCAATACTTGGTCAGGGCTCCTTTGGCATCAATTACTGCATCAATGCGGCGTGGCATGGAGGTGATCAGCCTGTGGCACTGCTGAGGGGTTATGGAAGCCCAGGTTGCTTTGATTGCAGCCTTCAGCTCGTCTGCATTGTTGGGTCTGATGTCTCTCATCTTCTCTTGACAATACCCCATAGATTCTCTTGGTCAGGCAAGTTTGATGACAATCAAGCACAGCAATACTGTTGTTGGGTAGCGGTTATCCACCTATGCAGTATAGTTAGGTACTAGTAACCATGAGACCGCGATTTTTGCACTAGCACTATATCTACCGTCCTCCGTCCCTTATGACATTATAACTTACACATTACACCTACATGGGACATGTGTTGTGGTCATTCCACTAGCTCCATGCAACAAAAGGATATCACTAGTGACTTGGTTTGATATTTTCTTTTATTTATGTTATCTGATTTACATTTAATAAAATATTATTGTTTCATCTCGATGTACTGGGACTATTTATGGTCGGTTTTCCCTTCTCCCCTTTTTTTTCTATTGTATGTTTTTGCCGACTGTCCATTTGGTAAATTCAGGTCCGGTGTAGTTTGTGGATACATATTATATATACTTCTAAGTTTAATAATACTATATGGTAATCCTACACCAAGACCCAATCCCTTGTTCCCCCTCTTTAAGAATTTAACCCAAATACTAGTACCTGTATTGCTCCTGATTGGCTCCACCCTACTTAAACCTTGCATTGCATTTCCTTCCTTGCGAGATTATTGAGCTCCCAGCCTTTGGTCAAGCGCTCCGTTCACCTGCTGCTTCAGCCTTTTTTGCTGCTCCCGTGTACCGACCTCTGGCTATTCCTGACTATTCTACCTGCCGGAGCTGCCCCTAGTGGTTGCAACATCACTACTCCAACCCAGGTCAGTCCTTAACAGTTCTAATGAAGCTTTACCCACCCATCCTGATTGACAGCCCCTCAATGTCCCTCCTCCTTGCTGCTGAATCTCCAACCTCCTTGCCTGATTGATGGCTTCTGTTCCTTCCTCACGGCTTCTGAATCTCTACCCTACTAGCCTGATTGATGGCTACTCAGTGTCCCTCCTCCCTGCTGTGAGTCTCCACCCTACTAGCATGATTGATGGCTCCTCAGTGTCCCTCCTCCCTGCTGTGTCTCCACCTTCATAGCCTGATTGATGGCTCCTCAGTAGTGATGAGCGAGTATACCCGTTGCTCTGGTGATCTCCGAGTATTTGTGACTGCTCGGAGATTTAGTTTTCCTTGCCGCAGCTGCATGATTTACCACTACTTGACAGCTTGATTACATGTGGTGATTCCCTAGCAACCAGGCAACCCCCACATGTACTCAGGCTGGCTATCAGCTGTAAATCATTCAGCTGAGTCAACAAAAACAATCTCCGAGCAGTCACAAATACTCGGGAGACCACCCGAGCGTTCTCTGGAAAACCCAAGCAACGAGTACATTCACTCATCACTACTCATCAGTGTCCCTCCTCCCTGCTGTGAGTCTTCACCCTCCTAGCCGGATTGATGGCTCTTCAGTGTCCCTCCTCCCTGCTGTGAGTCTTCACCCTCCTAGCCGGATTGATGGCTCCTCAGTGTCCCTCCTCCCTGCTGTGAGTCTTCACCCTCCTAGCCGGATTGATGGCTCCTCAGTGTCCCTCCTCCCTGCTGTGAGTCTTCACCCTCCTAGCCGGATTGATGGCTCCTCAGTGTCCCTCCTCCCTGCTCCTGAGTCTTCACCCTCCTAGCCGGATTGATGGCTCCTCAGTGTCCCTCCTCCCTGCTGTTCTATAGTAGAAAATATTCATTTTAATATCAGGATTATAAATTAATTCTGACCTTGCTTTTTCTAAGTACACCATCCTCATCAAGCCTAAGACATATAGTAATGTATGACTCATGTATTGTGAAAGGTGGTAACAGATCAGTTTTAGTAGGATTGTCAGGCCACCTTTATTCTGTGACAAGTAGTTCTCCAGCATCATGAAGTGCGTTCCCCAAGGCCTCATCAACATGAAGACAAGAGAAAAGGATGTAGAACAGCAGAGGAAGGAGGAATGAAAAAAGTGGGACACAGCGTAGGACCAGACAATGGGCTGCGGCAGGAGAATATCTTTTTTTTTTTTTTTAACCACTTTAGTTTTACAAATCAGAAAAATCGTGGCCGGCCTTGCACTTTGTAAAATTTAGATTCAGGAGTATCAGGATTTTTCATTTATAGTATTTGAGACGAATTCAACGTCTCAAATAAATTAATTCATCTCTTGTGACAACCATTATGTTACAGATCTACGTCAGCCCCAGATAATCAGCGGCTCTCAGGCCATTCACTGCTAGGAAACATCAGCTGTAATCTGCCATGGATGTCTCTACAGCGCCACCACAGGGGAGATCAAGCATTACACAAGTCGCACTTAGTGGATCTCGCAGGAAGAATGTGACTGTAGCTGCTCTCCTCTGTCCAAAATGCAGGACCCCGCTCTTAATGTAGAATTTTCCCATAGGGTATAAGAATATTAACGCTGCATGTATTAGGGATGTTCATCCTCCTAACCCCTTAAACGATTACTGAAGTTTCAAGAAACTTATACCAAGTTGTGAACAATACAATGACTAGCAAAACTGAAAAATAACTTCATTTTGGGAAAATAAAGTTTCAACCCAAATCTCCCCTTCCTCCACAAAAGTGCCAGCTACTGGATGCCTCTCTTCTGTATAAGTTGCTGTTCACTGCCTGCTGTTAAGTGTAATCCATCTCTAGCAGCAGAGAGATGGATTATATAGAAAACCTGGGTGGCGGACCTCCCGCTTTGCCACAGGAAGCCTGGGTGGCGGACCTCCAGCTTCGCCACAGGAAGCCTGGGTGGCAGACCTCCCGCTTCGACACAGGAAGCCTGGGTGAAGGACCCCCCGCTTCGACACAGGAAGCCTGGGTGGCGGACCTCCCACTTCGCCACAGGAAGCCTGGGTGGTGGACCTCCTAGTTCACCAATGGAAGCCTGGGTGGCGGACCTCCCGCTTCGACACAGGAAGCCTGGGTGAAGGACCCCCCGCTTCGACACAGGAAGCCTGGGTGGCGGACCTCCCACTTCGCCACAGGAAGCCTGGGTGGTGGACCTCCTAGTTCACCAATGGAAGCCTGGGTGGCGGACCTCCTAGTTCACCACAGGAAGCCTGGGTGGCGGACCTCCCGCTTCGCTACAGGAAGCCTGGGTGGCGGACCTCCCGCTTCGCCACAGGAAGAATGGGTGGCGGACCTCCCGCTTCGCCACAGGAAGCCTGGGTGAAGGACAAAAGCTTCACTACAGGGGTTGTGAGGGTCTCTGACTCTACTCCTGCATTTTTCTATGCAGGGGCTTTCAGTTCAGAGCAGACAAGTCATTGGGCATTGGCAGGCAATGCAAGCTGAGAAATGAAGGGAAAGGAAGTGTCCGCACCTATAGTGCTGGCAAAATGTTTGCGAAAATGAACTGCCCGCTAAAAAAAAAGAAAAGAATGAATGGCAAGCTACAAAGTATCAGAGCAGTTTTACATTGCTGTGGGGGATAATCCGTTTCTGCATACAGGCTTTGTGTGAATGGACAGGTGCGCTTTAAGTGGGATTTGAAAAATAAACAAAAAAAAAAAAAAACACACGAGTCAAGTATTCCTCCTTTATACAGGGTCAATTTAATAAACTATTACACTTTTAGATTTACAGTGTCGTTCAATAAAAATAATGTGCCTCCTTGTGGATGTGACTCTCGGCTGCTCATCCACCTCGGCGTCATGTACAGAAAACCGTATTGGGGGGAAGAAGTGGAATCTCACAAATACTGGCAATAAAATTACAAAATCAGAAAAATGGTCACGTTGATTTCATTCACACTGGAGGATTTGCTTCCTAATGTCTAAAAATATTAATACTAATAACGCGGAGCGGAGTTTATTATTATACGATTTCTTTTTTCCTTTTGTGCAGAGACGATTTTCCATCTGAACTTTTTGCACCTTCAATAAATAACATCGAGTTCAGATTTTCACAAAATCTTAAGAGTTAATGGGAGGTGGGGGAACAAAAATAAAAAAAAGTTTTGGTCCCAGATAAAGTTGCATCTATTGAACTAAGTGGTTATTTTTATTATTTTTTTTTTTTTTTTTTTAACATTTAACCTTTTTTTTCCCCAAAATTTTGCAAAGCGTCCAGGAACCTGCAAGAGACCACGCAGGTGTCTGCAGTGCTTCCTATCACGTGACCGTGTCTGTTCGAAGGGACATAATGCCGCCATACGCTGCGGCGTTCGGTTCTGTGCAGTCACACGACTAGAGGCATCACAGCACGAAAAAGAAAAATTGGCTGGGAATTTTTTTTTTTTTTTTTAGCCACCATTTTTCTTGCATGCTTGCGATCTTTTTGAAAAAGCTGGACAAGGCCTTTTTTTTTTTCTCGGATGATTTCTTGCTATGTTCGCCTCTAAAATCTACGAAAGGCATGGTAGGAATGTAGAAGAAATGCAGGATATTTGTCACAGGACACAAGAGTGACCGGCAGCCACGGACTCTACGCGCTGCTAAAACAGAACCCACACAGCAGCAATAAATACTAACACCGACAGGGCAGGAGGTTCAGGGTTAGCTGGGTTGCATGCTCGGTGTCAGGCCTGCTCGCTAGCTATGTGCACGTGGTGAGCGGAGACCCGCGCCCGACCGTTCCACTCAGAAAGGATGCCGTTTTGGAATATCAGGTTCTTTGAAGGCAGAGGCACCCCGATGTCCGAAGAGCCTGGCTGCGCCATCGCGCTCGACGTGCCGGTCTCAAACATGTGGTCACCTGCACAGTTGATTTCCTAAAACAGATGAGCAAAAGGGTAAAAAAATAAATAAATTAAAAAAAAATTACATCCAATCTATTAATTTTTTTATGCCTCCACCCACTTTCCATTAAAAGGTTCCTGCCCCCGCCTGAGTATGGAGGGAGAAAGCAGATGACAGGAGTCATGCACGATACAGTGAGGAGACGGGTAGCATTGGATCGATTTCAGCTTCAACAATGCAGTCCGCTACGTGAAGGAGTTACACAGGCTCTACAACTAACACAATTACAGGACTTTATATTGAAGACTATTTAGAAATTAGCATTTTACAAATAAATAATAATTTTAAAAAAAAAAATCAGTGCAAAGGTGTCTACAGACTTTACACCAGCCGCTAACACGGGACAGTAAATCCTATGTTGGGAAAGGAGTTATTTAGCTGTGCCCGCTCCGCTAGATGGCAGGTGCCAGCTGCGTTATACAGGTAGCACCAATCGTTGCTGTGTGAACACTTAAGATCATGGTCAATCTCGATTGGTAGCTTTTAAAGGGGTTGTCTCTCGAGTAGCTCACAGGTCTGCAGTCACCTTCCAGGTTGCTTGGCCTTGGGGCAGGGGGAGCTCTTCCTTGAGCGAGTTCTGGTGAGTAGCTTTGTCCCACTACAACATATTACCCAGCTGTCATTTTTCTGAAGGCTACAAAGTTATCACTAAATTTAGACATAGAGATAACAGTATTTTTGAGCACCCACACGGCTCAGGCAGTGATTAGAGAGCTGCTCTGGAAACTGCCAGCCTGGGGAAAGTGAAGTGGATTGTAACTATGCAGGAGTGATAAGAGAAGCTTGGTCAGGAGCTGAGAAGAAGGGGGAGGGAGGTGAGCAGACAACTGCTGTATACAAATCAATGGGTAGGAGAGAAGTGGCTGGGATCTTAGGATTTAACTCCTCTCCCGGAATGTTACTACTACACACACTTAGCCGGAGTCTCGGCAGACACTAGTTTCCGAGCTCCATGTAAACCAACTGTACATTATGCAAGATAAAAGCTCTCAAGGCAGAAGAATGAGAGCAGATAGAAAAAGCAAGGCAATTGCAAATTAGTTTATTTTTTATGCAGCCTAATTAAAGCAATGTAATAATATGAGAAAGTAATGTGACGCAAATGGAGCATCCATTTTGGCACCCAAGCGAAAAAAAAATCTGAAACACGACAGTCGTAACACAAGCAGGGATTGCCTAACAAACAGGAAGTCCGTTCATTGGTGCGGCTGTCAGGCGCGAGACATGCAGCCGTAGAGGCTCAAACATATTTTTCGAGCACGCTGAAGACAGCACATTTGCTCATCACTAATGAGGACTGTGAAAAGTGATAATTACAGAAATGTTACCTGGAATGATTGCACAAAGCTGAGAACCTGGAGGGAAAGCTTCCGGCTGGAGTGCAGGAGATGATGAAGGCTACAGGAGAAGAGGGAGAGTGACTGGTTAGTATGGCTATACGCTGACCCAAGTGTGTAGTCTGGGTCCATATCCACTACACAGACTCACTGGGTCCTGAATACGGAGGCAATGTAAATCTATGGTGCAATTCACACATCCTTATGTGTCCTCTACGGCCGGATACTTACACACATTTCACAGTATGTGATGGTTGTATTTTCTTTCAATTGAGCAAAGAAAAAAAAAATCCATGATGCTTAAATTCCCCATAAAGTAATGGATTTTTTTTTTCCAAATTAGAATCTGTAGTTTAAAAAAAAAAATTTTTTTTTTTTTTTATTTTTTTTTTTTTTATATAGGCTCAATTCCTTTTGTTTTAGGAAATACACATGTACATTTGCAGCAATGAACAGGTTCTGACGCTATCTTTTATACTGAAGCATCTAATGAGCGTGTACAAAGGAGGGAGGAGGAAGTGAGCTATTGTGATAGGTGGATCCTGTGTTATTAGCGATATATACAGGTGTTACCAGTCACTGTAAACCTGCCACTGATGATAAGGAGCCTGCTGAAAACTCTTCCAAGAACTAGAATAGTGATGATACTGAAGTCTGATGCCGGCTATGGGGGTAATCACCTCTCTTTTCCACATAGTCCATGGGCAGCGATTTTTTTGCACACCGTCTGGTTGAGTTCAGAGCCGAACAGTGGGATACCATAGCAAAGTTCCAGGGGGACCCAGTCTTTCTCCACCGATGGCGCTGTAACAGACAGGGTAGGACGTTAACACAAACTCCAGGGTCTATGCAAGAATGCATGCAGATGGCCGAAAAAGTCTGAGCGTGGATTGCAATGCACGGACCGGCTGCGGGGTCTCCAGACACGGACGCGGCAATTTCAAACAGGCCTATACATTGCAACCCATGCTTGGAAAGAGTTTCATGTACGTCTGCATGAGACTGATACTGAAAGCAAAAAATGACAAAAAAATAAATAAAATAATACTATGGATAAGGTACGAGTTAAATAAATAAATATGACCGGACTGGACCTTACCTTCGCTGGTTTTCTGTCCCGCTTCCACTGCAAATTCTTCAACCACGAGCTCAAAAGACTCGGTGCTGCCATTAACTTCAGAGCCCAACGCCAGACACGACTCGTCTGTACGGAGCAATGAACAGCAAATCGATCAGTCCTGGACGAATTATACGCTCAGTAGGAAAGTCGCCCAAACGGGATCTTAACCCCTTCCCACTGCGCCATTTACCGTTTTCATTATTTCCTCCCCTTCTTCTAAGAGACCTAACTTTTTCATTTGTCATAACAATATGGCCATATGAGGGCTTGTTTTTTGTTTTTTTTTGCGGGACGAGTTCTACTTTTGAATGACACCATTAAATTTATCACACAGGAAAAAAAAAATTAAAAGTTTGTTGAAACTGCAAAAATAAATAAATAATTTCACAACAGTTTTTTTAATTTACCATGTTCACTATACGGTAACACACTGACCCGGCAATATAATTCTCCAGGTCAGTACGAGTATTTTATTGTCACTTTTACTGTATTTAATAGTCCCCTTAGGGGACTCGAAGCTGCGATCATCCGATCGCTTGTACTGTACGTAGCAGGACTTCAGCACTTATGTATAGAGAAAATCACGATCTACGAATGTCGGCGAAACGCCGGCTTTCACAGGATGATCGTAATGACCGGAAAGGGAGTCATCAGCAGACCCTCGGCTGTCATGGCCACCTGTCAGGTACCCACAATTGCACCGATGGGTGGTTGGAATGATGCGCCCCCATGCTGTCAGTGAATGACGGCGTGATTTAACAGGTTTCCTGCAGCGTACGGAGCGTCGCTCTAGAGGGGATGTACATAGGATCAGGACCGGCCATCGCCGGCAGCACAGCTCACCTTTCCCATCAGAGGCATCGCTCAGTCGCCTCTGGTTGACGTGATGAATGCTGGGGTTCAGCATTGTGATGTACCCACAGAAGTGCTCTAGGTCGATCCTCTCCCGTAACACCTGTAAAGCTTTGTGGGCGCCCATACTGTGACTGGAGAACTCTGTGGATAAGAGACGACACATTTTCTTTTATCGCTATGACCACACTGGATTAAAGTCACAAAATTATCAGGAACCATCCGGCGAAGTCTGGTCTCTTCACTATGGTTCTAAGAACCCGACCATCACAATGCATCTAAAATAGAAAAAAAAATTATTTCGACAGCTCCTATGCAGAGCCATGTGTTTCCATGGTAACAGACAGCAAACACATGCTATGTAGTCAGATCCTGCAGGCAAAATTTCTTCTTTGTGCTAATGCACATTGGGTAAGGTAGAGGAGAAAGCAGAGTGTGACCGCAGTATCAGACTACACAGATTGTTTGTTGTCTGTTGCCATAGAGACACATAGGTCTGCAGAGGAGCTGGAGAAATAAAACAGAACATTTTTGCTGTAGAATTATTTTTTTTTTTAATCTTAGATTTATTGGAATAAAAAATGTGATTGTACAGGTGAATATCGGCTTTAAAATACAGTAAGGCACGGAGGAAGCCTGAGACAGAAGCGTACACCAAGGGAAGTGACTGAAGGTCACACACACATGGAAAGTGGCAGCAGCATACACCCATGGTTTCCTGTGTCCCCCCCATGAAGCGAGAGAGAAAGTCTCCAAGGCGGACATATTTCCAGGACTGTGGACTACTAAGACATTTCCTAAGGCAAAGTTCAGACAACTTATGGAAAAAAAAAAGGGATTTTTGTGTACTCACCATAAAATCCTTTTCTCCGAGCCATTCATTGGGGGACACAGACCGTGGGTGTATGCTGCTGCCACTAGGAGGCTGACACTAAGTGATACAAAGAAAGTTAGCTCCTCCCCTGCAGTATACACCCTCCTGCTGGCTCTCCGCTAACCAGTTCGGTGCAAAAGCAGTAGGAGATCAAAAACAACATATGAGCGTAACATATGTCACACACACACGGAAAGTGGCAGCAGCATACACCCATGGTTTCCTGTGTCCCCCCCATGAAGCAAGGGAGAAAGTCTCCAAGGTGGACATATTTCCAGGACTGTGGACTACTAAGACATTTCCTAAAACAAAGTTCAGACAACTTATGGGGGGAAAAAAAAAAAAAAGGGATTTTTGTGTACTCACCGTAAAATCCTTTTCTCCGAGCCATTCATTGGGGGACACAGACCGTGGGTGTATGCTGCTGCCACTAGGAGGCTGACACTAAGTGATACAAAGAAAGTTAGCTCCTCCCCTGCAGTATACACCCTCCTGCTGGCTCTCCGCTAACCAGTTCGGTGCAAAAGCAGTAGGAGATCAACAACAACATATGAGCGTATAGCATGTCACATTACATATGAGAGTATAGCATGTCAAGTTATAAAAACAAGCACAAACTAATAATAGGGAGGGAGCTGTGTCCCCCAATGAATGGCTCGAAGAAAAGGATTTTACGTGAGTACTCAAAAATCCCTATTTCTCCTTCGCCTCATTGGGGGACACAGACCGTGGGACGTCCCAAAGCAGTCCCTGGGTGGGGACAACATCAGATCAGGCCGGTGTAACCACTACTTACAAGTGCGTCACCGCGGCCTGCAGAGTCCGCCTGCCCAGACTCACATCTGTGGAAGTGTGGGAATTATAGTGCTTCCAGAATGCATGCGGACTGGAGGAATTCACAAGCTTGCGGCCGTGCTTGCCGACGTCTGGTGTCTAGAGCCCTCACACAGGGAGATAGGCTGACATCTAGCACGGAAGGACTCCTGGATGGTGAAAAGAATCCACCAGGCTAACATGGCTGATGAAACGGCTAAACCCTTCCTGTGACCGTCAGGAAGCCGTCTTACCATCGAGAAGACCAAGTAAAGTGTCCAACCTTCGGAAGGACGCCGTCCTCGATAAGTACCCACTCGGAGCACTCACTTCTTCCAGATTATGGAGAACCCATTCCGTTTTGTGGACTGGAGCCGAAAAGATGAGAGAAGGACGATGCCCCTGCGACAGAGGGAATACAATACCACCTTGGTAACGAGGGAAGGAAATGGCCTGAGGGCGACCTTGCCTTGATGGTAATAAGGAAAAAAGTCTGAAAGAACAGAGCGGCGAGCTCTGAAGACTCATCAGGATGACAGGAACGCAGAGAAAAAAGGGAAGCGACCTTCCCTGATGGTAAAGTCTGTCCGGGTCAAAAAAGGAGTCTACTGTAAGATCCCCAGGACCATTAAGGTCCCACAGATCTAACGGTATGCGGTAGGGAAGAGCTACAGGTGAAGACTCCCTGCTAGAAATTCCATATTCGCAGTTTTGTCGCAATAAGACGGAAAAAATACTAGTACGGCAAGCGAGAGAACCTGACATTGTCAGTGCGGGTCTCCCGGGATCACTGGGGCCCTTCCTGCTTCCAAAAAGATCTCAGAAGTCGTGGAAGAGGGGTTATGGAAAAAGGTACCATGGAAGAACAGAGCATGCACTGCGATGGTCTTAGATCTCGAGGTCAAACCATGAACTGGAGTACATTGGTGTTCAATTTGGACGCCATCCGACCTACATCTGGAGTACTCCAGGGAAGGCAGATCTGATGGAAGACTTCCGAGTGAAGTTCCCACTCACTTGAGGAAAAAACCCTGACGGCTGAATATGTCTGCCGCCCAGTGTTCTACTCCAGGGATATGTACTGCTGAGATCACCGAGTGATAGATCTCGGCCCATCAGAGAGTGCGAGGTACCTCGGCCACGGCGCTTGACTGTGGGTACCTGCTAGATGGTTGACGTTGTGAAGGGACAAATTAAGAAAGGTTCTCCATTTTGTGTTTTTGACTCCATTTTCTTGTTGCTTAAAGATAAATTCTGTTATTTAATTAGGTAAAAGGTTACAGCTGCCATGAAGTTAACTTTATCTTGTTGTTCACAAGCCTGGTATGCAACTAGGCTATGATTCATAATTGGTATAAAGTCTTCTGACTTGAGCCAGATAATAGATTTAGGGGTGTATCGCTATACAAGACAGGCATCTGTTAGAAAAACACATACTATGCCAAGAAGTGATGACCATATCTGTAGTTTCCATTTTTCCTGTATCCTCATGGGTTAAGTTTTTCCTGCATTCTTATAGGTTAAGAACTGTGAGCGTGTTCTTATGCTGATTGGTTGAAGTATAATTTCTATGATTATGAAAAGCAATACACAATAAAACGGGGGCCAGAGATCTGCTCGATCCCCCATACAGAGGCACACGTCTCCGTCTGGTCATTTTCAGTTGCCGGCAACGCCCTGTAGATTAATTTGGAAATCACTGAGTTAACCGTGAAGGATCAATTTAGATCCTCCCTCAACAACGTATGGCGCAGCCGTGACATTATCCAATTGAAGACGGATGGTTGACCTGCCTGAAGGCAGTGGACCTGCTGTAGGATTAGCCGTACCGTTCGGATCCCCAGTGCAATGATCGTGAGAAGAAGACTGGCATTGGTATTCCCTAATAACCATTGGACCAGGAGAAGGCTCTAGATGAGGAAGGAGCTTAGAGACTGCCCTTTGAAAGCCTGATTGACTTGCTGAAAACGAGCGGAGCGAAAGAAACTGCTTCCATTGTCGTCTTTTTCCCCAGAACCCTCCAAGTGAATTGAATGAACCGAGGGAATGAGTGACCAAGTGCACGAGCTCCCTGTTGAAGGGCCACGACCTTGACTCGAGAGAGGATTACCATCCTTCTTGTGCAGGATCATCCTCAAAAAGGATCTGCTGGGCTGGGAATGAGAAAAAAATTTGTCTAAGTTTAGCTGCTAGCCCAAGTGAGAGGGTATTGCAAGTGATATAGACGACTCAGTGTAGTCCTGGAAGAGCGGCTAGAAAGTCGACCCAATAGGGCAGGACGACCAAGCTTCTGGGGTGCAAGAGGCACATGACAACCCCCATGACCCTTGCGACCACTCTGGTGCGGTAGCCAGGCCGAAGGGCAAGGTCGTGACTTGAAAATGCTGTTCGCGAATGGAAGGCGAAGGGATTATTGTAGAGGGGAAAAACAGGAATGTGAGGGTAAAAATCCCGAATGTCGATGGATGCCAGAAACTCCACATTTTTCTGTTGAAGTAATGGCTGAGCGGAGGAACTCCATTTGAAAAAGGAGAACCTTGTCAAAGGTTGTTAGAAGTTTGAGGTCCAGGATCGGTCTTACTTTTCATTCCCTTTTTGGAACCAAGATCCCTTAGATCTAGATTGTCCTGGACAACGCTTCCACTGCTGGTTGGGTCTGTAGAAAAGATACGATCCCTTGTAAGTCTCCCGCTCAGAAGATTTGATTGGCCAGCTGTATTGTCTTCGGGGAAAGGTTACTTGTGTGAATCGAAGTAGTTAAGGTCTCTGACCAGGAGACTATTGGTCCAGCAACCCATGAGACGACTAAGGAAGGGTAGAGCACTGAACCCGAAGCCACAAGACGGAACGAACCAGATTTGCTATCCGACCGTCTGTGGTATTTTAATTGATGATACCTCGGGCAGGGATACTGGTAGGTATACCACAAGAAATTCTACCCGGTTAGTCTGCCAAGTGGCAGAATGAGGGGCTGCATCCAGCAGGTCAGGAAAATACAGTCTCTCGCCATCGTCGTGCAGAGTAGAAAATTAGGAACCATCGATCCACCATCCTCTTAACAGGGAGGAATCGTCCGCTTTCTTGCATCAGCCGCTAAATAGTGGTGATACAAAGGGGGGTGCTCGGACGCCAGGGCAGGTTGTCTGGCGATAGGCCTGGATGCAGAAGAGGATACATGGAGGCGACACTGCATGTGCTCGTCTGTTGATGGTGTGTGTGTGGGGGGGGGGGATCGGTGCCCTTTAACCCCTTTCTGACATTGGACGTACTATCCCGTCGAGGTGGGGTGGGCCCGTATGACCACCGACGGGATAGTACGTCCAGCGCGATCGGCGGCGCTCACGGGGGGAGCGCCGCCGATCGCGGCCGGGTGTCAGCTGACTATCGCAGCTGACATCCGGCATTATGTGCCAGGAGCGGTCACGGACCGCCCCCGGCACATTAACCCCCGGCACACCGTGATCAAACATGATCGCGGTGTGCCGGCGGTACAGGGAAGCATCGCGCAGGGAGGGGGCTCCCTGCGTGCTTCCCGAGGGTCTCCTACCTCCTTCCTTGCTGCAGGTCCCGGATCCAAGATGGCCGCGGCATCCGGGTCCTGCAGGGAGGGAGGTGGCTTACCAAGTGCCTGCTCAGAGCAGGCGCTGGTAAGCCTGCAGTGCTCTAAGTCAGATCGGTGATCTGACAGAGTGCTATGCAAACTGTCAGATCACCGATCTGTGATGTCCCCCCCGAGACAAAGTAAAAAAAAAAATTTCAACATGTGTAAAAAAAAATAAAAAAATTCCTAAATAAAGAAAAAAATATATATATTATTCCCATAAATACATTTCTTTATCTAAATAAAAAAACAAAACAATAAAAGTACACATATTTATTATCGCCGCGTCCGTAACGACCCCACCTATAAAACTATATCACTAGTTAACCCCTTCAGTAAACACCGTAGGGAAAAAAAAAAAAACGAGGCAAAAAACGACGCTTTATTATCATACCGCCGAACAAAAAGTGGAATAACACGCGATCAAAAAGACGGATATAAATAACCATGGTACCGCTGAAAACGTCATCTTGTCCCGCAAAAAACGAGCTGCCATACAGCATCATCAAAGAAAAAATAAAAATTATAGTCCTCAGAATAAAGCGATGCCAAAATAATTATTTATTCTATAAAATAGTTTTTATTGTATAAAAGCGCCAAAACACAAAAAAATGATATAAATGAGATATCGCTGTAATTGTACTGACAAATTATAGCACTCAAAATGTGGAGACGCAAAAACTTTTTTGCTATAAAAAGCGTCTTTTAGTGTGTGACGGCTGCCAATCATAAAAATCTGCTATAAAAAATGCTGTAAAAGTAAATCAAACCCCCCTTCATCACCCCCTTAGTTAGGGAAAAATAATAAAATAAAAAAAAATGTATTTATTTCCATTTTCCCATTAGGGTTAGGGTTAGGGCTAGGGTTAGGGCTAGGGTTGGGGCTAAAGTTAGGATTAGGGTTTGGATTACATTTACGGTTGGGATTAGGGTTGGGATTAGAGTTAGGGGTGTGTTAGGGTTACCGTTGGGATTAGGGTTAGGAGTGTGTTTGGATTAGGGTTTCAGGTAGAATTAGGGAGTTTCCACTGTTCAAGCACATCAGGGCTCTCCAATCGTGACATGGCGTCCGATCTCAATTCCAGCCAATTCTGCATTGAAAAAGTAAAACAGTGCTCCTTCCCTTCCGAGCTTTCCCGTGCGCCCAAACAGGGTTTTACCCCAACATATGGGGCATCAGCGTACTCGGGACAAATTGGACAACAACTTTTGGGGTCCAAGTTCTCGTTACCCTTGGGAAAATATAAATTTGGGGGGCTAAAAATCATTTTTGTGGGAAAAAAAATATTTTTTATTTTCACGGCTCTGCGTTATAAACTGTAGTGAAACACTTGGGGGTTCAAAGTTCTCACAACACATCTAGATACGCTCTTTGGGAGGTGTAGTTTCCAATATGGGGTCACTTGTGGGGGGGTTTAATGTTTAGGCACATCAGGGGCTCTCCAAACGCGACATGGCGTCCCATCTTAATTCCAGTCAATTTTGCATTGAAAAGTCAAACGGCGCTCCTTCCCTTCCGAGCTCTGCCATGCGCCCAAACAGTTGTTTACCCCCACATATGGGGTATTGGCGTACTCAGGACAAATTGCACAACAACTTTTGTGGTCTAATTTCTTCTCTTACCCTTGGGAAAATAAAAAAATAGGGGCGAAAAGATAATTTTTGTGAAAAAATATGATTTTTTATTTTTACAGCTCTGCATTATAAACTTCTGTGAAGCACTTGTTGGGTCAAAGTGCTCACCACACATCTAGATAAGTTCCTTAGGGGGTCTACTTTCCAAAATGGTGTCACTTGCAGGGGGTTTCAATGTTTAGGCACATTAGGGGCTCTCCAAACGCAACATGGCGTCCCATCTCAATTCCAGTCAATTTTGCATTGAAAAGTCAAATGGCGCTCCTTCCCTTCCGAGCTCTGTCGTGCGCCCAAACAGTGGTTTACCCCCACATATGGGGTATCGGCGTACTCAGGACAAATTGTACAACAACTTTTGGGGTCCATTTTCTCCTGTTACCATTAATAAAATAAAACAAATTGGAGCTGAAATAAATTTTGTGTAAAAAAAAATTTAAATGTTAATTTTTATTTAAACATTCCAAAAATTCCTGTGAAACACCTGAAGGGTTAATACATTTCTTGAATGTGGTTTTGAGCACCTTGAGGGGTGCAGTTTTTAGAATGGTGTCACACTTGGGTATTTTCTGTCATATAGACCCCTCAAAATGACTTCAAATGAGATGTGGTCCCTAAAAAAAAATGGTGTTGTAAAAATGAGAAATTGCTGGTCAACTTTTAAGGCCATGTTCACACAGTGCGTTTTTTACCGCGGAACCGCAGCGGTTTTGCCGCTGCGGTTTTGCCGCTGCGGTTCCGCAGCTTTTTTCCATGCAGGGTACAGTACAATGTACCCTATGGAAAACAGGAACCACTGTGCACACGATCCTGAATTTCCAAAAAAAAGCCGCGCTGAATAGCTGCGGGAAAAAAGAAGGAGCATGTCACTTCTTTGTCCGAAACAGCAGCGGTTCTGCACCCATAGACCTCCATTGTGAGGTCAAACCCGCAGTAAAACCCGCAGATCAAAAATATATCTGCGGGTTTTATTGTGGTTTGTGGTGCAGAACCGCTGCAGCAGGAAGTGCGGGGAAGCGGCCGGAAGTGCTTGGGCGGAGAGACATGGAGGCGTACCGTCGCATGGGGATCGTGTCGGCCGTTTGATTGATTTGGTGTGTGTGTGTGTGTGTGTGTGTGTGTGTGTGTGCGTGTCCCCATGCGACGCTAGTGCCACCATTGTGCTAAGTCGCCGTATGGGACTACTACTCCCATCCGGTATTAGGATGGGAGAGTTGTCCCTGTGTCCGGCGACTTAGCACAGTTGTAAAGTTACACAAAACACATACATGACACACAGTACATACAACATATAACACAGAGTATATACTCACCAACAGCACACTGGTAGGCGAAGCCCTCGATCCCCTAGATAAAATCCCAAAATAAAAAATCAAATTCATACTCCCTGTCCGTAGAATCCATAAAACGAGTGTCCCACGCCGATCGGCTGCTCTCCGGCGATACACTGCCAGGAGCGAAGCTCCTAGCAGTGTATCGCGTACTGTTCCAGAGTTCAATGGCTCCGGCGTCTCGGTTAACGGCAGTACAGCTGCGTTGAACTTTCCCACGCAGCACTGCCGTTAAGCGAGAGTGCCGGGGTCAATGACCGCCGGTAAACTCGCTTGCGCATGCGCAGTGACACACCGACAGGAACTATGGCTCCTGTCAGTGTGTTATACGTTATATATATGTGTGATACGTGTGTTATGACCCCAGTGGACAGGGTCTCAGAGGAACGTGTAAGTCTGCGAGATTCAAAAATCCAGCTCAGGGGCTGTGGTAACTGGGTTGACCAAATAGCTACTCCTAACGCCAACACTAGAAGTAGCCGGGGATCATGCCTACGGTGATCGCTAGATGACTCGCGCCAGCCGGAGAATCTAACTACCCCTAGGAGAAAAAAACAAAGACCTCTCTTGCCTCCAGAGAAAGGGACCCCAAAGCAAGATACAAGCCCCCCACAAATAATAACGGTGAGGTAAGAGGAAATGACAAACACAGAAATGAACCAGGTTCAGCAAAGAGAGGCCAGCTTACTAATAGCAGAATATAGCAAGATAACTTATCTGGTCAACAAAAACCCTATAAAAATCCACGCTGGAGATTCAAGAACCCCCGAACCGTCTAACGGTCCGGGGGGAGAACACCAGCCCCCTAGAGCTTCCAGCAAAGGTCAGGATACAGATTGGAACAAGCTGGACAAAAATACCAAACAAAACAAAAGCAAAAAGCAAGGAAGCAGACTTAGCTTGAAATACAGGAACCAGGATCATAGGACAAGAGCACAACAGATTAGCTCTGATTTCAACGATGCCAGGCATTGAACTGAAGGTCCAGGGAGCTTATATAGCAACGCCCCTGAACTAACGGCCCAGGTGAGGATATAGGAAAAGACAGAAGCTCCAGAGTCAAATCACTAATGACCACTAGAGGGAGCAAAAAGCAAAATCACAACAACGTGGCACTGAAATACATGATACGTGGCACTTAAATACGTGATACGTGGCACTTAAATACGTGGCACTTAAATACGTGATACGTGGCACTTAAATACGTGGCAGTTAAATACGTGGCACTGAAATACGTGATACGTGGCACTTAAATACGTGGCACTTAGGCTATGTTCACATTTGCGTTGTGCGCCGCAGCGTCGGCGCCGCAACACACAACGCAAACAAAAACGCAGCAAAACGCATGCACAACGCTGCGTTTTGCGCCGCATGCGTCCTTTTTTTGATTGATTTTGGACGCAGCAAATGCAACTTGCTGCGTCCTCTGCGCCCGGATGCGTGCGCTGCAGTGACGCATGCGGCGCAAAACGCAAGTGCGACGCATGTCCATGCGCCCCCATGTTAAATATAGGTGTTTAGTCCCAAAATGGAGGATGGAAGAAGAAAAGGGTTGGACAAGGAAATGACATCATTTCTTTTTTTTTTTCCCCCACTGCAGTTAAAGCTTTATTTGGGTCAAACACAGACAATCTGCAGAGAAAACTGCATAAAAAAAGCATAAAAAACCGCATCAAAAACCGCACCAAAAACGCACCTGCGTTTTCTGCCAAGAGCTGCGGTTTTAGGCCACGTTCACACGCTGCGGGTTCCTCTGCGGGTTTCCGCTGCGGGATTACTGCTGTACTATTGATGCTGCATATGCAGCAATATGCAGCATCAATAGTAATGTAAAAAATAATAAAAATTGGCTATACTCACCCTCTGACGTCGCGATCTCCCCGGCGCTGCAAGCGGCTGAGCCGACAAGGACCTTCGTGACGTCACGGTCATGTGACCGCGGCGTCATCACGGTCATGTGACCGCGGCGTCATCACGGTCATGTGACCGCGACGTCACCACAGGTCCTGTTCGGCACAGCAACTGAGACCGGACGCCGCGGGCAGCGCAGAGAGGTGAGTATAGCATGATTTTTTATTTTAATTCTTTTTTTTTTTACATCCAAATATGGTTCCCAGGGCCTGGAGGAGAGTCTCCTCTCCTCCACCCCGGGTACCACCCGCACATTATCCGCTTAACTTCCTGCAACGTGGGCACAGCCCCATGCGGGAAGTTAGCGGTTCAATGCATTTCTATGGGTGCAGAATCGCTGCGATTCTGCACCAAGAAGTGACATGGTCCTTCTTTTTTTCTGCAGAAAATCCGCACGGATTTTCCACAGAAAAAAAGGATCGTCGGCACAGCGGGTTTTGTTTTCCATTAGGTTACATTGTACTGTAACCTACATGGAAAAAGGATGCGGACCCGCAGCTGCAAAACAGCTGCGGGTCCGCAGCAAAACCCGCAGCGTGTGAACATAGCCTAAGTCCTCAAAAAAAAGGATTGAAATCAGGAACGTGTGAACATACCCTAACCCTTATAACTCCCTAACAAAGAAAAAATGTTGGCTCCTAAATTGTACTGATGTAAAGTAGACATGTGGGAAATGTTACCTATTAAGTATTTTGTGTGACATATCACTGTGATTTAAGGGCATAAAAATTCAAAGTTGGAAAATTGCGAAATTTTCAAAATTATCGCCAAATTTCAGTTTTTTTCACAAATAAACGCAAGTTATATCAAAGAAATTTTAACACTATCATGAAGTACAATATGTCACGAGAAAACAATGTCAGAATCGCCAAGATCCGTTGAAGCGTTCCAGAGTTATAACCTCATAAAGGGACAGTGGTCAGAATTGTGAAAATTGGCCCGGTCATTAACGTGCAAACCACCCTCGGGGGTAAAGGGGTTAAAGGACCCATCGCCCTTAAAAATCAGACCAGGTATGGCATCCCACGTAGAGGCTTCTGTCCAGGGAACCGCTCGTCAATTTGTTGATGATATAAATAGGAGAGTCCCTTTTTTTCTGAAGCTCTGGCAATCCAAGGCAATATCTGATCCATATTCAGAGCGTTGTTCTCAACAAGTCATAGAGGAGAGATCAGGAAATGAAAACTTCCGTTTTCTAGATGCCTGTACATTTTTCTAGAATACTTGCCTGCTAGCCGACGGCTCCCATTGTAGGAGAGGGACCATGTATATCGGTCCTGCGAGCACTCCGAGCCACAGAGGGTTCACAGAGGGATCCAATCTCTTGGTCAGAGAAACCATTGACAAAGTCCACTGAGGGGACTAGGTACTCTGAGATAAACTGGGATCAGCGGCGGAGGGCTCCAGAGCTCAGTTAGGGTGACCAGCTTCGGATTGAACATGTGCCCTTAAGACCAGTGAATACTGGTCATGCGCCTTTAAGACTAGGGAATACTGGTCATGCGCCTTTAAGACTAGGGAATACTGGTCATGCGCCTTTAAGACTAGGGAATACTGGTCATGCGCCTTTAAGACTAGGGAATACTGGTCATGCGCCTTTAAGACTAGGGAATACTGGTCGTGCGCCTTTAAGACCAGGGGATACTGGTCTTGTGCCTTTAGGGGGGCATACTGTTTATGTGCCTTTAAATGGTCATGTGCCTTTAAGAACCAGGGCCTACTGGTCATGTGCCTCTAAGACCAGAGCATACTGGTCATGTGCCTTTAAGACCAGGGCATACTGGCCATGTGAATAAGACCAGGGAATACTGGCCATGTGCGTAAGACCAGGGCATACTGGTCACGTGCCTTTAAGACCAGGGCATACTGGCCATGTGTGTAAGACCAGGGCATACTGGTCACGTGCCTTTAAGACCAGGGCATGCTGGTCATATGTCTTTAAGACCGGGGCATTTTTCAAGGATTACGCCAGAGGTGAAGCCCCTTGTGGGGAACTAGGTACTCTGGGAAGAGCCGGGATCAGCGGCGGAGGAGGGCTCCTGAGCTCATTTGAACTAAGTTCTCTGGGAAAGGTGACCGGCTTCTGGTCATGACTTAAAGAGCTGAGAATGCTGGTAATGTGCCCCTTTTAAACTAGGGAACCTTTAAGACCAAGGAATGCTGATCATGTGTTTTTACAAAACCAGGGAAAGCTGGACATGAACCTATAAGCCCAGCGACTACTGCGCATGCGTCTTTAAGACCAGGGAATGCGGTCATGTACCCTTAAGACCCGTGCCTTTAAGACCGGAGCTTGCTGGACAACCAGAAATTACAGGTCTTAAGTATTAAAAACAGGGAACGCTAGTCCCTTTATGCTGCCAGGGTGCGTGCGGGGGAGGGGTGCGGAGGGAGGCTTCTCCTTACCGAGATTCTGAGTCCCTCGTCTGGAATAGCGCTGTCTGAGTACCGCCGGGGCGATGCAGCAGCCACTTCCGGATGAGCTTGTGTCCGGAGATGGCAGGAGGATGAAGATGGCCGCTGAGAATAGGGCTCTCGTCCTGAATGAGAGGCGCCTGAATAGGGGGGCGGAGCCTGAAGTGCGGCCTAGCATGGGCTGGAGTTCCAGGTTGCGGCCTACACAAACCTGAAGCCGGGGGCTAAATTTTGAAGCCAGCCGGCGCCGAACGGGGGAAAATGCGCAGAGCCCTCCAACCGCTCGAGTCCCGGCATTTACCCCAGTATGCAGCTCTGTTCAGCAGGTCAGAAGGTAGAAAAGATCCTGTGCTGTTGCTGCTGTTTGGACGGTGCAGGGATAAGAAAAGTCCTCAATCCATCGTCCCTTTAGCAGGGAGTAGGAGAGGAACCGTCCGCCTCCTTGTACCATCCGCTCTTAATAGTGGTGGTGCAGTGGGGGCTGCTCGGACGCCACGCTGGAATGTGCCTCTGTACAGCCGAGGGTAAAACCTGGTGGGCAGGGCTGATGTCCGGCAATAGGCCTGGCTGCAGAAGAGGATACTGGAGGTGACACTCCAGTGCTCGTCTGATAAGGGAGGGGGGAGATCGGTCCCTTGAAGGGGCCCGTCGCCCCTAGAATCAGCTCAGGCAGTGGCATCCCACGTCGCAGGAGAGGATACGGAGAGGTAAAACTCCCGTGCTCGCCTGTCGTTGGTTCGGGGGAGATCGGAACATGAAAGAATCCGTCACCCCCTTCGTCCGTTGTAAAAGGTAAATGTAAAAAGTTCTTTGGGTCTGAATAGCAGACCAGTCCGTGTGCCTCCTACGGACACTAAGCAAGAACTGGTTAGCTGAGAGCCAGCAGGAGGGTGTATACTGCAGGGGAGGAGCTGAGAGCCAGCAGGAGGGTGTATACTGCAGGGGAGGAGCTGAGAGCCAGCAGGAGGGTGTATACTGCAGGGGAGGAGCTGAGAGCCAGCAGGAGGGTGTATACTGCAGGGGAGGAGCTGAGAGCCAGCAGGAGGGTGTATACTGCAGGGGAGGAGCTGAGAGCCAGCAGGAGGGTGTATACTGCAGGGGAGGAGCTGAGAGCCAGCAGGAGGGTGTATACTGCAGGGGAGGAGCTGAGAGCCAGCAGGAGGGTGTATACTGCAGGGGAGGAGCTGAGAGCCAGCAGGAGGGTGTATATTGCAGGGGAGGAGCTGAGAGCCAGCCGGAGGGTGTATACTGCAGGGGAGGAGCTGAGAGCCAGCAGGAGGGTGTATACTGCAGGGGAGGAGCTGAGAGCCAGCAGGAGGGGGTATACTGCAGGGGAGGGGCTGAGAGCCAGCAGGAGGCTGTATACTGCAGGGGAGGAGCTGAGAGCCAGCAGGAGGGTGTATACTGCAGGGGAGGAGCTGAGAGCCAGCAGGAGGGTGTATACTGCAGGGGAGGGGCTGAGAGCCAGCAGGAGGGTGTATACTGCAGGGGAGGAGCTAACTTTCTTTGTATCACTTAGTGTCAGCCTCCTAGTGGCAGCAGCATACACCCATGGTCCTGTGTCCCCCAATGAGGCGAAGGAGAAAACACATTTGCAGTTTCCAACTCCATTCTGCAAATTAGTTTGACTATTTACAAGCCCACAGGAGAAAATGACTGCAGCCTAATGTCTATCTTACATGACAGATAAAAGGGGATCAGTCATCAGAATTCACAGTACAATCTGCATACATTATTACATAGATCTATCGTACCTGTTGGGGCTGTTGTGCTTACATAAAAAAACAAACTTTCAGACCGGCTGTATAGTCCTGATATTAATATGAGAATTTTACGAGTCCAGCTAAAGTGTGAGAGATCTCATGAGTCCAAGTGTACTCGTCTCTGCCCATGTAGCCTGACAGCTGCAGCTTGTACTGAGCAGTGTCAAATCTCAGCAGCAGCAGCAGGGAGGAGGAACACTGAGGAGCTGTCAGTGAGACCAGCTGGCCGGAGAATGGATTAAAACTAGAGTTGAGTGAATTTGTTTGAGTCCTTGATTATTCGGCAAGCTATAGCACTTACCAAATAAGCTTACTCGGTAAGCACTAAAGCTTGCCGAATAAGAAGGGACCCGAGCAAATTCGCTCATCTCTAATTAAAACATCTATAGGATTATATACAGCCATATGAACATAGATGAGGATTGATTTTTTAAATTTCTTTTATGAGTGTCGTTTCCGTTTTGACACCATGATATGGTGTTGCATTACCAACGCCATAAAAAGAAATAAATACGTTGTTACCTGCATGTAGTTCTGATTCATCAAAGGGGAAAGGAACATGTGCAGTCTCTCCCATACCATGCATCCCGTGACCCTGTAAATAGTAAATCTACAATTAGGTGAAGGGGATTTGGGGTGGCATATGTGTCCATTAAGGCTACTTGATTTTCCCCTTCCCACAATCTACATGTTGTTGTAGGTAATATCACATACATAGACCGTCTAACGTGCTGATAATGACATGTACATTGGGGAAGGCCTGAACAGGGACGGAATAGAGGGTGGGGGGTTAAACTTAGTACCGGACCATGTGTGACTACAGCTTAGCTACAGTGTCTACAGGGAGTCTGAGGTAGTCTAAGACACACCTCCTGCCTCACACTATCTCCCTGTGTTTCTACCTCTTCTGATTGGCTGTTATAGAGAAACCCAAAAAACATAACAGACTAGTCGGGAAGTCAGTGGAGACCGCACATTACTACTCCTATACCCACCACACATACATCACAGACTTGGCCCTATCCTGGATCTCGTCATATCTAACAGACCGAACATTTAGTGTCTCCCCCCCCACACCACCTCCTCACCTCGCCCTTGTCTGTCTGTGTTCCTCAAGGTTCTGTTCTAGGACCCCTACTCTTCTCCATCTACACCTTCGGCCTTGGACAGCTCATAGAATCCCACGGTTTGCAGTACCATCTCTACGCCGCTGACACGCAGATCTACCTATCCGGACCTGACCTCACCTCCTTACTTACCAAAATCACGCACTGTCTGCTATCTCGGCCTTCTTTTCTGCTCCCTTTCTAAAACTGAACACGGACAAAACAGAATTCATCATCTTTCCCCCATCTCACTCTACCCCTCCACCAGACCTATCTATCAATGTCAATGGCTGCTCACTTTCCTCAGTCCCACACGCTCGGTGCCTCGGGGTGATCCTTGACTCTGCCCTCTCTTTCCAGCCACATATCCAAGCCCTTGCCTCCTCCTGCCGTCTCAAACTCAAATACATTTCCCAGATCCGCGCATTCCTTGACCATGAAACCACAAAAACACTAGTACACGCCCTTATCTCCCACCTCAACTACTGCAACCTCCTACTCTCTGGCCTCCCCTCTAGCACTCTGGCACCACTCCAATCCATCCTACACTCTGCTGCTCGACTAATGCACCTGTCTCCCCGCTATTCCCCAGCCTCTCCCCTATGCCAAGCCCTTCACTGGCTCCCCATCGCCCAGAGACTCCAGTTCAAAACACTAACCATGTCATACAAAGCCATCCACAACCTGTCTCCTCCATACATCTGTGACCTCGTCTCCTGGTACTTTCCTGCACGCAACCTCCGATCCTCTCAAGATCTCCTTCTCTACTCCCCTCTCATCTCTTCTTCCCACAACCGCATCCAAGACTTCTCCTGTGCTTCCCCCTACTATGGAACTATCTACCACAACACATAAGACTCGCCTACCATAGAAACCTTCAAAAAGAACCTGAAGACCCACCTCTTCCGACAAGCCTGCAGTGATCCTCGACCTACTGAACCGCCGCGCAACCAGCTCTGCCCTCTCCTAGTGTATCTTCACCCATCCCCTGCAGACTGTCAGCCCTCGCGGGCAGGGTCCTCCCTCCTCCTGTTCCTGTTAGTGCCTTTTTTTTTGCTCATGTTTATTGTATTTGTCTATATTTGCCCCGTATTTCACATGTAAAGCGCCATGGAATAAATGGCGCTATAAAAATAATAATAATAATACCAAGGGGGATGAGCTTCCATAAGGTGTACGAGGGTGGTCTTTTACTGTGAAGTCAAGTCGTAAAGAGCACAAAACTCAGAGGACGTACCTGAATGAGAACAGCCGAGTGCGTCAGAGCATCGTTCAGCATCACCAGGACATTAGATGTCGGGACCACGCCGGGATCATGTCCCCAGGATGTAATCAGTAACCGGTCGTAGGCCTAGAAAACACATCTGATCAGACGGAGTCACACAGAGCCACGGCGGACGGGGATGTGTGGGGCTGGGTGTTTCTCTCCGATAAAACGTCAGGGAGGAGCAAGAGCTTTTATTCTAGATGTGGATTCACGTCTAATACTCACCAGGAAAACATCTGGTAACTTGCGGAGTCTGGTTCCCTTAGACAGCAAGAGCGATGGGGGTCCGTAGCCAGAAACGTGGTATATGTAGAGCTTAAACCAGATGGAGCTGACCTCAGGGATGGCAGGTCCGATGTGCTACAAGGAAAAATAAAAATAAAGACAAATTATGCATCCGGTGGGTAAACACTTTTTGCCGGGACCCAAGGTTTTCCAATAAAATAAAGCCCTCACACAGCACCCGTCCCATTGTGAACCTGGTGCCATCTCTTGGCCTTATTAATGACGCAGACTCACCTGCCCGTCCACATGATGAAAAAGAAAAGCCGTTCATAAGACCAGGACGCTTTCTGCCATTCACTCTCGGACCATTTCCGATGCTCAAGTGCCCATTGTAGACGCTTTAACTTTTGCACAGGGGTCAGCATTGGCGCTCTGACCGAACTGACTATACAGCCCTATGTACAACATGTTAAGTTGTTCTTTATATTTGCCGGGAACGCTAATGACCTAGCGTCTCTACAGAGTTTACTAAATTCTTGTGCTGATTTGCAGAAAAAATAAAATAAAATCTATTGCTACCTGCAAAGTAGTCTAATAAAAATAAAGACAAAAAAAACAAATCCATGTCTCACCTTGGCTTTTGAGCAAGGCAGTCATCACCCGCTATACTGTGATTGACAGCCGACACGGCAGTGACGCTGTGACGTGATAGGGCGTGCTTACAGCCGCAGCTCACAGCACTAACTGCTCCCTGCACCGCTCCTATCGCTGAAGCTTCATTTTCTCTCAATTGTCGCACAATTCGGACACCATTTACCTGCAGATTAACCCTATATCTGCAGGTAAATAGTGTGTTTTTTTTCCCAAAGTGACAGGTTCCCAAGAGCCAACAGATCCATAAATCCCAACCTGGGGTGTGCAGCTGCTGATCGGCCGGATCTCGTTGGTGAGGGGCGCCATTGACACCAGGAGCGAGTAATTCTTGTTTAAGACTCGGCTGCAGGTGGCGGGGTCCAGGCCGAGGAGACTTTCACATCGAAGAAGATCCAGAGGTAAACCTGCACACAGAACCAGCATTTCATGATACTTTTTAACACTTTATCCTCATGAGCACCTGTCTTTGGAGGAGAGAGGACTTGTTCCTTACCTGCCGGCGATTGCTCAGGAAGTGCAATGAGCTCCTTGTTGTGGCGCAGGAAGAGGATGGTATTTCGTAAAGTGAGTGCGTGATCAAAGTACCTCTGAGCCTCTCCTTCCCCTGTGCTTTGTACCTGCAATAGACAGACAAAGGCGTTAGCGACAGGATATGGTGCAATGCATCGAAATTAAAGAATCTACTCAGCGCAGTCTCATCTTGTAGACCATTGTTATTCTCTATCGGATCCCCCCTAAACATAAGTCAGAGGTACGAGAACAACGCACCCGACTACAGAATTAGACTGCGCTGGTTTGTAATCTGTCACCGAGGACTCGCATCGGTCTGTGCGGGAGATGAAGACAAAAAAGAGGAGCAGATATTTTGTCGCATTGTAGATGGGCTGGGAGTATGGAAACGATGGTTGCGAGTGTCTACAAAAATTAAATTAATAATATTAATATAATTAATAATATTTATTATTTCGCACATTGTGGTAAGATTTTGAGAAACCAGAGTTGGAGCTCGGCAGGTGGTGGTTTTGCTACACAACCAGACCCAAAACACAGAACTGGACGTATGAGCTATACGAGCAGCGCACCTTTTCTAGTTCCACCAGGAAACTGTCCAGGGTCTCGTCTGACAACTTGCCCACTTCAAACATGGTCACCGCGTGGCTCTTCAGATTCTGCAATGCACAAAAAGGAAAGAGCGGTAAAATGTAAGTGACGCTACACGATGTGCAAAGCCGGCATTAAAGGGGATGTTTGGATTATGCTGAAAATGACAAAAGCAGCATTACTGACCCATTGAAGCCCCTGCCGCACCCCAGTGCTGTCCTCACCACCCTCTGGACACTGCACTGCAGCAGTGACAACGAATATGAAATGTGATTGCTTCGGCCATAATATTTCTATGCAGGGAAGATGTAGCCGAAGGCCACCAGAGCCAGGTATAAGCACTCCAATGCAGGACAGACATCACACTTACATCACCGGCTTTTTGCCTGCAGGCTGAATACACCAATGTGACATTCCCCACATGATGGCATATTTAAAAAAAAAAATGAAAACTATTTTCAAGGTGCGGCTACCCAAAAAAAATATAATATAATATATATAATCTGATTTTAATGCAGCGTTTACGCGGGGCGGCTTCCGTGAGGTTCTTTGGCGTCATGGTTGCAGAAAAAAAAAAAGACACAGCATTTTTGTCCTGATTTTGGTGCAGCTTTCTAGCCTCTATTCGGCTCCTCTGCTCCGTACCCCTGCACAGTGGCCTGGGGAGCACAATGTCAAGCCTAAAGCATTCCTGCCTCGCTGTGTTGTGGGATGGGAACGAGGAGACATCTTGGGAGGAGCAAAACGCCAGGCAAGGACGTCGGCAGGTAGGGTGACGGTTTTGTGGGTTTTTTTGAGGGCAAAGGAGTTATTTATAAAACAATTATATATTTTGTGTCACAATATGAAGTTAGCCTTACCGGTGACAAATTACCCATCATGAGGAAGGCCGTGAGAGTGGAGTCAAACAAGAAGGCGATGCGCTTGGTGTGTCCGCTTGTTAGGTTCAGGCTGCTCACACTGGATGTCTCCGCTATCAAAAAAGATTTAAAGAAAAAGGGGAAGCGAGATTATACATGGAGAAGTCTGTCCCGGTAGCGGATTTCCCAATTTAGAACTAAAAGGAGCTGTCCCCAACTTGCTGATCGGTGGGGTCCGACTGCTGGAAACCACACAGATTCTGTGAAGGGGACAGTAAAATTGAGCGGTGACAATACGTGCAAAACATTGCTCCATTCACTGTCTATGGGACTGTTCGTCTCCATCTCTGGCAGTACTATAGACAATGAATCATGATCATAATATCTCCCCCAGCAAATGATCACTTACTCAGTATACAGCTGATAGGGTGGCTGTCCCAGGACTGCTAGTTGTCTGTTTAACTATCACATGTCATCATTAATGAGGTGTTTGTTTTTTTTTGTTTTTTTTTTAGATCTCTGCTTGCATCCAGTGAAAAGAACCAACCATTTTTCTCTGTGACTGTGACATTAAGGGAAAGACTATGCAACATTAAATGATACCTGTAGAAAGTAGGTTATCATCGGGTAAGGTTTTCAGCTTCTGGATGTGAAGTCTAAAGTTTCAAATTACAGATATATAGCAGAGATCATACAAAAAAATAAAAAAAAGATTTAGGAAGTTGCACAACTTTTCACACAGTTTTAGTTCAAAACTTTCTCTAAATTCTGCATTGTGTCGTTCCTCTGATATTTTAACTAGAAGACAACCGGGTGTTAGTATTTTGGGGTGTCCCTATCCATTCAAGACTCACCCCATTTAGAAGGAGACTAGTAAAGCCCAGTAGGAGGGCCCTGGTAGTATGCGGTCTAGCAGTGGGGGGACCCACCATTGGGGTCCACCAATATATTGTGACGAGTGCATGATCGCACTTTATTCAGAGGTCACATAATAAAAGCCTTCATCCTTCCATACAGGTGACATCTTACCTGCGTCGTCCTGGCTGTTGGTGTCGGTGTCAGTAGCTGAAGACGCCAGGTCTTGTACGGGGCTTTTGCTTTCTGTGCTCTCCCAGGAAAGCAGCATTTTCTGTGGATCCAATGTACTCCTTCACGTCAGAAAGCGCACATATATTAGTACCAGTCTTACGCCGTAAAAACAAAACCCCAAAACAATGGCGGAATTGGATTTTTTTCTTCCATCGTTTCATCACAATTGAAATGTTTGTACAGTGTATAAGCAAGTTATGGCTTTTGAGTGAAAGTGAGGAAGAAATGAAAGCAGAAAAAAAGTCCTTAACCCCTTCACCCCCGGAGCTTTTTCCGTTTTTCCGTTTTCGTTTTTCGCTCCCCTCCTTCCCAGAGCCATAACTTTTTTATTTTTCTGTCAATTTGGCCATGTGAGGGCTCATTTTTTGCGGGACGAGTTGTACTTTTGAACGACATCATTGGTTTTACCATGTCGTGTACTAGAAAACGGGAAAAAAATTCCAAGTGCAGTGAAATTGCAAAAAAAGTGCAATCCCACACTTGTTTTTTGCTTGCCTATTTTGCTAGGTTCACTAAATGCTAAAACTGACCTGCCATTATGATTCTCCAGGTCAGTACGAGTTCATAGACACCAAACATGACTAGGTTCTTTTTTACCTAAGTGGTGAAAAAAAATTCCAAACTTTGCAAAAAAATAAATAAATAAAATTGCGCCATTTTCCGATACCCGTAGCGTCTCCATTTTTTGTGATCTGGGGTCGGGTGAGGGCTTATTTTTTGCGTGCCGAGCTGGCATTTTTAATGATAGCATTTCGGTGCAGATACGTTCTTTTGATCGCCCGTTATTGCATTTTAATGCAATGTCGTGGCGACCAAAAAAACGTAAATCTGGCGTTTCGATTTTTTTTTTCATTACGCCGTTTAGCGATCAGGTTAATGCTTTTTTTTTATTGATAGATCGGGCGATTCTAAACACGGCGATACCAAATATGTGTAGGTTGGGTTTTTTTTTTATTGATTTATTTTGATTGGGGCGAAAGGGGGGTGATTTAAACTTTTATATTTTTTTTATTTTTTTCACATTTTTTTTTACTTTTTTTTTAACTTTTACCATGCTTCTATAGCCTCCATGGGAGGCTAGAAGCAGGCACAGCCCGATCGGCTCTGCTACATAACAGCGATCATCAGATCGCTGTTATGTAGCTAAAATGCAGGTGTGCTGTGAGCGCCGACCACAGGGGGGCGCTCACAGCCACCGGCGATCAGTAACCATAGAGGTCTCCAGGACCTCTATGGTTACCTTCCTGACTCATCGCCGACCCCCGATCATGTGACGGGGGTCGGCGATGCGCTCATATCCGGCCGCACGGCCGGATGCGGTAGTTAAATGCCGCTGTCTGAGTTTGACAGCGGCATTTAACTAGTTAATAGCGGCGGGTGATCGCGATTTCACCCGCCGCTATTGCGCGCACATGTCAGCTGTAAAAAACAGCTGACATGTCGCGACTTTGATGTGCGCTCACCGCCGGAGCGCACATCAAAGCGGGGGTCCCGACATGTGACGTACTATTACGTCACATGTCGGGAAGGGGTTAAAAGGGTTAAAAAAAAAAAAAAAAAAAAGAGGGATTATTCCGTGAAATTAACATTGTTTTCACAGGACAATCCCTTTAAAACGATAAAACTTTTGCAGCCCGCAGTCACCACTAGAGGGGGTTCAAAACCTATGGAATCATTTATAGCTCCTAGTTAAAGGCAACCTGTCACCAGGTTTGGCCGATATGAAATGTGGCCATTGCCATTCAGGGCTGATATACCCTGATATAAGCCTCAACCCGACCTGCAAGAACTAAAAAAACTTTTATTATACAAACCTGCGGGGTGGTCCGAGGGGTGTCGCTCTTTTTGGTCCGGTGCCTCCCATCTTCTTGTGATGATGTGTCCCTGCATCATCCACATAAAGCAAGAAAGAGGACGGCATAGCTAGAAGATAGGAGGCGACGGACCAAGAAGATCAACACCCCTCGGACCGCCCCGCAGGTGAGTAAAATCAAACTTATTTTTCTTCTCTTACAGGACGTGTTGGAGGCAGATATAAGCATCATAGAATGCTGTATATCAGCCCTGAAAGGCGGTGACCGTAGCGGTGACAGGTTCCCTTTAAATAATAAATCTGTTTGACCTGAGCGCCACCTAGTGGAGATTGCAGGAAGTCAGGATTTTACCATTTAACTCCAAGCACAGAATTAAGACCCTACAACAGATCGAGATATACTGCAAAAGCTGACTCTTTAATAAGTAAAGAGAAAAGTCTGAGTAGAATTACTTCAGTCGATTCACAGACGGAACGTTCCTCCATGACGGGTGCAGCTGATCGGGATTGATCACTTGTCCCTTTTTAATGGCAAATCCCAGACGGCAATACATGGACACCGCGTTCTGGAGACAAAAAAAAAAAAAGAAGACATGTCACGTCTGTTGGATCGATTTGATAGCTGATCTCTTCAGGGCCGTGCACTCCGACTACGCCACCACTTTTCCATAAGTTGCAGCTCTGGAGCACAAGCTGCAGCTGTAACAGCTCTGCGCCTCCTGCACTTTTGGCTGCGGATTTGCCTCATGTTACAGCTCACTTCCATTCACAAGAACTGTTAAACCAGGCACCAAAAGAGTCAGACCCCGCTGATCTGATATTATAATTCAACATGGTGAGTCCCGTACCTTTACTAAAGACAAGTCGATCTCCAAGACATTGGCAAGCTGAAAAAGAAAAGTAAAGGGTAAGATGGGTGCAGCGGAGCTCGGGCATCTATGGGATGGCAAGACAGCAGCGACGGGTCCGGCTGCCATATAACGGACATGTTATAGGGTCATCAGTGCGGCTGTGGACCACCAGGCAGGATCATAGGCTAAACCAGAAGCAATATGTGACCCCAGGAGGCTTCAGGAGCAAATATCATTTAGCTATTTGGTGCACAAATTAGTTTCACAAAATAACTTTTTTTTCTGATCAATCCAGGTGTTTTTTTCCCCATCATTATTATGTAATTGTTCCCAGAATGTTCATTTTTTTGTGATTTGTTGTAATTTTCACCTATTGTGAATGGTGGATCCCTTGTAATCTACTGTATATAGAGGTGTAATCAGTCATTATACAGGAGGAGGAGGAAGTGAGCTGTGATGTCACCTATTGTGAATGGTGGATCCAGTGTTATCTACTGTATATAGAGGTGTAATCAGTCATTATACAGGAGGAGGAGGAAGTGAGCTGTGATGTCACCTATTGTGAATGGTGGATCCTGTGTTATCTACTGTATATAGAGGTGTTATCAGTCATTGTACAGGAGGAGGAGGAGGTGAGCTGTGACATCACCTATTGTGAATGGTGGATCCTGTGTTATCTACTGTATATAGAGGTGTTATCAGTCATTGTACAGGAGGAGGAGGTGAGCTGTGACATCACCTATTGTGAATGGTGGATCTTGTGTTATCTGCTGTATATAGAGGTGTTATCAGTCATTGTACAGGAAGAGGTGAGCTGTGACATCATCTATTGTGAATGGTGGATCCTGTGTTATCTACTGTATATAGAGGTGTTATCAGTCATTGTACAGGAGGAGGAGGTGAGCTGTGACATCATCTATTGTGAATGGTGGATCCTGTGTTATCTACTGTATATAGAGGTGTTATCAGTCATTGTACAGGAGGAGGAGGTGAGCTGTGACATCATCTATTGTGAATGGTGGATCCTGTGTTATCTACTGTATATAGAGGTGTTATCAGTCATTGTACAGGAGAAGGAGGTGAGCTGTGACATCACCTATTGTGAATGGTGGATCCTGTGTTATCTACTGTATATAGAGGTGTTATCAGTCATTGTACAGGAGGAGGTGAGCTGTGACATCACCTATTGTGAATGGTGGATCCTATGTTATCTACTGTATATAGAGGTGTTATCAGTCATTGTACAGGAGGAGGAGGTGAGCTGTGACGTCACCTATTGTGAATGGTGGATCCTGTGTTAACAGATCTTTACAACCCACCTCCCTCCATTCCCTTGTGCCTGTGATCAGTAGGCGTGACATGAAGTGCACATCATAATGTCACAAATTATAACCGCCTGTCCACTGAGCTTGATGCACACACATTGCTGACAGCGGCCCCAGCTCCACCACACACTGATGGTGCTAGGAGTGCTGCATGTTCTTCAACTCTGACATTTTGTCACAGTGAGATCAAGGATCAGGAGCAGCCAAGACAACACTGTCACAAAGCATTGACTCATAACAAGCCAATATCCATTGTGTCTGCATAGGAATTTTTGGGGATTTACATTAAGCTTGTAAATAAATATTCCTAAATTGCATAAGTTAAAGATTAGACTTGAGATTTTAATCCTCATTAGTGAGATCCATTGCTTCCATACTAGTCAAGAAGACAGCGTCAGGGGATGCCAATAGGTAGGAGGCGATTTTCAGCGCCCCCACGGAGCTGCTGCACTGGGATTCTGTGGATCGACTCTTCCCTACCCAATAGGGATTATCCGGAAGGTTCTACCAATCAGGATAATTTCCCAATTTACCTCTGCCACATTAGTGTGTTCATCTATGGAAACAAAGATCTTGTACAGCAGCGTTTCAAAATAATCTCCTTGTAGCCGATTCATCACAAAACCTTCCAGGGGAGGCACTGAGAAAAGAAGCAAAATGAGGATTATCTTCTGCCGGATACTGATAAGGTGAAGATAAAATCTGACCCCCACAAGGTAAATGTCTCCTCACTGGAGAAAGCAAAACAAAGATATAGCAAAGTATCATGGAAGGAAGAAATCCGGACGGCATCCTGTCTTCATTTGGGATTATCCCTTAGCTTTCTGCCGACCCTGAAAATGGTGGAAATATTCACATACCCGATATGCAGCTGTCATCGGAGATCGGTACGTCCAGATATATAAATCCTTTATTATAAAGGCCTAAAAAAATAAAAAATAAAAAAAAGAGCAAAGTGATGTTACAAACTAATAAAAAGACAGGAGGAATCAAGGTTTCTCAAAATAACATAAAATGTAAAAATACTGCACAAGCCTTCACATTAACAAACTACATTTGCGCTGCAAATTTCTTTGCCGGAGCAAACGTGCTCTATGCGAACGAAAGCTGCACAGGACAACGCCGCTCCTCCAGCACCGTTACTCACTATGGACGACGTTGTGCTCCAGAGAACCCGCCAGCTGAGGACCAGAATCAATGATTTTGTCAATGGTTCTTTTCTCAGCATTGCTGCAAATCTAAAAGAGAAGGAAGAAAAACGGAAAATCCTTCAGATGTAAACAACAAATATTTCTATTCCCCGACATTTCTTGATGAAAGGCAGGGAAAGGAACTATAAGAAGACGGCCGGTCTTCAGTCCCAGGCTGGGATGGATACCTTGATGTCATCTTCAGTGATGTACCCGGCCTGCACCACCCACCAGGCCTCTATGGTGATATCCACCGGCTTCACGGGCAGCAAGTCACGGGCAGTTTTCCTTCTGAAAAATTTCTATAGTGGGGACATAAGAGAGGAAACCAAATCTTACTGACAGCTGCACACTCACGTGGATGGAGGGAGCAGCACTCGTCAGCCTTTATAGGACTCAGAAACAGATCACATACATCCGGCATTTAGGGCAGTTTCTTGGCTTTGCCGTAAAAGCTCATGATCCGATAAAGATCCAAGAACTTTTCATTCTGAGATTATTACGCTTCTAACGTAAGAACAACCTCTTTAAGGATTTTTTTTTTTTTTCATTACAACCCTTCCAAGGAGGATGATATCTCGCAATGTCACTACAAGAGGACCAGTAAAATCCCGCTGAGCATCCTCCTCCTTACCTTAGATGATCTACACTGGTTCATCAGATCAATGTACTGGTTCCTTCCGATACCGAGGAGTCTTAGGCCTTCAAAAGAGCAAATCGTAGAACACTGAATATCTGTATACTTAAAGGGGGTTCCCAACTAATTGTATTCATCACCAATCCACAAGACGGGGGTCCCGATACCCCGTTCTTACTCTGACTAAGCGCACGGACAATGATAGAACACCAGTGCTCACATGCAACCATGATGCTCCATTCAAATCTTAATGCAAAAGGGATAACGGGATTAAGACCCCCTATTCTAGTGATCAGTGGGGGTCTCAGCGATCAGACATTATCTATCCTAAAGGTGCATCACATGTCACTTCCTGGGACCAGTCAGCAGCTCAGAAAAGGATCATGTGACCTCTACGGAACTCCAAGAACTAAGGATTCACGAAATGTTCAGACACGTGGACTCAACATGTGACAGGGAAGTGCCAGAATTCTTTTACAGCCCCCGCTTTGCATTTTTTGGGGGAGTGAGAGAAATGTATCATCTGTAATTGTTTACACTGGTACCACCCCGCTGAATAACCCCCGTACTCACAGTCTGCGGCGGTGAAGTTCGGCAGGGAGTCGTAGCTTTTTTCACTATTCATTATGTCCTTTTGGGAGAAGGAAAAAAAAATGATTTGCAATAATACGCTGTGCTGAATATTCTGGCTACATCAATTGTTTCCATTGGCTCGCATGTGAGGACTTGAAGGTGCACTGCAACACCCAGCACTGAAAACTGTACTGTAACAGGCAATGTGTCCATCACACAACCCGGGCGGATAAAGAATGAATGTCTACAGTCTCCTGTCCGTCAACTGGTGACCCCCTCCTGCAGGGCAACAAGGCAGGTACTGTCATGGGGGCAGGGAGGCGGGCAACGTCATGGGGGAAGGGCAGCAAGGCGGGCACCGTCATGGCAGCAGGGCAGCAAGGCGGGCACCGTCATGGGGGCAGCAAGGCGGGCACTATCATGGGGGAAGGGCAGCAAGGTGGGCACCGTCACGGGGGCAATCGATTGCACAGCGAGCCCCTCTGGTGGAGGTACAATGCATAGTGGCAGTAAAAGCCCAGAATCAGCAAAGTTCCCATGTATCCGGCTAGTCACTTGTATCACAGGAAATCTGGTCTAGAACAGGGGGCGCTGTCTGTAAAAAGCTCTCGCCGTATATACACCCCCTGCTATATACCTCTTACCTCCATTATTCCGATGTAGTAGGAGAAGGGGGTTATCCGGAGACCTTTCACCATGATGTCGGACAGGTGGAAGGGGTACAGCATCAGATGGTCCCGGCTGTATTTCAGGAGTTCCTCATAATATCTCCGCTCATCTTTTTTAACGTGTTTCACTGGATAGAGAACAAATATATATTGATTACCTATAGGACAGATATACAAGGGGGTGACCTACAAGTCTGACTGATGGCACAGCATTGGTGAGAGATTATGCAAGGGGTTGTACACAGGGACTCCGGGTGTCGGACCCCCACTTATCTGAAGGATAGGTAATCAAGGTGATAGATTTGAAATCTCCTTTAATGACCATACCTCCGTAACAATTTTTTGATTGCTCAAATAAATGAAAAAAAAAATGATTTTGTAGAGTCTTGATGAAAAAACTACTACGGTTTTGTGTCTTCAGCTCCAATGCGGATGGATCTGACCTGTGCAGTCTGAATCTGCTGTATCCTCCCTTCTTTTCTGCTACCTACCCAGTGCATGCGGGCGGGGGCAGATGGAGAGCCGGATCCGCCGGCAGGTGGCACATTACATGAAGCTCACAGAGCACACGTCCTAGACAGCCGGGGAGCAGAAGTATCGAGCCCTGGTAATACCTGCTGGTCACTGGGGCAGGAACACTGGCGCTGATGGGCATAAGCTGCCACTATTTCTAGGAGAGCAGTGCCCCTTCTGGGGTTACTACTAACAGAGGGGGGCAGAGCTGCAAGAATTTAGAGAGGTGTCCGCAGTGCAGCGCGCCCGCTGTGTTTGCCCTTGAACATGTTGATTCACTCTTGAGTAAACTTACTACGGAGCTGCGTCTCCTTCATGTGACCGTCCCGGCCATTGGTCGCTGTAGGCAATCCCTCTCCATACAGCAAGACCAGACCCTAAATCAGCCCCCAATGCATCACACATAACCCATTAAAGGGAATTATTTTATATATTTATGTAAAAAAAAAAAAGTTTATTTTTACCAGTATAAAATTACGTTTTAATATTTTATTTTTTAGTCTTTTTTTTCCCATGTTGTCATTTTTATTTGTTGCTGTGTCAGAGTACGACAAACTCGACAGCCCCAGGACACAGGAGACTGCGGTCAGAGTCCGGCCCCTATAGGGTGCCCACCTCCTGGGTTTTCCAGTTGACAGCCGAGAGCGGAGCTTGACACCACCGTACTGCAGCCCAGTGTTATGCGCTTGGCTACAATCTCCCTCTGTCACCGTTACATATAGTGATCAGAACGGAGCAGCCGTATCATGGCCAGCTGCAGCGATCACTGCAATTAGTGGTGAGCGAGCAGAGGCCACAAATCCTGGCTCTGAAGCCACCCAGCTTTCCTAGGAACAGATAAAAGTAGTAGCAGTTGAAGAACATATCTGAATATACATGAGAAGACAAGAAAAAACTGCAGGAATTTTTGGCAAGTATTGGTTGTGCACTTCATGTGAGATCAATCTCCCGTATTCTCCACATGTCCGACCTGTGCAGTAAAGTGGCAAAATGGAAGCCTATTCTTACAAAGACAAACATCCAAGCCCGGCTATGTTTTGCCAAAACCTACATCACGTCTGCCAACATCATTTGGTAAAACATGTTATGGTCTGATGAGAAAAAGGTTGCCATTTTTTTGGCCATAATTCTAAAAGTTATATTTAGCGCAAAGCCAACACTGAGCATGACCAAAAAAAATCACCATACCCACAGTGAAGCATGGTGGAGGGAGTATTGTGCTTTGGGGCCGTTTTTCAGCAGCTGGAACTGGGGATTTAGTCAAGGTGGAGGGAATTATGAACAATTCCAAATACCAGTCAATTTTTCAACAAGAACTTCATGCCTCTGCTAAAAAGGTGAAGCGGAATTTCACCTTTCAGCATGACAACAGCTCTAAGAGACCTCTAAATCAACAGAACATTGGCTTCACCAAAAGATAAATGGTTTGGAATGACCCAGCCAGAGCCCAGAACCGTATCCAGTTGTAAATCTGTGGGTGACCTGAAGATGGCGCTATACACCAGAGATGCCCTCGCAATCTTACAGATGTGGAGCAAGTATGAGTAGGCAAAGATGTCCAATTCTAGACGTGCCCTGCTGATAAGACTCCTACCAAAAACACTGAATGATGACATAAATTCACAGGAGACTTCAACAAAATATTAGTTTATTATATCAGTGCAGACTTATGCATTATTTATCCAATTGATTTGTACGAATTATGGACGACAATAAAGGTGGAAAGACTTTTGAAATTATTCTTGGTATCATTTTTATTTTTCTAATGAAAAAAACCTGGGATTCCAACAGGAGTGTGTAGACTTTTTATATGCAGTATGTGCCCCATAATGGTATCAATAAAAAACAACCACCAAACCATAACACGTCATCATAAAGGAGGGTCTCAGACAATGGGGCTATAAATCATTTTTTTGCCACAAATAACAGATTTTTGTAAAGAATTTTACATTTTTTATGCTATTACAAATTACATTTTTTGATTAATTAAAACATTAATACTTTACATTTTTTGATGAAAAAAATAAATAAAAATAAATTTGATGACATATGGCTGCTAATCAGCAGCAGTGCCACACCTGCTGACAGGTTGTATGTGGTGCTGCAGCTGAGGTACTGTGTGTCCTTACCCAGGTTGTTGCGGTATCTCAGCTGGTTCCGGATGCTGTACAGTACGACCTGCTTCTCATATTCCTTCTGTGAGTTTCCCAGACTCTAAAGAGAAGACAATTTACAGGAATTACAGCGGCGGCGTCAGATCACAGGACGAGATTCATATAAAGAAAAGCAACGGGAGAAGGTGGGATCCAGGTCAAAGAGGGGAAGAGCAGGTATCTGCAGGAGCCACAACGCTGAGCGCGGCGCACGGGGAACGCTGTCGGCAGGAGAGCGCGGCGCACGGGAACGCTGTCGGCAGGAGAGCGCGGCGCACGGGAACGCTGTCGGCAGGAGAGCGCGGCGCACGGGAACGCTGTCGGCAGGAGAGCGCGGCGCACGGGAACGCTGTCGGCAGGAGAGCGCGGCGCACGGGAACGCTGTCGGCAGGAGAGCGCGGCGCACGGGAACGCTGTCGGCAGGAGAGCGCGGCGCACGGGAACGCTGTCGGCAGGAGAGCGCGGCGCACGGGAACGCTGTCGGCAGGAGAGCGCGGCGCACGGGAACGCTGTCGGCAGGAGAGCGCGGCGCACGGGAACGCTGTCGGCAGGAGAGCGCGGCGCACGGGAACGCTGTCGGCAGGAGAGCGCGGCGCACGGGAACGCTGTCGGCAGGAGAGCGCGGCGCACGGGAACGCTGTCGGCAGGAGAGCGCGGCGCACGGGAACGCTGTCGGCAGGAGAGCGCGGCGCACGGGAACGCTGTCGGCAGGAGAGCGCGGCGCACGGGAACGCTGTCGGCAGGAGAGCGCGGCGCACGGGAACGCTGTCGGCAGGAGAGCGCGGCGCACGGGAACGCTGTCGGCAGGAGAGCGCGGCGCACGGGAACGCTGTCGGCAGGAGAGCGCGGCGCACGGGAATGCTGTTGGCTGGAGAGCGCGGCGCACGGGAATGTTGTCGGTGGGAGAACGCGGCGCACGGGAATGCTGTTGGACGGAGAGCGCGGCGCACGGGAATGATGTTGGCTGGAGAGCGCGGCGCACGGGAATGTTGTCGGTGGGAGAGCATGGCACATGGGAATGCTGTCGGTGGGAGAGTGTGGCACATGGGAATGCTGTCGGTGGGAGAGCGTGGCACATGGGAATGCTGTCGGACGGAGAGCGTGGCACACGGGAATGTTGTCGGTGGGAGAGCATGGCACACGGGAATGCTGTCGGACGGAGAGCGCGGTGCACGGGAACGCTGTCGGTGGGAGAGCGTGGCACACGGGAACGCTGTTGGCGACAGAGCAGGACACAGGCGCCTATGCTGCCAGGGGGATACAGAGCAGGGGACAGGTGACAGCAGGATCATGTGACACACTGGCAGCTCTGGCGTCAGGTGACCGGGCATTACCTGCTTGACGTTGGCCGGTAGTTTGGCCCAGGGGTAGTTCTGTCGGATGTGGAATTCCACGTCAATATTCATGGTGCCCGCTGTGACCGCACCTCAGCGCGGAGCCCGCACATCCCCCGTCACCGCCTCATGACTCCGGCTGTCAGCGCTGCCCGCTCCGCTCTGTCTGCTGGAACTTCTCGGTAGCAAGTTACTTCCTCATTGGACAGCGGCCAGAATGACGATCGTGACGTCACTTCCTGTAGGGGCGGAGAATCCAGCCTTTTACGTCACGTACATTTCTTTACTGTAGAGGTAAATCATTCTCCGTTTCGGTGTCCGCTGCCGCGGAGGCCGCCATGTTTCCGTAGATGTTATTTATAGTCATTGTGTTTGGTCTCACCATGAGGAATGTGGCGTCCCTGTAGATGAGGGTAGAGGTTATTACTAGAATCTGGCCCTCTCCATACGGACATTCCCCTCTAGACTATGTTACTGTGTCCTCTAGTGCTGAGGCGGCCATGATTCCGGAGACCAAATCCTCTTAATTTCTTTGAGAATGGCTCCATTCACACACATTGATGACTGGAGGCTCCTGGAGCTGTCACTGGTTTTTATTTAGTTTTTCATCAATAATAGAAATGATCTGACACCTGTAACTGTTGTATTTTTCCGTCGGTGCAGTGGTTGTTGTTTTTCTGGTGACCTGTAGGTTTTCTTAGTCCTTTTTTTTCTTACACGCACAGTTTTGATTGTTTTTTATTGTATTGTTGGCTGTAGAAGCAGCTAATAAAAAAATGACAATTTTGCAGTTTTTACCAGGGCTGTGGAGTCGGAGTCATGGAGTCGGAGTTAGTTTTGGTTGGAGTCGGTAGAAATGTACCGACTCCAGCTTTAAAAAAAAATGTATTAATATTTCATAATTGAACTTTCATATGAATTTTATAAATGTTACTCAAACATATATGTTCTATCAAACTGAACAACAGTGATAAGCAGTTCTGCTGGAGATAGAGACGTTTCTTACTTCTTGTGTGTCACTGTTCTCCACTGCCCTTACCTAATCTTATACTTGGTTAACCTCATGCTGCCCCAACCCCCCTACTTACAATGTGTGAAACTGAAAGTGAAAATGTGTTGCAAATTCTTAGTAGTAAAGCTCCTCCTCTAGACTAGATGTCTACTAGGTGTGCGTCTTCCAAGCATCTCACAGCTGCTACTCAGAAGAGGAAGACTGTAAGAAGTATTATCCTTTCAACAAACTTTGCATCAGTTAACTGAGTACATGAGGAATAACAGTATTACTGACCACTATATCAGTTGTACGACCTGGCAATAATTTTGTACAATTGTTTTTAGGAAAAACAATTGTCATTTGGATTGTGAATGCCGAATTAAAAACCTGAGAATGTCAAAGAAGCGTCACATTAAATCAGCTGTATTTGAACATTTCACCATCACTCAAGATAGAAAACATTATGTCTGTCAGTGTATGACAAATGATCCAGACGAAAACAAATGCTGTGAAGCCAAGATCAGTGCATATTCAGGCAAAGATAAAAATGCTCCTACCAGAGCTTCTAATCTAAAGAGACATTTACAGCGCTTTCATCCAGAAGTACTGAAAGCAGTGGATGAGAAAGACTGCATCCAAACCAATGAACCAGTGCCCAGCTCTTCCAGCCAAACAAAGGAGCAGAGAACTTTGAACTTTGCAGCCATCAGTTGCAAGATATTTTGTCAGTGACAAAGTTACTGTGACAATGACAGTAGATACATTTAAAAAACAACAGATCATAGAGCTTGTTGTAAAGGATAGTGTGCCTATTTCATTATTTTCACGACCAGCTTTTATGTGTCTGAATGGGGAAATGGCCCTCAAGCTTGGTGTTTCTCTGGAGAGAGTATTAGAAAATTAGTAATCGAAGAAGCTTTTAAACAAAAGGAAGAACTTAAAAAAAACTCTCAAGGGAGGCTTTCTGTTTCTTAAAATGGATGCCTGCACACGTCACAGAGTGAACTATTTTGCCATCAATGTCCGATTTGTTTGTGACAAAAATGTTCCCAAGACATTGGCAGTAAAAGACACCAAAGCTCATCACACCAGTGAGTTTCTCCAGGTCTTGGTGGAAAAGGTTCTGCAAGACTATGAACTTAAAAAAGAGCAAGTTCTTTCTGTCGTAACTGACAATGCTTCAAATATGATAAGTACTATTAAGCTAATGAATGAGAGTAATGATGGTGACCAGCAGCTAGAAGAACATTCTGGGTCCACAGACACAGAAATGTTTGAAATAGAGGAACACAGTATTGTAACTGAGGAGCAAACTGAAGTTGCTTCAGATGAACAGCAACATGATAGTTTAGATCAGAGCTGGGCAAGATGGGGCCCGCGAGCCGCATCCGGCCCGCCTGATGATTTTAAACGGCCCGCCAGCTAGCGGTGGCCATTTTCCTGAAGCCGAGTTTGCAGATTTAGATCTCGGCTTCAGGAAAATGGCCGCCGCGATCTCCATCTGTGCACGCGCGGCCTCCCGCGGCCATTTTCCTGAAGCCCCGTGAAGCAGAGCACTCCATCTGCGAACGTGCGGCCTCGGGAAGATGGCCGCCGCCAAGGATATTCAACCCGGCTCTGCTGCTCACATTGCATTCCGGGCCGCTGCGTCCCCTCACCGGTGGAAGGGACCCTGCGCACGCCATGCCGCACCTCTGCCGTCGCCACACCACTGCTGCAACCCCCCCCATGGACACCAGGCCGTGGCGTCGCCCACCTAAGCAGGAAGGGACCCTGCTCAGGTGCACGCCACACCGCATCACCCCACCTCTGCCAACACCATGCCTCCTGTGACCCTGCTCTGCCACCGCCAGCCTTCAGGTAAGATACTGTAAATTCGGACAATAAGACGGACCCCCATCTTATAAAAAATAAAAAAAAATTCTGCAATTTTCACCCCAAATTTGGGGTGCGCCTTATGGTCCGGTGCGTCTTATAGTCCGAAAAATGCGGTAATTATATTAGTCCGGCCCTCTAAAACCATCCCAATTTCTCATGCGGCCCCATGGCAAAATTAATTGCCCACCCCTGGTTTAGATGATCTTGTTGAAACTGTGTCGATACGTTCTTTCATTCATCACATGCGCTGTGTTGTGCATACGCTACAGCTGGCTATAAGACAGTCTGCAAGAAGGACATGCTGCTGTACTGATTGGCAAGGTGAGAAAATTGGCTACTGTTGCCAGAACCCCTAAAGTTGACTCAATTTTGAAGAGACGTCCTGGAAAAGGGGCAATTATTGATCAATCCACACGATGGGGCAGTACTTAAGGATTCAGCGCTTGGTTGAACTGAAAACCTTTCTTGTAGACATGGCTAACCCTCAACTGACGCTAAATGAAAGTCAGTGGAATCAGGTGACTGAGCTGGAAAAATTGCTAGAGCACCCATTTACAGTGACTAAAAAATGACAAGCAGAGGACTTAACTCCAGGTATTTTCTTAAAGGAGTGGAAGAACCTGATGTTTCGCCTGTCCCAAAGAGGAGGGTTAATTGCAAGTAGCATTGCTACATCAATGAAACGGAGAGAGGAGCTACTATTACAAAATAACATTCTTTTGGCAGCTGTTTATGTAGACCCAATGCACCGGATTCTTCTAGATGATCAACAGCTAACTAAAGGAAAAGAAGCTGTTTGACATAGCAGTAAGGATGAAAGGGTTGCAGAACAGTCAGGAGGAACAAGAAGAATTTGGTCGTCCTGCCACATCGTCACCCTCATCAACTGATGAAGAATTTAATTTCGAAAAATATTTGGATCACAAGGACCGTGCAATACTTTTTCTGAGGACAAATTTATAGATTTCTTCTTATTACCTGCATAACAGTGTTTATTGCACATTTACTTACAAGAGTTTAGAAGAGTTTATAAAAGTTATTTGCTATATTCTAATTGTATTCTAATGAATATAGTTTTTGCTCTAAGTGGTCTGATTACTTATATGATGGTGAGAAACTGAATAAGCACGATGTTAATGTGTTACAACAGTAAATTTATTGTTACGAATTGGCCATTTATGAAGGAGCCGGAGTCGGAGTCGGAACCTGATAAAATCCAGGAGTCGGAGTCGCAACTGTGGCTTACCGACTCCACAGCCCCTGGTTTTTACAGGGTTAAATAATTGAACATGTTGATGATCGGAGTGTTATATATATGTGTATATTTATGTTTTTCATCATTTCACTATTTACAGCTCTTGCTCTGGGAATGGCGACATCACTATTTTGGCCTCCGTCCGGTGAATCGGGCCTATTGGAATATTAGGGTTTACACTGCGGGGGCTTTACTTGGCACTTACTAATGTGCACTCAGCCTTACACACTTGTGGGGCATCTAACCAGTCACATGGGCTCTGGTGCAAAATGTGAACCTGGGTCCCCACCTGCATATCACCTGGTATAATATCTCTCATCCTATAACAATTACCCCATCCTGGGCCCTTTCCAGGTATAATGACCCACATACTGGGCCCATTCCTGGTATAAGGTCCCCATCCTGGGCTCCTTCCTGGTTTAATGTCCCCCATCCTATAACAATGACCCCCATCCTGTGCCTCTTACTTATATATCTGGTATATTACCCCCCATTTTATAACAATGGCCCCTATCTTGGGCCTTTTCCTGGTATAATGACCCACATACCTGACCCCTTCCTGGTATAATATCCCCATCATGGGCTCCTTCCTGGTATAATATCTCTCATCCTATAACAATGACCCCCATTCCTGGTATAATGACCCACATCCTATAACAATAACCCCATCCTGGGCCCTTTCCAGGTATAATGACTCGCATACTGGGCCCCTTAAGGTATAATGTCACCATCATGGGCCCCTTCCTGGTATAATGACCCACATCCTATAACAATGGCCCCATCCTGGGCACTTTCCTGGTATAATGACCCACATACTGGGCCCCTTAAGGTATAATGTCCCCATCATGGGCCCCTTCCTGGTGTAATGTCCCCACATCATATAACAATAGCCCCATCCTGGGCCCTTTCCAGGTATAATGACCCACATACTGGGCCCATTCCTGGTATAATGTCCCCATACTGGGCCCCTTCCTGGTATAATGACCCACATCCTATAACAATGGCCCCATCCTGGGCACTTTCCTGGTATAATGACCCACATACTGGGCCCCTTAAGGTATAATGTCCCCATCTTGGGCCCCTTCCTGATATAATGCCCCCATGCATCTGCATACAGTTTTACCTGACTTCTACAGTCGGAGCTCAGTGTTTCAATCTGCATCACCTGCATAAACCTCAAGTCACTGTAAAACCTCATTGTCAGAAATAAGCATGGAGCAAGCAGGCAGGAGGAGATCATGTGATCATCGTCCGATAGGGCCCCTGTGTGGACACATCCAAAGATTAAATCATTCAGCCTGTATTTCCATTCCTGGGCTGTAGAGGCCGACATTGCTCTTATTTTTCAGTTTCCTCCATGCTGAATTTTTTTTGTCCTTATAGTCCTGAGAACATGAAGCTCCGTAGTCTTCTATCTGGTCTGTAACGCGGTATCATTTCTGGTCCATGTGGAATTCAGCCGCCTCAGTTGGATGAGTAGGCCTTCGAACGCGGCCGACAACCAATGTGCAGAACCATATACTTACATCGGGTGGCCTAAAAATGTCGGAACCTTCCTTGGACCTTCATACACCACTTATCTTTGGGATCATGGGGGGATTATACACTCCCAAAGTCATGGAGGACCAGACACAGCCCAATTTCTACATCCTTACCTTGCAAAAACAAATATCCCTGAGCCCAGTAATGACATATCCCGCATTCATGGTCCAGTTGTTATCCAGTGGTAATTCCTTTTTGTCCTCTGTCCATTTAGACCTCGTCTTATCTTCAGCATGGCTTCTGTTCCTCTAAAAATAGCCCAAAGTTAGCGAACAGGGGTCACTAGAGACTAGTTCTCCTGTAATGACAGTTACATACAGTTCTCCATAGAACTTTATGAGCACCAACTGTCATTTTTGGTCTCAGTAATGGGAAAGTCTGTATTCACTGAAGAAAGATTAGGGGTCCTTCAGTGTTGCCCCCCTTGTGACAGTTGGAAACTACATTTCCCACAAGCACCAGCTTTTCCAAGTTCCCTTCGCTCCCTCTTGCAATGCTGATATTTGCCACCAGGATGAGACATGGTGCTGTGCATAGTCAGTCTTGTCTGTCCCCACCACCCTAGGATAAAGGGTTATACACAGGTATCTACTGAGCATGTGCAAACCTTCACAAAACAATTCCAGGACTTATCATTGGTCAATGCAGCAAAAGACTCAGCCATGCAGACTTACAAGGGTCGCTCTCCGGAGCAGCGAGCACTTTAGGAAATCGATTGCATTTGGCAACTATATTAATTTTAGGATTTCGAGCCTCGGAGCCATGATTGATCTTGTGGGATTAACCCTTTAAAACTGGTGCGCACAACCTGCTGCCAGCAACACAAAATCAAATCACGCGCCTTTTATTATTTTAAGGTAAAGAAATAAAAGCTTTAAAAAATAGGCGTAATAAAGAAAAAAAATCAAAACGCCAGAAATTCCAATTTTTGGTCACTTTACGTCCCTAAAAAATGTATCAAAAAGCGATCAATAAAAACTATGGCTCATAATGCAAAAAAAAAACAAGATCTATAGATGGAAAAATAAAGAAGTTACAGGTTTAAAAAAAATGCCGACACAAACCAATTTTTTTGCTTTTTTTTACAAATGTACCAAATTTTTTTTTTCTTTACAAATTTACCATTTTATTTCCACCATTTACATAGATTTTTGTTTTTATGTAAGTTTGATATCAGTCCGAATTCCATAAAGGCAAAACCTGAAAAACAATGGCAGAATTGCATTTTTTTTATGTAATTTTATGCCAATAGGATTATTTTTTTTCATATTCCACTTTATAGTCCTTCAAAAATAATTAAAAAAACAGCCCTGATATGTATGGAAAAATAAATACGTTCTGGCTCTTAGCAGAAGGTGAAGAAAAATCGTAAAAACCAAAGCAAATTCTCACAATGTGGCCCTTGGACCACAAAAGGTCGTGCACTCCTGATTTAAAGGATCTGCTGCTAATGTAGTTGCCACAAGGAACCTTACGAGTCTTCTAGAATCCATCCATTGGCCATGAGGTGGAGCCACAGAATATTAGCTACGTGGCTTTAAAGTTAGGGCTGATTGGTGCATTATTTGGGTACAATGGTATCTATTGTACCTATTACACCTGCATGTATGCAACTAGCTCCCCCTATTGGCAGCCGAAGGCAGAAAAACTGTGTTATTTAGCTCTATGACTGTGTTGAACAACGCTGATAAAAGATGGAGGGGCATTTTGGAGCCTAGAAGCCACATTGACAGCTCTGTAAATGGTCTGGTGGAAGTATGAGTACTGGATATGTGATTCTTACCGGTTCCGGCTCCAGTGCCGGGCTATGCTTCCCCTTTGGCTGGCTTACTCCTTGTGAACGTCCATAAAAGAAGGTTACTGTGTTAACCTTATAAATACTGAGACATCACCCAAAGCCTTTTAAGGCCTCCTCAGGCTGCACACAGTATTTAGGAAGTAGAGTATCCTGCAACCATGCGCTTTTTCAGGACTTTGCCTTATCTTCCGTTTGACTCTGTTCTTCCCAGGTCTCTAACCTTCCCAGCTACCCCTGACTGCAAACCAGCAAACCATCTACTACTTCGAAACTCAGCCCACCTAATCCGGGTACGATTGCCTTCTCAGCTCTGCTATGTCAAGTTACACGTTAACAAGGTAACTGATATTTTATTAATTTATTCATTTCTGGTGCTACCTCATATCTCAAATTCAGCGTTCCTTATATGTAACCGTTAGTGTTGAGCATTCCGATACTGCAAGTATCGGGTATCGGCCGATACTTGCTGTATCGGAATTCCGATACCGAGATCCGATATTTTTGTGATATCGGGTATCGGTATCGAAACAACATTAATGTAAAAATGTGTAAAAGAGAGAATTAAAATAAAAAATATTGCTATACTCACCTCTCCGACGCAGCCTGCACCTTACCGAGGGAAGCGGCAGCGTTCTTTGTTTAAAATTCGCGCTTTTCTTTCCTTTACGTGAGTCCCGGCTTGTGATTGGTTGCGTGCCGCCCATGTGACCGGGACGCAACCAATCACAGCAAGCCGTGACGTAATTTCAGGTCCTTCAGGATTTTAAAATTACGTTCCGGCGTTGTGATTGGTTGCGTCGCAGTCACATGGGAGACGCAACCAATCACAGCAAGCCGTGACGTAATTTCAGGTCCTTAAGGATTTTAAAATTACGTCCCGGCTTTGTGATTGGTCCGCGTCCCGGCAACATGGCCGCCATTAACCAATCACAAGCCGTGACGTCACGGGAGGCTGGACACGCGCGCTTTTTAAAATGGGCGCGTGTCCAGCCTCCCGTGACGTCCCGGCTTGTGATTGGTTGCGCCGCGGTCAACCAATCACAAGCCGGGAGGCTGGACACGCGCCCATTTTAAAATTTTAAAATGCGCGCGTGTCCAGCCTCCCGGCTTGTGATTGGTTGACCGCGGCGCAACCAATCACAAGCCGGGACGTCACGGGAGGCTGGACACGCGCCCATTTTAAAAAGCGCGCGTGTCCAGCCTCCCGTGACGTCACGGCTTGTGATTGGTTAATGGCGGCCATGTTGCCGGGACGCGGACCAATCACAGCAAGCCGTGACGTAATTTCGTCACGGCTTGCTGTGATTGGTCCGCGTCCCGGCAACATGGCCGCCCTGACCAATCACAAGCCGGGACTTCACGTAACCAAGTAAAAGCGCGAATTTTAAACAAACAACGCTGCCGGTTCCCTCGCTGAGGTCCAGGCTGCGTCGGACAGGTGAGTATAGCGATATTTTTTATTTTAATTCTTTCTTTTACACATTTATATGGATCCCAGGGCCTGAAGGAGAGTTTCCTCTCCTTCAGACCCTGGGAACCATCAGGGATACCGTCCGATACATGAGTCCCATTGACTTGTATTGGTATCGGGTATCGGTATCGGATTGGATCCGATACTTTGCCGGTATCGGCCGATACTTTCCGATACCGATACTTTCAAGTATCGGACGGTATCGCTCAACACTAGTAACCGTACATCAGTAGCAAAATATCAGATTGCATATACATCTCTGCTATTCCTGTGCGTAACTGCAATCCTGCTGCAATATAATAGATTGCATAAACGACCCTGCTATTCCAATGTGCAACTGCACGTCTGCTAGCAAGATACCAGTTTGCATAAACGGCAACTGCACTTCTGTTAGCAAGGTACCAGTTTGCATAAACGGCAACTGCTATTCTTATGTGCAACTGCACTTCTGCTAGCAAGATACCAGTTTGCATAAACGTCTCTGCTATTCCTGTGTGTAACCTTGCACCTTCTGCAAGATAACAGATTGCATATAAAGTGTAAAGTATTCACTCCCTGTGAACTTTTCTACATATTTTGATGTTAAACCCACAAGCTTAAATGTATTTTATTTTAATTTTATGTGATACGCACACAAACTCAAAGTAGCAAGTATTTGTGAGGTACCAGGAAAATTATACATGATTTTCTAAATATTGATAAAAATAAATCTGAAAATTGTGATGTGCATTTGTATTCATACCCCCTGAGTTAATACTCTGTAGATCCATCTTTCTCTGCAATTACTGCTGCAGTCTTTTGGGATCTGTCGCTACCAGTTTTGCACATCTAGAGGTGACCCTTTTGCCCATTTTTCTTTGCACACTTGCTCTCGCTCAGTGAGATTGGATGGAGACGTCTGTGAACATCAATTTTCATGTCTTACCACAGATTCTTAATGGGATTTATATCTAGACTGTGACTGGACCGTTCACACACATGAATATGCTTTAATCTAAACCATCCATTGTAGCTCGGTCAAGATGTTTAGGGTCGTTGTCCTGCAAGAAGGTGAACCTACGCCCCAGTCTCAAGTTTTTTACTGTCTCTAACAGGTTTTCCTCCAGGATTGCCCTGTTTTTAGTTCCATCCATATTCTCATCATCTCTGACCAGCGTCAATGTCCTTGCTGAATACAAGCCTCCCCATAACATGATGCTGCCACCATGTGTGACGGTGAGGATGGTGTTTTCAGGATGATGTGCAGTGTTAGGCCGGAGTCACACTAGAGAGGAATACGGACGAGTGCTATACGAGAAAAAATCGCACAGCACTCGGACCAATGTTAATTTATGGGGCAGCTCCCATCATCCGTTTTTTTCTCGGCCGTATTAAACGTGCGAGTGAAATTGCAGCATGCTGCGATTTGCACCGTATATTGGCCGAGACTCGCTAATAAAAGTCTATAGGTGCAAGAAAAACTCGCACACCACACGAACCATCAGTGTGACTTGCGAGTACTACGCATCGGTGTCCTTTGAAAAACCGTCAATTCAGTGCGGTGTAATCTAATATGACACTGACAGGTTAAAATAGGATAGAATATATATATATACACACATAGAATAGGTATACAGTATATACACTATATATATACACTCACCGGCCACTTTATTAGGTACACCATGCTAGTAACGGGTTGGACCCCTTTTGCCTTCAGAACTGCCTCAATTCTTCGTGGCATAGATTCAACAAGGTGCTGGAAGCATTCCTCAGAGATTTTGGTCCATATTGACATGATGGCATCACACAGTTGCCGCAGATTTGTTGGCTGCACATCCCAAAGATGCTCCATACAAGGCAGGATGGATCCATGCTTTCATGTTGTTTACACCAAATTCTGACCCTACCATCCGAATGTCGCAGCAGAAATTGAGACTCATCAGACCAAGCAACGTTTTTCCAATCTTCTACTGTCCAATTTCGATGAGCTTGTACAAATTGTAGCCTCAGTTTCCTGTTCTTAGCTGAAAGGAGTGGTACCCGGTGTGGTCTTCTGCTGCTGTAGCCCATCTGCCTCAAAGTTCGACGCACTGTGCGTTCAGAGATGCTCTTAGGCCTACCTTGGTTGTAACGGGTGGCGATTTGAGTCACTGTTGCCTTTCTATCAGCTCGAACCAGTCTGCCCATTCTCCTCTGACCTCTGGCATCAACAAGGCATTTCCGCCCACAGAACTGCCGCTCACTGGATTTTTTTTCTTTTTCGGACCATTCTCTGTAAACCCTAGAGATGGTTGTGCGTGAAAATCCCAGTAGATCAGCAGTTTCTGAAATACTCAGACCAGCCCTTCTGGCACCAACAACCATGCCACGTTCAAAGGCACTCAAATCACCTTTCTTCCCCATACTGATGCTCGGTTTGAACTGCAGGAGATTGTCTTGACCATGTCTACATGCCTAAATGCACTGAGTTGCCGCCATGTGATTGGCTGATTAGAAATTAAGTGTTAACAAGAAGTTGGACAGGTGTACCTAATAAAGTGGCCAGTGAGTGTATATATATATATATATATAGTGTATGTCAGTAACACATATATCTTTATAATTCATAGAGAGATAGATAGCAGAAAAGCCGGTAATTCATTTGTCGGCTTCTGTGAAATAATTGCAGAAGTCGACAGGATAGGAGACATGGTTTACATACAGTAAACCATTGCAGAACAGTTAGATTTATATATGTCAGTGTCTATCACTGTTAGTAGTGTGTGTGTGTGTGTGTGTGAGAAATTTGGAACCTGTATGTATTTACTAAAAGAATATATTCACAGAAAAACTGGTGTGGGCTCCCGCGCAATTTTCTCCACCAGAGAGGGAAAACAAGTGACTGAGGGCAGATATTAATAGCCTAGAGAGGGTCCATGGTTATTGCCCCCCCCCCCCTCCCCCCCGGCTAAAAACATCTGCCCCAGCCACCCCAGAAAAGGCACATCTGTAAGATGCGCCAATTCTGGCACTTAGCCTCTCTCTTCCCACTCCCCTGTAGCGGTGGCATATGGAGTAATAAGGGGTTAATGTCATCTTTGTATTGTAAGGTGACATTAAGCCCATTAGTGATGGAGAGTTGTCAATAACACACCTATCCATTACTAATCCTAAAGTTTGTAAAGGGTTAAATAAACACACACACATGCAGAATAAAGTATTTTAATGAAATGAAAGACAACACAGTTTTGTTATCTTTATTATTCTGCCATTCCAAAAGATGCTCTTGATCTCCTGTAATAAATGATAAAATAAAATACCTGTCTGGCGTACAGTCAGTCCCACGCCGCAATCTATATCTGGGGTATAATCCTGAAAAAAGAGAAAAGAAAAAAAGAGTCCTCCGCACAGCTGTAGGTGCACTTTTTTTTATCTTTACATGGACTATATCTGGGGTATATACAGTTTCTTCAGTGACTAGGAGTGACGTCACCAAAGCTGCGCTCCCTGCCGGCATGAACTCAAATTAACTCTGTAGCGTGGGAAAGTTTCTGAACTTTTTCCCACGCTGCTGAGTTCACCTCAGGTCAGGCTGTGAGTCTGCGCATGCTCAGTGATGTCAGAGGTAATAACTGAGGCTGAGCAGCAGCCCTGCCTGACCTTAGGTGAACTCGACAGCGTGGGAAAAAGTTCCGAAACATTCTCTTGCTACAGAGTTCATGTCCAGTCAGGCAGGAAGGCTGTGCAGGCAGCTTTTCATACATTACACAGTGGTTTACAGCTGGGGCGGTAGCATTAGCACTGTTGCCGGTTGTAAACTATTTAACCCCTTGAGATGGATTGCAGCACGGGACTTGACTGTAGGGCGGACAGGTATGGCATATTGTTGCTTTTTTATTTTTGCTTTTTTTTTACAGGAGAACGAGTGCTTCGCTTGGATTGGGAGTGTAATAAAGATGGAAAACCTGTGTGTTTAATTATTTCATTCACACACTTTATTCCTAATGTGTGTGTATTTTTTTAACCCCTTCATACTATTGGATTAATAACGGATAGGTGTCTTATTGACACCTCTCCATTATTAACCGGGCTTAATGTCACCATACAATAGCGAGGTGACATAAACCCCTTATTACCCCATATGCCACCGCTACAGGGCAATGTGAAGAGAGAGGCTAAATGCCCGAATTGGCGCATCTTACAGATGCACCTTTTCTGAGGTGGCTGGGTGCTGGTATTTTTAGCCTGGGGGGTCAATATCCATGGCCCCTTCCCAGGATATAAATATCAGCCCGCAGCTGTCTGCATAACCTTTCTGGCTATTAATTATAGGGGGACCCCACGTCATTTTTTGGGGGGGTCCTCCTATTAGAATAGCCAGTAAAGGCTAAATATACAGCTGATATTCATAGCCTTGGAAGATCTATGGGTATTAACCCCTTCCCAGGCTACAAATATCATCCCCGACCGTCGGCTTTTTCTCTCTGGCAAAGAACATTGCGTGAGAGACCACGCAATTTTTTTCGCTTGTAGGATGGAACTTGTGGAGCCAGTAAATAGGCTTCCACATTACTTATTCATGATTTTCTGGCCCGGGATCCATCATATGTCCATTTTGCAAGCCAGCGAGAAAATCTCACCACACGGATGCCATACGGATGTCACACGTATGTCACACGGATGCTTAGATGCGAGAAAATCGCATCCTCGCATTACACACAGATGACATACGGATCAATGTTCAGGGAACATTTCTGCGATCCTCCGTCGTGAAAAACGGGCCGATTTTTTTAACATTATGTGTGTCTCCAGCCTTAGTGTTTTCTCCATACATAGTGTTTTGCATTTAGCCCAAAAAGTTCTACATTAGTCTCATTTGACCTGAGCCCATTCTTCCGACATGCTAGCTGTGTCTTGTGTATTTCTTCTTGCCACTCTTCCATGAAGGTCAAATTTGTGGAGTATATGACTAATAGTTGTCCTGTGGAGATATTCTCCCACCTGAGCTGTGGATCTCTGCAGCTCTTCCAAAGTGACCATGGATCTCTTGGCTGCTTCTCTAATCCGTGCTCTCTTTCCTTGTGATGCCAGTTTAGGTGGACGGCCATGTCTTGGTAGGTTTACACTTGTGCCATACTCCACCATTTTTGGATGATGGATTGAACAGTGCTCCATTACATGTTCAGAGCTTGGGCTGTATTTTATATAACCTAACCCTGATTTAGTCTTCTCCACAACTTTATCCCTGACCTCTCTGGTGTGCTCCTTGGTTTTCATGATGTTGTTTAATCCCTAATATTCTGACACAAACCTCCGAGGCCTTCACAGAACAGCTGTAGTTATACACTGAGAATAAATTGAACCCAGGTGGACTCAATTTACTAATTATGTGACTTCTGGAGAAAATTTGTTACTCAAGATAGGTCTTGTAATATCTGCATATCTGTCTATGCTGGATCTAGTACTTCAAGTTGCGCTCCCATCTGATCCGTACTGCAGGCCCTGCTATCCTGGTCCTTGCTAATCCACATTGTCTGGCAAGTACATCTCTGCTGCATCATCTTCTCTTGCCCGTGCTGCTCACCTTGACCTATGTGGTAGAGAGTCCACCTCAGCAGGTGAGCCCTTAGCAATATGTATGTAGCTCCCAGAGGTCACGCTGCACTAGGTGTGCACCTAGTAAAGCCAGAAGGGGCGCCAGCAAGCTACCTTGCCTTGGTCCTTGTATATAGATACAGGGCTAGGGCAGCAAACTGAACCTTTGCCCCGATGAAGCAGAGGCTGTAGATTATCCCATAATGTATAATAGAAAGATGCGATAAGGACGTCCTGAACCTAAATACCTGTGATCTCAGTCACTATGAACAATATGTGAGAAAGGTCCGTCACGGCTAAGCTATGTTATATTACTCGGGACCCAAGGGGGGGGATCCGCCGTCATGGCAACAGTCACAAAGTGCAGCGGTTACCTGGTACTGTCTGTTTGCTCAGCCTGATAAGGGTCATATAGTCGTTTTCCTATCAGATAGGGCAACTTGGTCATATCAGACCACTCCCCAGTCCATGAATAAACTGTCCTCTGTGCTTCAGCTACAACCAGGTGATGGCACACAGAATTCATCTGCTTTTTATTTTTTTTTGTTTTACTAGATATTTAAAAAGTACTGTAATTTTCCAGATTGTACATTTAATAAACTTATTGCATCGTGGGTACAACATGTCCAGGGCCAGCCTTACCTTATATGATATATTGAGAAATCCAAGAACCAGGGCTCCAGACATTTTCATTTTGGTAACTCTATTAGTGCAGAAAAATCACAGCATTTCGGGCACATAGGGCATTTATCAAGCCATAGAAAAAGAGTTCTACTTCTTGTTAAAGGCCCCGTTGGACCAAAACGTTGTGATTTTTCTGCAAAAATAAAGTTACCAAAAGGAAAATGTCTGAAACCCTGGTTCCTGGATTTCTCTGCATTGCTACAACCTAGTGGAGGGTTGCACTCAGTGTACAGGGACAGCAGAGTGGGGCACAAGACTCATCTATTACACGATATACTGTCAGATGCATTCTGTGGAAGTCGGCCTCCTGTATGGTGGACGGTCCTACAGTATACCCTACAGTGCCGTATAGTCTAAAAGCCACAATTGCTGCAATACGCAGGGGGTCTCTATGTCCCAAGGCCCAATAAACCTTAAGATGGCTATAGGATAAATGATAGCTCGGACGATCGATCACTCGACCGGCAGCTGTTTCGCACGACTCCTCTCTACACAGAAATGCTCACTCTGCATGATAGAAAACCCACAAATAGTGAATCGAGGCTTTTGCTCCTTCTTCTACATGTTTATATAATTTATTAAATTGCACCAATTTGGCGCTGATCCATCACTGTTGTTTTTATAGTTTTCTGCATTGCTAGAAACATAGAATTATAAAATGCTAGAATTGGAAGAGACCTATAGGGTCATCGTGTCCAACCCCCTGCTCAATGCAGGAGTCACTAAACCATCTTAGACAGATGTCTGTCCAGACTCTGTTTGAAGACTTCCATTGAAGGAAAACTCACCACCACCTCTCATGGCAGCCTGTTCCACTCATTGATCACCCTGTCAAATTTTTTTTTCTAATATCTAATCTGTATCTTCTCCCTTTCACAGTTACAAATCCTTGTCAGAATTAGCATTTGCTGCATGGCTAACAGAGGGAAAGGCGTTCATAGGACAAGAAGAGTTGGAGGAGTTATCTGTGACTGTTGCTTGGTTTGTATGTGTGGTAGTTTCCTATCCTTCTCTATTTTGGTTTACTCTCCTACCTCCACGCCCCTGTGCATTCTTCTGTTATATATGAGTGAATATTTTGTATGCCTGGAGTTTTCTGTTAACCCTTGTTTGTGTTGCCTTGTTTGTCAGGTTGGTGTACTACGGTGCACAGTAGCATCCCTCTTCCCTGGGTGGCGGAAGAGAATAGATGGAGGGCTAACTCAGGAGATAAGGCAAAGGTGGAGGCCCCGGCATCTTCACCTTCATAAGTATCCCCGGGGAGAAGGGCAAGCTAGGGCACCCCCTAGTGTTAGGGACAGGAAAGTAGCCCCTGGTCCAGGGTCACCAGACAGCTGTGTTGTGACAATTGGTTAGTATATGCTTTTTCATGGCTTATTAGTCAGGTGGCTAGATAACCGGAAAGTAATGGTAGGATCCCACAGCCAGTCAGTGTACTCGGTAAACTTTTTCAAAACTGTGTGGATGGGACTACAGAGGTGGTCCCATCGGAAGCACTTAATAGACCCTGAAGAACGGCAATAGTTCCTACTATGGGGTAGTGGGCTGAGATGCCTTCCCACCCGTTGGAGGCTGGATTCTTCTTATGATGGTGTGATATGCTATGTGGGTATCATTTTTGTGTATATTTCTATTTTACTTATTTTCATGGTGTTCTCTTGTAGGAGTTATTTGCTAATTGATGAATGGTTGTTGCTGCCATCTGATATCAGCCCCCATGGCACTGTATTGTTTGCTAATATGCTAATGGCATGTTGACCTAGCTTGTTGAAACAATGAGCCCATGAGACCTTCCCCCTCCTGACCTGTGAATGAGGAGGGAGACTCTTAAAATATCAGGGAGGTGAGACACAGATCAGTCCTGTGTTCACAGCATCTCAGAAAGAAAGAAGAGTATATGGACTGTGCTATCCTCTGTCTGCTGGATTGTTGGACTTTTATCCTGCTACTGAACTGCATTCGTGTTCTGGACTATTCTATCCTTTGTGTGGTGGATCGTATATGGACCTTTCGTATTTTTACCTAAATAAAGATCTTGGGATTGTTCACTCTTCGCTGGCTCTGTTGATTGTGTGGTACCGGAGAAGGACCCCATGACACTTGGAATGTTCTCAGTGCCAGCTGTTGCTTTAGGGTCAGTTCTGTAAAATCTGTTGAACACACGAGAGTCTTAATCCTGATAGTGAGGTAAGTAGACATGAGTAAATACATTTGCAGGACCCAGTTACAGAAGCCATGTCAGTACTCAGTGGTCACTGGACGGGAGCCCTGCAAAATGTCTCCTACTTTCCAGCATCCGTGGCTCCTATTTGGATTAGCTGGCCTGGTGTGACAATGTGTGCAACAAGGATTTTGTTCCAGGCTGACTAATCAAAAGAAGAACTGGAATTATGGGGCGGTTCGCTGGGATCCCATCCGGCAGCCATAAAATACTGACCTGCCCTCTGGGCCTGGGCCGTGAATCGATTCTCTTATCTCTAGAGGTAAGGTAATGTTGATTGTGCTTGACTCATACCCAATGGAGGCTACAGCTGACCTTCTGGGATGTAAGAGATGTTAGCCTAGAAGGGAATGGGAAAAGGGAGCATGTATGCTGATGCCTTACTCTGAAAAGCCACATCAGAAATGGTGAGGAGACTGGTGAGGGACTGGTGCTGAATACTTGTGCAAGTAGGAATGGGCAATAGTGTCAGACCAGCTACTGCAGTACATTCATGTCCAAAAGAATCATTTGGGTTTTTTTTACTTGAAAAAGATGACAGTCCAGTGTTGGAACGCGTTGGTACTAATAAAAACTTTTTCTGATGCTCCAAGTCTCCTCATTTCCCACAGCACAGCCCACCTAATATGATCACGCAGACCACTTAACATGATTCTCTCCATTCTAGTTAATGTCCAAAAGAGGGGGTAAAACCAAACACTGGTAGAGAAAGTAACGAACTGAGAGTGAGACAGGGAGCAGAGTAATAGCCAAAGAAGAGAATGCTAGCCGGGGCATAAGGGCGCATTCAGCTGATGTGTATTGCAGCGCACAGATCCGTCGAGTCCGTGCGCAGCAATACATGCTCCGAGCTAATCAGAGGCCATCAGCTGACGTCGGCATGCATGTGACAGGGGGTGCATGGCAGTGACGTCATGTGCTCCCATCACTTACATGCTGCAGTCAGAAGAGGAAGTCGCGTGGTGGGGGAGCGGAGGGGAGGTGAGTATAATTGTTTATTTTTTCTATGCTTTGAAGAACAGTGGCAGAAAGGGGGAAATATATCAGGATGGGGATATATATACCAGGATAAGGGACATGTACCAGGATGAGGGATTTATTAATATAAGGATGGGGTCCAGGATAACGGGCATATATACTAGGATGGGGGATATATATTTACCAGGATGGGGCCTAGGATAAGACATTGTGGTAGAGCAGCTCACTTGGCTTGACACAGAGGTAGTAATGGAACACTGTCTCTTTAAGAACGTGCTTGATTTATTAAAAGCAGCATAAGCCAAGCTGGGAAAATAAACACAGCCCTCTGGGCAAAACAGCAAAACAACAAAGAAAACAAAAATGCTGTTGTCACGCACAGTGTAGGACAGACTAAATACAATACAAAGGGATAAGGGAAGGGGGAACCAAACACTAGGGAAGGGGGAAGTGGAGACCCCTAGACTGATCTAACATCACCCTGTCTGTCCTACTGTCCCTACACGACTTTTTTCACACAGACCAAATGTCCACTGTTAAAAAAAAATCTTAGCACACACTATTGTCTTCTAGATTTTGGATGACACTCGATTCAAGTCTATAGGTGCGCAAAAATAATCGAATCCTGAACTGATCAAACGAAAAGCACCTGATGTTTATACATACAGTGCAATTATTAACATAGGAAACAGTTCTGGTTTTGTAAATTATATTCATTGCTGATGTATAAATACGGATGCCGTACGGATGACAATGCAGATGAAAAATCGCACGTTTTTCTGGCGGAAAAGAGACCGATTTTTTTATAGGCAGGTGTGAACTTAGCATTATGCGCACTGATGACCATCCTTAAACAGGAAGAAGAAAGGAATTACAGGAATTATAGATATTCTGGCTATAAGATAAGATCGAGGGTGAGGTACAGACACTACACTGCCAGGAAGGTGAGGCAGGTGCTTTGATGTAGATTGCACACCTGGAGCTGAGCGGTGGAGTAAGGGCCAATTGTTGACCAGAATTCCCCTTCTGTAGGTCATAGTTTCCTGGGACATCAATGGAGAAGATACCTGTGATAAGCTGAGATCAGACCTTGTACCGCAGTGATAGACACATTCCTCATTACAGTGAGGATTTATTATTATTAATATTGTAGTGTTTCTGGACTTCATTACCTGGGACTTTACTGATTATCACTAGATAACAATTTATTGATTTCTATGTGAGCGCCATCAACATATCGTAGATACATCCAAACACGTACATCATGTAATTAGGCCAACGCCACACGAACCACAAAGGTCAATTAATCCAGGACTTTCTGATGGACATTATCTCTTATGGGTCACCTGCGTATGACCACTGCATCTGCTCCTGCCCACACCACATGAGTACACAGCAGATGCTTCTTAGTGACTGCACCAGCAGAATAGTGAGTGCAGCTCTGGGGTATAATACAGGATGTAACTCAGGATCAGTAATGTAATGTATGTACACAGTGACTGCACCAGCAGAATAGTGAGTGCTGCTCTGGGGTATAATACAGGATATAACTCAGGATCAGTACAGGATCAGTAATGTAATGTATGTACACAGTGACTGCAGCAGCAGAATAGTGAGTGCAGCTCTGGGGTATAATACAGGATGTAACTCAGGATCAGTAATGTAATGTATGTACACAGTGACTGCACCAGCAGAATAGTGAGTGCAGCTCTGGGGTATAATACAGGATGTAACTCAGGATCAGTAATGTAATGTATGTACACAGTGACTGCACCAGCAGAATAGTGAGTGCTGCTCTGGGGTATAATACAGGATATAACTCAGGATCAGTACAGGATCAGTAATGTAATGTATGTACACAGTGACTGCAGCAGCAGAATAGTGAGTGCAGCTCTGGGGTATAATACAGGATGTAACTCAGGATCAGTAATGTAATGCATGTACACAGTGACTGACCAGCAGAATAGTGAGTGCAGCTCTGGAGTATAATACAGGATGTAACTCAGGATTAGTACAGGATCAGTAATGTAATGCATGTACACAGTGACTGACCAGCAGAATAGTGAGTGCAGCTCTGGGGTATAATACAGGATGTACCTCAGGATCAGTACAGGATCCAGAGGTGTATTTAGCCTTCCCTGCACCCGGGGCAAAGGATCAGTTTGGCGCCCCCCCCCCCCCCCCCCCAAACCTCCCCCATTTGAACCTTAACTCTATTGAAACTGACCAAGCCAAAGTACATTCCTGAATCCCCATAATGTTAAAATAGATACCAATGAAAGTAAAATTAATTGAGACATCAGTAGGTTAAGTGTTTTTGAATATCCATATTGAATCAGGAGCCCCATATAATCCTGCATAAAGGTTAATAATGGCCCCATAAGTTGCTCCATAGACACATTTGCCCAATATAGTGCTGCAGAAACGTTGATTATGGCCCCATAAGATGCTCCATAAAGATATTTGCGCCATATAGTGCTGCAGAAACGTTGATTATGGCCCCATAAGACGCTCCATAGAGACATTTGCCCCATATAGTGCTGCAGAAACGTTGATTATGGCCCCATAAGATGCTCCATAGAGACATTTGGCCCGTATAGTGCTGCAGAAACGTTAATTATGGCCCCATAAGATGCTCCATATAGACACTTGCCCCATATACTGCAGCACAAACGTTAATTATGGCCCCATACGATGCTCTATACAGACAATTGCCCCATATAGTGCTGCACAAACGTTATGGCCCCATAAGATGCTCCATACAGACACTTGCCCCATATAGTGCTGCACAAACATTATGGCTCCATAAGATGCCCCATACAGACACTTGCCCCATATAGTGCTGCACAAATGTTATGGCCCCATAAGATGCTCCATACAGACACTTGCCCCATTTGCTGTTGCTGCGATAAAAAAAAATCACATACTCACCTCTCCGTTGCTCAGGCCCCCGGCACTTTCAATATTCACCTGCTCCTCGTTCCGGCGCCGCTCCATCTTTAGCGTCTTCTGCACTGAGGTTCAGGCAGAGGGCGGCGCGCACTAACCACGTCACTGCGCCCTCTGACCTGAGCGTCACTGCAGAAGATGCTGAAGACGGAGCGGCACCAGAATGAGGAGCAGGTGAATATCGCGCTGCGCTCCCCTCCCTGTTATACTCACCTGCTTCCCCGGCAGCGGCAGCTTCTTCCTGTATTGAGCGGTCACTGTTACCGCTCATTACAGTAATGAATATGCGGCTCCACCACTATGGGAGGTGGAGCCACATATTCATTACTGTAATGAGCGGTACCATGTGACTGCTCAGTACAGGAAGAAGCAGGGGAGCCAGGGACCTGCAGGGACCACGCCGGGAGCAGGTGAGTATAATGAGACAGCCCCCGCTCCCCCTCCCCTGCCGACCCCTGGGTATGACTCGATAAGGAGCCTCCTTGGACCGCTGCATCATCAGGCGGCCCGCTGGCGCCCCCTGTCGGCTGCGCCCAGGGCACATGCCCCGGCTGCCCCCTTCCTGGATATGCCACTGACAGGATCAGTAATGTAATGTATGTACACAGTGACTGCACCAGCAGAATAGTGAGTGCAGCTCTGGGGTATAATACAGGCTGTGACTCAGGATCAGTACAGGATCAGTAATGTAATGTATGTACACAGTGACTGCACCAGCAGAATAGTGAGTGCAGCTCTGGAGCATAATACAAGATGTAACTGAGGATCAGTAATGTAATGTATGTACACAGTGACTGCACCAGCAGAATAGTGAGTGCAGCTCTGGGGTATAATACAGGATCAGTACAGGATCAGTAATGTAATGTATGTACACAGTGACTGCACCAGCAGAATAGTGAGTGCAGCTCTGGGGTATAATACAGGATCAGTACAGGATCAGTAATGTAATGTATGTACACAGTGACTGCACCAGCAGAATAGTGAGTGCAGCTCTGGGGTATAATACAGGATCAGTACAGGATCAGTAATGTAATGTATGTACACAGTGACTGCACCAGCAGAATAGTGAGTGCAGCTCTGGAGTATAATACAGGATGTAACTCAGGATCAGTAATGTAATGTATGTACACAGTGACTGCACCAGCAGAATAGTGAGTGCAGCTCTGGAGTATAATACAGGATGTAACTCAGGATCAGTAATGTAATGTATGTACACAGTGACTGCACCAGCAGAATAGTGAGTGCAGCTCTGAAGTATAATACTTGTACATAGTGACCACATGCTCGTTATAGGGTGGAGACCTGCCATTCTGAATGAACCATTAGTGTCTTGTTACTTCTTTACATAACAAACCTTGCATTTCCTTTGCCATGAAAGTTGCTATTGAGGCTGGGTTATTCCTGAGCTGATAGTGTGTTATATCTGCAGAGATATTGTGAAGAGTGCTAAGAAGCAGAATACGCGAGCGTATGACTCACAAGGTCAAGAATATTACATAAGGATTACGGTGTATATTTCATTGTCCTATTCATTATACGTATGGAGCTACATGATTTGCACTGCATGCCGGGATCTTTATAGCACTATGCCGTCTGGCGATATTGACTTAGGCTCATTAGCATTGCACAGACGTGGCCATTAAACAACTGCCAATCGGCTACATGTTTGGCTACAGCGGTCATTTAATAACCTGTTGAGATTGGCCGACCTCTTCTGACGGACAGAGAATGATCGTTAATACATCGTTCTGTGCGCATCGATTGTCGCTGCTTCCAGCAGCACATGTCCTGTTTAGCATGTGTAGCGCCCCCACTGCCGCAGGGCCGAGGGGTACCCGGTACCGGGCCTCTGAGTCTCTGCTCTGGGGTTGTCACGGTGGCTAGACCCGGTCCGTGACCCTGCTGAGGGGCGTACAAGAATAGATGTGGATGGTGGTGGAGGTGCGGTGCAGTAAATAACGAAGACACCAGGTTGCAGTCTCTTTACCTCTTTACTGAAGGCTTCTGAGTCCTCAATCCGGAATACGGTTAACAGGGCTGCGCAAGTCCGGCCGGTCCGATGGCACCTCCAGAGTCCCTTTGCAGGTGGAAATCTGTGCCTACCTTCCTGCGCTTGTGTTGTGGTCCTCCCCTGCTGTGCTTAAGGGATAGTACCCCACAACTGTTGTGTCTGTTTCTCGTGTTCCCTCACAACTCGATTCTCATGTTCTCCCTCTACGTCCCCCTAATCTTACGGTTAGGACGCACCCGTATGACGGGAGGCTCGGAGCTCTTCCGGGACTCTTGCGTCGCCCCACTCCTGTTGTTACCCCCCTGTGTCTTCCTGGGTCTGGGTGAGACAGCCCGCCTGTAACTGACTGTCCTGCCGTGGGTTTGAAGTTTGGCTTGGAGCTCTATACTTCCTCGGCGTTCCGGCCACCGGTTATGCGCCTCAATAGGATGTTGCCTCGTCTTACAGCACGACTCCTACTGGTATTTCTCCTTGTTGCGTTCATCTCGTTTCTCACTCAGCACAATAAATCTCGCTTCTTATCCTTTCTTAGGGTACCGCCGCTATATCGTGCAGGCGCGGTCCCGTAACGTTTTCTCTGTTCGCTAGGCCTCTGTCAGGATCCCACCCCTGACAGGGACCCCTCTGAATCTTCCCCTACAACACCCTCTGCCACAAGGTGTTGCCTGGTTCCAACCCAGTCAGCTTTCTCTCTAACTTCCTGCCTAACCCCCAGTTTTACCAGACTGTGAGGAGTGGCCTAATAAATAGAACCCTTAGCTCCCCCTGGAGGCCAGACTGTGAAATGTATTGGTGTCTGTGATACCTGGTCAGATGAACTCCTTCAGTGCCATCAGACGTACCATAGCCCCCCTTAGCGGCGGAGCCACAGTACTGCAACGACCAGGACCAGGGCCGGACTGGCCATAGGGCACTTCTGGCAAATGCCAGAAGGGCCGGTGCCAGTGGTGGGCCGCTCAATCCGCCGCCCCCGCCGTCGCATTCAACTATACCGGCGTATAGACGCCGGTACAGTTGAATGCAATGATGGAGGAGAGAGCGTCTACAGACGCTCCTCTCCCATCATTCTCCGCTCTGCCTCTGACACTGCGGGTGCGCGATGATGTCATATCATCGCGCACCTGCTGTGTCCCGGGCAGACTGCAGCTGCTGAGACAGGAGCAGGAACCAGGAAGCAACGCTGGGCACGAGGAGAGGTGAGGAGAGTTTGTTTTTTTTCTGGACTGTGGGGCCATTCTCGGAGGAGGTGAGGGGAGGAAGAGAAGAGATGTGGGCTGTATATAGTTCTCTGTGGGCTGTGCTCTGTGCTGTATACTGCTGTGGGCTGTATATAGCTCTCTGTGGGCTGTGCTCTGTGCTGTATACTGCTGTGGGCTGTATATAGTTCTCTGTGGGCTGTGCTCTGTGCTGTATACTGCTGTGGGCTGTATATAGTACTCTGTGGGCTGTGCTCTGTGCTGTATACTGCTGTGGGCTGTATATAGCTCTCTGTGGGCTGTGCTCTGTGCTGTATACTGCTGTGGGCTGTATATAGTTCTCTGTGGGCTGTGCTCTGTGCTGTATACTGCTGTGGGCTGTATATAGTACTCTGTGGGCTGTGCTCTGTGCTGTATACTACTGTGGGCTGTATATAGTTCTCTGTGGGCTGTGCTCTGTGCTGTATACTGCTGTGGGCTGTATATAGTTCTCTGTGGGCTGTGCTCTGTGCTGTATACTGCTGTGGGCTGTATATAGCTCTCTGTGGGCTGTGCTCTGTGCTGTATACTATTGTGGGCTGTATATAGTTCTCTGTGGGCTGTGCTCTGTGCTGTATACTGCTGTGGGCTGTATATAGTTCTCTGTGGGCTGTGCTCTGTGCTGTATACTGCTGTGGGCTGTATATAGTTCTCTGTGGGCTGTGCTCTGTGCTGTATATAGTTCTCTGTGGGCTGTGCTCTGTGCTGTATACTACTGTGGGCTGTATATAGTTCTCTGTGGGCTGTGCTCTGTGCTGTATACTACTGTGTGCTGTATATAGTTCTCTGTGGGCTGTGCTGTATATAGTACTCTGTGGGCTGTGCTGTATATAGTACTCTCTGGGCTGTGCTGTATATAGTACTCTCTGGGCTGTGCTGTATATAGTACTCTGTGGGCTGTGCTGTATATAGTACTCTCTGGGCTGTGCTGTATATAGTACTCTCTGGGCTGTGCTGTATATAGTACTCTCTGGGCTGTGCTGTATATAGTACTCTCTGGGCTGTGCTTTATATAGTACTCTGGGCTGTGCTGTATATAGTACTCTGGGCTGTGCTTTATATAGTTCTCTGTGGGCTGTGCTGTATATAGTTCTCTGTGGGCTGTGCTGTATATAGTTCTCTGTGGGCTGTGCTGTATATATTACTTTGTGGGCTGTGCTGTATATATTACTTTGTGGGCTGTGCTGTATATATTACTCTGTGGGCTGTGCTGTATACTACTGTGTGGACTGTGCTGTATACTTCTACGTGGGCTGTGCTGTATACTACTGTGTGGTCTGTGCTGTATACTACTGTGTGGTCTGTGCTGAATACTGCTGTGTGGGCTGTGTTATCTACTACGCGAGCTGTGCTATAGTATGCAGGCTGTGCTGTATACTATGCGGTTTGTGCTATATAATATGCGGGCTTTGCTATATACTATGGGGAGTATATTATATTCTATGGGGGAGGCCATGTTATGTACTATGTGGCTGTGTTATATACTATTGTGGGGGTATATTATATTCTATGGGGGAGGCTGCGTTATATACTATGGGGGGCTGCATTATATTCTATGGGGGGCTACATTATATATTATGGGGAGGTGGGCTGTATTATATTCTATGGGGGTTACATACTCTGGGGTGGCTGCATTATACTCTGTGGGGTGGCTGCATTATACTCTGTGGGGTGGCTGCATTATACTCTGGGGTGGCTGCATTATACTCTGGGGTGGCTGCATTATACTATATGTGGGCTGCATTATACTGTATCGAGGACTATGGGGAATACGTTATACTATATGAAGAACTATGAACTATGGGGTGCATTATACTATGGGAAGTGAATTGTACTACATGGATGACTGTGGCGGTGCATTATACTATATGGAGCACTATGAGGATTGTATTATGCTATATGGAGGACTATGAGGATTGTATTATGCTATATGGAGGACTATGAGGAGTGTATTATACTATGTGGAGGACTGAGCAGTGTATTTTAATATATGGAGGACTATAGGGAGTGTATTATACTATATGGAGGACTATGGAGCACATTATAATATATGGAGGACTATGGGGTGTATTTTACTAAACAAGTAAAATGCTGCATATTCGGATTGTTTTTGCTGGAACAAAAAGCCTTGTTGTCAGCAGCACATTGCCAGTGTAAACTGTAGATGTGCTGCTGAAAACATGATACTGTATGGTGATCTATTAGTGATCGTTCTGTCTTATCATTATTCCTCAGCTGGTGGAAAGAGGCCGGGAAACAAGCGTTGAACAACTTCAGTATTGTCGATCAAACTCGTTTAGCGGCCTGAACTCAGCGCACGTAAATACAACAGAAAGGCTTTTGTGTGATGTGCAATATGTTAGCATTTGGGGACCCATTTTAAACTTTGCCTAGGGCCCCACTTTGCCTAAAACCGGCCCTGCCTACAAGTGTACAAAGATATTATACAGTCACCATGTGACAAGTGGGCCTGTGTAACTTCAAATGCCAGGGCTGAATTTTAGTCCCAGTCCGGCCCTGACCAGGACTCTGGGGCGCTGCACTCCCCCCCGGTTAAATCCAGTACTCCTGGACTGGGAAGAAAACAACAATACATGTCAGCAAAAAGACATACAATTTTGAAAATGCAAGTACAAGTAAACTTTTTAACAGAGCTTCCCTTTATGGGAGGTGAGGACACTTGAACGTTACAAACATGGTTAAATACTTTAAATAACTTTCCTTACCCAACCGGGTATTCTACTAAGTGCAAAATCTTTGAACAATAATTTAACATTGCCTTTGAGGACGTACTCGCTAAATCCACTAAAGACCTTCTTATATCACATATAAGGCTAATTAACTTTTATGCATTCTCCTTCTTTACTTCTGCAGGACCGCCTGTCCTAACTGCTCCAGACCTACTGCCTCTCCTTTCTATACAGGACCGCCCCTTTCCGCCCGGGCCTACTGTCCTTCCACTACTATACACAGTATAGAACATATCATTTTTCTTTCAGTTCAAGATCACTGAGCCATCTCTATATGGCTCCTAGGAGGACTCACTAACTAACCCCGTACGGGTTCACTTCCTGTCCTCGTTCTTCTATCAACATTATTAAACATTTCTTACAATCAACTAGTTAGTTACATTCAACTTTCACATATCAGCATTAGTACTTTCTCTTTTAGAGCATCATCATTCTCTAAGTACTATCAATGAACATCCCCTTTAAGAGGGGACCAAGTCTCTATGAGGTAGTGCAACTTCTCAAGCTGCAAGTCTGTTCGCAATAAGGACTCCAGTAATGTTTTCAAAAACAGTATCTTCGCAAAGTGTCCTTTCTTTATATAAAACCAGTAGAGAGCACCTTTAAGAAGGTGCAAACTATTTACAAAATCAGTTTTTGAATCATTCACCGTCCATGATTCGGCAGTCCTTTGATAACTGAGCAAAAGTAGAAAACAAACAAAAACAATAGGGATCCCGGGTCAACAAAGGGATCCCTTTAAGAATAACCCTAGTCGGGTTTAAAGCAGCAAAAAGCAGGGAAACAAGCAGTTAGCTATTTACATATCCATGGCATCGAGGTTTACTCTCGCTCTGGTGGCCGTAGCTCCGCATAGACCTCGCTCAGCAAGGTGATCGGCGAGATCGGGGCCTTTAAGAAGTGCTCCATACCCAGGGCCTGATCCCAGGGTGTAAGGCGCTGGAGTCTATAGGTCCCAGGGAGAGGGGGTGCCGTGACGGGGCCTATCAGCAGGTCCTCTGCTGGCGGGGCAGGGTCCTTTTTCATACCTGCTTCAGATGCGGTCCCTCCGGTGCCGATCTGCTCCGTCTCCGCTGGGATCTGGAACGCTGGTTGCAGGGCCTTGCGCTGCGGCGCTGTCATCTCCGTTTGCAGCATCTCGCTTTCCGGCAGGGCCTTGCTTTCTGGCTTCGGAGCGCTGGAACTTCTTTCTTGCTCCGGACCAGACGAGGCTGCCGACAGATGTCTCTTGAGGCTCCCGATGATGGTCTTCTTCCACCCGGCCTCAGTGCTCAGCTGCGTCTGCCGGAGTTGGTCGCCGAGCTCATCCACTCCGGCCTGCAGGAAGTCAATATCAGCGGTGGAGGCCTGGTTGCGGTGCCCCTCCGGGTAGCTGGGGGAGTCCTCTGCTCCTACCCCACGCTCCGACTCCGGGTGGCTCGCCATGGCGTCCTCCATGTCGCTGACTCCTTCTTCCTGGTCCTTTTCCCGCTCTCTCCTTCGTGGGCGGTTTCGTTTTCGTTGTCTCCGCGCTCCATTGAGGATTAGGAGGCGGATCTCGGCTGCTGACGGACACGTCCTCACAGTGCAGAAATATTTAGACTGGGCGGCCATTGTCTTTCGCGCTCTCCAGCTTGTTTACGCCCACCCCACGCCCCTCTTCTTCTCCTGCGCTCTCCTCAGTGCTGTAATGGCGGATTTTGGCGGCAAGTGGCACGGCACAGTCTTTACAATAAATCACAGTCCAAGTATAATAAATCACAGTTCCAAGGCACACATGACCTGATTCTTCAGGCTTAAGTAGATCCTGTTCGTGACGCCAAGTTGTAGCGCCCCCACTGCCGCAGGGCCGAGGGGTACCCGGTACCGGGCCTCTGAGTCTCTGCTCTGGGGTTGTCACGGTGGCTAGGCCCGGTCCGTGACCCTGCTGAGGGGCGTACAATAATAGATGTGGATGGTGGTGGAGGTGCGGTGCAGTAAATAACGAAGACACCAGGTTGCAGTCTCTTTACCTCTTTACTGAAGGCTTCTGAGTCCTCAATCCGGAATACGGTTAACAGGGCTGCGCAAGTCCGGCCGGTCCGATGGCACCTCCAGAGTTCCCTTTGCAGGTAGAAATCTGTGCCTACCTTCCTGCGCTTGTGTTGTGGTCCTCCCCTGCTGTGCTTACGGGATAGTCCCCACAACTGTTGTGTCTGTTTCTCGTGTTCCCTCACAACTCGATTCTCATGTTCTCCCTCTACGCAGTGGCGTAGGAAGGGGGGTGCGGGGGGGGCGGGCCGCCCCGGGCGGCACAATGCGGGGGGGCGGCACAATGTGGGGGTGAGTCAGTGGCGTATCTAGGGGGGAGCAGCCAGCAGGGGGGCACAGTCGGGCTGCCTAAAGCGGCGGTCCGCAGTGTCTCCCCCGGCGGCTGCATTCTGTCACCCCCCGCACTGGGAGTCAGCTGTTCTCTGTGCCGACTGTCAAGCTGACAGCCGGCACAGAGAAGCTGCAGTGCGCCGGCTCCCAGTGTTCAATTGTACTCGTATCTGTGATGCGAGTACAATTGAAGCTCTGACTGCCGGGTCAGAGCGATGCCAGCAGCGTGATCAGGTCATGTGATCACGCTGCTGACGTCACTCACCTGCGCGGCAGAGCAGGAGACACAGAGCGGTGGTAAGTGCTCCAGTGGAGCTGAAGACACCGAAGGTGCAGGGGGGGATTTACTGTGAGTGGGGATGGGGGAAAATATTGTGGGGGGGATTTACTGTGAGTGGGGATGGGGGAAAATATTGTGGGGGGGATTTACTGTGAGTGGGGATGGGGGCATATATTGTGGGGGGGATTTACTGTGAGTGGGGATGGGGGCATATATTGTGGGGGGGATTTACTGTGAGTGGGGATGGGGGGGATTTAATGTGAGTGGGGGGATTTAATGTGTTAAAGGGGGTATAGTGGGATATATTATTGGATTGGGGATATTTAATATGAGTGGAGATGGGGGGATTTATTGTGGGGGGAGATTTAATATGAGTGGAGATGGGGTATTTATTGTGTGTGGAGATGGGGGATTGAATGTGTGTGGGGGGAGATTTGTCATGGGGATGGGGGGATTTAATGTGTGGGGGAGATCTGAGGACACAAAATGAAGAGCAAAGGGGGAGATGGGGGGGCATATATGAGGAAACAGTATGGGGGATGGGTGCAGACAGCTTGGGGTCAAACGGGGGAATGTATGCGGACACAGTATGAGTAGTGATGTGAAAAACGTATGTGGACAGAGTACGGGGAGTGAGGGTGTTGGGATGTGTGCATGCGTAGCATGGAGGACAGTGTAAGGGCACAGCCAGGAGCGGACAGTATACCAAGGAGGGGGGAGTGTGATGAGAGAGTGCAGTATAAATACTGGGCCCTATAGGGGGGACACAGTATGAGAGGACAGTGTGAAGAGGGGTCCGGTATAGAAAGGGGAGGTCAGTGTGAAGAGCATGTACCATAAGAGGGACAATGTGGGGGTCATATTTTGTGCAGACAATATAGTGAGGGGAAATTTTTTATTCAGGAGCATTATAATGACACTTGTATCTTTAAGGGCGTCATGTGGAGATTTTCTGCAAAAGAGCGGAGAAGATGGAAGTCTGCAGAGACGGCTGTGGATGAGAAAACGCATCATGGGGTCTGGACAAGATGAAGAAAAGAAGAACGGCTCCAGAGGTGACGTCATCTATAAGGTACCTGGATGTAAATGTTATTTGTGATACTGACTAACTCTCATGTTTTTATTTATGTTAGGAGCATTAAAGGGGATGTCCAGGTTTGTGATGAGTCTGCAGTCATTCTTTGTGACTGCAGACTTCTGAGTTCTCACAGTGCGCACTGCACGCTGTCAGGATTCTCTCATGCTGGCGATTTACATACATGCGGTCACGTGCTGACTAGACATGTGTGGCCTCACTCTATGAAAATGAACTGAGCGAGGCCGGGCACGTCTAGTCGGAATGTGGTCAGAAGTATACAGATCACATGCTTGTGCTGACATGACTGTCCACCGGCAAGGGAGAATCCTAAAAGTGTGCAGTGCATTAGTTGTGAGAATTCAGAAGCTGCGATGTCAGGATTCAGCTCTGCAGGTTCCAGTCGTCGACACATGGACACGTCACTCATATGTGATTTTCATACTCATGGTCCTGTAACAACGAGCTTCTCTTCTGCTTCTCTCAGTTTTTCACTGAACATTGGGAGCTTAAGGGAGAGGAGCTCGTCGGTACATGACTAAGTGTGAAAATCGCATACGTTCTGGGGGGGGGGGGGGGCGCCAAACTCGGGAACAGCCCCGGGCGGCAAAAGCTCTAGCTACGCCCCTGCCTCTACGTCCCCCTGATCTTACGGTTAGGACGCACCCGTATGACGGGAGGCTCGGAGCTCTTCCGGGACTCTTGCGTCGCCCCACTCCTGTTGTTACCCCCCTGTGTCTTCCTGGGTCTGGGTGAGACAGCCCGCCTGTAACTGACTGTCCTGCCGTGGGTTTGAAGTTTGGCTTGGAGCTCTATACTTCCTCGGCGTTCCGGCCACCGGTTATGCGCCTCAATAGGATGTTGCCTCGTCTTACAGCACGACTCCTACTGGTATTTCTCCTTGTTGCATTGATCTCGTTTCTCACTCAGCACAATAAATCTCGCTTCTTATCCTTTCTTAGGGTACCGCCGCTATATCGTGCAGGCGCGGTCCCGTAACGTTTTCTCTGTTCGCTAGGCCTCTGTCAGGATCCCACCCCTGACAGGGACCCCTCTGAATCTTCCCCTACAACACCCTCTGCCACAAGGTGTTGCCTGGTTCCAACCCAGTCAGCTTTCTGTCTAACTTCCTGCCTAACCCCCAGTTTTACCAGACTGTGAGGAGTGGCCTAATACATAGAACCCTTAGCTCCCCCTGGAGGCCAGACTGTGAAATGTATTGGTGTCTGTGATACCTGGTCAGATGAACTCCTTCAGTGCCATCAGACGTACCATAGCCCCCCTTAGCGGCGGAGCCACAGTACTGCAACGACCAGGACTCTGGGGCGCTGCACATGCTTAAAGGGATTGTCTGGTGACAGTAAGTCATGCCCTGTCTGAAGGCTACGGCGATAATGTATAAATTGATGAGTGTCCATCTACTTGGACCCCCACCGATTATCAGCATATTTAATATAGAGCGGCCATTAGTCCGCCACTACATTCATTTTCTATGTGGCTGCTAGAAATAGTCGAGCGCAGCACATGTCCACTGCCGCTCCATTCTAACAAGGATAATAGTGCCCCGTTGTCTCGGTCTGTTGGGGTCCCGGCAGTCCAAACCCCACTGATCAACAAGTCATCACATATCCTGCTGGGACCGGCCAACTCCTTTAAAAATCATTTCACCTGACGAACGAGTGTTTGGCTGATTGGCAGCTTGTTCCCGTCATTGATCGTTTGGTGCATTGACATTGAGCGAGTATTGTTACCATAGCTCAGATATCAGTCGGAGGATGACGCAGAGGCTGGCGCTGCCGTCACATCATCACAGGTGAATCAGCAGAGGCAGGGTGACACTGAGTCACTGGACTGATCTGTGATCTGCTGATCTCTCTGTTCCTGGATGATGCAAGATCTCAGAATTGTTATTGGAGAATGTCAGATGGTGGCAGGACGGAGCCTTAACAACAGCAAACAGAATTCATGCCACTAAAAAAGGTAACCCTGAAATAAATCACAAAAACTATGTCAGAATTGCTCCTTTTTTTGAAATTTCAATAAATTATTTGCACCCAAAAAACAAGCTCTTATATTTTTCATCACAAAAAAAAAAAAATATTGCTTTGATTTAAAATAGAATAAAAATTCACAGCCTAGTTTGGACCCCTTTTCGGCACATGATGTACAATCACATAATGAAGTGGGTTTGGGTGTATGGAGCAGACCCGGCAGATGCTGGCTGTATTATACAGTATATTTTTTAACTGACCGTCACATCCAAACATAGATTAAGTGTGAACAGGTGCTGAACCTTAGAGTCACCAACTCCTATACAGTCAAGCAAAAAAGGCAGCACACTGCAGCGCTAAAACATGCAAACATGAAACACGGAAATTGAACTGCATTACTGCACTAGAAATATGAAAAATGAGAGCGTTTAGCGCATAAAAAAGGCCAATTTTATGTGTACCTGGTAGCCACTTTACGGCATCTCTCTTATACCAGGTCCTACGCTTTCCTTCCTCGCTGAGAATAAACGTCTCCATGTGAATGGGTACCTGTGAAAACCTCTTCCTAGACTCATATTCTCTCTCTCTATGGAGGGGTACTGGACCTGCTGCAATTAAAACACCTGTGACTAGGAGGCGGAGTGCTCGGTCAGAAGGCTAAATAATACATTTGAAAAAACTGACCGTCACATCCAAACATAGATTAAGTGTGAACAGGTGCTGAACCTTAGAGTCACCAACTCCTATACAGTCAAGCAAAAAAGGCAGCACACTGCAGCGCTAACACATGCAAACATGAAACACGGAAATTGAACTGCATTACTGCACTAGAAATATGAAAAATGAGAGCGTTTAGCGCATAAAAAAGGCCAATTTTATGTGTACCTGGTAGCCACTTTACGGCATCTCTCTTATACCAGGTCCTACGCTTTCCTTCCTCGCTGAGAATAAACGTCTCCATGTGAATGGGTACCTACGAAAACCTCTTCTTAGACAACATTCTCTCTCTCTGTGGAGGGGTACTGGACCTGCTGCAATTAAAACACCTGTGACTAGGAGGCGGAGTGCTCGGTCAGAAGGCTAAATAATACATTTGAATAAACTGACCGTCACATCCACATCCGCTACCAGGTACACATAAAATTGGCCTTTTTTATGCGCTAAACGCTCTCATTTTTCATATTTCTAGTACAGTAATGCAGTTCAATTTCCGTGTTTCATGTTTGCATGTGTTAGCGCTGCAGTGTGCTGCCTTTTATGCTTGACTGTATTATACAGTAGGCATTTGCCACTAGCAGATGTAACCGGAGCTTGCTCAGATTGCTGCTCTTTGACAAATTAAATCCCGCTGTCAATCTCCGACAGGACCGTTAAACTCACAAGATCCTGCCTGTGTGACCATTTTGACGACCGACAGACAACTATGATGTGGTTACCAACATGGCTGACTTGATACTTCTGTGAAAATTAGTCACTGACTGGGCATCCTAGGAGACTGTGATTTTTGCTATATACTGCAGTACTATGGTATTGCAGTGTAATGGACAAGCATTTGGTTGATCGTGGGTTCTAAGAAAAAAAAAAAGTAATAAATAAAAGCTTTAAAAAATATAAAATAAAAATTGTAATCAACTCCATTTTCCAGTTTAAAAATAAAGAAATAACAAAAACAAACATACGGTATTGAATCAAATAGAATAATACATTATTTAACTCCTATGGTAAATGACAAAAATATTTGAAATGCCACAATTGCCATTTTATGGGTCATTGTTACTCACTCAAAACAATGCAATTCAAGCTATCGAAGTAATGAATGGTGTCATTCAAAACTACAACTCGCATAGCAAAAAAAAAAAAAAAGTTTCTGTGGCTGTGTCGAGGAATCAATAAAAAAGGTATGGGTTTCGGAAGAAGCGGAGGAAGAAGCAGTATTTAAAAAATTAAAATTGGTCGCTCCAGGAAGGGTTTACAGTAGAGTGGCCCTCCACCTTGTCATTAAATGTGATCATATGATCATACCGCCTTTACTTTTCCTCTACAGTGAGATGGACAAGTTCTGGTGATGTGATTGGTGCTTGGCCATCTTACGGGACAAAAAAGGCCATCATGGACAGGAGACAAACAGAGCGCCGACCTGACTAAAGTATGTGATGGTTATAGGATGGAGAGCACCAGGGGAGGTGATTATACATGAGAAATATATAGTCACATTTAATATAGAGGTTGGAGGATCCCTGTAAAGAGAATCTAGGTTAAAAAAAAGTGTCCAGTTTTGCTCTTATAGTATTCCTGCTGTTCCCCTAATTATTCATATATATATATTTTTTTAAATCCGTTATATGTATCCAGAGATATGAGCTATTTAATTTAGTGTAAATTTTTATGATCTTTCCCAAAAGGGGCGTGGCTCACAAGGTAATTATGCAGAGGCACGCCCCAGAGGATCCTGCGAGCCACGCCTTCTTTCTAAAGCATATATAAATTAGCACTGGAACCGTATGGTGGACTTTAGAAAAAAAAAACCTGGCGCAGTGGAAATAAATAAAGAGCAAAAACAGACCACTTTTTACTTGGTGAGATGTTCTCTTTAAGGAGCTAAACTAGGCCACATCCTAACAGGTTGATGAGAAAACTCCCTTAAAAAACACTTCCAATATTTCATAGGTTTCCCCTGGAGTTTACCTTCGGGATAATAAATGACAGTTATTTATGGCCACTCCATTCCTCCATTTACTCCTTTTCTCATGTTCGCACCTATTTTGGCTTGGATATTGTTGGGCGGCTCTAAAGTTTACGCACCGAGCTTTTTTTCTGATCCCTCACCAAAACTCTGTAAAGTAGCCTATTAGATAATGGAGGGAGTTATTCATTAATCCGGCTCATCTCATAAAACTGGACTCAGGCAATTCCCAGCAGACTCATTATCAGCAAACTCCTTCTCCTGCAGAACAACAAACAGGACCATGGGCAACTTCCATGTAAGCTTTCTCTATGCCTGACACGGTATTGATGCGATGCAGCAGAGCTGGACTTGTTAGACATTGATTTAAAAAAAAAAAGGTTTGAAATAGTTTTGGGTTTTACATAGGACTGCAGGTAGCCCTGCAACAACTGGGTATACGTGAGAGATTCAGCTCTGCTACATCCGCTCAATATATTAATATTATTCACTGATATTACTTAATGCATTTTAAATGTTAATATCTTACATAAATTCATACATTTTTTGCATTTTTATGAAACCCAATTTAAGAATATTTGTGCTGTGTTTTATATTTGTGTTCCGTGTCTTTCACACCAGTTTTTTTTTTTGTGTGCCCTCCATTATTTGTACAGATAGATCATAGATCGGTTACAATTATTCTGTCTTTTCATATGTCCGTTTTTTTTTTGTGGGGAGGGGGTTTACGGATTGTTCTTGAATTTGAAGACATGTTCCATTTTGATCAGTTGTTGCGGATGAATTTCGCCAATGCAAGTCAATGGTCAACTGGAAAACAAAAAGTGTAAAGGCCATGGATGTTATCCGTATTTTACTGCTTAGTGGGTAGGAGAGAGGCTAAGAAATGTTTTTATTCCTCCGAGAAAAGCGGATGCAACCAGGATTATAAAAAGTGACAGAAGGACTAAAAAAAATTGGATGCGGCACGCTAAAAAAGACTTGGATTGTTTTCATGTATGGGAAAAAAACTGACGTGCGAAATCGATCTACGGGCTTATGGACCCGTCCGTGGATCTCATTCCTCACAGACCCCAATGCACAGGCTGGCCGGCGGGTCTCCCGAGTGTGACAGCCTCATAGAAATACATGGAGAATCTGGAAATCTGGAGACCCGCAGCCAGCCAGTATATTGTGGTCCATGACTGGACCAAGACGTCTGCATGAGAAAATGAATTATTCACGGGAATCTGATGGTGTCTGGACCACGGGCAGGGTGAATCAGACCCTGACTGCGCGAACGTAGCCATGTATGCTGTTGCGTTTCAGGAAAACCATCCTTTACTGTCTTGGCTGCGGTCCCTGGTGGCTTCTCCCTATGTCCAGGTCTCCTAGACTGACAGGTCTCTTCTGAAGTGTCTATAAGTGGAAAGATCTGGCAGTGTAGGGGAGTGGGGTGGGCGGCAGCATCGGACTAGTTATCGGACGGTTTATCAAAAAGCATATTCTCTTTGTAAAGCCCTCCATGCACATTAGACTAATGTTGGCCGCACCTGCCAATGTCAATCGGTTTGGCCGACACTTATGGAGGTGCCGGCTGATGGACGGTCGGAGGAGATGTCAGTTGGGTATGTCCGATTACAGACTGCCGATTGCTTTGTCCTCCTGGAGAAAAGCAGAGATGTCTGTTGGCGGCTTTCTCAAAGTGTGCCATGGAGCACTTGGCCGAACGACGCTACTGTGTATGGGAAAGATGGCCAAGACCGGTGATTGATCGAATGTGCTTAGGACATACACGGCTAAAATAACTCTGCTCATGGTTCAGGAGCGCGAATCAGATGACAGCGTCCCTCTAGTATAATTACTGCATAATTGTATCAATACATTTCCAGATAAATTTACCTGGAACGTAATATATCGAGGGTAAAATTCGCTTTATTATGGACAAACCACAATGTTGTATGTAATAGAAGTGTGAATCCATTTTATACTCTTGGCAGTGAATGGGACAATATTTTTATTACAATAATCGACTAGAGACAAATCTTATCAGAGGGAATGAACGTAGAGTAACCCTACAAATGAGGGGAATCACGCTACAGCCGAGAGCGCAGAGGTCATCTCCCTCAATCACGAGATTCACCTGTGCCGATACTGAGGGCTGATGGCTGCCAACAGCTCTAATGACACATATATATATATATATATATATATATATATATATATATATATATATATATATATATAGAAACAAAAGCGCATTGCTAAATAGTACCCAATATCACTAGAAACAATGGATCGATCCATTCCTGCCTCAACGCGTTTCTCCAATTTCGGCACATCAGGAGGCTTAATTATTAGTACAGGGGGATATAATAAATATGGTGACCCTAAGGTCAACTTCGGGACCAATGATTATTTGTGCCTCATAATTTACCGAAGCCCTGATGGCAGAAGACTCTGGCTGCATAAAAGAAAGCCGAAGTTCGAAGAATTGTCAAAGAGTTGACAAATAGTTTTTTAAATAAGTGCAAATCTAGAAGGCAAAATGATTACTGTTATTACTTGGCACATTTATTTTTAGAATATGATTTTTTTTAATTAATTATGCCTAGCTGGAATCAATTATAGTTATGATTTTATTACTCATTTTATACAATGTTATTATTATCATCGTTGTTATTATCACTATTATTTTTATCATCATCACCATATTTTATATTTTCATCATTACCATTATTTATTATTATTAATAATTATCATTATCATCATCATTATTATTATTAATATAACTATCTTTCATTTTATAATCATTATTATCACTATTATTTTTTATTATCATTATTATTATTCATATCACTATTTTTTAGCGTTTTATCATCATTTTTTTTATAATGTTATTATCATTATTATTATCATCATTATTTTTAATATCATTTTATTATCACTATTATTTTTTATAATTTTATTATCATTATTATTTTCAGTATCATTTTTATTATTGTTATCAATATCACTATTTTTTATTATAATTTTTTTACTATTATTAATAACACTATTATTATTATTATTATTATTATTATTATTTTGAAGTATTTTTATGAAGCCAACAACATATTTTAGTAAGAAAATAAATTTAAGGGGATTTTGCTGTAAAGATAAAGATTTTATTTAAAGCATAAAATACACTATTTTGGCAGTTTTATTTTTACATTGGGTGGTTCAGCCAACAGCTTCCCCTAATGAGGTCGTCACACACACGCATGCACAGATTGGCAGAGTGTGCATTTACGGTGGGGGGTGACAGTCTGGTCACCTCCATACACATCAGAGGCCAAGCTGACCAACCTTTTCCTTTCGTAATGTGTTTGGGGGCCTTTATGGAGTATTTCTAGAACTGAAAGTTGTCCATATTTGTATCAGTCCCATTGATAATGCATGGAGCGGCGGAGGTCTGCATCCGCACCATCACTCCATTCACAAATGGGATCTTGCTCTTGGGATTACTGGAGAGTCATGGTGGTCCTATTAATCCCCCGGTTATAGAAAGTTAGATAGCAAATCTACCGCGTGTGAATATATGGAGACAAAGCTAAGTCAGCCATGAAACAATATCCCAAATCTCAGATTCCTACATCCTCGTGTCATGGAGGACATTTCCGGCATTCACTGCAGAACTGTAAAGTTTTTAGTTAATTAATGTTTTTTTTACGTACATTGGAAAATCCATTTTTGTTAAAAAGGTCGACAACAAAGCTCCGATCCCACGGTCTCCCTAAGCTGTAAAGTAAAGGGGAATCAGACAGCAAGTGTTTTCCACAGCGCCACCATAGGGGACGTGAAACATGACATGGAGCTCATTTATATCACTAAAAGTCGTTCTGGACCCTCCTAAGTGACAGAGAGGCACTGTCTACAGCTATCTGACTGGCCCTCAACGGAGGGATTTTTAATCTTAAGTTTAATGCTCATGTTCAATGTTACCAGCCACCTTAGAGTATCCAACCTCCTAGCCAAAGAGCATGTGCTTGCAAGCTACTTCCTATACAGCTTGTAAAAGCAGCTCTGATCCATCCAGACTCCATCCAGCTCTGATCCGACAAGCCTCCATCCCCCAGACTCCATCCAGCTCTGATCCGGCAAGCCTGCATCCCCCCAGATTCCATCCAGCTCTGATCTGGCAAACCTTCATCCCCCAGACTCCATCCAGCTCTGATCTGGCAAGCCTTCATCCCCCCAGACTCCATCCAGCTCTGATCTGCAAAGCCTCCATTCCCCCAGACTCCATCCAGCTCTGATCTGGCAAGCCTTCATCCCCCCAGACTCTATCCAGCTCGGATCTGCAAAGCCTCCATTCCCCCAGACTCCATCCAGCTCTGATCTGGCAAGCCTTCATCCCCCCAGACTCTATCCAGCTCGGATCTGGCAAGCCTTCATCCCCCCAGACTCCATCCAGCTCTGATCTGGCAATCCTTCATCCCCCCAGACTCTATCCAGCTCGGATCTGGCAAGCCTCCATCCCCCCAGACTCCATCCAGCTCTGATCCGGCAAGCCTCCATCCCCCCAGATTCCATCCAGCTCTGATCCGGCAAGCCTCCATCCCCCCAGACTCCATCCAGCTCTGATCTGGCAAGCCTCTATCCCCCCAGATTCCATCCAGCTCTGATCCGGCAAGCCTCCATCCCCCCAGACTCCATCCAGCTCTGATCTGGCAAGCCTCTATCCCCCCAGATTCCATCCAGCTCTGATCCGGCAAGCCTTCATCCCCCAGACTCCATCCAGCTCTGATATGGCAAGCCTCCATTCCCCCAGACTCCTCCCAGCTCTGATCCGGCAAGACTCCATCCCCCCAGACTCCACCCAGCTCTGATCCGGCAAGCCTCCATCCCCGAGACTCCATCCAGCTCTGATCTGGCCAGGCTCCATCCCTCTGAGCTCTGTATAGAAGTTGTCCACTACTTGGACAACTTCTTCTCATACCCTTCGCTCGGCCCCCTTAAAATAATAAAGCCTATACTCACCTCTCGTGCCAGGGCCATTCCCGCGTTGTCAGCACTCCTTCTCCCTGGGCTCCCATGCTGTTGTTGTGACCCCAGCACCCAATCAGCGCTGGCATCACTGTCCCCGCCTCCTGTCGAATTGAGTGAGCAGGAAGAGGAAGCTAGGGATCAGCGGCAGCCTGGACTTCCTCTTCATGTTTGACTTGTCCGAAGGTGGAGATAGTGATACTGTTGCTGATTGGGCGCCGGGGTTACATGTCACAAGAACAGCACGGGAGCCTGTCGAGACGGGAAGGGAATATAAGCTTTATTATTTTATCGGCACAAAACATTTTGTTCAAGAAGAAGTTGTCCTAGTAGTGGACAACCCCTTTAAATGATGCAGAAGCAAAGCTGTCTCTGCTGGCAGCTTTGGAGAGCACACAGTTCGGACTAGAGGTGCATCCATACCGCTGGTCTGAATTGTCAATCTTTGGAAGGTTATCCCCTCCCTGACAAGGAAAGCGGGGAGCAGCATGCTCCTGAATATAGAATATGAGACCACCCCTCTATAAGGCTGACCCCTGTAATAACTCACAATTCACCAATATGAATAGAGACAGATCTTTGTTTTCCCATGGTGGGACCACCCTAGTTGGGGCATTGATTGAGCCCTGGCTCACATCGCAAACCCGATTTCTCCAGAGATGCTCTAGAAGTGCTGAACGCTTATGGAGGAAAACACGCACACCAGAAGACTTCATCCACTTCAAATTTATATTAAGGACCTATAACTCTGCCCTTCACCTTGCCAAACAGACCTACTTCACCACTCTGATCTCCTTACTATCCAACAACCCCAAGAAACTTTTTAACACCTTCCACTCCCTCCTCAGGCCAAAAGCACAAGCCCCTATCACAGACATTTGTGCTGATGACCTGGCCTCCCACTTTATAGAGAAAATAGACATTATCCGTCAGGAAATCCGCTCCCAGACACCAAGTGCAATGACTCCCATTCCTGCCTGCATCTCCCCTGGCTCACTCTCCACTTTCGATCCCATCACAGAAGAAGAAGTCTCCAAGCTCCTCTCCTCTTCTCGTCCGACTACATGCACCACCGACCCCATTCCCTCACACCTCCTCCAGTCTCTCTCTCCAGTTGTCGCAACTCACCTAACCACAATCTTTAATCTCTCCCTCTCCTCTGGCATTTTTCCCTCCTCCTTCAAACACTCTATCATTACTCCATTACTAAAAAAAACAAACCCTTGACCCATCATGCACAAACAACTACAGACCGGTCTCCAATCTTCCCTTCATCTCAAAACTCCTGGAGCGCCTAGTCTACTCCCGTCTTACCCGTAACCTCTCCACTCATTCCCTCCTAGACCCTTCACAGTCCGGGTTCCGCCCCCCTACATTCGACAGAAACTGCACTCATCAAGGTGACCAATGACCTTCTGACAGCAAAACGTAACAGTGACCACTTTCTGCTCATTCTCCTCGATCTTCTCTTCTCTCTCTACACGGCCCCAATTGGACAGACCATCAGCAGATTTGGCTTTCAGTACCATCTTTATACTGATGACACACAACTATACACGTCAGCCCCTGACCTTACCCCCGCTGTACTACAGAACGCCACTGACTGTCTGTCCGCAGTCTCTGACATAATGTCCGCGCTCTACCTGAAACTCAACCTCTCCAAAACTGAACTTCTTCTGCTCCCGCCTTCTACTAACCTCCCTAAATCTGGCATTTCTTTCTCCGTGGGTGGCACCATAACACCCCGGCAGCAGGCACGCTGTCTGGGTGTTATGTTTGACTCCGATCTTTCCTTCACCTCCCACATACAATCTCTTGCCCATTCGTGCCGCTTACACCTAAAGAACATCTCTAGAATCCGCCCTTTTCTCACCATGAAGACAACAAAAACTCTCACTGTCGCCCTAATCCACTCCCGTCTGGACTACTGCAATGCTCTATTAATTGGCCTCCCCCTCACGCGACTTTCCCCTCTCCAGTCTATCCTTAATGCAGCAGCCAGGGTCGTCCATCTGGCTAATCGTTACTCGGACATGTCAGCTCTTCGCCAGTCATTACACTGGCTGCTCATTCATTACAGGATACAATTCAAAGTACTCGTTCTCACCCACAAAGCTCTGCACAGTGCCGCACCCCCATACATCTCCTCCCTCATTTCTGTCTATCGGCCTAACTGACCGCTGCACTCTGCAAACGACTTTCGACTAACCTCTGCACTAATCCGTACCTCCCACTCCCGACTCCAAGACTTCTCCCGTGCTGCGCCAATCCTCTGGAATGCTCTACCCCAAGATATTAGGACCATCCACAATTTGCATAGTTTTAGGCGCTCACTCAAAACACATTTGTTCAGAGCGGCCTATCACGTTCCCTAATCAAAGTCATTTTATGTTTATGTGTGTGTGTAGCCCATTCACTATCTCCATCTATCCCCCACTCCCTGAAGATGGCTGGGCCATCATTGTAAATACATCGTTGTAAATACACACCTGTACTTTGTATCTCCCCACCTCATTGTAGATTGTAAGCTCTCACGAGCAGGGTCGTCTTATTTTGCTTTATTACTGTATTGTTAACATTGTTACCTATGACTGTTGTGTTTGAAACTGTTAAACTGTAAAGCGCTGCGGAATATGTTGGCGCTATATAAATAAAGATTATTATTATTATTATTATTGAGACTGCGCACTCCCCCTCCATTCAAAGACGATGAGGTTCACGGAGGTCTCCGAGTCCAGCACTCGGCCATCCCTGTCCCATAGACTTTGACTAGAGCGGCGGTACATGTCTGTCCAATGGACGGGCTGCCCACGATCATACACTTATCACCGACGCTGTAGATAGGTGGTAATTGTCAATTCTGGGACAACCCCGATACGGACATTGTACTTCTCTACCCTTATAGTTATCATGCTGGGCGTGGGGTGAAGTCCCTATAGTGACGTGCACTTCACATTTCCCCGCCAACAATTTTGGTAAAAATTTTAATCAATAAGTCGCGGGCAATACTTGTCAGTAGGATTTCAGTAGTACACCCCGAAACCTGATTTATGGATTTATTTATGGCTTTTGCCATAATAAATTCCGCTGATAAAAGTCATGTCATTGGAATTTCCCAACACCTGCCCAACGCGACAGTCACGGAAAACAGGCAAGCAATTATCAGATGGGAACGGATACAAATCCATACGAGCAGTAATGGAGCGATTATTACATCCTTAGACTTAGTGGGGGGTTTTCCAAATAGATATTTTCAGTAATAGTCAGCTTGGTGCTGAGTAGCTGGTGCAGGGGTGTAGCTGGCGGGACGGGGGGAATACAAGCCAAGTTGCTTTTTGCACGGGTATTTTCATGGTTAGACAGTAAGTCATGGACATACAGTGGATGCATCACACCAGAGGTCATAGCATCGTCTATGGACGTCACACACGAGTCCTTTTATTGGAAGAATTTGACTGTAGACAAATAAAACCCAGGCTGCGGCTGATATTATAGACCTACAAGATATTTAAATTAAAGGTGTTGCCCCTTTCAGAAAACTTACTTCATTGTAAAAATAACAAACTGCGCCTTACTTACCCTCCCCGGGTCCAATGCTCTGTCTCCGTTCTTTCTTGTTTGGCTGCATCGGTGATGTGACATCAACAGCGCTGCAGCCCATCACTGAGGTCAGCAGCTCGTGTTGCCTATATCAGCAGAGCTGCTGAGTTCAGTGATTGGCTGCAGCGCCAGAGACTTAGCTCAGGACCCGTGGAGGGTTAGTAAAGTGCAGCTGGCTTTTTAATGATAAACTGAGCTGGCAGGAAAAAGGGGACAACCTCTTTAAAATACAAATTGCATAGCAATGTTGATGTATATTGTAGAAATAATACCATTATATAGTGTTTAACCACCATTCATGGTAAATGCCATAATCATTATTGCCAGGCTTGGGGACCAAGATATTTGGGGATTACTTACATTAATTACTATGTTCCAAATTATTATACAAATGACATTTTTATCGGATTTTCCTAAATGGTCAGTGCAAATGACAGTCAGTCTAATAAAAGTCATCACCCGTTAGATTATACATCGAATTTTATTGAAGAAACCTCCCAATGATAACAGTATAATCTCCAAAATGAATAAAAACTTAAAATGCACTGTTCCAAATTATTAGGCACAGTAGTATTTCTAAACATTTGATATGTTTTAAAGAACTGAAAATGCTCATTTGTGGAATTTGCAGCATTAGGAGGTCACATTCACTGAGCAAAAAAGCTATTTAACTCCAAAACATCCTAACAGGCCAAGTTACATGTTAACATAGGAACTCTTCTTTGATGTCACCTTCACAATTCTTGCATCCATTGAACTTGTGAGTTTTTGGAGAGTTTCTGCTTGTATTTCTTTGCATGAAGCCAGAATAGCCTCCCAGAGCTGCTGTTTTGATGTGAACTGTCTCCCACCCTCATAGATCTTTTGCTTGATGATACTCCAAAGGTTCTCTATAGGGTTGAGGTCAGGGGAAGATGGTGGCCACACCATGAGTTTATCTCCTTTTATGCCCATAGCAGCCAATGACTCAGAGGTATTCTTTGCAGCATGAGATGGTGCATTGTCTGCATGAAGATGATTTTGCTCCTGAAGGCACGTTTCTGCTTTTTATACCATGGAGGAAAGTTGTCAGTCAGAAACTCTATATACTTTGCAGAGGTCATTTTCACACTTCGGGAACCTTAAAGGGCCCTACCAGCTGTTTCTCCATGATTCCGGCCCAAAACATGACTCCTCCACCTCCTTGCTGACGTTGCAGCCTTGTTGGGACATGGTGGCCAACCACCAACCATCTACTACTCCATCCATCTGGACCATCCAGGGTTGCTCAACACTTACATCTTTACTGTATCAGTAAACAAGACTGTTTGGAAATTAGTCTTCATGCATGTGTGGGCCCAATACAACCATTTCTGCTTGTGAACACTGTTTAAGGGTGGCCGAATAGTAGGTTTATGCACCACAGCAAGCCTTTGAAGGAGCCTACACCTTGAGGTTCGAGGGACTCCAGAGGCACCAACAGCTTCAAATAACTGTTTGCTGATTTGTAATGGCTTTTTAGCAGCTACTCTCTTAAGGTACCGTCACACTCAGCGACGCTGTGGCGATATAGACAACGAGCCAACCTAAACTAGATTGCTGGAGCGTCGCTGTTTAGGTCGCTGTAGAGACGTCAAACACAGCAACTCCAGAACGATGCAGGAGCGATCCAGTGACGTAACGGCGACTCAATTCTCGTTCTTGCTGGTTGTTAGCTCCATGTCAAACATTGCTGGCGTCGTTGCTTTTGATGTCAAACATGACGATACACGCCGACCTGGCGACGAAATAAAGTTCTGGACTTCTAGCTCCGACCAGCGATGGCACAGCGGGATCCAGATCGCTGCTGCGTGTCAAACACAACGAGATCGCTATCCAGGACGCTACAACGTCACGGATTGTTGTCGTTCTCGTTGCAAAGTTGCTGAGTGTGACGGTACCTTTAATCCGATGAACTTGCCTGGCAGAAATCTTCCTCATTATGCCTTTATCAGCACAAACACATCTGTGGTCAGATACAGCCACAAATCTCCTAACAGTACGATGATCACGCTTAAGTTTTTGGGAAATTTCTAATGTTTTCATCCCTTCACCAAGGCATTGCACTATTTGATGCTTATCAGCAGCAGAGAGATCCTTTTTCTTTCCCATGTTACTTGAAAACTGTGACCTGCTTAATAATGTGGAATTAGAATCACCTGGAAAACTAATTATCCCATGTATTTAAGATTGATTTCAGTGATCCATTGAGCCCTGCGACACAATACCATCCACGAGTTTATTTGAAAAACAAAACAATTAAATCTTTATGACACTTAAATCCAATTTGCATAATAATTTGGAACACAGTGTAGTGTTATCATTTGACCACTGTACCTTTTCTAGTTATTGTAAGTGCTATTATTTGGTTGCCGTATATTGGTAATATGTAGTCACTGTATTGCGGCATTATTTTTCCATTGTATGGCGGTAGTATTTGGGCACTGTATACCTGTATCTTTTAGTCACAGTAGAGTGCTATTATTTGGTCACTGTATGGGGCTATCAATTGGTTACCATATAGTCTATGATGATGTAGTCACAAAATGGTGCCTGTGAGGCTAGTCACTACTCATGGACAAGCCGTGAGGCTGGGTAGTCAAGAGGTCCGAGGTCAAAAGCCAAGAGAGTACGTCATATACAGAGGGGTGAGACAAAGGCATAGTCAGGTAACAGTCCGAGATCAGAATTCCAAGAAGGTAGCGGATCACGACAAAACGCTTCAATTTGGTCTCAGTATAGCGCCATTATTGAGCAATGTATAGAGGTGTTATATGAGAACACTGCGGTTTAACACTGATTGGCGGACATTTATCATTGTGTTTGCTGCAACATTTTTCTGAAAATTGCATCATTTCATTGTCATAAATGCCGAATTCATTCAAGCTCCATATTTTACATCATTGATTACACCACTTTTTAGTACTTTATGCCAAAACTTAAAAATTATGCAAAAAAGGAAACGTGTACTATTACAGCATTTCTGTAAAAAAGTTCCAAAAAAAGTTGTATATTCTAGACTGGTCTCATCTGCCTTAAAAAAAAAAGCCATGGGACAAACAATTTTATGTTGCAAACATTTTTTAATGGATAAATACTCACAATTTGTGCAAATTTGTGCATTAATGTGCGACATACAACACATCGGTCTTGGGCTCTTATGTAACATTGGGAAGCGGACCACTGTGCTTAAAAAGTTGTGCCAAAGTAATTTGCTCAAAATTTATCATCATGGTGCAACATTTGAGCGTAGAAGTGAGCGGACGCTAAAGAATCGGTGCAAATTTTTGATACACGTGGAGAAATCTGGAACATCACGTGACATAGTGCCAATGTATGGAAACGGCACAGTAAACCGAGAAATATTGACAGTGGCGTAATATGAGCATGGGTGCTATGCAAAATTTCCAACAGGGACCCCAACTATCACCGGTCGTTAATGGTGTTGGTCTTCTCATATGGGCCAAAGAGGACCTTTAAGGAGGAGTATGGAAAAGCAAAAAGTTTTTTTTTCCTTATGACTCTATAAAACAGGTAAAAGTGTCCCTTTCCGTGTGTTTCATGGAATGATTTTCATGGGCAAATACATATTGATTGATACAAAGCAGGTGGATCAGTGATAAAGTCAGTAATCCTGCGGGCACAATCCTGCCCATTGTAGTTTCTATGTCTGATCGATACATTCATTCACTTGTGACATGGGGTGGAAAAGTCCGGCGCGCACAATGATTACTCCTTTACCCCTTTTAATTATTAATTAGAACGACCATCACATTTATGACTTCACTTATCGGCAAGTAGATAAGTCCAAACTTTGATCAAGGAGGGAACAGATGTGAACAGGTGGGCAGCGGGCTTTTCTAAGGATCTCACACTGCTCATCCGGTTATAAAAAAAAAAAAAAAAAAGATGAAAGAAAAAAGTGAAATATAAAAGGACAGAAAAAAAAACTAAATAAAATAAAATTACGTGATAAAAAAAAGAGTGTAATAAACTTTTGGTTTAGAATTTTCCTAGTAAAAATATCCAAGAGTGAAAACAATTTAAAAGAGATTATAATTTAGAATTGATCAATAAAAGCTATGCAAAATTAGGCAAACGCTAGGACTCTATGAATTTTGGGTCCTGTCTCTTTCAAGGAATAGCAGGAAGGGCTCATTCAGGCGTCCAATTTTTCGAGTACAAGTGCTATCTGTGATTTTCATGGACAGCACTCGTATCTGTGATAGTCTACGGGACAATTCACATGCTGTGAAAATTATGGAGACATGTCTGATGTTGATCCAATGATCAGATCAGAATCAGCAAAGCAAGTTAATGGGACCATGAAAATAAATTGGATCGCACTAGGATGACATCTGAGTGCTGTCCAATTTTCATGGACTGACACAATGGAGAAGGTGGAGGTTTTTTTTAATTTCTCCATGTCCGAATAAAGCAGACAACACTTGTAGCACACTCTGATCAGAATAATTTTTTCTTGCACGTGAAAAAATCGGATGTCTGAGCTCTAAGTGTTCTTATTTTCATTGTGAGGGAAGGCATCACGAGACTCTCTGACAAATGCTGAGTTGATGCTTCTATAGACTTCATTAATTGTACATTTTTTAAATATTTGTATTATTTTTTTTTTCTGCTTAGTTTTAATGTCAGTAAAAGCAGTATGAGAGGCAGTAACACTAACAGTGAGCAAAAGCAGTATGAGAGGCAGTAACACTAACAGTGAGCAAAAGCAGTATGAGGCAGTAACACTAAGGCCGGCCTCACACTAGCGAGTTTTACGGACGTATGAGCGCATAAACTACGTCCGTAAAATACGCATTACACACGGCCCAATGATTCTCTATGGCCCAGCTCCTATCTGCCGTATATTACGCATCCGTAATATACGCTCTTGTACGGCCGTAGAAAATCGCAGCATGCTGCGTTTGTCACCGTATTGCGCAAAAAAAAATCGCCAATGAAAGTCTATGGGGGCGAGAAAAATACGGATTACACACGGACCAGCAGTGTGACTTGCGAGAAATACGCAGCGGTGTTAGTGAAAAGCCGGTAATTCAATTGTCAGCTTTTCATTTCTCCTTCACAAACCCGACAGGATATGAGACATGGTTTACATACAGTAAACCATCTCATATCCCCCTTTTTTTTGCATATTCCACACTACTAATGTTAGTAGTGTGTATGTGCAAAATTTGGGTGCTGTAGCTTGTAAAATAAAGGGTTAAATGGCGGAAAAAATTGGCGTGGGCTCCCGCGCAATTTTCTCCGTCAGAGTGGTAAAGCCAGTGACTGAGGGCAGATATTAATAGCCAGGAGAGGGTCCATGGTTATTGCCCCCCCCCCCCCCCCCGTGGCTAAAAACATCTGCCCCCAGCCACCCCAGAAAAGGCACATCTGGAAGATGCGCCAATTCTGGCACTTAGCCTCTCTCTTCCCACTCCCCTGTAGCGGTGGGATATGGGGTAATGAAGGGTTAATGTCACCTTGCTATTGTAAGGTGACATTAAGCCAGATTAATAATGGAGAGGCGTCAATTATGACACCTATCCATTATTAAACTTTATTGAATAAAACAGTAAATCGCATAGACATATTTAGCTTTGACTAGTCTGCAGAGTACCCAGATTGGCCGCTAAATATCTCCATACATGAAAACTGTGATATTTAATCCTTTATTTGTACATTATTTTTCACATGAGTTGGCATGATAAAATATAAATGTCTAACATATGTCACAAAGGCAATGACAGAAGACTATATGCTCCAAGGCAACACTTAGTGCTATACTGATTAGTCAAAGCTGAAATGAAAGGGTTTTTTCACATCATCATAAATGGGTATTATTGGATAGTGCTTGTAAATACGAGCAATTTTGCAATTTACTACTTATTAAAATTTTCTGTCGTTCCAAAGATATTACCACTTTTCTTTTGTTTACTGCGTGTTGCCTTGGAGATCGACCACCGCTGCTAGACAGAACATGTGTTTAGTGCTTACAAGCTCTTGTCTATCTGTTTTAAAGCTGCCCAGGAACGTTGGAGCGCACTGTTTTGTTAACCCCTAATTCTGTCTTTCTTCGGTGCAGAGCTTACAAGTTAGACAGCGGCGGTGGTCGGTCTCCTAGACAACGCACTGTAAACAAAAGAAAAGTGTTAATATCTCAAGAACGGATGCAAATTTTAATACAGAGTAAATTGCAAAAATGCTTCTTTTTACACGCTCTATCCATCTATGAAGGTGGGAATAACCCTTTAAAGTTACTTGAAATCACCAGAAAGGCATAAATCCTCTGTTATTAAGGGCCATTATACTTGTGCGGCCATAAGATTTATGATATACAACAGATAAAGGGTTCCCGCCCTGCAGGAAAGCGAATACCAGTTATTGATTGATGTTACGTATTTCTAGTGAACAGATAATTTATGAGGAAATCATCTGCCAGCCGCACAAAGCAGACGTCGCTTTATTACTGTTGTTTGCCTGAGATTAGACAGTGGTGGTGATCAGTCAGCAAACATTATGTTAAGCTATGCCTTGTGCAAATATCCTGCGATAATGGACCTGTCCGTGACATTTCCACTGTGGAGCCAGCAGGACTGGAAAGGCCCCATACACAATGTGCACAGGGACCACCTGCGCCTCCCCCGACAGGTGACCCGTCTGTTAAATTCCAATGACCAATGCTTTTGTTAAGATAATCCACTACCAGAGGCGTCTTGTAGCGGCCCTTGATGGGGTCGCCCACATTTTTTTTTTTTTATCCATTTTTTTTTGGCTTAATGCATATATTTAGGGCTAAAGATCCTTTTTGCAATTGGGATACATTAAAACTTTTGCACCGCTTGCCTTTTACAGGCTTTTTGATTCCCAGCATATTCAACTTTTGTGGTCAGGAGAAGCTCAGAAAAAAAGACAGATAAAAGAGTTAAGAACTGACCATTCAATGTGAATGAGCTCGCTGACGGATTCTCAGTTAACTCATTCTACAGCCTACAATAGAAGCAAAAAGCTAACTTTGCAAACATTTTTAATGAAACCCAATTGCAAAATGATTTTTAGCCTTAGATACATTAATTTAGTTTAAAAAAATTTCCCCAAAAGTTGGGAAGCCCCTTTAATTGTATGCCCGTCAGGGTGGGGAGTAATGAAATGCACCGAGGCACTTTCCATGAATTGACACACCTCCGATTCCAAATCTGCAACCAAACTGCTGGGAAATGCACATTTGACAAATAGAATTTCTTATGTATTTTGCCCTTCACATTGCAAATGGTGAAATTTAGGGTAAGATTTCGGCAATATTTTTCAAAATACCTCACTATGAAATATTCTTTACTAATAAATCAATTATTCTTTTTCTTTTCAGCCAACCATCCGGCACCATCATGATTTTAATGCAGAACGAGATTGCAAGAAGCTGCAAAAAGCTTGTAAAGGAATGGGTGGGTGTCCAGTTAATAAATCGTTCCACAGACCCAAGTTATCCAGGGTGTACATGGTGCAATTTAAAGAGGACCTGTAACTAATCAAAAGTGTCCAGAGTTTGCTCTTATTTTATTCCCGATGCTCCCCTGAGTATTCCGCTATCTTTCTTTTTTAAATCTGCCATATGGTTCCAGAGATATGGGATTTTTTAGTCTAATGCTAAGTTTTTGGTCTTCAAAAGGGGGTGTGGCTTACTAGATTCTTTGGGGGCGGTCTCTAAACTGCTCTGCATAATTACCGTCAGCCACATCCCTTTCATAAAAACCATCACAATTAGCACCCTTTTCAGGTCACCCACAGATTTTCTATTGGATTAATGTCTGGGCCATTCCACAACTGTCATCTTCTTCTAGTGAATCCATTCTTTATTATTGATATGGAGTTTAGCTTGGGATCGTTGTCACACTGAAAGGTGAAATTCCTTTTCATCTTCTGTATTTTAACACAGGACTGATGGTCTTGATGCAAACTTGAATGATATTTGGAACTGTTCAAAATTCTCTCCACATTGACTAATGTCCCAGCTCCAGATGGCGAAAAACAGTCCAAAAACATATATCTGCCTCCATTATGCTTCACTGTGGGTATTGTGTTCTTTCCTTGATGTGCAGTGTTGGCTTTTTGCCAACATACTGTCACATAGTGACAGGGGACTGTGGGCACCCTAGACTAACCAATTACCCCAGATGGTGGAGACGCTGGGGTCTCTGACCTTGCTATCTGTTCCCTGCCCCACCCAGGAAGGTGTGTGGCTGATGTGTATTGGAAAACACTAACCAGACAAACAGGTGTTAACAGACAGATAAAAGAAAACTACAAACATACAAATACACTCATAATACAATAGAGCTGGAAATATGGGAGGATTATGAGGCACAAACCAAATAGGAGATGAAAATGATAGACACGCAAACCAACCCCACACAGCAATCTTCTGAAAAACTCTCCAACCGCAAACTCCAAACACTGAACTTCTCCTTCAACACCAAACCAGGATGTAGAACTATCACTGGCAACTCCCAAGTACCAGTGACAACCATATATACCAGAGGGGAGTGGCCAACACAGAACAGCTTAGAAAATTCAGGATGGAGAGATCCAGGAGATCGACTGAACCGATTGACCCTTGCAGTGACAGAGCAAGGAAAAAATGCCACTGTTTAATAGGATGGTGAAACATTTCTAATCATTGCAGGAGTTTGTGTAATTAGATGCCATGATCTTATGTAACCTCTCTGTCATGGTATCCCTGTGACATATACCTTTTGGAATTATGGCCGTAAAGTTCCACCTTGGTCTCATCAGACCATAATGTGTTTTTCCACATGCTTTTGGCATACTTAATGTAGGTTTTGGCCAATCATAGCTAGGCTTGCATGTTTCTTTTATGTAACAAAAGGTTTCCATCTTGCCCCACAGGTCAAGCATATAAAGAATTTGGGAGATTGTTGTAATATGCTGTACACAACCAGAACTTGCCAGAAATTCCTGTAGCTTCTTTAATATTATTGTAGCCCCCAGGACCAATTAACTTCTTGTCTTATAATCAATTTTTGAGGGAAGTCCACTTCTAGGTAATGTCACTGTTTTCCAAATTTTAGCCACTTCTTGATGACACTTCACAGTGCACCATGATATAGCCACTGTCTTGGAATTTTTTTGTACCCTTCTTCTGACTGATAACCTTTAACAATTAGATCCCTTTGCTGTGTTGTATGCTGTTTACCGACCATGGCTTTTACTGTAAAATGCAACTAAAATCCTCCCCGAACAACTAAACCTTGTATGGGGGCAATCATAATCACTGTAAATAATGGTTGCCGTGCACTGACTACTATGTAACATGATTGTAAATGTGATTGACTAACACAACCACATCCCCAATTATGCAACCACATTATTTTAGTTTGGTTATTTTTATTCCCCCACCCCCAAAATGATTTCAGTTTGCTTCTCCGTGGATTTGTACAGATTATGGGTGACATTGAAGGTCGAAAAAGTTCTGAAATGATTCTAAATTATATGATTTTTGCACATGATGAAAACCTGTCATTTTAACGGGGTTGTGTAGACTTTTTATAGCCACTATATATGCTGCTCCTCAGTCTTAAGCAATAAGAATAGATTGCAGTCACCTGTACTTCAGCTCGTGTTCTTTTAAAGACGGACAGTCATTTTGCAAAGTTCTTTTATTTTTATTTATTTTTTTATATACATACAGTGGTGCCATGTACAAGTTTGTCATTACTATTATTTTTTCTAAAGTTTATCTAACTAGATATGAAAGTATGACTATGACATGGTCCAAACAGAATAAAAATAATATCAAGCCAACAATTTACTGAATAAATTTCTTCCGTTCACTGAATGACATCTATTTCTTTTTTTATTATTTTACAGGAACTGATGAAAAAGCAATTATTGAAATCCTGGCAAATAGATCTTCTGAACAGCGGCAGGAAATAAAGCAAAAATACAAGACAATGTACGGCAAGGTACTGCACACCGTGCGCTCATGGTGACATATTCAGTAGGGAAAAAAGTATTTAATCAGTGACCAATTGTGCAAGTTCTCCCACTTAAACAGATGAGAGAGGCCTGTAATTGACATCATAGGTAGCCCACAACTATGAGAGTGAAAATCACAACACTAATCCAGAAAATCACCTTGTCTGATTTGGCAAGATTTATTTTGCTAATTATGGTGGAAAGAAAGTATTTGGTCACCTAAAAACATGCAAGATTTCTGTCTCTCACAGATCTCAAACTTCTTCTTTAAGAGGCTCCTCTGTCCTCCACTCATTACCTGTAGTAATGGCTCCTGTTTGAACTTTTTATCAGTATAAAAGACACCTGTCCACAACCTCAAACAGTCACACTCCAAACTCCACTATGGTGAAGACCAAAGAGCTGTCGAAGGACACCAGAAACAAAACTGTAGTCCTGCACCAGGCTGGGAAGACTCAATCTGCAATAGGTAAGCAGCTTGGTGTGATGAAATCAACTGTGGGAGTAATAATAAGAAAATGAAAGACATACAAGACCACTGATAATCTCCCTCGATCTGGGGCTCCACGCAAGATCTCACCCCGTGGGGTCAAAATGATTACAAGAATGATGAGCAAAAATCCCAGAACCACACGGGGGGACCTAGTGAATGACCTGCATGGAGCTGGGACCACCATAACAAAGGCTATCATCAGTAATACACTACGCCGCCAGGGACTCAGATCCTGCAGTGCCAGACGTGTCCCCCTGCTTAAGCCAGTACATGTCCGGGCCCTTCTGAAGTTTACTAGAGAGCATTTGGATTATCCAGAAGAGTATTGGGAGAATGTCATATGGTCTGATGAAATCAAATTAGAACTGTTTGGTAGAAGCAAAACGCATCATGTTTGGAGGAGACAGAACGCTGAGTTGCATCCAAAGAACACCATACCTACTGTGAAGCATGGGGGTGGCAACATCATGCTTTGGGGCTGTTTCTCTGCAAAGGGACCAAGACAACTGATCCATAATAATAATAATAATTTTATTTATATAGCGCCAACATATTCCGCAGCGCTTTACAAATTATAGAGGGGATTTGTACAGACAATAGACATTACAGCATAACAAAAATCACAGTTCAAAATAGATACCAAGAGGAGTGAGGGCCCTGCTCGCAAGCTTACAATCTATAGAAAAAAGGGAGACACGAGAGGTGGATGGTAAAAATTGCTTTTGTTGTTCGGACCAGCTATAGTGTAAGGATCGGGTGTTCATGTGAAGCTGCATTAACTAGTTAACAGCCTAAGTATGTAGCAGTACAGACACAGAGTGCTATTACCTGCAAAAATTGTATGAGAACATGATGCGAGGAACCTGATTTTAGTTTAACTTGTATGAATGGGCCACACAGGGATAATTAGGTTAATACGTTGAGGCGGTAGGCCAGTCTGAACAAATGTGTTTTTAGGGCACGCTTAAAACTGTGGGGACTGGGGATTAATCTTTTCATCCTGGGTAGTGCATTCCAAAGAATTGGCGAAGCATGTGAAAAGTCTTGGAGATGGGAGTGGGAGGTTCTGATTATTGAGGATGTTAACCTCAGGTCATTAGCAGAACAGAGAACACAGGTAGGTTGGTAGACTGAGACCAGGGAGGATATGTAGGGTGGTGCTGAGAAATGGAGTGCTTTGTGAATGAGGGTAATAGTTTTGTACTGGATTCTGGAGTGGATGGGTAACCAGTGTAATGACTGGCACAGGGTAGAGGCATCGGTGTAATGGTTGGTGAGGAATATTATCCTGGCAGCAGCATTCAGGACAGATAGGAGAGGGGAGAGTTTGGTAAGAGGGAGGCCGTTTAGGAGAGAGTTACAATAGTCCAGACGAGAATGAATGAGTGAAACAGTAAGAGTTTTTGCAGAGTCGAAAGTAAAAAAAGGGCGAATTCTAGAAATGTTTTTGAGATGCAGATAAGAAGAGCGAGCCAGTGATCGGATGTGGGGGGTGAAGGAAAGCTCGGAATCAAATCCATGTACATGAAAGAATGAATAGGGCCATGTATCATGAGATTTTGAGTGCAAACCTCCTTCCATCAGCAAGGGCATTGAAGATGAAACATTGATTGGTCTTTCAGCATGATAATAATCCCAAGCACACCACCAGGACAATGAAGGAGTGGCTTTGTAAGACACATATGAAGGTCCTGGAGTGGCCTAGCCAGTCTCCAGATCTCAACCCCATAGAAAATCTTTGGAGCGAGTTGAAAGTCCATGTTGCCCAGCGAGAGGCCCAAAACATCACTGCTCTAGAGGAGATCTGCATGGAGGAATGGGCCAACATACCACCAACAGTGTGTGCCAACCTTGTGAAGACTTACAGAAAACGTTTGACCTCTGTCATTGCCAACAAAGGATATATTACAAAATATTGAGATGAACTTTTGTTAATGACCAAATACTTATTTTCCATCATAATTTGCAAAATAAATCTTGCCGAATCAGACAAGGTGATTTTCTGGATTTGTTTTCTCATTTTGACTCTCATAGTTGTGGTCTATCTATGACGTCAATCACAGGCCTCTCCCATCTTTTTAAGTGGGAGAACTTGCACAATTGGTGGCTGACTAAATACTTTTTTTTCCCCACTGTATACTCATCTGAAGACCTGGATTGTTTACATTTATTTGAAGAAACAGTCCCAGCAAATTTTGGAAATTCTTGAGTCAAATGGGGTTTCTCATAAACCCAACCCATAAGAGGATGATCGCTGGAGCTGGTGGGGTCGGGTACAGTTCTGGGCAGGAATGCTTGTGAATCTAAAACATCCCAAATTTACCATAATCTGTGTTGATAACTATGTTATTGCTAGGATTCATCATTGAAGTCGTTTTTACATATGGCGGCAGTGGTATGGTTGTGTAGGTGCTCATTAGTCAAGAAAAAAAAATATCTTTTTTTCATAGAGTTCCAACATGCTACTCATGAGAAATCTAGCATAGAAGCCAAAAAGAAAATTAGGCTAGAAGTGCACTGGGGGCATGTCAATGCACTTGGAAAAAAGCTGTCCAAATGCACTGACGAGCCTCCTGTGCACTTCAAGCTTAATTTGCCTACAGCTTCTACACAAGATTTCTCACATCAGATATATATATATATATATATATATATATATATACGGTATATATATTAAAAAAATATAATATTGTATAGGACAAGCACCTATTCAGCCATACCATTACTCCAATACATAAAAACGTACTGATAGATTCCCTTCAACAATCATTGTGACCACGTCATCTCTTGTTGGCTCTTTTTTGGCTTCTTTTGATAGACACATGGTTGGATTATTATAGCCAAAGTATGGAGCTTTCCCAAATCTACTGTTATTTCTTTCTTGCAGGTGGTGGTAAGACCCCCACCAATATACACAGGGTTCTGTGAGAATCTCCAATTTTTTCAGCATTATATTTTTGGGGGCGTTAAATTCAGTGTCAATACCCAGATCCAAATCCCTTGTATGGAAACAGATTTATAAAATAACATGGCTGGCTATTTGCTGTATTATGTGATGACGCCTTTCTATTGAGTTGTGGGATTTGGGGTACAAACGGTGGTGGCAGGGGCGGATAATGACAGCTTGGGGCCCCCTCCTTTTATGGCGACAAAGCTATATATATATATATATATATATATATATATATATATATATATATATATATATATATATATATATATATATATATACAGCTCTGGCAAAAATTAAGAGACCACTGAAAAATGTTCAGCTTTTTCTCTTTATAGGTATATTTTTGAGCTAAATGTAAATTGTTTATTTATTCTATAAACTTCTGACAACATGTCTCCAAATTTCCAAGAAATAAATTTTGTATTTTTTTTATGAAAAGGAGAAAAGGTCAAAATAAAAAAAACAAAAAAAAAACAGTGCTTTCAGACCTAAAATAATGCAAAGAAAACAAGTTCATAATCATTTAGAAACAACAATACTAATGTTTTAACTCAGGAAGAGTTCAGAAATCAATATTTTGTGGAATAATTATGATTTTTAATCACAGCTTTCATGCGTCTTGGCATGCTTTCCACCAGTCCTTCACATTGCTTTTGGGTGACCTTATGCCACTCCTGGCGCAAAAATGTAAGCTGTTCTTCTTTGTTTGATGGCTTGTGACGATCCATCTTCTTCTTGATTACATTCCAGAGGTTTTCATTGGAGTTCAGGTCTGGAGATGGGGCTGATCATGACAGGGATTTGATGTGGTGGTCTCTTAATTTTTGCCACAGCTGTGTATATATATATATATATATATATATATATATATATATATGTATATATATATATAGCCACACACACATACAGTACATGTATATATATTACATAGCCTCCTTTAATATGTATATTGCCGTCCCTTATTATACTGTGCCCTCTCTTGTCATGTACAACACCGTCCCTTACATATTGGATTACTGTATATAGAGCCCTGTTTTTTATTGCATACCGTCCTGTCTTGTTAGCTGTATAATGCAATGATGGCTGATGGAGCATGGGTAAGCTTCTTTTCTAATAGAGGACCTGATGGACTGGTAGTCTGGTCACCAACTGCTCCATCAGCAGTCATTTTGTATCTAACAAGAGAGGGGACTATGTAATAAAAGAGGGCGCTGTGAATAACAACAATAACAAGAATACACTATGTAAGAGACAGCACTGTAAATAACAGCAGAGAAAGCTATATAATAAGGGATGGCACTATATATAACTAGAGAGGATGGTACGCAATAAAGACAGTGTTATACATAATGAAACAGGAAACTATGCAACTAAGGACACTATACTGTATACTAAGGGACTGTGTTATACATAATAAGTAAGTACACTATATACTAAGGGACTGTGTTAGACATAATAAGTGAGTACACTATATACTAAAGGACTGTGCTATACATAATAATCAAGTACACTATATACAAAGGGGCTGTGCTATGTATAATAAGTGAGTACACTATATACTAAGGGATTGTGTTAAACATAATAATCGATAATGTCTTTCTCCACCTCCCCCTGTTCCTAAATCCATTATAAATCTCCCTTCCTCCCATCCCAATCCCCCACAGCACTCATTGTCCTCCTTCCCCCGCATCTCATTATTGTCCTCTCCCCCAACCCCATTATTGCCCTCTTCACCACCTCTATCATTGCTTTCTCCCCCACCACCCCATCGTCATTTCCACCACATCTATCATTGCTTTCTCCCCCCCACCCCCATCATTGTCCTTTCCACCCCCTCCATCATTGCGTTCTCCCCACCACCCCCATTATTGCCCTTTCCACCACCTCCATCATTGCTTTCTCCCCCACCAGCCCATCATTTCCCTCTCTATCACCCTCCATCATTGCCTTCTTCCCCACCACCTCCATCATTGCCTTCTTCCCCACCACCTCCATCATTGCCTCCTTCCCCACTGCCACATCATTGCCCATTCCACCACCTCCATCATTTCCTTCTCCCCCACCACCCACATTATTGCCCTTTCCACCATGACCATCATTGATCTTTCCACCACCACCATCATTGCCCATTGCACCACCCCCATCATTTCCTCCTCCTCCACCACCCCCATTATTGCCCTTTCCAGCACGACCATCATTGTCCTTTCCAATACCACCATCATTGCCTTTTTTCCCTGCCTCCCACACCATTGCCCATTCCACCTCCTCCATCATTGCTTTCTCCCTCATCACCCCCATCATTGCCCTTTCCACCACCTCCACCATTGCTTTCTCTCCCACCCCCCATCATTGCCTTCTCCCCACCACCTCCATCATTGCCTTCTTCCCCACCACCTCCATCATTGTCTCCTTCCCCACCACCCCATCATTGTCCTTTCCACTGCCACCATCATTGCCTTCTCCCCCCACCACCCCCATCATTGCTCATTCCACCTCCATCATTTCCTCCTCCCCCACCATCCCCATCATTGCCCATTCCACCACCTCCCTACCACCTCCTCCTCCATTTCCTCCTCCCTACCACCCCATTATTGCCCTTTCGACCACCAAGATCATTGTCCTTTCCACCACCTCCATCATTGCCTTCTCCCCCACCATCATTGCCCATTCCACCACCTCCATCAATTCCTCCTCCCCCACCACCCCCATTATTGACCTTTCCACCATGATCATCATTGTCCTTTCCACCACCACCATCATTGCTTTCTCCCCCACCACCCCCATCATTGCCCATTCCACCACCTCCATCATTTCCCCCTCCCCCACCACCCCATCAATGTCTTTTCCACCACCTCCATCATTGCTTTCTCCCTCATCACCCCCATCATTGCCCTTTCCACCACATCAACCATTGCTTTCTCCCCCACCAACCCATCATTGCCCTCTCCATCACTCCCATCATTGCCTTCTCCCCCACCACCTCCATAATTGCCTCCTTCCCCACAACCCCCATCATTGTCCTTTCCACTGCCACCATCATTGCCTTCTCCCCCATCACCCCCATCATTGCCCAATCCACGTCCATCATTTCCTCCTCCCCCACCATCCCCATCATTTCCCGTTCCATCATCTCCATCATTTCCTCCTCTCCACCATCCCATTATTGCCCTTTCAACCACCAACATCATTGTCCTTTCCACCACCTCCATCATTGCCTTCTCCCCCACCATCATTGCCCATTCCACCACCTCTATCAGTTCCTCCTCCCCCACCACCCCCATTATTGCCCTTTCCACCCCCCCATCATTGTCCTTTTTACCTTTTTACCATCTCCATCATTGCCTTCTCCCCCACCACCCCCATCATTGCCCTCTCCATCACCCCCATCCTCCACCGACATACACACAGACACACACAGCACCATTTGCCTCTCTGCACATTCCACCGCAGCGCTCCAGCCACGCCGCTGACTGCTGTGTCCTACAAAGCGGAGCTGCAGGGATCTCTCTCTGCCTGCCACACATGAGGGCAATCTGGCCAGGAGCCCACTGGAGCCTCGAGGCCGGATAAAAAGGCCAGATTTCCCTCATTATTAGCTGCCCTGCAGGGGCCCCCTCCTCCTCTGGGCACCGGTGCAGCCGCCGCACGGGCTGCACATGCGGTATGTCCACCCCTGGGTGGTGGTCCCACCATCATTTGAGCCAGTTGATGTTTCTTACACAAATGTACAAGGTATACATTCCCAAATTAGGTTCTAAGGACCAGGAATCCAAAAATAGGATAGGGGATAGTTTTCTGATCGCTGGGGGTTCGGACCGCTGGGACACCCAGAGATCTCGAGAATGTGGCTCTGCACATTCTCAAATTTTACTGCATTAAAGAAGTTGTCCACTACTTGGACAAGTTCTTCTCATACCCCTTGCTTGGCCCCATAAAATAATAAAGCTTATACTCACCTCTCATGCTGGCGTCGTTCCCATGGTGTCACCACTCGGTCTCCACAGGGCTCTCATGGTGTTAGGACACATGACGCTGGTGTACCAATCAGTGTTGACCTCATTGTCCCTGCCTTCTGTTGAATTGAGCAGGAAGAGGAAGTCCGAGGTCAGCTGCAGCTCTGACTTCCTCTTCATAATCAATTTGTCCAAAGGCGGAGACCGTGACGCCAGTGCTGATTAGGTGGCGGTGTCATGTGTCACAACAACACAGAAGAGCCCCAGGAGAGTGAGTGCCAACACCGCAGGAACGGCACCAGCACGACAGGTGAGTATACGCTTTAGTACTTTTTGGGGGCTAAACATTTTGAAAAAGAAGCGGTTGTCTTAGTAGAGGACAACCCTTTAACTCTCTAAGAAAATAGAGGAGCACTGCACTCGTCTTTCTTCGGCAGTGCTATAGAAAATGAATTGAGCAAATGGAAAGCACGTGCGCCTCCACTCAATTCAATGAGTCGCGTCCTTGGGATTTTTGGGTGTCCCAGCAGTCGGAGCCCCAGTGATCAGCAAGTTATCCCCTTTGAGATTGAACTTTTAAGGCTTTATTCACACATCAGAATTTTTTCCAAAACAAGGAAGGTCTCCAAAACACAGAATAGATGTTATTTTGTCAATTTTAGCTTTTCTCTATAAGTTCCAGTCCTGCTTTTGGCATACAAACACTCATCCAAATTCTCCCAAATACTGATGTGGGAATAAGCGCTAAAGAGGTTTTCTATGTTTTGCCTTACATTTGTTTGATTTTTTTTGTGTTTCTTTTTCAGGACTTAGATAGTGTATTAAAAAGTGAACTAAGTGGCCACTTCGAGAAGACTGCCTTGGCATTGCTTGATCGTCCCTGTGAATTTGATGCAAAAGAACTGAAAAAAGCCATGAAAGGGGCAGGAACCAATGAATCTCTGCTGATCCAAATCCTTTGTACAAGAGCCAACCAGGTACAACATCTCCTTAAATCACTCAATTGCAGTTTTTTCGAATGGATCCGACTTTGCAACCATTTCATAGCGTCGATGCAGCTAAATAATATACAGTTATGTAGCGACTTTCAAATAGTCCTGATGACAATCCATTTTTTTACCATTTGACGTATGCAGCCCATATGCAGAACTATGTATCTCCATGGCTTTAGCCTAGAAACAATGCAAGTATTCTAAAAATGCAGTTGTGTGTACCATCTACTCGTTATTTTTGCTAAACAGAGTACTGGAACTGGTTAATAAACGGCTTCATGATCAGACTGCACAGGGTTCGTTTGACGTCTATAATCAAGGAGACAGATAGGTCTGCATAGGAGCGGTATACACATAATGTAGTTAAAGTTTTATTATACTATTCTTTTTTCTTTTTAATGCCTCTTTAGGGAAAAATATTGATTAAATACAGTTTCCTCCTGATTTGTCTGTATAGGCAGTGCAGCATAGTATGTGCTTCATGGCAGCTAGTATGAATTAGAGATGATGTACCGAAAAGTGTCTGTCCACAGACTTACTGCTGACGAACAGCCCATCCCCTAAAGATCAGGGAATAACAAGGGACCATTGTGATTACTGTATGGCATTACCATCCTGGATTATCTGGATCACATCAGTACAAGAAAGCGGTCATGAAATCCTTTATTCTCTGCTGATTCTGTCCCAGTCTACACAGCAAAGCTGTCAAGTAAACTGCAGAAAACAGGAAGTGTCAGCCTATTTTGTGCGCTCTACTGGGCAGTGTAAAAGCTGCAATATTTCAAGATATATATACAGTATATATATGTATGTATATATATATATATATATACATACACACAGTGGGGAAGATAAGTATTTGATACACTGTTGATTTTGCAAGTTTTCCCACCTACAAAGAATGGAAAGGTCTATAATTTTTATCATAGGTACACTTCAACTATGAGAGACAGAATCTAAAAATAAAAAACAGAAAATCACATTATATGATTTTTACATAATTAATTAGCATTTTATTGCATGAAATAACTATCAGGGACTATGCATCTCTACCGAAGCGAGGTGACTCTGTGACTTATCTGTTATAAGTCGCCATCTTTCTTTTTCAGCAAATTCGAAACATAAAAGAGTCGTACAAGAAATGTAAGTATTATGGCTCCTGTGCAGTACTGCCTTGTAGTGATGCCGCCCTCAGCTGTGACCTTCATATGTGTCTGTATCTCAGTGTTTGGGCGAGATTTGGAGGCTGATGTGAAAAGTGAAACCAGTGGTTACTTCCGGAAGATACTCATCTCATTGCTGCAGGTACTTCTACTATAAGTCTTGTAATATTGACCACCGGGGATAAGACATGTTGGAAACCAGAAACTAGGCTGTGGTGCATTTTGTTGAGAAGTGCATCTGCCATATATAATTTATGCTTATGGAAAGATATTGGGAGAGATTAGAATCAGCATGTTGGAATTTCCAATGTCCAATCCTTACTTTTTCAGAGCAGGTACAAGCCACTGTCAGAGGATTTTGGCAGCGGCTCTCTCATAGAGAACACAGGAGAATGATTGTTCATGTGTAGGGGGAGGTAGCAATCGACCCAATGATTGTGCGTATGGAAGCCTTAAAAGGCTGCAAAATAGGCCAAAATCTAGTGTATGTCACATACAAATAACACGTGCTGAACATCAGTAAGCTCCTTCCCACCCAAGAAGCACACCAGAGGTGGAGACATTTCAGCGAAACTCCACTTCTCACTAGTTTTCTCTATCGGGCAGTTTTGTTGAAGTTCACATTATGGGTTCTGTCTTAAGTTATGGAGGCCTTAAAGGGCTCCCTAATGTGTCCATTCAAGGGGTCAAAGTCTGGTGGACCAAAACATCATACCTCCCCTGTATCAATAAAAAAAGCTAGGGGTGCAAAAAATAAGCCCTCACCCAGCCCCATAGCCCCAAAAATGAGAACACTACGGTAACGGGTCTCGGAAAATGGCGACACAAGCAACAAAAAAATGTTATTACAAATTTCATAATTTTTTTTCACCACCTAAATAATAAAACAAACTATACATGTTTGGGATCTTCATACTTATACTGACCTGGAGAATCATATGTAAATAAAAATATATATATTTTTTTTTACCTGCGATCATTTCATTCTTTGTATTATATACCGTAAGACTTCAGTATTGCAGTATACAGTAAAACTTCCGACCTCTGATAAACTCCAGCCACGAAAGTACAAAGTTGGCAGCAACAAGCATCTTCAGTACGTCCCTGGATGCCAACCAACCCATCATCACCAACCGATGGGTGAGCACCTGGAAAGGCAAACCATCGGGATTGCACCACTAATACGCAGCTGTCAGAGGTTGACAGCGGCTTTACTTTGCTGGATGGGCAACGCAGACGGCACCTGTCGTGTAAGGAACAGGCTCGGCTTAGCACCACCATTTTCATTTACCCTCTTAGAGAATTCTAAGTGAATAGATGCGGATCCACCACATCTCTTGATCAGATTGGAAAATGGTTATAAAAAGGGTCTCTCACTCTGGAGGTCCTGTCTTGTCCATTTCTTTAAGAAGGCATCATGCAATACCTTTTTTCTCCTGTTGGGGTGCTGTAGAGAAACTGAACACTTAAGTTACAACCAGAGATTACAACCGATCACTGGATGTCCCAGTGAGAATAGGCTTTTTCCAGGGGAGCTTTCTAAAAAGGAGAGAATGTTCACAAAATATTTTTTTTTAATAGATCAAAGAAGTGTTAGAGGGGGTTGCAAACTATCTGGACAGCCCCATTTAACCCCTTCCCGACCCATGACGCCACGTAGGCGTCATGAAAACCCGTGCCGATCCGACCCATGACGCCTATGTGGCGTCATGGAATGATCGCGTCGCTGCAGAGCGGGTGAAAGGGTTAACTCCGATTTCACCCGTTCTGCAGGGACAGGGGGAGTGGTACTTCAGCCCAGGGGGGGTGGCTTCACCCCCCCCCCCGTGGCTACGATTGCTCTGATTGGCTGTTGAAAGTGAAACTGCCAATCAGAGCGATTTGTAATATTTCACCTAAAAAACTGGTGAAATATTACAATCCAGCCATGGCCGATGCTGCAATATCATCGGCCATGGCTGGAAAACCTGAAGTGACCCCCCCCACCCCACCAATCGCCCCCCCAGTGCTCCGTTATGGGGTCCGGTCCCCTCCGTCCTGTGCTCCGCTCCCCCGTCCTCCTGCCCGCTCCCCCCTGCTGCTATGTCACCCCCCCGTGCTCCGACGCCCCCCCCGTGCCCCGATCTCCCCCCGTGCCCCGATCTCCCCCCCCCTTATACTTACCGAGGCTCCCGGTGCCCGTCCGCCTCCTCCATGGGCGCCGCCATCTTCCAAAATGGCGGGCGCATGCTCAGTGCGCCCGCCGAATCTGCCGGCCGGCAGATTCATTACAAAGTACATTTTGATCGCTGTGGTAGGTTCTATCACAGCGATCAAAATAAAAAAAATAACAAATAAACCCCCCCCTTTATCACCCCCATAGGTAGGGACAATAATAAAATAAAGAAAATATATATATATTTTTTTTCCACTAGGGTTAGGGTTAGAACTAGGGTTAGAACTAGGGTTAGGGTTAGGGGTAGGGTTAGGGTTACAGGTAGGGTTAGGGTTAGGGGTAGGGTTATGGCATGTGCACACAGTGCGGATTTGGCTGCGGATCCGCAGCGGATTGGCCGCGGATCCGCAGCGGATTGGCCACGGATCCGCAGCAGATTGGCCGCGGATCCGCAGCGGATTGGCCGCTGCGAATTCGTACCAGTTTTCCATCAGGTTTACAGTACCATGTACACCTATGGAAAACCAAATCTGCTGTGCCCATGGTGCGGAAAATTCCGTGCAGAAACGCTGCGTTGTATTTTCCGCAGCATGTCAATTCTTTGTGCGGATTCCGCAGCGTTTTACACCTGTTCCTCAATAGGAATCCGCAGGTGAAATCCGCACAAAAAAACACTGGAAATCTGCTGTAAATCCGCAGGTAAAACGCAGTGCCTTTTACCTGCACATTTTTCAAAAATCGTGCGGAAAAATCTCACACGAATCCGCAACGTGGGCACATAGCCTTAGGGTTAGGGTTGGAATTAGAGTTAGGGTTGGAATTAGGGCTAGGGTTGGAAATAGGGTTAAGATTAGGCTTGTGGTTAGGGTTACGGATAGGGTTAGGGGTGCGTTGGGGTTACAGTTGTGGTTAGGGTTGGGATTAGGGTTAGGGTTGGGATTAGGGTTAGGATTAGGGTTGGAATTAGGGTTACGGGTGTGTTGCGGTTAGGGTTGTGGTTAGGGGTGTGTTGGGGTTAGGGTTGTGATTAGGGTTATGGCTACAGTTGGGATTAGGATTAGGGGTGTGTTGGGGTTAGTGTTGAAGTTAGAATTGAGGGGTTTCCACTGTTTAGGCACATCAGGGGTCTCCAAACGCAACATGGCGCCACCATTGATTCCAGCCAATCTTGCGTTCAAAAAGTCAAATGGTGCTCCCTCCCTTCCAAGCCCCGACGTGCGCCCAAACAGTGGTTTACCCCCACATTTGGGGTACCAGCGTACTCAGGACAAACTGGGCAACAACTGTTGGGGTCCAATTTCTCCTGTTACCCTTGCAAAAATAAAAAATTACTTGCTAAAACATAATTTTTGAGGAAAGAACAATTATTTTTTATTTTCACGACTCTGCGTTATAAACTTCTGTGAAGCACTTGGGGGTTGAAAGTGGTCACCACACATCTAGATAAGTTCCTTCGGGGGTCTAGTTTCCAAAATGGGGTCACTTGTGGGGTGTTTCTACTGTTTAGGCACATCAGGGGCTCTGCAAATGCAACGTGATGCCTGCAGACCATTCCATCAAAGTCTGCATTTCAAATGTCACTACTTCCCTTCCGAGCCCTGACGTGTGCCCAAACAGTGGTTTACCCCCACATATGGGGTACCAGCACACTCACAACAAACTGGGCAACAAACATTGGGGCCCAATTTCTCCTGTTACCCTTGTGAAAATAAAAAATTGCTTGCTAAAACATCTTTTTTGAGGAAAGAAAAATGATTTTTTATTTTCACGGCTCTGCGTTGTAAACTTCTGTGAAGCACTTGGGGGTTGAACGTGCTCACCACACATCTAGATAAGTTCCTTCGGGGGTCTAGTTTCCAAAATGGGGTCACTTGTGGGGTGTTTCTACTGTTTAGGCACATCAGGGGCTCTGCAAATGCAACGTGATGCCCGCAGACCATTCCATCAAAGTCTGCATTTCAAATGTCACTACTTCCCTTCCGAGCCCTGACGTGTGCCCAAACAGTGGTTTACCCCCACATATGGGGTACCAGCACACTCACAACAAACTGGGCAACAAATATTGGGGCCCAATTTCTCCTGTTACCCTTGTGAAAATAAAAAATTGCTTGCTAAAACATCTTTTTTGAGGAAAGAAAAATGATTTTTTATTTTCACGGCTCTGCGTTGTAAACTTCTGTGAAGCACTTGGGGGTTGAACGTGCTCAACACACATCTAGATAAGTTCCTTGGGGGGTCTAGTTTCCAAAATGGGGTCACTTGTGGGGGGTTTCTACTGTTTAGGCATATCAGGGGCTCTGCAAACGTAACATGATGCCCGCAGACCATTCCATTAAAGTCTGCATTCCAAAACGTCACTACTTCCCTTCCGAGCCCCGGCATGTTCCCAAACAGTGGTTTACCCCCATATATGGGGTATCAGCGTACTCAGGAGAAACTGGACAACAACTTTTAGGTCCAATTTCTCCTGTTACTCTTGCAAAAATAAAAAATTCTGGGCTAAAAAAATATTTTTGAGGAAAGGAAACACATTTATTATTTTCATGGCTCTGCGTTATAAACTTCTGTGAAGCACTTGGGGGTTCAAAGTGCTCACCACACATCTAGGTTAGTTCCTTGGGAGGTCTAGTTTCCAAAATGGGGTCACTTGTGCGGGAGCTCCAATGTTTAGGCACACAGGGGCTCTCCAAACGCGACATGGTGTCCGCTAATGATTGGAGCTAATTTTCCATTCAAAAAGCCAAATGGCGTGCCTTCCCTTCCGAGCCGTGCCGTGCGCCCAAACAGTGGTTTACCCCCACATATGGGGTATCATCGTACTCAGGACAAACTGGACAACAACATTTGGGGTCCAATTTCTCCTATTACCCTTGGGAAAATAAAAAATTCTGGGCTAAAAATCATTTTTTGAGGAAAGAAAAATTATTTTTTATTTTCACGGCTCTGCGTTATAAACTTCTGTGAAGCACCTGGGGGTTATAAGTGCTCACTATGCATCTAGATAAGTTCCTTGGGGGGTCTAGTTTCCAAAATGGGGTCACTTGTAGGGGATCTCCAATGTTTAGGCACACAGGGGCTCTCCAAACGCGACATGGTGTCCGCTAACGATTGGAGCTAATTTTCCATTCAAAAAGTCAAATGGCACGCCTCCCCTTCCGAGCCTTGCCGTGCACCCAAACAGTGGTTTACCCCCACATATGAGGTATCGGCGTACTCAGGAGAAATTGCCCAACAAATTTTTGGATCCATTTTATCCTGTTGCCCATGTGAAAATGAAAGAATTGAGGCTAAAAGAAATTTTGTGTGAAAAAAAAGTACTTTTTCATTTTTGCGGATCAATTTGTGAAGCACCTGGGGGTTTAAAGTGCTCACTATGCCTCTAGATAAGTTCCTTGGGGGGTCTAGTTTCCAAAATGGGGTCACTTGTGGAGGAGCTCCAATGTTTAGGCACACAGGGGCATTCCAAAAGCGACATGGTGTCCGCTAACGATGGAGATAATTTTTCATTCAAAAAGTCAAATGGCGCTCCTTCCCTTCCGAGCCTTACCATGTGCCCAAACAGTGGTTTACCCCCACATGTGAGGTATCGGTGTACTCAGGAGAAATTTCCCAACAAAATTTAGGATCCATTTTATCCTGTTGCCCATGTGAAAATGAAAAAATTGAGGCTAAAATAATTTTTTGGGGAAAAAAAAGTACTTTTTCATTTTTACGGATCAATTTGTGAAGCACCTGGGGGTTTAAAGTGCTCACTATGCTTCTAGATAAGTTCCTTGGGGGGTCTAGTTTCCAAAATGGGGTCACTTGTGAGGGAGCTCCAATGTTTAGGCACACGGGGGCTCTCCAAACGCGACATGGTGTCCGCTAAAGATTGGAGCCAATTTTTCATTCAAAAAGTCAAATGGCGCTCCTTCCCTTCCGAGCCCTGCCGTGCGCCCAAACAGTGGTTTACCCCCACATATGAGGTATCAGCGTACTCAGGACAAATTGGACAACAACGTCCGTGGTCCAGTTTCTCCTTTTACCCTTGGGAAAATAAAAAAATTGTTGCTAAAAGATCATTTTTGTGACTAAAAAGTTAAATGTTCATTTTTTACTTCCATGTTGCTTCTGCTGCTGTGAAACACCTGAAGGGTTAATAAACTTCTTGAATGTGGTTTTGAGCACCTTGAGGGGTGCAGTTTTTAGAATGGTGTCACTTTTGGGTATTTTCAGCCATATAGAACCCTCAAAATGACTTCAAATGTGAGGTGGTCCCTAAAAAAAATGGTTTTGTAAATTTTGTTGTAAAAATGAGAAATCACTGGTCAAATTTTAACCCTTATAACTTCCTAGCAAAAAAAAAATTTGTTTCCAAAATTGTGCTGATGTAAAGTAGACATGTGGGAAACGTTATTTATTAACTATTTTGTGTCACATAACTCTCTGGTTTAACAGAATAAAAATTCAAAATGTGAAAATTGCGAAATTTTCAAAATTTTCGCCAAATTTCCGTTTTTTTCACAAATAAACTCAGAAATTATCGACCTAAATTTACCACTAACATGAAGCCCAATATGTCACGAAAAAACAATCTCAGAATCGCCAGGATCCGTTGAAGCGTTCCTGAGTTATTACCTCATAAAGGGACACTGGTCAGAATTGCAAAAAACGGCAAGGTCATTAAGGCCAAAATAGGCTGGGTCATGAAGGGGTTAAATGAAGTACCCCCCCCCCCCCCCCCCCCCTTGTAAAAGTAATAAAACAGACACTAATCTCCTGCAGAGGCACTGTTTTAGCAATGTTGGCGCCAGGTCTCCCGCTCATTGGCTGAAGGACTCACATGGTTTAACGACGTCACCAGAGCCCGGATGACATCAGTGCTGGGGGTCAGTATTTGTTTTTTTTAGTTCTACAAAGGGTCTACTTCATTTAAAGAGATTGATGGAAACGGTAAATTTGTTTTTTTCAGCAAACCCTTTGGGGCTTTCACAACATTTTGCCTGATGGCGAAGTAGTGATGAAAATCTCCCCGCCCCGCTCCTTTTGAGTGACAGGTCTACCTCTATACACACACATAGGGAGAGACCGCTCAGTCACAGGGGGTGAGGCGGGAAGAAGCTGGAAAACCAAACATAGTTAATGACCTACGGACAAGAAGTAGCAAAAACATAATTATATAGTGGACACCACCGATATCGTACATAGTAGGCCAAACGTGGCAGTAAAGGAGGACAGGGAGGAGTCAATTATAGAGGTCACTAATTGTCTTAAATATGAAGAAATCTAGTAACCATGAAGATCTGGGCCTCTAATGTACTATATACATTATATATATATATATATATATATATATACTGTACATGTAATTATTTTTTTTAGGCAAACCGAGATGAAGGTCTGGAAGTTGACAAGGATCTTGCCGGTCAGGATGCCAAGAGACTATATGAAGTGAGTAACCAAAATAGGAAGACCCTATGTAGTTATAGGAATGGCCAAATAGTGGTCGTGTTATGAAAATTATAGTTGTGGTACAAGCACTGTGTGGCGGAATAATTGTTTAGCCTTTCACACTATTCTTTGTTGGGCAATAATTTTCAATAATGAAATTAATTGTCAAAAATATAAGTTTCCTAATAATTCTGCGCACACTGTATACAATGGTGTACCAGAAAATATTTGCTTATTTCCCAATTCTCTTTCCCAGGCTGGTGAAGCTCGATGGGGCACAGAAGAGTCAGAGTTTAATGTTATCTTGGCAACAAGGAATTACATGCAGCTAAGAGCCACATTTAAAGCATATGAAATTGTAAGTATCAAGGAGGTCGACATCTTGGGTCGGCCATAGAGATAAAGACTTCCTCCATGTATGATGTTCCAATGTCCATTAAAACAGCACAATATTTCGGAGAACGGCTCTGTCCCTATAATATGCTGGGCGTAATTACATAAGTGTAGGTGACAAATCCCACTTTAAGATTTCTGGAAACTGTCCACGAAGCTTCTTTTACGGTTGTTGAGACCCATCTTTGGTCATCCGGTCACCAGTTCTGTAAGCAAGTCGCACCCCTGGAAGAGGAGGAAACTGTCATGGCCACGGCAGCTTTTTAATATGACATTCACCTCTTTCAATCTCATGTCTCCTCTTCAGTGCTGGACACAACTGATAATTACAATCCCTATTGCCCCTAATAATTTTATAAAATCTGTTTTTTTCTGCTTCTATCGTAGCTGCATGGTAAAAACATTGAGGATGCAATCAAAAGTGAAACATCGGGAGACTTGAAAAAAGCTTATCTAACAATTGGTATGTGTGATTAGAATATTTATGGAAATGGTTTCTATATTTTCCACCAGATTCATACAGTTCACATGGTTACTTCTCAATGGAAGCTCATCTGTACAACATAACCTCCAGATTTAAAAGAAGCTCTCCTCCTCCTCCTCGTCATCCTCCTCCCATCAAAGTTTTTATCCTGTTATTATATTACAGTCATCATATTATACAGCACTGTGTACTTACAATTGATCATTTTACTTTTGTACCAAGATAATTCTTCTCATTTCTCTGCTCTGTGTAGAAACAGGAAGTCTCTTGTCCCTGCATTTATCATCCCCCTCTTCACCTCCTCACCCAGCTGCTTCCTCCTCCCCCTGACATTCTTTTGCGGTGACATTAGAGTCACACAGGGAAAATTGACTTCCTATTTCTACACAGAGCTTAGAAGGATTCAGCTTGTCAGTTATTAATCACCTCACGTCATAGACCTAATGGAAAAGAGAAGAATTATCTGGGAAGAAAAGCAAAATGAGCAATTGTAAGTACACAGTGCTATGTAATATGATGATTACAATATAATAAGAGGATAAACATTTTGATGGGAAGAGGAGGAGGAGGAGGAAGAAGAATGTTGCTTTAGAAGGGAATTAACCATTAGAATATGATCTATTGTTTAGATCAGGTTTTTATGCAGGTTTTTCATTTTCAAGACAGAAGGTATAATAGAAAACCTGCTAACAATAGATACAGTGGGGAAAAAAGTATTTAGTCAGCCACCAATTGTGCAAGTTCTCCCACTTAAAAAAATGCGAGAGGCCTGTAATTGACATCATAGGTAGACCACAACTAGGAGAGTCAAAATGAGAGAACAAATCCAGAAAATCACCTTGTCTGATTTGGCAAGATTTATTTTGCAAATTATGGTGGAAAATAAGTATTTGGTCACTTAAAAACATGTAGATTTCTGGCTCTCACAGACCTGTATCTTCTTCTTTAAGAGGCTCCTCTGTCCTCCACTCATTACCTGTAGTAATGGCACCTGTTTGAAATTGTTATCAGTATAAAAGACACCTGTCCACAACCTCAAACAGTCACACTCCAAACTCCACTATGGTGAAGACCAAAGAGCTGTTGAAGGACACCAGAAGCAAAACTGTAGCCCTGCACCAGGCTGGGAAGACTGAGTCTGTCTAGCAGCCACAAATCATGCAACTGCGTTGACATAAACTAAATCTCCGAGCACGCCGTAATACTCGGATACCACCCGAGCATTCTCGGAGAAACTCAAGTAACAAGCATACTCGCTCATCACTATTTGGGACCATAAAAAGCAGGACAGCATAGGGACCCCTCTATTCTTGATAACCAGCCTTGTTAAAGCTGCAGCCCCCAGCTGTGAGTTTTGCCTGGCTGGTTATCAAAAATACAGGGGAACCCTTGCCGTTTTTTTTAAATTATTTATTTACAGCGCAGGAGCCGACTAATGAATTCACCCATCAGCGCCGCTCCTGTTCTCGCTGTTATTAGTGGCAGCAGGTGTCGGATGATGGGAGCAGTAGTTCCATCCGCTGACACCAGTGACCGGAGGTAAACTTTATACCTCCGATCACAGCTGAGTACTCACGCTGTCTTTAGGCCACGGCTCTCTGACCAGCGGGGATGATTTCACTGCCGATCAGAAACAGTGTTTGTCGCGCTGTCTTGCACATGACAGCGTGACAAACACACGGTGTTCGGACTGACGAACCCGAACAGTAACACAAAGTTTGTTTTCAGTGTCCATGCCCAAACAGTAAGTGTTGGATACGGACACCAAACTCTACTGTTCGGGTTCGCCCATCATTAGTTGGGACCATAAAAAAGCAGGAGATCCTTGGGGGAGTTAGTTATAGAAAGATCGGACATCTTCTTGTTAAGTGGGATTGCCTGGGTCATTTTTTTTAAATTATAGCACAATTCCACCATATGTGTGTAACTATCCCCTCCAAATGTTGTCCGATACCGCGGGGGGCACCTTTTAAGTAACAACGCCAGTGCACGGTACCATCTAGAAATAATCTTGAAGGAAGTTTCTTGGGCTTTGGTAGCAATTGAACCCTTATATGCAAATAGAAAACATTCCATTGGAAGTCATCAAAAGATTTCCCCAATTATTTTTCCCCACTCAGATCAATACAATGGTCACCAGATGTCTGAGCAATAAGGTAGTTATAGAGTCCAGAAGAGACAGCGTAAGAAGGGGGATGACGAAAGACACCATTTTTCAAAGTTTGTGGACTCCCTGTGAAGCTGTATAGGTTTTTTTTATTTTTGAATGGAGGTGTTGTAGTTGTCTGTAGTTATATTGTTTTCTTGGAGGACTAGGAGTTCCCCAAAATATCTCACCGGGTGACATTAGGGAGGTGTGGGACCAGAAATATATTTTTCTTTCCAGGAATCGATTAGAGGATAATATTGGTAAACAGGTAGAGTTGTCTGAGATGTGGAATAATATTCTGCTGGGGTCAATTACAGAAATATTCATGTTGCCATGTCTCAGGACCACAATTGTGAAATATGTGCTATAAGACATGTGATTAAGAGAGGGGATGGGGGGAGGCATCGGGGGAGAGAGGTCAGTGCCTCTGAGTTGATAGACTGAAGCAAATGGAGCCCGAGTTTCCCCGGCTGGTGGTGGAAAAAAAATCTAAAATTCTAGCATGGACGGCCACCATGTCATATTTTCAACAGTCTGGAAGGCTAAGACCTCCCATCTGTATGGATCTAACCAAGATATCTTCACAAATACTGTACTTGGTCGTCTGCGAATGTTTTGCCAAATGCTTTCAGGTATTTTTTTTAGGTCTCAAAGAGATATAAAAGTCTGGGTAAAATGTTCATTTTTAATATATTACATTTTAATATATTTACTCTTTCCGAATCATGCAAGGATCCTTCCAGTCCATGAATGTAGGTCTCCTGCACAATGACTGATAACACCTCTATATAAGGTACATGACTCAGGATCCACCATTTACAACAGGTGATGTCACAGCTCACCTCCTCCAGTACAATGACTGATATCCCCTCTATATACAGTAGATAACACAGGATCCACCATTCACAATAGCTGATGTCACAGCTCACCTCCTCCTCCTGTACAATGACTGATAACACCTCTATATAAGGTACATGACTCAGGATCCACCATTTACAACAGGTGATGTCACAGCTCACCTCCTCCAGTACAATGACTGATATCCCCTCTATATACAGTAGATAACACAGGATCCACCATTCACAATAGCTGATGTCACAGCTCACCTCCTCCTCCAGTACAATGACTGATAACACCTCTATATATAGTATATAACACAGGATCCACCATTCACAATAGGGGATGTCACAGCTCACCTCCTCCTCCAGTACAATGACTGATAACACCTCTATATACAGTAGATGACTCAGGATCCACCATTTACAACAGGTGATGTCACAGCTCACCTCCTCCTCCTGCACAATGACTGATAACCCCTCTATATACAGTAGATAACACAGGATCCACCATTCCCAGTAGGTGATGTCACAGCTCACCTCCTCCTCCTGCACAATGACTGATAACCCCTCTATATACAGTAGATAACACAGGATCCACCATTCACAATAGGTGATGTCACAGCTCACCTCCTCCTCCTGCACAATGACTGATAACACTTCTATATAAAGTAGGTAACACAGGATCCACCATTCACAGTAGGTGATGTCACAGCTCACTTCCTCCTCCTGTAAATGACTGATAACACCTCTATATACAGTAGATAACACAGGATCCACCATTCACAATAGTTGATGTCACAGCTCACCCCCTCCCCCTCCTGTACAATGACTGATAATACCTCTATATACAGTATATAACACAGGATCCACCATTCACAATAGGGGATGTCACAGCTCACCTCCTCCAGTACAATGACTGATAACACCTCTATATACAGTAGATGACTCAGGATCCACCATTTACAACAGGTGATGTCACAGCACACCTCCTCCTCCTGCACAATGACTGATAACCCCTCTACATATAGTAGATAACACAGGATCCACCATTCACAATAGGGGATGTCACGGCTCACCTCCTCCTGTACAATGACTGATAACACTTCTATATACAGTAGGTAACACAGGATCCACCATTCACAATAGGTGATGTCACAGCTCACCTCCTCCTCCTGTACAACGACTGATAACATCTCTATATACAGTAGATAACACAGGATCCACCATTCACAATAGGTGATGTCACAGCTCACCCCCTCCCCCTCCTGTACAATGACTGATAATACCTCTATATACAGTAGATAACAGGATCCACCATTCACAATAGGTGATGTTACAGCTCACCTCCTCCTCTTCCTGTACAATGACTGATAACACTTCTATATACAGTAGATAACACAGGATCCACCATTCACAATAGGTGAAGTCACAGCTCACCTCCTCCTCTTGTACAATGACTGATAATACCTATATATACAGTAGATAACACAGGATCCACCATTCACAGTAAGTGATATCACAGCTCACCTCTTCTTCCTGTACAATGACTGATAACACCTCTATATACAGTAGATAAAACAGAATCCACCATTCACAATAGGTGATGTCACAGCTCACCTCCTCCTCCTGTACAATGACTGAATACACTTCTATATACACTAGATAACACAGGATCCACCATTCCCAGTAGGTGATGTCACAGCTCACCTCCTCCTCCTGTACAATGACTGATAACACCTCTATATACAGTAGATAACACAGGATCCACCATTCACAATAGGTGATGTCACAGCTCACCTCCTCCTCCTGTACAATGTCTGATAACACCTCTATATACAGTAGATAACACAGGATCCACCATTCACAATAGGTGATGTCACAGCTCACCTCCTCCTCCTGCACAATGACTTACAAACCTATAACTTTTCTTCTGCCTTTGACATATATCTATCTGAACGTACGTCACAATCTGTAATTTCGGGGTTTGCCTGCACACAATGCCCGGGGCAGTATCACCGCCCTGGTGAATAAGGCAAACATTAATCATCTATTGTAATTCCTGGGAGACGAGAAGTTCCGGGATCGTGGTAGAACGTTGGTAGATCTGTCTGTGGTCACACTTATGTGTGGGCTTTTGTCTTTTTCTGGCAGAAGAGATAATTACCACTATACTCCTGGCTGGCTCGGTTCACACAACCGAAATATAGTTTGAAGTTTTTTTGTTCTGCTTTTTGCTGAAATTAATAATTTATTAATAAAGTAAGTCATTGTTACATAGATATTTTATACTTGTTATTTTTTTATAACTTTTTTCTACGTAGCTATTTTATTACACTAGCCATAACCCTAACACAGTATTAACACTAACAGTAAGCCTAGCTCTAGTTAGCCCATAACATTTATTCTAATGTGGTTTTTTTCTAGTTTTTTTTTTGCACCTGACTCTCAGCTGTAGTTAACAAAGAAACATCATTAGATAGATTTACAAATGAGAAGTGAGGCAGAGAGCTGATGAAGAGCACAGTACAACACAATGCAGGGCACATGATTGAGCATTGTCGCTGCCTATGCAGAGTGCAGCAGTCAAAATCATTTGTCATTAACTGCTGCTCTCTACATAGTTAGCAACCAAGATGACAAAGTTCACCTCAGTATACTGATAGCTTTGACATTTCAATGGTCGCTCCAAGAAGAATAGAAAAGAAGAAGAACCAAATTAATGCGGTGAAGCTCATTGTGATAATTTTGCACTATATAGTGACAGTGTTAGGGGAGCCTCACGAGCAGCTTCTTCTTGGAGTGGTGCTTTGCTGCAGATAGGATGAAGTGAACTTTGTCATCTTGGTCTCTGCCTATGTGGAGAGCAGCAGCTGATGACAAATGTTCTTGACTGCTGCACTCTGCATAGGCAGTAATGACACACGTGCACTGAACTTGTGCTTCCCACAGCTATCTCTTATTTGTAATATATATATATATATATATATATATATATATATATATATATATATATATATATATATATACACTCACTGGCCACTTTATTAGGTACACCTGTCCAACTTCTTGTTAACACTTAATTTCTAATCAGCCAATCACATGGCGACAACTCAGTGCATTTAGGCATGTAGACATGGTCAAGACAATCTCCTGCAGTTCAAACCGAGCATCAGTATGGGGAAGAAAGGTGATTTGAGTGCCTTTGAACGTGGCATGGTTGTTGGTGCCAGAAGGGCTGGTCTGAGTATTTCAGAAACTGCTGATCTACTGGGATTTTCACGCACAACCATCTCTAGGGTTTACAGAGAATGCTCCGAAAAAGAAAAAAAATCCAGTGAGCGGCAGTTCTGTGGGCGGAAATGCCTTGTTGATGCCAGAGGTCAGAGGAGAATGGGCAGACTGGTTCGAGCTGATAGAAAGGCAACAATGACTCAAATCGCCACCCGTTACAACCAAGGTAGGCCTAAGAGCATCTCTGAACGCACAGTGCGTCGAACTTTGAGGCAGATGGGCTACAGCAGCAGAAGACCACACCGGGTACCACTCCTTTCAGCTAAGAACAGGAAACTGAGGCTACAATTTGTACAAGCTCATCGAAATTGGACAGTAGAAGATTGGAAAAACGTTGCTTGGTCTGATGAGTCTCGATTTCTGCTGCGACATTCGGATGGTAGGGTCAGAATTTAGGCGTAAACAACATGAAAGCATGGATCCATCCTGCCTTGTATGGAGCATCTTTGGGATGTGCAGCCGACAAATCTGCGGCAACTGTGTGATGCCATCATGTCAATATGGACCAAAATCTCTGAGGAATGCTTCCAGCACCTTGTTGAATCTATGCCACGAAGAATTGAGGCAGTTCTGAAGGCAAAAGGGGGTCCAACCCGTTACTAGCATGGTGTACCTAATAAAGTGGCCGGTGAGTGTATATATATATATATATATATATATATATATATATATATATATATATATATGTATATATATATATATATATATATATATATATACATATATATGTACACACACAATCATAGCCGAAAGTGTTGGCACCCTTGAAATTGTTCCAGAAAATGAAGTATTTCTCCCAGAAAATTCTGACAATCACACATGTTTTGTTATAAACATATTTATTTCCTTTGTGTGTTTGGAACAACACAAAAAAACAGAGACAAAAAAAAGGTAAATCGGACATAATTTCACACAAAACCCCCAAAATTGGCAGGGCAGAATTGTTGGTAAACAACTTTGTTTCAAGCATGTGATGCTCGTTCAAACTTACCTCTGGCAAGTAACAGGTGTGCGCAATATAAAAATCCCACTTGGAACCAGATAAAAAGGGAGAAGTTGACTCAATCTTTGCATTGTGGGTCTGAGAATTGTCTGAGGACTTGACAGCCAAAATAGTTGAGAAATATCAACAATCTCAAGGTTACAAGTCCATCTCCAGAGACCTTGATGTCCATTTGTTCACAGTGCACAACATAATCAAGAAGTTTACAACCCATGGCACTGAAGCTAATCTCCCTGTATGAGGATTGCAGAGAAAAATTTATGAAAGGTTGCAAAGCAGGATAATCCGGATAGTGGATAAGCAGCCCCAATCAAGTTCCATAGAAACTTGTACATCAGTACAAGTACATCAGTACAAGTACATCAGTGTCGGTGTGAACTATTCATCCACATGGGAATGAAATGAAACACTATGACCGGAGACCCAGGAGGACCCCACTGCTGACACAGAGACATAAAAAAGCTAGACTGCAGTTTGCCAAAATGTATGTGAGAAAGCCAAAATCCTTCTGGGTAAGCATATTGTGGATCAATGAGACCAATATAGAGGTTTTTGGTAAAGCACATCATTCTACTGTTTACCAAAAACTGAATGAGGCCTACAAATATAAGAACACAACACCTACAGGCAGATATGGTGGAGGTTCATTTCCCTTTTTTTCTGTTTTTTTTTTTTTGTGTTGTTCCAATACACACAAAGGAAAGAAACATGTATAACAAAACGTGTGTCACGTCAATAATTATATATATTTTGCGCATGATCTTTCTATGTTAGATACAGCTGAGAGTCATGTCAGGTGGAGTTCATGTGTCTGGAGGACCGTGGATGTCTATAGACAATACCGGATACACATTGAATTTAAGAGTTGTAGATCATTTTAAAATAACAAATATATCATGAAGCAAAAATAAAAATAACAGGTATACAGAAAAGTGCAACTCGACGCCGAACTATGCAAATTCAATGGCTCTTTTGTATTGTTAAAGGGAACCTGACAGCTGAGACATGATGTCCGCTGCCAGGGACCCATTTGTCTGACTAGTCAGCCCTTATGGCTTTTAGGTTTCAGAGTGAATGATACCTGGCTGAAATCATGCAGCCAGCGTCTGATACATGTTTACACTGACGGATTGCGATAAACGATGTGCTCTGAGCGATCTGTAGTAGATCTGTAATAGATCGTTCAATGCACAGAGGCTGCCATAGTTCTCGTCAGGGCAGTTTCTGATGACACAACCTATTTACACTTATTTTTTAACTAGATTGTTATGACACGTTAATATTTCACTGTTAATTCAGTTTAGTTTATGCATCATCTGTATGTCCCCTGCAATTCCTCTTTATACCTGCGGGAGTGCTATACAAATCATTCCTGCTCAAACTCCTGACCCCTCCCAGCCCCTATAATCAGTGAAGAACCTCACAATGTGAGACATTAGTCAGCCCCTTTAATAGAGGTTATTACATTATTAGCTTCACGGACGTCTTTCTTTCACATAAATGTTCCTGTTTTTAGAATAATAAACTATTTGCACACAGTACAAACTGCGGGGGCGGCGGGGCACAGACCCCTTGTACCCGCTGACTCATGACTCATACACAGACATGGGCCAGGAATTCCATTGCTGGGATGTCGGTGCAATCTCACGCACGTCCTGCCCTTGTCCTGACCCGGATCCTTCTCCCAGCGCCGCTCTGCTAATGTCTGGGATTTGATAATCACATTAATGTGAAAATCATTCGGCAAAGTTTCTGGTCTGCGGTCGTTACCGGTGCAATCTATATTATCTGGAGTTATTGAAACGCTGATATTTACTTGTGTAAGTAACTCATTGTAGCCCTAGAATGCAAGTATGATAACGAACCGCGGGCATGCTGGGAGCAGTAGTTGTAACATTAATTGAGGGTCACCGATCTCTTTAACTCAGGCCGCCCTTTACACGTCCGCTTAAAAAACATCCTCGTGAAACGGTCTGTTCTTACTTTTCTGTTGGTCGTCCATTAGTGTATGTGTACTATCCGTGTGTACTATCTGTGTGACATCCGTGAAAAGTCCGTGTACAGTCCATGTGACATCCATGTCACACCAGAATAAAATGCAGAATAGAAATTACAGATTTTTAGATATTAAAGATATACATACGGTGGCATGTAAAAGTTTGGGCACCCCTGGTCAAAATTACTGCTATCGTGAACAGTTAAGCAAGTTCAAATGATCGCTAAAAGGCCTAAAGCTAAACATGACACATTTTCTTTGAATTTTAGGCAAAAATATATATATACGAGCTCATAATTTTTTATATTTTAAAAATTACAAAAAGGAAAATGGGTTGATGCCAAAGTTTGGGCACCCTTGGAGATTTGTGTGCTCAGATAACTTGACAAAGGATTAAGGCCGTATGTCTTGGTCACTCTCATCGTTAAGAAATACCAGGTGATGCAAATTTCCCAGCTTTATAAAAACCCAGCCTTCTCTATCCTTGTGCCAAAAAAAAGCTGCCTAGCACTCTGAAAATGAAAATGGTGGAGGCCCACAAAGCAGGAGAAGCTATAAGAAGATAGCAAAGCATTTTCAAGTTGCCCTTTCCTCAGTTCGAAATGTAATTAAGAAATGGTAGTTAACAGGAACATTGGAGGTCAAGATAAGGTCTGGAAGACCAAGCAAATTTTTAGTTAGAGTTGCTCATAGGATTGCTAGAGGCAAATTAGAAACCCCGCTTGACTGCAAAAGACCTTCAGAAAGATTTATCAGACTCTGGAGTTGTGGTACACTGTTTTACTGTTCAGAGACACCTGCACAAATATGGCCTCCATAGAAGAGTCATCAGAAGAAAACCTCTCCTCCATCCTCAACATAAAATTCAGCGTCAAAAGTATGCAAAAGAATGCCTACATAAGCCTGATGCATTTGGAGACAAGTCCTGTGGACTGATAAGATTAAAATAAATCTCTTTGACCACAGTAATAAAAGGTATGTGTGAAGAAAAAAGGCCACAGAATTTCAGTAAAAGAACATCTCACCAAACATTAAGCATGGGGATGGATCAATCATGCTTTGGGGTTGTGCTGCAGCCAATGGCACAGGTAATATTTCATGGGAAGAGGGAAGAATGGATTCAATGAAATATCTACAAATTCTTGATGCAAACATAACACCATCTGTAAAAAGCTGATGGCTTCTATAAATGGATAATGATCCAAAACACACATCAAAATCCACAATAGACGACATCAAAAGGCGCAAGCTGAAGGTTTTACAATGGCCCTCACAGTCCCCTGATCTGAACATCATTGACAATCTGTGGCTAGACCTCAAAATAGCAGAGGAAGCAAGACGACCCAGGAATCTCACAGAACCGGGAGAATGGATGAAAATCTTATAAAAAACAACTGAAAGACTGTTGTCTGGCTGCAGAAAGTGTTTACAAGCTGTGATACTTGCAAAGGGAGGTGCTGCTAAGTACTAACCATGCAGGGTGCCCAAACTTTTGCATCAACACATTTTCCTTTTGTATATTTATATTTAATTTGCCTAAAATACAAGGAAATCTGTCATCTGTAAATTTAGCACTTTTAGAGATCATTTCATTTTCAACTTGCTTAACTGTTCACAATAACAATAATTTTGACCAGGGGTGCACAAAATGTAACATACCACTGCAGACAGATAGATAGAGGTCACATATATAATTTGTGCCGTGTGTGTAGCTTGCTGTAGATATATTAATCTAACAAATAAATGCAAAAAATGGCATGGAGTCCCCCTATCTTTTGTAACCAGCAAAGGTAAAGCAGACAGCTGTGGGTTGATATTATCAGGATGGGAAGGTCCATGCATATTGGCCTTTCCCCAGACAAAATACAAGCCTGCATCTGTCCCAGAAGTGGCGTATCACAGGAGATGCTCCATCTATGGTGTTTCGCCTTCACTTTTCCCGATGCCCTGGTGACTTGGCAATCTGGGTAATTCGGCTTGGAGTTGATGTCAGCTGTGAATTGTGCATTGCTAACCCAGGGAAAGAAAAGAATTGACACACATAAAAAATAGTTTTTTTTTTAAATAAACACACTTTCCCTGGTTCACCACTTTATTTAAAAAATAAAAAGGTCCCACGCAGGTCCGATATTGTCCAAGCAAATCTACTGAATCATCCATGCAGAGTCTATGGAGCCTCGCAGTCAAGCTCCATAGTCTTTGCAAACAGCCACTTCTAGGTCACACTGTGCAGCACGAGACATGGCAGCTCTGAAAAGCGATGACATCAGTAACATTACTACTCTAGCTAGGGACCCTTCACTAGTCCTACTTAGGCCCGTTACTTTCTGCTTTACAAGCTCAGGGTCTTGTGGCTAGGTGTGCTCTTCTATTATCCTTCTCTGGAAGGCCACTGTCTCTCCATCACTTATACTCAGGATCTCGCTATCCCTCTTCTTTGGTCTCCTCTCACTCAGGGTCACCCTCGAATGCGGCACTGATCACTTTGTATTCTCAATCCTCTCATTCCGCACTGCAGATTTTATCTGTCTTCTTAGCAAGAAGCAGCACTAGCCCCTCCCACTATGGGCTAGTCACAATCATTAAGTTAAGAGTTAATGGTTGTGACTAGCCCACAGTGGGAAGGGCTAGTGTAAGGAAAAGTGACTGCTTGGTGCTTCGCGCTAAGAAGACAAATAGGATCTGGAGTGCGGAGTGTGAGGATTGAGTCCAAAGTGAGAAGTGCCGCATTCGAGGGTGACACTATTCACATTACTATCACAATACTATTAACACTACACAATATTTACCAAAGGCGCAGAACACAATTCACACAACATTCAGACCAATTTCTATAAGGGGGAAACATGGTCACATGTCCACACCCTTACATTTTCATCATGAGCAGATCAGTAACATCTCGGTCCATCCTGTGATCTCCATCATTCCACCAATATTCCTTCCCGCTGTTACAACTTTAATGTTTCAGAATGAAGGGTGTAGAACTGTGCTCAAAAGTGAATATCTAGGATAATCATTACATGCCACTCTGGATTCTTTAAATGGAATCCGTCAGCATTGCAAGTCTTTGCTATATAATCTGAGAGCAGCATGATATAAGGGAAGAGATCCTGACTCCAGGGATAGGTCACTTACTAGTCTGTGTGTCTGTGTGTTGTAGTTTCAATACAATCAGTTTTATCAGCAGAAGATTATCACTGCAGGACTAGATCGTGTGGTCTGTGGTCATAAATCAGCACAGAGGAGTACAGAAAAAGACATATACATTAGTTACATCAGTCAGTGAACTCCTTATATAACCAAGCAATGTGCAGAGGAAAAAAAATCAGATAAAAGCCGATTGCTGCAAAATTTTTTATGAAAACCAAACACTAAAAATATTTTACCCCAAAACGTGAGCAAATGTGACATTTTTTTTTACCTGGAAGGTTTAATGAACCAAGTGTGATTTATTTCTTATTTTCAGCACAATGCACTAAGGATGCACAAGGATATTTTGCCAAGAAACTTAACAAAGCCATGAAGGGAGCTGGGACAGATGAAGACATGCTGATCCGTATTCTTGTCACCAGGGCAGAGGTACGAGATGGAGTATTATGGGATGAATAATTTCTTAATTTACCTTTACAGGGGCCAGAGGAATCTTTCTGCGTCCTGCATCATGGCCGTATACACAGTGTACAGTGATAGGACCGAGCTGCAATACCAGACACGACCTATAGATGAGAGTGGCGCTGTTTGACAAATCCTTACATAAAGCTAGAGATGAGATATTGCCACACCTCAAGCTTGAATCATGCACAAATATGCGCCATTGTAGTGGTGGTGTCTTCTTTTGTGGCTAAGTGCCTTTATAGGGGGTTTTTCATTTTAAGAAAAGCTCCCGTCCCCTGGATGCAGTTTCTTTTAAACAAACTGCACCCGACTCATCCTCCCTCGGTCTCAGCATCTGGTATTGTCTGTAGCGTTGACGTTGATATAAAGTCAGCACTACAGACGATAACAGACACCGAAAGCAGCTTTGGAGACACATAGTTGGACCCGGGGTGGGTGAGGAAAGCTCACTTAAAAAAATTATAACATTTCCATTTATTTTTTTTTCATTTATTTTTTATACGTCTATACACAACCTTTAATCATCGCTGCTGATAAACACAGAGCTACTATGTGGTGTATTTAGTAGAATCTATTTTGGGTTTCCATTTCCTAGTTGGACACTAGGGGGCGGCAGAGATATTTACTTTTACTCCACATTCACACACAAACATGGAGGAGAGCATTATGTCCACAGTAGAGTGGACTGTATTGTTTTGGAAAAAATGACACAACATGATGAGGAAATATAGGACCGGGGGGGGGGATTTATAAAGCAATTTGCATTCTATATTATTACTCTTGAACTACGGTGCAGAATTGCAACTTAGACTTATTAACAACATTTAGAAACTTTCTCCTGTTTGCAATAAATTAAAGACACAAGAACAATCTAAATAGATCAACCACAACTAATATAATAAAAGGGATCTCCAAATTCAACCCAAAATGCCGCTTTTTATGACTCCTGCAGTCTCAGAATAACTCACCCCTTCACGACAAGTCTTTAATACTTAGTAGATCCCCTCTGGCTGTTACGACCTGAAGCAAATGTGATATGTAGCAAGATGCCAGTGTTCCTGAGGAATCTCAGCTCATTCTTGACAGTGTCGTCCAGATTACTAACGCTCTTTGGTTGTCAAAAGAGAAGACCAAAAAGTTACCAAAAGAGATCACTGCCTTGTAAAAACAAAAAAGGAAAAGAATACAGAAGACACAAAGACATCGACGGTTCCTAGAGACACAGTAGAAATCAGAGTTTGTAAGATCAAAATTATTATCAACACTGACTACACTACAGAGAGAAGGAGCTGTCACTGGCTGCCATCAGATCCCTGAGGAGGACGGTGATCAAAAACTCTCGGCACATATTAAACGCTGAAGGTCTCAATACTCGAGCTCCAGGATGTCATCTCTACTGACCCAAAAGCACAAGAAAAGTTTGTTCCAGTATGTTAAAAGCCATAAAAAAAAATAACTCAGAAGTTTTGGAATTCTGTTTGGTTGAGTAATGAAACAAACAAATGGAACTTCTGGGGATCATGAATCAGCGATAAGTCTGGAGGAGGAAGAATGAGGCACACACTAAACAGATCACCTACTGTGAAGCATGGTGGTGGCTTGGTGATATCTGCAGTGAATCATGGGGGTGACTCAGTGGTGGGAACAATGAAGCATAGTGGTGGCATGGTGCTGCCTACAGCGAAGCATGACGGTGGCTCGTTGATGGCTACTGTGAAGCATAGATGTGGCTCAGCGATGGCTACAGTTAAGCATTGTGGTTAGTCAGTGATGGCTACAGTGAAGCACGGTGGTGGCTAAGTGATGACTATAGTGAAGCATGACAGTGGCTCAGTGGTGAGGACAGTAAAGCACAGTGGTGACCCATCAGTGGTGACAGTGAAGCATGACAGTGACTCAGTGATATGCATTGTGGTGGCTCAGCAGTGGATATAGTGAAGCATGGCAGTGACTCAGTAATACCTATTGCAAAGCATGGTGGTGACTCAATGCCTACAGTCAAGCATGGTGGTTGCTCGGAGATGCCTACAGTGAAGAACCAATGCCGATGAGGAATGACCTAAGATTCCTCAGGATGGCTGTCAAAAGCGGGTGAATGGCTATGTATCAATTTTGCAGCAGTTTATAACAGCCAGAGGGATTATACTAAATATTAAAGACTCTTGCAAAGATGGGGTTGACAATTCTGAGACTGTAGTTGTGAGTAAAATTAGCACCTTGCCGTGAACTTACGGAAACCACTAGATATACTGTATTAGTTGTGCTGAACTATTTACTATTGGTTCTGTTAGATCGGTTTATTGCAGAAAGTAGCTTTTGTGATTTTGTAAATTTTGCTAATAATCCTCGTTTACAATTTCTTTCTTCACAGATTGACCTGGAGACAATCAAACAAAGGTACCAGGAGCTGTACAAGAAGAGTTTATCCGATGCCATCAAATCAGACACGTCGGGAGACTTCTGCAGACTGCTCCTCGCTCTTCTGCATTAAGTCCTGTTTTCTAGATTTGTCTCCGTCCAGGGAAGAAGAGGCGCTGATCTCTAGGAATCTCCACGTTATCTCCATATGTTAAACACAAAAGAAAACTGACAGCGACTGAATAAAGACTTTCCTCAATCACGTTGTTGCTCATTTTACGTCATTTACATTATTTATACAGACGTTTCGATACATTTGGTCAATTGTTCTAATTTAGGATACAATTTATAAAGGAGCCGATCTTACAGATATAAATTGTACAGACGGAGCTGACAGATCCTCCGACTCTCCCACTGCAGTCCGTGTAAGTCTCCAGAGCACACAATATCTTCCTACGTGTCAGGGGTAGCACGCTGAGGAGGCAAGGTGGGCTTTACCCAGGGAACATTGCGAGGACAAGCTCTATACTATTAATCCCTTAACTACCCTAGACCACCAAGGACTGTAATATTTTATCACTTCACTACTCTAGACCACCAGGGACTGTATTATTTTATCACTTTACTACTCTAGACCACCAGGGACTGTATTATTCTATCACTTTACTACTCTAGACCACCAGGGACTGTAATATTCTATCACTTTACTACTCTAGACCACCAGGGACTGTACTATGTTATCACTTTACTACTCTAGACCACCAGGGACTATACTATGTTATCCCTTTACTGTCCTAGACCACCAGGGACTGTACTATTTTATCACTTTACTACTCTAGACCACCAGGGACTGTATTATTCTATCACTTTACTACTCTAGACCACCAGGGACTGTACTATGTTATCACTTTACTACTCTAGACCACCAGCGACTGTATTATTCTATCACTTTACTACTCTAGACCACCAGGGACTGTAATATTTTATCACTTCACTACTCTAGACCACCAGGGACTGTATTATTTTATCACTTCACTACTCTAGGCCACCAGGGACTGTAATATTTTATCACTTCACTACTCTAGACCACCAGCGACTGTATTATTCTATCACTTTACTACTCTAGACCACCAGGGACTGTAATATTTTATCACTTCACTACTCTAGGCCACCAGGGACTGTATTATTCTATCACTTTACTACCCTAGACCACCAGGGACTGTAATATTTTATCACTTCACTACTCTAGACCACCAGGGACTGTAATATTTTATCACTTTACTACTCTGGACCACCAGGGACTGTATTATTCTATCACTTTACTACCCTAGACCACCAGGGACTGTATTATTCTATCACTTCACTACTCTAGACCACCAGGGACTGTAATATTTTATCACTTCACTACTCTAGACCACCAGGGACTGTAATATTTTATCACTTCACTACTGTAGACCAGTAGGGACTGTACTATGTTATCACTTTACTACTCTAGACCACCAGGGACTGTATTATCCTATCACTTCACTACTCTAGACCAGTAGGGACTGTACTATGTTTTCACTTTACTACCCTAGACCACCAGGGACTGTATTATTCTATCACTTTACTACTCTAGACCACCAGGGACTGTAATATTTTATCACTTCACTACTCTAGACCACCAGGGACTGTAATATTTTATCACTTCACTACTGTAGACCAGTAGGGACTGTACTATGTTATCACTTTACTACTCTAGACCACCAGGGACTGTAATATTTTATCACTTCACTACTCTAGACCACCAGGGACTGTAATATTTTATCACTTCACTACTGTAGACCAGTAGGGACTGTACTATGTTATCACTTTACTACTCTAGACCACCAGGGACTGTAATATTTTATCACTTTACTACTCTAGACCACCAGGGACTGTAATATTTTATCACTTCACTACTCTAGGCCACCAGGGACTGTATTATTCTATCACTTTACTACCCTAGACCACCAGGGACTGTAATATTTTATCACTTCACTACTCTAGACCACCAGGGACTGTAATATTTTATCACTTTACTACTCTAGACCACCAGGGACTGTATTATTCTATCACTTTACTACCCTAGACCACCAGGGACTGTATTATTCTATCACTTCACTACTCTAGACCACCAGGGACTGTAATATTTTATCACTTCACTACTCTAGACCAACAGGGACTGTAATATTTTATCACTTCACTACTGTAGACCAGTAGGGACTGTACTATGTTATCACTTTACTACTCTAGACCACCAGGGACTGTATTATCCTATCACTTCACTACTCTAGACCAGTAGGGACTGTACTATGTTATCACTTTACTACCCTAGACCACCAGGGACTGTATTATTCTATCACTTTACTACTCTAGACCACCAGGGACTGTAATATTTTATCACTTCACTACTCTAGACCACCAGGGACTGTAATATTTTATCACTTCACTACTGTAGACCAGTAGGGACTGTACTATGTTATCACTTTACTACTCTAGACCACCAGGGACTGTAATATGTTATCACTTCACTACTCTAGACCACCAGGGACTGTAATATTTTATCACTTCACTACTGTAGACCAGTAGGGACTGTACTATGTTATCACTTTACTACTCTAGACCACCAGGGACTGTAATATTTTATCACTTTACTACTCTAGACCACCAGGGACTGTAATATTTTATCACTTCACTACTCTAGACCACCAGGGACTGTAATATTTTATCACTTCACTACTCTAGACCAGTAGGGACTGTACTATGTTATCACTTTACTACCCTAGACCACCAGGGACTGTACTATGTTATCACTTTACTACTCTAGACCACCAGGGACTGTATTATTCTTATTCTATCACTTTACTACTCTAGACCACCAGGGACTGTAATATTTTATCACTTTACTACTCTAAACCACCAGGGACTGTAATATTCTATCACTTTACTACTCTAGACCACCAGGGACTGTAATATTCTATCACTTTACTACTCTAGACCACCAGGGACTGTAATATTTTATCACTTTACTACTCTAGACCACCAGGGACTGTAATATTTTATCACTTTGCTATCCTAGACCACCAGGGACTGTACATTTTTATCCCTTTACTGTCCTAGACCACCAGGGACTGTTCAATTTTATCACTTTACTATCCTAGACCACCAGGGACTGTAATATTTTATCACTTCACTACTGTAGACCAGTAGGGACTGTACTATGTTATCACTTTACTACTCTAGACCACCAGGGACTGTAATATTTTATCACTTCACTACTGTAGACCAGTAGGGACTGTACTATGTTATCACTTTACTACTCTAGACCACCAGGGACTGTATTATTCTATCACTTTACTACTCTAGACCACCAGGGACTGTAATATTTTATCACTTTACTACTCTAGACCACCAGGGACTGTAATATTCTATCACTTTACTACTCTAGACCACCAGGGACTGTAATATTCTATCACTTTACTACTCTAGACCACCAGGGACTGTAATATTTTATCACTTTACTACTCTAGACCACCAGGGACTGTAATATTTTATCACTTTGCTATCCTAGACCACCAGGGACTGTACATTTTTATCCCTTTACTGTCCTAGACCACCAGGGACTGTTCAATTTTATCACTTTACTATCCTAGACCACCAGGGACTGTATTATTTTATCACTTTACTATCCTAGACCACCAGGGACTGTACTATTTTATCACTTTACTATCCTAGACCACCAGGGACTGTACTATTTAATCACTTCACTATATGAGGCCCTATACTATTAAAAGGTTATACCCATTTTAGCAAGTTATCACTTATTGTTGATCGCTGGGGGACCCCCCTGGTCTTGAAAATGGGTATCTGCAGTGCCCAGTTTGAATGAAGCAATTGCTATTTCGGGAAGTCCAGTAGACAATAAGTGGAGGCCATCACTCCATTGAAATGGGGTACTACCGATAGATAACTTGCTAAAGTGAGAGTAACGTTTTATGAGCTTCACTACCCTAGACCACCAGGGACTGTCATATTAATCCCTTCATCATCCCAGACCAGATAAGGATAGGACATATACTACAAAAGATAGAAACTATACTACTAAGCCCTTCGCTACCCTAGACCACCAGGTTCTATACTATTAAAACTTTCACTACTCTAGACCACCAGAGACAGACATTATGCTACTAAGCCCTTCTGTAGCCCAGACCACCAGGGACTGTATTTTGATTCTCTTTACTATCCTAGACCACCAGGGACTATACTATTAATCCCTTCATAACACTAGACCACCAGAGGCAAACACTAAACTGTTAAATTATTGCAGACCCCTAAACAATCAGTGGTTTTACAATATTTACACTGCTCTTGGCCATCTGATATGAAATCAATAATCTATTACAATTTATTACACTCGACCACCAGGGATCACAAAATTAACCCCTGCACTGCTTTAGTCCGCCAAAGATGTCTCCATTAACACTTTCACCACTCTAGCCCAAGATGAATGTCAAAATTAACCCCCTCACTGCTCTAAACTCCAAATATGCATCTATTAACCTATTCCATCACCTAGACCTCCAGGTCACAAATAATCTGTAGAAAGATTTCTGGTAATTGCACTCAATAATCAACCCATGTATTTTTTTTATTTTTTTTTTAATCCTCTTCAAAAAACATTAAAAAACACTGGGAAATCTCTTTCTATTCATTTCTATAGGAAATCCATTTTCCTGTTCACATGGGGATCTTTCCCCAAACTAGGAACGGTCAAATAAAAAAGCTGCAAATATATATATATATATACACCGTATATATATAAAAAAATGCTTAAAAAAACCCTCTTCCTGACAAAAGAAAACTCTCCTCCAAAAAATAGCGTCTTTCAGCTTCAGATTTCACCAGGGCCGGACTGGCCATAGGGCACTTCTGGCAAATGCCAGAAGGGCCGGTGCCAGTGGTGGGCCGCTCAATCCGCCGCCCCCGCCGTCGCATTCAACTATACCAGCGTATAGACGCCGGTACAGTTGAATGCAATGATGGAGGAGAGAGCGTCTCTACAGACGCTCCTCTCCCATCATTCCCCGCTCTGCCTCTGACACTGCGGGTGCGCGATGACGTCATATCATCGCGCACCTGCTGTGTCCCGGGCAGACTGCAGCTGCTGAGACAGGAGCAGGAACCAGGAAGCAACGCTGGGCACGAGGAGAGGTGAGGAGAGGTTTTTTTTTTTCTGTACTGTGGGGCCATTCTCGGAGGAGGGGAGGGGAGGAAGAGAAGAGATGTGGGCTGTATATAGTTCTCTGTGGGCTGTGCTCTGTGCTGTATACTGCTGTGGGCTGTATATAGTTCTCTGTGGGCTGTGCTCTGTGCTGTATACTACTGTGGGCTGTATATAGTTCTCTGTGGGCTGTGCTCTGTGCTGTATACTACTGTGGGCTGTATATAGTTCTCTGTGGGCTGTGCTCTGTGCTGTATACTGCTGTGGGCTGTATATAGTTCTCTGTGGGCTGTGCTCTGTGCTGTATATAGTTCTCTGTGGGCTGTGCTCTGTGCTGTATACTGCTGTGGGCTGTATATAGTTCTCTGTGGGCTGTGCTCTGTGCTGTATACTGCTGTGGGCTGTATATAGTTCTCTGTGGGCTGTGCTCTGCTGTATACTACTGTGGGCTGTATATAGTTCTCTGTGGGCTGTGCTGTATACTGCTGTGGGCTGTATATAGCTCTCTGTGGGCTGTGCTCTGTGCTGTATACTACTGTGTGCTCTGTGCTATATATAGTTCTCTGTGGGCTGTGCTCTGTGCTGTATACTGCTGTGGGCTGTATATAGTTCTCTGTGGGCTGTGCTCTGTGCTGTATACTGCTGTGGGCTGTATATAGCTCTCTGTGGGCTGTGCTCTGTGCTGTATACTGCTGTGGGCTGTATATAGCTCTCTGTGGGCTGTGCTCTGTGCTGTATACTACTGTGGGCTGTATATAGCTCTCTGTGGGCTGTGCTCTGTGCTGTATACTACTGTGGGCTGTATATAGCTCTCTGTGGGCTGTGCTCTGTGCTGTATACTGCTGTGGGCTGTATATAGCTCTCTGTGGGCTGTGCTCTGTGCTGTATACTACTGTGGGCTGTATATAGTTCTCTGTGGGCTGTGCTCTGTGCTGTATACTACTGTGTGCTATATATAGTTCTCTGGGCTGTGCTCTGTGCTGTATATTACTGTGGGCTGTATATAGTTCTCTGTGGGCTGTGCTCTGTGCTGTATACTGCTGTGTGCTATATATAGTTCTCTGGGCTGTGCTCTGTGCTGTATACTACTGTGGGCTGTATATAGTACTCTGTGGGCTGTGCTCTGTGCTGTATACTGCTGTGGGCTGTATATAGTTCTCTGTGGGCTGTGCTCTGTGCTGTATACTACTGTGGGCTGTATATAGCTCTCTGTGGGCTGTGCTCTGTGCTGTATACTACTGTGTGCTCTGTGCTATATATAGTACTCTGTGGGCTGTGCTCTGTGCTGTATACTGCTGTGTGCTATATATAGTTCTCTGGGCTGTGCTCTGTGCTGTATACTACTGTGGGCTGTATATAGTACTCTGTGGGCTGTGCTCTGTGCTGTATACTGCTGTGGGCTGTATATAGTTCTCTGTGGGCTGTGCTCTGTGCTGTATACTACTGTGGGCTGTATATAGTACTCTGTGGGCTGTGCTCTGTGCTGTATACTGCTGTGTGCTCTGTGCTATATATAGTACTCTGTGGGCTGTGCTCTGTGCTGTATACTACTGTGTGCTATATATAGTTCTCTGGGCTGTGCTCTGTGCTGTATACTACTGTGGGCTGTATATAGTACTCTGTGGGCTGTGCTCTGTGCTGTATACTGCTGTGGGCTGTATATAGTTCTCTGTGGGCTGTGCTCTGTGCTGTATACTACTGTGGGCTGTATATAGTACTCTGTGGGCTGTGCTCTGTGCTGTATACTACTGTGGGCTGTATATAGTACTCTGTGGGCTGTGCTCTGTGCTGTATACTACTGTGGGCTGTATATAGCTCTCTGTGGGCTGTGCTCTGTGCTGTATACTACTGTGGGCTGTATATAGTACTCTGTGGGCTGTGCTCTGTGCTGTATACTGCTGTGGGCTGTATATAGCTCTCTGTGGGCTGTGCTCTGTGCTGTATACTACTGTGGGCTGTATATAGCTCTCTGTGGGCTGTGCTCTGTGCTGTATACTACTGTGGGCTGTATATAGCTCTCTGTGGGCTGTGCTCTGTGCTGTATACTGCTGTGTGCTCTGTGCTATATATAGTACTCTGTGGGCTGTGCTCTGTGCTGTATACCACTGTGGGCTGTATATAGTTCTCTGTGGGCTGTGCTCTGTGCTGTATACCACTGTGGGCTGTATATAGTTCTCTGTGGGCTGTGCTCTGTGCTGTATACTGCTGTGTGCTCTGTGCTATATATAGTACTCTGTGGGCTGTGCTCTGTGCTGTATACCACTGTGGGCTGTATATAGTTCTCTGTGGGCTGTGCTCTGTGCTGTATACTACTGTGTGCTGTATATAGTTCTCTGTGGGCTGTGCTGTATATAGTACTCTGGGCTGTGCTGTATATAGTACTCTCTGGGCTGTGCTGTATATAGTACTCTCTGGGCTGTGCTTTATATAGTACTCTGGGCTGTGCTGTATATAGTACTCTGGGCTGTGCTTTATATAGTTCTCTGTGGGCTGTGCTGTATATAGTTCTCTGTGGGCTGTGCTGTATATAGTTCTCTGTGGGCTGTGCTGTATATATTACTTTGTGGGCTGTGCTGTATATATTACTTTGTGGGCTGTGCTGTATATATTACTCTGTGGGCTGTGCTGTATACTACTGTGTGGACTGTGCTGTATACTTCTACGTGGGCTGTGCTGTATACTACTGTGTGGTCTGTGCTGTATACTACTGTGTGGTCTGTGCTGAATACTGCTGTGTGGGCTGTGTTATCTACTACGCGAGCTGTGCTATAGTATGCAGGCTGTGCTGTATACTATGCGGTTTGTGCTATATAATATGCGGGCTTTGCTATATACTATGGGGAGTATATTATATTCTATGGGGGAGGCCATGTTATGTACTATGTGGCTGTGTTATATACTATTGTGGGGGTATATTATATTCTATGGGGGAGGCTGCGTTATATACTATGGGGGGCTGCATTATATTCTATGGGGGGCTACATTATATATTATGGGGAGGTGGGCTGTATTATATTCTATGGGGGTTACATACTCTGGGGTGGCTGCATTATACTCTGTGGGGTGGCTGCATTATACTCTGGGGTGGCTGCATTATACTCTGGGGTGGCTGCATTATACTCTGGGGTGGCTGCATTATACTATATGTGGGCTGCATTATACTGTATCGAGGACTATGGGGAATACGTTATACTATATGAAGAACTATGGGGTGCATTATACTATGGGAAGTGAATTGTACTACATGGATGACTGTGGCACCATTTACTATATGGAGCACTATGAGGATTGTATTATGCTATATGGAGGACTATGAGGATTGTATTATGCTATATGGAGGACTATGAGGAGTGTATTATACTATGTGGAGGACTGAGCAGTGTATTTTAATATATGGAGGACTATAGGGAGTGTATTATACTATATGGAGGACTATGGAGCACATTATAATATATGGAGGACTATGGGGTGTATTTTACTAAACAAGTAAAATGCTGCATATTCGGATTGTTTTTGCTGGAACAAAAAGCCTTGTTGTCAGCAGCACATTGCCAGTGTAAACTGTAGATGTGCTGCTGAAAACATGATACTGTATGGTGATCTATTAGTGATCGTTCTGTCTCATCATTATTCCTCAGCTGGTGGAAAGAGGCCGGGAAACAAGCGTTGAACAACTTCAGTATTGTCGATCAAACTCGTTTAGCGGCCTGAACTCAGCGCACGTAAATACAACAGAAAGGCTTCTGTGTGATGTGCAATATGTTAGCATTTGGGGACCCATTTTAAACTTTGCCTAGGGCCCCACTTTGCCTAAAACCGGCCCTGCCTACAAGTGTACAAAGATATTATACAGTCACCATGTGACAAGTGGGCCTGTGTAACTTCAAATGCCAGGGCTGAATTTTAGTCCCAGTCCGGCCCTGGATTTCACCCATAGTAATGAGTGGGGGAATCAGCAACAAAAATGAGACAAAAATGCACCTATTTATCCTGCGTTCTTCCTGCCGAAAGATGCAGAAATGGTGCAGAAATGTCTGCAGCAAATGCTTCCCGTGTGCACAGGCCCTTACCCCTAGATTAACCCCTGATTGTATCAGCCCTGACACTCCACAAATCTGCCTGCAGTCAGCAGTAATCGCTGGTATTGCAAAATGAAGCAGAAAACAGAGGCTCAGCCTCCGCCATAAATATCCGCTCTGTTTACACCGTCTCCTATTGCAGCTATTGTGGGACGGAGATCTGCAGAAGTTTCTATCGCTCCGGATAAATCCTTGTGTATATCAACATTAACTGGAAAACAAGGCCGGGAGCGGAGCGGAGTGCACCGCCACATGTGACCACAGCGGAGGCCAGAGACGGCTAATATTAGCACCTGCTCCGCTGTCCCCCTGCCCAGAGAAGAGCACAGGGCTCCAAGGTCCGAAAAGCAGAACCTCAGAGACGAGCGCAGCTCTGCAGGGACATGGATCCAGGTAAAATATCTATTATCTATCTATTATTATCTATAATCTATCATCTATCTATTATCTATCATCTATCTATTATTTATCTATCTATTATCTATCTATCTATTATCTATCTATCTATCTATCTATCTATCTATCTATCTATCTATTATCTATTTATCATCTATCTATTATCTATCTATCTATATATTATCTATCTATTTATCATCTATTATCTATCTATCTATCTATCTATTATCTATCATCTATCTATTATCTATCTATCTATTATTTACCTATCTATCATCTATCTATTATTATATATCTATCATCTATCTATTATCTATCATCTATCTATTATCTATCTATCTATTATCTATCTATTATCTATCATCTATCTATTATCTATCATCTATCTATCTATTATTTATCTATCTATCATCTATCTATTATTATATATCTATCATCTATCTATTATCTATCATCTATCTATCTATCTATCTATCTATCTATTATCTATCTATCTATTATCTATCTATTTTAATCTATGCAGCCGAAATGTCGCACAAATGGGCTATTAAAATAGCTTTTTTTTTTGCATGAAAATGATGGTGTGCTGCTTCTTCATTTTTTTCTATTATGAGGACTGGTATGTACAGTTGTGCTCAAAAGTTTACATACCACGGCAGAATTTTTGCTTTCTTGGCCTTTTTTTCAGAGAATATGGATGATAACACCAAAACTTTTTCTCCACATATGGTTAGTGGTTGGGTGAAGCCATTTATTGCCAATCTACTGTGTTTTCTCTTTTAAATCATAATGACAACCCAAAACATCCAAATGACCCTGATCAAAAGTTCACATACCCTGATGATTTTTGCCTAATAACATGCACAGAAGTTGATATAAATGGGTTTGAATGGCTACAAAAGGTAACATCCTCACCTGTGGCCTGTTTGCTTGTAATCAGTGTGTGCATAAAAGATGAGTGAGTTTCTGGGATCCAGACAGACTCTTGCATCTTTCATCCAGCCACTGATGTTTCTGGATTGTGAGTCATGGGGAAAGCAAAAGAATTGTCAATGGATCTATGGAAAAAGGTAGTTGGAACTGCATAAAACAGGAAAGGGATACAAAAAGATATCCAAGGAATTGATAATGCCAGTCAGCAGCGTTCACACTGTGAGTAACAACTGGAAAATCAGGGCCTCAGGTAGATCAACAAAAATGTCATCCACAACTGCCAGGAAAATTGTTCGGGATGCAAAGGAAAACCCACAAATAATATCAGCTAAAATACTGGAATCTCTGAAAACCAGTGGTGTGGCTGTTTCAAGATGCACAATAAGGAGACACTTGAAGAAAAATGGGCTGCACGGTCGAGTCGCCAGAAGAAAGCCATTACTGCGCAAAAACGCCACAAAGTATCTCACCCACAATACGCAAAACAGCACAAAGACAAGCCTCAAAACTTCTGAAACAAGGTAATTTGGAGTGATGAGTAGTGATGAATGAGTGTACTCGTTGCCCGGGTTTTTCCAAGCTTGCTCGGGTGGTCTCTGAGTATTTGTGACTGCTCGGAGATTTAGTTTTTGTTGACTCAGCTGCATGATTTATAGCTGCTAGCCAGCCTGAGTACATGTGGGGGTTACCTGGTTGCTAGGGAATCCCACATGTACTCACGCTGGCTAGCAGCCGTAAATCATGCAGCTGTGTCAACAAAAACTAAATCTCCGTGCAGTCACAAATACCCAGAGACCACCCGAGCGTGCTCTGGAAAACCCGAGCAACGAGTATACTCAATCATCACTAGTGATGAGACCAAAATTGAACATTTTGGCCAAAACCATAAACATTACATTTGGAGAGAGGATAAGGCCTATGATGAAAGGAACACCATTCCTACTGTAAAGCATGGAGGTGGATTGCTGATGTTTTGGGGATGTGTGAGCTACAAAGGCACAGGAAACTTGGTCAAAGTTGAAGGAAAGATGAATGCAGCACATTATCAGCAAATACTGGAGGCAAATTTGCACTCATCAGCCTGGAAGCTGCGCATGGGACGTACTTGGATGTTTCAACATGACAACGATCCAAAACACAAGGCCATGTCGACCTGTCATTGGCTACAGCAGAACAAAGTGAAGGTTCTGGAGTGGGCATCTCAGTCTCCTGACCTCAATATTATTGAGCCACTCTGGGGAGATCTCAAGCGCGCAGTTCATGCTAGACAGCCCAGGAATTTACAGGAACTGGACTCTTTTTGCCAAGAAGAGTGGGCAGCTTTACCATCTGAGAAAATAAAGAACCTCATCCACAACTACCACAAAAGACTTCAAGCTGTCATTGATGTTAGAGGGGGCAATACACAGTATTAAGAAATGGGGTATGGGAACTTTTGATCAGGGTCATTTGGATTTTTTTTTGTTGTCATTATGATTTGAAAAGAGAAAACAGTAGTTTGACAATAAATGGCTTCACCCAACCACTAACCATGAGTGCAGAAAAAGTTTTGGTGTTATCATTCATATTCTCTGTAAAAAAGGCCAAGAAAAATATTCTGCTGGAGTATGTAAACTTTTGAGCACAACTATACCTGTGAAGCTTTGCACCCAACTATTACTTCTATTTAAGTGCTGCTCTCTGCACAATTTTTTTCTGTCAATCTATCTCTATCTATCTCTCATATTCATGCATTTTACAGTAGCAGCAAAATAAATAAGATTATTTTTAAATCTCATACACATGGTACTTTTTTTTCTTTCATTTTTGTATGTCTATTCTTTCAGTGTTTTTGCTGGGGTTTTTTACCCCCTCAACTGAAAGCATAAAAATAGCATAAAAAAACTCTCATAATGTAGATAGTGTTTTTCCTGCCAACACTTTGGGTTTTTCTACAAACTCTGTAAATTAAACAAAACCTAAATCTAAAGTTTATTTCTTATTAATTTCTGCTACACTGATTAATACAATCTTGTGTTCTCTGGTGTCAGCTGTTATAAGCTGGAGGGGACTAGGGCTGGTTTGAGGGATCCAGGACTCCTGCTTACAATGGGGACAAATGAAGCCCCCAGAAGTGCAAGATACTCTGTAGCAGTATATGTTGGCTCTTCTGGGGGTATACGGAATATTAATTGGCCATTATATAGTGGAATTATGCAGCTTGTATGTGGCAGCATAATGGAGGCTAAAATTCTGAGAAAAGACTGAAAAAGGATTCATAGTCTTCTGTTGTGAATTCTATTTTTGGGCTCCCTCTAGTGGTCACAAGCGGTACTGTGTAGTGTTGTCTTTCTGCAGGTTGCTGCATCAGCTGGTTCGTTATCCTTGGTTGGTTTCCTATTTAGCTCACCTGGAGACTCAGTTCCTTGCCTGCTATCAATGTATTCAGTGCTCTTCAGATTCCTTCTGTCTACCTTGCTCCCAGTCTCTCCAAGACAAGCTAAGTTTTTGTTTGATCATTTTTTGATTATCAGTGTTCATTATGTTTTTTTTGTCCAGCTCGCTAAAATGTGATTTCCTCGCTTGCTGGTTGCTCTAGGGGACTGAGTTTCTCCCCCCACACCGTTAGTTGGTGTGGGGGTTCTTGAAATCTCAGAGTGGATATTTTGTAAGGGTTTTTTACTGACCGCATAGATTCTCTTTTCTATTTTCTGCTATCTAGTATTAGTGGGCCTCAATTGCTGAATCTGCTTTCACCCCTGTGTATGTGCCTTCCTCTTACCTCACCGTTATTATCTGTTGGGGGCTTCTATATCTTTGGGGATTATTTCTCTGGAGGCAAGAGAGGTCTTTCTTTCTCTCTAGGGGTAGTTAGTTCCTCAGGCTGGCTCGAGACGTCTAGGATTTTTAGGCACGTTCACCGGCTACTTCTAGTGTGTTTGGATAGGTTCAGATTTGCAGTCAGTCCAGTTTGCCACCTCCCTAGAGCTTGTCCTAGGTTTGTTACTTAGCTGGAGTAATTTGTGATCCTCAACCACTAAGGATCATAACAGTATAGCAGGCCTAAAAGTGTTTAATGCATCGCAGAAGTGGGATAAAAAGAAGACCTGAGTACATTTTTTTTTTTTCCTCCCGCTTTTCCTTTGCTGCAGTCTGTTTAGCTTCTTTCATCCCCTTGAACTCTGGGCGGTTTTGAGCTCAGCTGCAGACATGAATGTTCAGACTCTGACTTCTAGTGTGGATCATCTTACTGCACGGGTGCAAAGTATTCAGGATTTTGTTATTCATAGCCCTATGTCAGAACCAAAGATACCCATTCCTGAGTTGTTTTCTGGAGATAGATCTAGGTTTCTAAATTTTAAGAATAATTGTAAGTTATTTCTATCTCTGAGACCTCGTTCCTCTGGTGATTCCGCTCAGCAAGTTAAAATTGTTATCTCCTTGTTGCGTGGTGACCCTCAAGATTGGGCTTTCTCTCTGGCGCCAGGAGATCCTGCATTGCTTAATGTAGATGCATTTTTTCTGGCTCTTGGACTGCTTTATGAGGAGCCTAATCTTGAGAATCAGGCAGAAAAAGCGTTGCTGGCTATCTCTCAGGGTCAGGATGAAGCAGAGGTGTATTGTCAAAAATTTCGGAAATGGTCGGTGCTTACTCGATGGAATGAGTGTGCCCTGGCTGCAAATTTCAGAGAAGGTCTTTCTGAGGCCGTTAAGAATGTTATGGTGGGGTTCCCCACGCCTGCAAGTCTGAGTGATTCTATGGCTTTAGCCATTCAGGTTGATCGGCGTTTGCGGGAGCGCAAATCTGCTCATCCTTTGGCGGTATTTTCCGAACAGAGACCTGAGTCTATACAATGTGACCGAACTCTGACCAGAATTGAGCGTCAAAGTCATAGACGTCAAAATGGGTTGTGCTTTTACTGTGGTGATTCTACTCATGTTATCTCAGCATGCTCTAAACGCTTAAAAAAAATCGCTAAACCTGTCACCATTGGTACTATACAGCCTAAATTTATTTTGTCTGTTACTTTGATTTGTTCTTTGTCGTCCTACCCGGTTATGGCTTTTGTGGATTCGGGTGCTGCCCTGAATCTGATGGATTTGTCGTTTGCCAGGCGCTGTGGTTTTGACCTGGAGCCTTTTGGAATTTCCTATTCCTCTGAGGGGAATTGATGCTATGCCATTGGCTGAGAATAAGCCTCAGTATTGGACGCAAATGACCATGTGCATGACTCCCGTACATCAGGAGGTGATTCGCTTTCTTGTTCTGCATAATTTGCATGATGTTGTCGTTTTGGGTCTGCCATGGCTGCAAGCTCATAATCCAGTTTTAGATTGGAAAGCTATGTCTGTGTCAAGTTGGGGTTGTCAGGGAATTCATGGCGATGCTCCGTTGGTGTCTATTGCTTCTTCCACTCCTTCTGAGATCCCTGAGTTTTTGTCTGACTACCAGGATGTATTTGATGAGCCCAGGCCCAGTGCCCTGCCCCCTCATAGGGATTGTGACTGTGCTATAAATTTAATTCCTGGTAGTAAATTCCCTAAGGGACGACTTTTTAATTTGTCTATACCAGAGCATGCCGCGATGCGGAGTTATATAAAGGAGTCTTTGGAGAATGGACATATTCGCCCATCCTCTTCCCCTCTTGGTGCAGCATTTTTTTTGTGGCCAAGAAGGACGGATCTTTGAGACCTTGTATAGATTATCGTCTTCTGAATAAAATCACAGTCAAATTTCAGTATCCTTTGCCACTATTGTCTGATTTGTTTGCTCGGATTAAGGGTGCCAGTTGGTTCACCAAGATAGATCTCCGTGGTGCGTATAACCTTGTGCGCATTAAGCAGGGAGATGAATGGAAAACAGCATTTAATACGCCCGAAGGCCATTTTGAGTACTTGGTGATGCCTTTTGGACTCTCTAATGCTCCTTCTGTGTTTCAGTCCTTCATGCATGACATCTTCCGAGAATATCTGGATAAATTTATGATTGTTTATCTGGATGACATTTTGGTCTTTTCTGATGATTGGGAGTCCCATGTGAAGCAGGTCAGGATGGTGTTTCAGGTCCTGCGTGCTAATGCTTTATTTGTGAAGGGCTCAAAATGCCTCTTCGGAGTACAGAAGGTCTCCTTTTTGGGTTTTATTTTTTTCTCCTTCTACTGTGGAGATGGACCCAGTCAAGGTCCAGGCTATTCATGACTGGACTCAGCCCACGTCTGTTAAGAGTCTTCAGAAGTTCTTGGGTTTCGCTAATTTTTACCGTCGTTTCATCGCTAATTTTTCTAGCGTGGTTAAACCTTTGACGGATTTGACCAAGAAGGGTTCTGATGTGATTAATTGGTCTCCTGCGGCCGTGGAGGCCTTTCGGGAGCTGAAGCACCGGTTTTCTTCAGCTCCAGTCTTATGTCAGCCAGATGTCTCTCTCCCCTTCCAGGTCGAGGTTGATGCTTCTGAGATTGGAGTAGGGGCTGTTTTGTCGCAGAGAAGCTCTGATGGCTCTGTGATGAAGCCATGTGCTTTCTTTTCAAGATAGTTTTCGCCTGCCGAGCGGAATTATGATGTTGGTAATCGGGAGTTGTTGGCTATGAAGTGGGCATTTGAGGAGTGGCGACATTGGCTCGAAGGAGCTAAACATCGTGTGGTGGTCTTGACTGATCACAAAAATCTGATTTACCTTGAATCTGCCAAGCGCCTGAATCCTAGACAGGCTCGTTGGTCGTTGTTTTTCTCCCATTTCAACTTCGTGGTCTCATACCTGCCTGGTTCGAAGAACGTGAAAGCTGATGCACTTTCTAGGAGTTTTGTGCCTGACTCTCTGGGAGTTTCTGAGCCGGCTGGTATTCTCAGAGAGGGAGTGATTTTGTCTGCCATTTCCCCAGATTTGCGACGAGTGCTGCAGAAATTTCAGGCGGATAGACCTGACCGTTGTCCACCAGAGAGACTGTTTGTCCCGGATAGATGGACCAGCAAAGTTATTTCCGAGGTTCATTCTTCGGTGTTGGCGGGTCATCCTGGGATTTTTGGTACCAGAGATTTGGTGGCTAGGTCCTTCTGGTGGCCTTCCTTGTCGCGGGATGTGCGTTCCTTTGTGCAGTCTTGTGGGATTTGTGCTCGGGCTAAGCCTTGCTGTTCTCGTGCCAGCGGTTTGCTTTTGCCTTTGCCTGTTCCGAAAAGGCCTTGGACGCACATTTCCATGGATTTTATTTCGGATCTTCCAGTATCTCAGAAAATGTCTGTCATCTGGGTGGTGTGTGATCGTTTTTCCAAGATGGTCCATTTGGTGCCCTTGCCTAAGTTGCCTTCTTCCTCCGATTTGGTTCCTCTATTTTTTCAGAATGCGGTTCGCTTGCACAGCATTCCTGAAAATATTGTGTCTGATAGAGGATCCCAGTTTGTGTCCAGGTTTTGGCGGACTTTTTGTGCTAAGATGGGCATTGATTTGTCTTTTTCGTCGGCCTTCCATCCTCAGACTAATGGCCAAACCGAGCGAACTAATCAGACGTTGGAAACTTATTTGAGATGTTTTGTTTCTGCTGATCAGGATGATTGGGTGACTTTTTTGCCATTGGCCGAGTTTGCCCTTAATAATCGGGCTAGTTCTGCTACTTTGGTTTCGCCTTTTTTCTGCAATTCTGGCTTCCATCCTCGTTTTTCCTCAGGTCAGGTTGAGCCTTCTGACTGTCCTGGGGTGGATTCTGTGGTGGATAGGTTGCAGCAGATTTGGAACCATGTGGTGGACAATTTGAGGTTGTCACAGGAGAGGGCTCAGCGCTTTGCCAACCGCCGCCGCGGTGTGGGTCCCCGACTTCGTGTTGGGGATTTGGTGTGGCTGTCTTCTTGGTATGTTCCTATGAAGGTCTCCTCTCCTAAATTCAAGCCTCGCTTCATCGGTCCTTATAAGATCTTGGAAATCCTTAACCCAGTGTCTTTTCGTTTGGATCTCCCAGCATCGTTTGCCATTCATAATGTGTTCCATAGGTCTTTGTTGCGGAGGTATGTGGTGCCTGTGTTTCCTTCTGTTGAGCCTCCTGCTCCGGTGCTGGTCGAGGGCGAATTGGAGTACGTGGTGGAGAAGATTTTGGATTCTCGTATCTCTAGACGGAGACTTCAGTATTTGGTTAAGTGGAAGGGCTATGGTCAGGAGGATAATTCCTGGGTTGTCGCCTCTGATGTTCATGCGGCCGATTTGGTTCGTGCCTTCCACGCGGCTCATCCTGATCGCCCTGGGGGTCTTGATGAGGGTTCGGTGACCCCTCCTCAAGGGGGGGGGGGGTACTGTTGTGAATTCTATTTTTGGGCTCCCTCTAGTGGTCACAAGCGGTACTGTGTAGTGTTGTCTTTCTGCAGGTTGGCTGCATCAGCTGGTTCGTTATCCTTGGTTGGTTTCCTATTTAGCTCACCTGGAGACTCAGTTCCTTGCCTGCTATCAATGTATTCAGTGCTCTTCAGATTCCTTGTGTCTACCTTGCTCCCAGTCTCTCCAAGACAAGCTAAGTTTTTGTTTGATCATTTTTTGATTATCAGTGTTCATTATGTTTTTTTTGTCCAGCTCGCTAAAATGTGATTTCCTCGCTTGCTGGTTGCTCTAGGGGACTGAGTTTCTCCCCCCACACCGTTAGTTGGTGTGGGGGTTCTTGAAATCTCAGAGTGGATATTTTGTAAGGGTTTTTTACTGACCGCATAGATTCTCTTTTCTATTTTCTGCTATCTAGTATTAGTGGGCCTCAATTGCTGAATCTGCTTTCACCCCTGTGTATGTGCCTTCCTCTTACCTCACCGTTATTATCTGTTGGGGGCTTCTATATCTTTGGGGATTATTTCTCTGGAGGCAAGAGAGGTCTTTCTTTCTCTCTAGGGGTAGTTAGTTCCTCAGGCTGGCTCGAGACGTCTAGGATTTTTAGGCACGTTCACCGGCTACTTCTAGTGTGTTTGGATAGGTTCAGATTTGCGGTGAGTCCAGTTTGCCACCTCCCTAGAGCTTGTCCTAGGTTTGTTACTTAGCTGGAGTAATTTGTGATCCTCAACCACTAAGGATCATAACAGTCTTCAATAGGACTGAGAGGAAGCTAAAGAGTACACGGAGCTAGAAGCAGGGAGTGATGCATCTTTTATTTCCTTATCTGTTAAATTTATGTTTTTTTACATTCTATTTTCTATAATTGATTATGTCATACAGTAGCCACATGAGCAATAATATAACTCAATGAGTACTAGGTTAGAGTGATGAGGCCAAGGGAGGAGGAGGAGGAGAGCTGTGACATCACCTATTGTGAATTATGGGTCCTGTGTTATCTACTGTATATAGAGGTGTTATCAGTCATTGTACAGGAGGAGGAGGTGAGCTGTGACATCACCTGTTGTGAATGGTGCATCCTGTGTTATTACTGTATATAGAGGTGTTATCAGTCATTGTACAGGAGGAGGAGGTGAGCTGTGATATCATCTATTGTGAATGGTGGGTCCTGTGTTATCTACTGTATATAGAGGTGTTATCAGTGATTGCACAAGAGGAGGAGGTGAGCTGTGACCTCACCTATTGTGAATGGTGGATCCTGTGCAATCTACTGTATATAGAGGTGTTATCAGTCATTGTACAGGAGGAGGAGGTGAGCTGTGACATCACCTATTGTGAATGGTGGATCCTGTGTTATCTACTGTATATAGAGGTGTTATCAGTCATTGTACAGGAGGAGGAGGTGAGCTGTGACATCACCTATTGTGAATGGTGGATCCTGTGTTATCTACTGTATATAGAGATGATATCAGTCATTGTACAGGAGGAGGAGGTGAGCTGTGACATCACCTATTGTGAATGGTGGATCCTGTGTTATCTACTGTATATAGAGGTGTTATCAGTCATTGTACAGGAGGAGGAGGAGGAGGTGAGCTGTGACATCACCTATTGCGAATGGTGGATTCTGTGTTATCTACTGTATATAGAGGTGTTATCTGTCATTGTACAGGAGGAGGAGGTGAGCTGTTACATCACCTATTGTGAATGGTGGATCCTGTTTTATCTACTGTATATAGAGGTGTTATCAGTCATTGTACAGGAGGAGGAGGAGGAGAGCTGTGACATCGCCTATTGCGAATGGTGGATTCTGTGTTATCTACTGTATATAGAGGTGTTATCTGTCATTGTACAGGAGGAGGAGGTGAGCTGTTACATCACCTATTGTGAATGGTGGATCCTGTGTTATCTACTGTATATAGAGGTGTTATCAGTCATTGTACAGGAGGAGGAGGTGAGTTGTGATATCAGCTATTTCGAATGGTGGATCCTGTGTTATCTTCTGTATATAGAGGTTTTATCAGTCTTTGAACAGAAGAAGGAGGTGAGCTGTGACATCGCCTATTGTGAATAAATTATCCTTTGTTATATACTGTATGTAGAGATCTGCTTACATATGCTGCCTCTAAGGACACATTCAGTATTTGGTCAGTATTTCACATCAGTATTTGTAAGTCAAAACCAGGAGTGAGTGTAAAAATTTTCCTCTGATTGTTCCAGTCTATTTTTTATGTGAACTACTGGCTAAACACTGAATGTGTGAACGTGCCCTAATAGTGGCCATCACAGATAAGTTCGGATTGCTGCTGTTAGCTCCTTCTCATTCCGAATGCCCAGACAGTGGTTCCCCTGCAATTTGATCAAGGAGTACGAATAGGTTGACATGGCAGCTAGAAGCCCGCTGAAGGCCCTGTGACTGCCATGTTGGTACTCCCGTGAAGCACAGACACAGCCTGGGCTTCATAGGAGGCTGCCATTTTAGCTCTATACCACAGTTCAGTTGTATTGCTTTATACAGAAGAAGAAATCAGACGATCTCAGGTTCAAGTACCCTAATAACCTAAAGACTTGGTCTGGCCCACCGCACAACCGATGAATCCCCCGTGGGCCCCTGTGAGGAGTGGCGCCTTTCCCCTATATATAAGCACTAATGGGCACAATACATTTGATTCTTTATGTAAAGACAAAAGCAGCATCTCATCATTCCTTCACAAAAGTACCCAGATTATTATTATTATATACATACATTTGTGAATGAGGGTGATGTAATATTTGCGAGTAGCAGAACAGCGGGCCCCAAAAATCAATGTTACTGATGGGCCCTTGGCACCCCAGTCCCATACTGCTAAAGAGCTTAAAGAAAATGTTAATGAATAAAAAAATATATATACCAGATTAAAACACTAAAATTTAAAATCAGCCTTTTCTCCGTCATTAAAATTAAAAATCTGTTCTGCAGCATCTATAAATATTTGCTCTAATAAAATATAAAATTATTTAACCCATACTGTAAAAGCCATAAAAAAAGAATAAAAATCAAAATGCCAGAATTGCTGTTTATTACTTGCCTCACCTACGCAAAAATATTAAATTAAATTTTGTCAAAACATTAAATGTACACAAAAATGATATCAGGAAAAATATAGTTTTTTTTTTTTTTTTTCTTTAAAACATCCTAAAAAGCTGGAAAAATGCAAAAAAAAAGTTCAGGAAATGACCATGAAAATGTTCAACTTTTTAAGCGGAATTCGAAAAAATGTTTAGGAATTTTGTGTTTTTTAGGAGGATTTTGGAGAGTTTCCTACTCAGTTTTTGCTCCAAGAACTCAGGAAAAAGACTCAGTATGAACACATCCGAAGGGGGGATAATTCTGATGATAGTTTGCCTTCAAGGTATAAACCCACTCAAGCAATAAACTATCAAGAAAATCATTAAGTTCCTATTTGTGATGAAAACTAAGATCAAACCATAATTGAAATTCCAAAAATCACAAAAGCTTTCGTTCTTTTTAAATTGCCTTGTAAAACCTTTATGGTCCTTATAAAGTTACTAGAAAAAGAAAAATCCAGTCAGTAGCCCAAATGATTACTGAAACTTGAGAAAGTGGATTGTTTCCTCTAAAATCCCATAACCGGAGAGTTTGCGAGAAGTTTCACATTTTATGACTTGCTCTAAGTTCATCAACTAGAAATCATATCTTATAATGAATGAGACTCAGAATATTACTTTATTTTTATAGGCTGGAAGAAGATAAGAGGACTTCTGCTCCAGTGTGGCTGCTGACATGGACTCTCTCCAATACAAGTTATTGCATTTCATTTGTTGGGAGCTTTTCTAATTGGAATAATTGGGGCAATATGGATGGCAAAACCAGTGAAGTCCTACTCTTTCATGATAAAGTGTTCTCCAGCGACTTAATGAGGCAGCTGAACAAGTTGAGAGAATCCAGGTTGCTTACTGACGTCACCATTTGTAGTGATGACTGCGAATTCCCTTGCCATAGGAACGTCTTGGCCTCCAGTAGTCCATACTTTAAGGCAATGTTTTGCAACAATTTTAAGGAAAGTACCCAGGACAAGGTGTTTTTGATGGGAATAGATTCAGATACGCTTCATCGGATCATCGTCTACGTCTACACCGGGGAGATCCTCATAACGTTGGACAACGTCTTCAGTCTCATTCAAGGTGCTTCACTTTTACAGTATGAAAAACTATTGGGAACTTGCTCAAAATTCCTCCAGGACCAAATGACTCCTCAAAATTGTTTAAGTATGATCAGACTTTCTGAATTCTTTAGCTGTAAGAACCTCAAAGAGAAGGCTAGACGAATGGCTTTGCAATACTTTAAAGACGTGTCCATTTCCGAAGATCTGAAGGATCTCGGTGTCTCGGAACTGTTGGACTATATTGGAGATGATGATCTTTGTGCTGAAGAAGAACAAGTGTTTGAGGCTCTAATGACCTGGATAAGACACAATGAACATGGTCGAAGGTGCTATATACAAGAATTATTTCAAAAAGTCAGGCTCCAGTATGTCCATCCAACTTTTCTTTTCCATTTCATTGCCAATGAACCTTTGATCCAGTCTTCGGCGTCTTGCCGGAGATTGTTAGAATCAGCCTGTAGAGTATTATTTGCTCATAACACATCCATCTCCCCTGATATCAAGCCAATATGTCATGTCCCACGTCGATTTTCTCATCAAGAATTCCTCATCAACATAGGAGGCCGAAAGGACAACCAGCAGACGACACGAGACGTCTTGCTGTATAATGAGAAAACCAATCAGTGGCTGAGGCTTGCAAAGTTGCCGACACGTCTACACAAGGCTTCGGCAGTTGGATTGCATGGTAATGTGTATGTCCTAGGTGGGCTATCCATTGGCAACAAAGAGAACATTGTCACATCAAGTGTTTTCATACTGTCCCTAAAATTAAATCAGTGGCGCAAAGGTGAACCCATGCTTGTTCCAAGATACTCCCACAAGAGTATCGGGTACAGAAACTATATAATCTCAATAGGAGGGATTGGAGCAAAACAACAAATTCTTAGCTCGGTGGAGAGGTTTGATAGCATTTATAACTCCTGGGAGGAAATGGCTAGTATGCCAGTCGCTGTCCTCCATCCTGCAGTAGCTGCGAAAGATGAAAGAATATATCTTTTTGGTGGAGAGGACGTGATGCAGAATCCAGTCCGGCTTATACAGGTAATTCATTAAATTCCTATGGAACCTAATAACTATGCCACAAAGAGTAAAAAAGGCCATGCTTACCTTCTGCTCCATCGGCGGCGCTCCGACTGTTTTTACTGGACCAGAAGTGATGACTTCACAGCCACCAGTGACCTGACCGCTGAGACCACTGACTTTCTGCAAGGTCAGGATACTGGTGTTTGAAAAGTCAATATTCCGGCAGTGCAGGAATTGAGGGTGGACTCGACTGTCTTATTCTTTTATCAGGATGGCTTCCCATTGGGAAATTTTAATTGTAGACACTTATGTTTTATATAAAACATGGTTTAAAAAGGAGCTGAAAAAAGAGAGACTGGCCATCAGGCCGGGTCCATGCCTGTTACTGGCACTGCTTGAATGATATGGTTTCTCCTGATACACACAAAGTCAGAAGAGAAGTTGGCTGTGACCCATGCCGATGACTATTCTGCTGTATAGTAACCCTATATTGCATTGCCTTATGGGGAGAGTATTCTCAATTTTATGACTTTGATGTCATTTGAAAACTTTTAAGAGGTATAGTACAGTCCCATAGATTTTTACAAAGTGCTATGTTATGGCCCCATATTCTTCCACAGCTTCTTTCCTGGCTTCCAGCCATTCTCTGTAAATCCCGGTCTCCTGTAATGATGTCTCGTTGAATGTGACCACTGTAGCCAATTACAGGTCGTCTGGTTTTACAAAGACTTTTTGAAGAGGGTAAATGTAACACCCCAGGTAACCGGTTGTTACAGTGATGTTGCCTTCATTTCGGGGAGGGCGATATCATGCTTGGAGGCAAGGAGGATTCCCTTTATCAGGTAACACACCTACATACAACACATTCTGAATCCAGGCCAGAAGGGGGAGTTCTGAACCCGGATTCAGGGGAGCTTCCCCAGCTTTAAGTGTTCTGGTCTGGAGGAGGAGTTAGTTCAGTCTGGAGCAGACAGTGAAGGGAGAAGAGTGGAGAGCAGACAGTGGAGCTGTGCAGCCAGGACTGAGCTGCAGCTCCAGGAAAGGAAGTGAACCTGAGGGGTTGAATGTAGTGAAGCATCAGAGGAAAGAAGCAACAGGAGAAGGAAAGGGGCTCAGAGTGGAACTGTGACCGGGCACCCTCAGAGCTGTAGCGCAGGAACTGGGCACCGGGAGCCCGAGGCTGTGTTGTACTCCCGGTTGCATGGCAGAACCGGAGGGCATAGGACTTTATATTATTTGCCCGCACCCCCACCTGAAGGTGCAGCAGTACACTAGGAGCCCAGGTCGTGATACAGACCCTATAAAAAGGTTCACACTGCCCACCATATAGGTGACTGTCCCAGGACAGGAGAGAGAGGGCTTTGCCAACAAGCTACAAGCAGCAGGGAACTCGCATATGAGTGTGAGTAGGAAGGCTTACGGACCTCACCTGGAAGAGGGATCTACCTTTGCCTCCAGGCCGGCCGGACCACATCACCACCTGTTCCTGGTATCCTGGACTGTGGACCGCTACCACCAGTAAACCAGGTAAAGGCGTTACAACTCTGTGTCCTCCAATTATTTGCCGGCATACACCATCTCTGCCCAGCACACCGGGAGCCCTGGGGACCCTGCTTCACCTGTGGGAAGCATCACCATCTATGCTGCAGCAACATCACCCCAGAGGACCCCTTTAAGCAGCGTCAGTCCCTACTGACCGAGAACCACAGGTGGTTTTACGAACACAAACTTTAACACAAATCCCCTTAAAAGACCTTTCCCCTTTAATTGGGCGCCCAGGGCCACGGATCGGGTCGCAGCCACCGTGACATCCCCTTTAAGTGCGACTGGACCCGGTACCAAATATCTCCATTGTCCTAGCGGGCGACTCATAAACTCTGCAGCAAATCCCCAGCATGAAATCCACAGTGAATATATTCTGGGTAACCTTAAAGTTACAGTATCTGTTTGAGATCAGGCAAACAGAATATTTCCGTCCCAAATTAGAAAAAAAACATGGCTGCTTCCTTTCGATTCCAGCAAAACACTTGTCTATAGGTTGAGTGATATTTGCAGTTCAGCTCCACTGAAGTGCATGGAGATGAACTGCAATACCATACAGTTTGGCACTCTTTTTGTAAGAAAGCAGCCATGCTTCTGTAATCTTAAAAAAGTTAAAACTCCTTGAAACAGAGACCAATCTAAACAAGTGGTAGGGATAATAAATCGAATTCTAGACCTTACGGAGCTGTATACTGGGTCTAGCATCCAGATGGAAAGAACATTAGGGAGGAGCTATAATCTTTGAGTCTGTTTTGAGCCAATCCGCATTGACTCGAGTGTTCTCATCAACGCTAATTGGCTGGAAGCATGTGATTGACAGAACTCTCCTCCCAAATACTTTTTAAATTGGATTCCATCCTCTGAGACATTATAGATATGACTAGAGACATTATATATTAGTGAATATGTGACAAAATTCTTGTTCTTATATCTTAGGTTTATCATGTTTTCAGAAACATGTGGTTCAGGATGGAGACCAGAATGGTAAAAAACGTATGCGCCCCAGCCGTTGTTGTTGGGGAAAAGATTATAATAATCGGAGGTGAGTTCTTAATGAAATGTTTCAACACATTGGCTATGAAATGAGTTTTAACAGAACCCTTGAGAATAATTGAAACATGTTTTTCCAGAAGTATAAATTAAGCCCCCGTAATGGCAGCTTATCCACCTCAATTGCACCAATCAGACTGTCTCTCAGGAACCGTGCTAGAAAAATGCTGCCATAATACAGTAATAGCGAGATACCTCTTATATTCAGTGCTAGTAGACGGCCTTCCATGAACAACAGTGCCTCCAATCAACAGTACAGCCGTCAGAGTGCCGCCAATCAATCCTCACCAGTGAAATACTTTCATTCACACAGACAAAGATAAATGTTGTGGTCAAAGAAAAATTTATGGCACCTGTGCTCAGGGCTGGGACAAAGTATTTTGGTGCCATAGGCTGATGAAGCCAATGGCGCCCACCCCAAAGCAAAGGAATGGCTCAGAGACTAGGGTAACAGGACTAAAGATGGGCGAACCCGAACAGTAAAGTTCGGTATCTGTACTGAACCAATACTGTTCGGGCATGGTCACCGAACACTGACTTCACCATGAATGGCATGACAGCGTGGCTAACACTGCTTCTGATCGGCGGTAAAATCATTACCACCAGACAGCTGCAGTTCCCAGGTTGTCAAATGACAGTGTGAGCACGCAGCTGTGATCAGAGGTATAAAGTTTACCTCCGGTCACTAGTGTCAGCTGATGGGACTACTGCTCCCATCAGCCAACTCCTGCTGCCGCTAATAACAGTGAGAGCAGGAGCAGCTGATGGAAGTATTCATCAGGTGGCGCCCGCGCTGTAAATAAATAATAAAAAAAAATGGTGTGGGTTCCCCTGTATTTTTGATAACCAACCAGGCAAAACTCACAGCTTGGGGCTGCAACCCTCAGCTGTCAACGTTAGCAAGGCTGGTTATCAAGAATAGAGGGGTCCCCACGCCATATTTTTAAATTATTTAAATAAATAATAATAAAAAAATGGCATGGGTCCTCCCCATTTTTGATAACCAACCTTGCTAAAGCAGACAGCTGGGAGCTGGTATTCTCAGGCTGGTAAGGGTCCATGGATATTGCCCCCCCCAGCCAAAAAATAGCAGCCCGCAGCTGCCCAGAAAGGCAAGTGGGGTTCGTACTGGTAGGGTTGATGTCACCTTTGTATTGTCCGGTGAGATCAACCCACGGCTTAGTAAACTCACCTTACTCCCATTCCACTGAATCCCTCGTCTACTGTAATAAAACAAAACTAAAAAACAACAACATCCATCACCTGTCCATCGCAGCAGCTCATTCATCAATGGTTCACAGCCTTTTGTGGTCCCATCTTGGCACCATCCACGTTGAAAACTATTAATCCTCAGACATGGATTATGGCATGGGACAGAATGATGGATAGGTGAGGGATATTGTTGCTTATTTTAGTTATCTTACATGAGACGAGGGCTTCGGTGGAATGGGTGTTAGGTGAGTATTTTATTTTTAAATAGAAATGCAAATGTGTGTTTTGTTTTATTTCATATAAAGGACTTTAAACTTGCTGTGTCTTACAACTATAGGATTAGTAATGCATAGGTGTCTTATAGACGTCTCTCCATTACTAATCCGTGGGCTTGATGTCACCGAACAATACAAACATCAACCCCACAAATATGAACCCCACTTGCCACAACTACAGGGTAAGTGGGAAGAGGCAGGCAAAGCTCCAGAATTGGCACATCTAATAGATGCGCCTTTTCAGGATGGCTGCGGGCTTCTATTGTTTAGGCTAGGGGGTCACTATCCATGGCCCCTTACCAGCCTGAGAATTCCAGGACCCAGCTGTCTGCTTTAGCAAGGCTGGTTGTCAAAAATGGGGGTAGACACCATAACGTTTTTTTTAATTATTTATTTAAATAATTAAAAAAATAGGAGTGGGGACCTCTCCATTCTTGATAACTAGCCTTGCTAACGCTGGCAGCTAAGGGTTGCAGCCCCCCGCTGTGAGTTTTGCCTGGCTGGTTATCAAAAATTCAGGGGAACCCATGCCTTTTTTTAAAATTATTTATTTACAGCGCTGGCTGATGATCAGCCGCCACCAGCTCTCGCTGCGCTGTTATTAGCGACAGCATGCATCGGCTGATGGGAGCAGTAGTCCCATCATCTAACATTAGTGACAGGAGGTAAACTTTATACCTCCAATCACAGCTGCGTGGGACAAAAGACAGCGTGGGAACCGCGGCTGTCTGATGATTTTAATGCAGATCAGAAGAGGTGTTTGCCGTGCTGTCATACAGATGACAGCGTGGCAAACACTTGATGTTCAGTACCTGAACCCAACCTTTTTGTAACTGTTCTGCCGGACCCAAACATCCAGGTGTCCGCCCCTTCTCTAAGCATAACCCCTAATGCACCTCCCCCTTCCCCTCCGATGGATTAGTTGGCAAACTCTGATGACCAGTTCCACTAGAAGTTACCTTTTCACAAAAAAATCACCAAAAGTAAAAAACAAAAGTGGTGTACTTTAGGGATTCGACTTAACAGGAAGTTCAATTTCATAGTTAGATACAGAATCAATGATTTTTTGGAGACCACTTACACAACACAGGGGAAAAGATAGTGATACTGTATTCATGCCTGACATCCTATATTTTAAATGTAGAACCCAAGGATAGTTTTGGAAACTAATAAAGAGTAACTATAATCGGCCTGTTTGGTTTCAATTAAGGTGTCTAGCATTTGGCAGATATCTGAATGGAAAATATGCAGACCCTGATGGGATACGTCTGAAGGTTTTTGCGTCCGTCATGTGAAAAGCACAGCTTGCACAAAACCGATGGTGACTGTGGTGATGTATTTTGGTTCTGGTGACATATTCATGTAGTGATGATTGTTATAGTGCTGTATTCATGTAGTGATGATGATTCTGGTGATATATTCATCAAATCAACAAACATCATCATCAGTATATAATTAAAGCACCAGAGCTATCAATAGTATATGAATATGGCACCAGAAACATCATCAGTAAATAAATACATCACCAGAACCACCATCAGAACATGAATTTGTCACCAGAACCACCATTAATACATGAATGCATTACTAGATCCACCATCAGTGCATGAATACATTAACAGACCCACCATCAGTACTTGACTACATCACAAGAACCACCATCAGTAAATTATTGTCACCAGAACCTTCATCAGTACATGAATATGTCACCAGAACCACCATGAGTACATGAATGCATGACCAAAAGCAAGAGTGCTTGAATACAAGAACCAAGCTTAGTACATCTATCAATTGTAATATTGTCAGCACCATAAACAATTGTATTGCATGAACCTACAACTCCCAGTATGTTCTTAACAATGTTAAGGACATACTGGGAGTTGTTATTAACAGCCATCATCAGACTGTGGACCATACAGGAACCACAGCACTGATGAGAATTAGTCAGTATCACAAATAAACATTTATATCCAGGTACTGGATATATCCTGGAGTTGTCGCTTTCTTTTCATCTCCATCTTGTCTGGATGTCATGAATACTTTTCACATCCACAGCTAGTCTCTGCAGACCTCCTTCTGCTCCGGTCTTTTGCAGCGCATCCCCATATAGTGGTCTTAAAAATAAGAGTGTTATTAAAATGCAGTAAATATCTGTTCTATTTATGACCTAAATAAGCCTCCTATGGTATATGACATCCACTCTGCCATTATCAGTTATAACCGCGACACCATTTGCCCTTATGAACCACGGTCTATATCATAGCTGTCACCACTCTAATTTTCCATTACACTTTTTATATCTCCACACTGTCCCCCTGCCATGCTAACCCTTCTCCATATTGTGCCTCCATTTCACATTGTCACCTCTCCATATCCATTCAATGCCCCTTTTCGCACCATGCCCTCATATTACCCACTACGCTGTCCACTTCAAACTGTAACCAGTATGATGGTCACCACAGCCTCCCATATGGCATATCTACAACAAGCCGCCAATATATAGTATAGTCACCACCACAGCCCCCCCATATATAGTATGATGTCCACCACAGACTCCCATAAATAGTATGATGTCCAAAACAGCTCCCATGTATACTATGATGGCCCCCAGCATCCCATATAGTATTATGGCCCACAAACAGCACCCCAAACAGTATGATATTCACCATAGCCCCCTATAAAGTGTGGTCACCACAGCCCCCAGTATAATGACCTCCACAGCCTCATATGCAGTATGGTCACCACAGCTCCTCATATACTTTGCTGTCCCCATGCACAGGCCCTCATTACATGGCCCAAATTCACAGCACCTCATTTCATGGTTCTCGAAACAACCCCTCATTTAATGGCCCCCGCACTACCTCTCACTTTATGCACAGCCCCTCATTTCAGACCCCTCTGCATAGCCCCTAATTTTATGCCCCGACAGCCCCTCATTTTTCCCCCCTCTGCACAGCCACTCAATTTGTTACTCCAATCTGCACAGCCCCTCATTTTATCCCCCTGTGGACAGCCTCTGAATTTATCCCCACATCAGCACAGCCCCTCATTTTATTCTCCCCCAACAGCACAGCCCTTCATTTTATCCCCCCATCAGCACATCCTCTCAGTTTATTCCCCATCAGCAAAGCCCCTCATTTTATCTCTCATCAGCACAACACTTCATTTTATCCCCCCATCAGCACAGTCTCTTATTTTATTTCCCCATCAGCAAAGCAACTCATTTTATTCCCTCCATCAGCACAGCACCTAATTTTATCCCCACATCATCACAGCCCCTCATTTTATTCCCCCCAGTGTAGCCTCCCATTTTATTCCTGCTGCATAGCCCCTCATTTTATTCTCCCTATACAGCCCCTCATTTTATTTTCCCCTGTGCACAGCCCCTCAGTTTATCCCCCCATCTGCACAGCCCCTCAGTTTATCCCCCTCATCAGTACCGCCTCTCATTTTATTCCCCCATCAACACAGCCCCTTATTTTATCCTCCCCATCAGCACAGCTCCGCATTCTATTCCCCATCAGCATAGCCCCTCATTTTATTCCCCCATCTGCACAACTCCTCATTTTATCCTCCCCATCAGCACAGCTCCTCATTTTATCCCCCATCAGCACAACCCCTCATTTTATTACCACATCAGCACATCCTCTCATTTCATTGCCCCCAGCACAGTACTTCATTTTACCCCCCATCAGCACAGCCCCTCATTTTACAGCCCCCCCTCCCATGCACAGTAATATAAGAATGAAAGTGATTCGGAAGATGCCTCCACCTTGACATTATCATTCGCCCACCTGGAAACAGAAGATATAGGGTCACTCTCCAAACTAATCTCTTTAAAGACATGTCCTTGAGATGGGAAGGTTCCTGGGTACAGGTCATTGGAACAGTCGTCTGAACTAAGTGGAGATATTGTCTCCGATTCCCCTCTATCAGAGACGCCAGTAGACAATGAACTAACATCTAGTAGACCTGATGGAGAAGATGGCAACACTGGCGGAAGCCAGGAAATATAGCGACCAGACACCTCTTTTGACATGACTGTCCCCAACGAGGCACCTCACTGAATGGTCAATCTAGAATTGGCTCATGAGTAATCAGACTGCACATAGAAGACAATCTTCTCCGAATGCAATGCTCAGATCTGAAGCTCTACTGGATCCGTGAAGACTTGAAGAACTTCAGATTAATCCTTTCCTTTGATGGATGATGCCCTCAGCAGATTCTGGAGGCGTCGATTGGGACTCTCATCTGATCCACCACAGCCAGTTGCAGGAAATATCCCGTCAAACCGGAGTCAAGATAAGTCTATAGGACACGGACACATTCAAAGTCAGTAATGAAGAATTTCTACTCTGAGCTAGGGAAGCTTCACCTACTGGTCCTAGGTTTTGGAGTTTTTCAGACCTTTCAGAACAGCAACAAATGAAATGTTCTGTGCTACCACAGCCGTACTATACCCCCTTGGCACTAGCTCCTGCACTGCCAGCCTAACACGATCGACCTGCAATGGTTCAGACTAGATAGCAGTCTCTGGAAACTGGGGAACAAGCCTCCTCTGGAAGGAAGGAGCCAAATGCGACAGACCAATCTCACTCGTCACCTCTTAAGCAACTCCAGACAGAGTATCTAAAAATCATATTTTTAAAATAAAAACAAAAGCTGGACATCTCGTGCCACTTATGTTGGGATGTGTTGACCTGAGGAAAGGTAGAAAAGTGAATCTCACACATGATTTGTGGGAGATTAATCTGCTTGACAGAGTGTTGACTCCCAGATAATATGAGAAAAGAGGGTAAAATAAGGTCAAACAATCTTTATACTTGTATTATGGGGGTGTAGAGAATAAAATAAAAAATGGGGTAAATAAGACAGGAGAGACTGATCATGCAAATCCCCTTAAAGGGTTGTTTTCATGATTGATTTTCAGGAGCTCACTGCTTCTCAGCATCCCTTCTTTCTGTTACCTGTGGTGGCAATATGGAAGACTGATAGTTTGGAGCAACGGCATTGTCGCGCTACTGGCCCAAACTGTGCGGTTTTCCATGCTCTAAAGAGCAAAGGGGGTCTGAAGCTAGCCATATCCAGTGATCTATCAAGCTTTAGAACAGAGCTTGCAAGCTTTATAGCAAAGAGCTTGTAAGCGCTAACTCCTTGACTAGGAAACCAGCCACTTCTGATAGACTACAGCGGTGGCCATTAACTCAGGCAACGAGCAGTAGACTATAGAATTTAAAACACCTTCGTTCTTGAGGATGGAGAAGGTTTTTAATAAGTTTTTTGTTTTTACAAGAGCTCTCCAGATTGCATTTCACAGCTGTCCATTCTACATCATTGGCTGTAAAGAGTATTTTCTATAGGTGGAATTATAATTTCAGCTTCAGATGTGACTTAAATATATAATATCAGTAGTAGAAAATGACTCAGTAAAAGCTTCAATATAAAATCCAAATTTTGATATTCTGCTCCATATAACACCATTTACATTACCGTTTATACCATTAACTTTTCACCAGATCTGATCTGACGTTTTTTGTTCCAGGTTACACCAGAAGAATTATTGCCTACGATATGATGCAAAATACATTTGCCAAATGTGCCGACATGAAGGACAGGCGAATGCACCATGGCGCCACCGTCCTGCAGAATAAAATTTACGTAACAGGCGGCCGCTGTCTGACCGTGGACAACACCATTGAGGACTCTGATTCCTTTGACTGCTATGATCCTGATACCGATACATGGACTTCAAAGGGAAAACTGCCCCATAGGTTATTTGACCATGGCTGTCTCACTCTGCAGTGTATCCCTACACAATTTCACTAAGCAAGTACTGTCATTTGGTATGGTCCAAGAACACTTTAGGACCTACGGGACATGTAGTGGTGTTTATAGAAAGAACATAACAAAGATCAAAATTGCTGCTCCAAAATAGTGCTTTGTTTTTCTACCTAGGAGAGAAGGGCACCTTTTACCATTTCCATGAGGCTTTGAGCATATCCCATTTTGCAGTTCCCCTATGGAGGAGAGTCCTACACGGGCTTTCACCATCATAAGCCAACAAGACGGGACAACCATTGCAATGGTTGCAGACTACGCACAAACTCGGTCTGTAGTCTACGAGGAGGTGGAAAGTGTCTGGAAATTGTCCATATGGCTACTGGCCCTTTCATTGAGGATAGCCTTACAGTCAGTCCCCAAGACAGCTGTCTTTACTGTCCAGTGATTGTAATCCCAGAGTCTCTGCTATGCTTCACACATTCGCATGCCTTGTTTTGAGCACGGCCAGCGATTCATGGATTGTCTGAAGATCTCCAGACCCAAATTTGACTGTTGAGTTGGGGTCAAGAGACACGCAGCTAGCCAACACATCATGGTTCGCACACAGAACGTGTTTTACGGACAGCCTTAAAGCCACTAGTAACGCTGAACAAGTTCTGCAGCGGTTCTGATTACACAAACGTAGAAAAGGTGAAAGAGGCAAACATAAGGGGGAAAACAAAGTCAAACATAAAAAGAATAGTAAGGTTAACAAGCTTTATACAAATTATTTTTCTTGTTTATTCGAGGCATTGGAGCAATAAACCACAGAATAACAAAGATGAGCATTCACATATCACTTAAAAAGTTTTTTGTGGACCTTTTACTTTTTTCCTTGTCTGTTAAGTCGGTGCAATTCGATTCGAATGACCCGGCCCATCGGCCATATGAGATATCTCTGTGAAGCCGTGAGAACTAGCTCTTACCTGACGGTATCTGCAGCTTTTTTGATTAGCGGTCTGGCACAAAGGCATCGTTGCGGCTTGGCAAACATGTGAGGTCGCATCAGGCCGGCTAATAAGAGGAGCCATGGGTGCTTTCAGGTAAGAGCCGGGCCCTACTGCTCCCGTCCAACGGCCAAAGATTTACTGAGGTGACCGATGGACAAGGTTGTGAGAATCGATTTACACCAACCCTACTTCTCTGTTTTCTATGCTGATGCTACCAAATTTCTTTCACGTATGAATGAGAGGGATCAAAAGCATGGAGGGTCACAGCCATGTCCAGTAAATGGCTGCGTGCCTGCGTCCACATTTATATCAAAGAATTTTGGACCCGTAATCCATGTACCCAAAGCCAATTTTTGGATCATGGTTGCTGTTGGTGCAGCTCGAGTGCCGCTACCTATTATCCTGTGAATTACCACATCCAGTTAGTCAGAACCATATTCTCATCAGACATGATGTACTGTAACGGGTCCAAATGAATTTTTACGAATTTGTCTACCATCCAATTATAGTACTCCAGAGTCTTCTCTTTATCCCTCTCCTTGAACTCTTGCACAAGCTGATACTTGAGGTTCCAGGTGAAGTTATTTCATCTCGACATGTTGTTTTGTTGAAGTGCTCTTGATAGAATGATTGTTATGATGATTTCCATGGCTTCTTATAATTCTCACCTGGACATCTGCAACAACCACCACATTTAGTGTCTATGGTTTTGCATTGGCCAGGAGTCCTATGTTCCACAACTTTTGCACCAAACTATATTGCTTTTTACTGGAACAAGATGGTCTGGAAATTGACCAACAGAATAGTAGAGTCTTTGTGTGAATGATCCTGTGTGTTCACAGGCCTCCAGGTATCATAAGACGCCATGTTGGACACACATACAAACACACAACACTGCTGCCCTAAAATCGCCCGGCTATGGTTATTGTAAGAATATTAACTCCATTTAGTTGCATGTCAATGTAATTAATTTGTCAGCATTTCTACTTATGTACATTTTTTCAAGTTTGGTATTCCTTATTCTGAATCAATGCAATAACAAATCAGAAAGTACATTTTTAAATTTATACAACACATATCAACTATCTAAAAAAGCGCGTCGGCATCAAAGAGGAGAAAATTTGTACTGAATTTGTAATAAAGATTTTTTTTTCCCATAAACTCTATTTTATCTTTTATTAAGAGACAATCTCTCTTTTTGTCTGTCTGCAATTTCAACTCAAAAAATGTGGTTCTACCAATAAATATTTTCAAAAATTCATTGTATTTAATTTTTTTATTCTAGGTATTTGTACCCCTAAAATAATACCCTAAGAGGTTTTCCTCTGTGGAATGCATCTGGTATGGTAGTTTAGCCTAATTCAAGTCAGATGTAAGATCTTTCCTAGGCTCTTTAGGGGATCTGCTACTTTGCTCTAGTGCAGTGATTTTCAACCAGTGTTCCGCGGCACACTAGTGTGCCGGGACACATGGTCGGGTGTGCCGTGGGGAAAGTTCCCCAAACTATGCTTTAACCCTTTCTACCCTTTCAATTTGCGCTGCCTGGCACAAGCATCTCAGTCAGTGCAGGGCCAGGCACACATAGGGGTTAAGGACACAGCCAGCGTGACATTGTGGGCGGAGAGTTCTCCTGCTCTACTCTCCTGGCTGCAAGCAGTGCTGAACTTATCAGGCACAGGCAGATTCCGGAGCTGCTACCGGCACCTGAGTGAGTGCCATGCTATCATTATCGTTGTATGTTCTGACAGTCTACTCTGGGTGACCTGGGGCGGCCATGGGCTGGGCGGCTGCAGCTGGCATATATATATATACTACAGCAGCCGCCCAGCCCAGGCCCCCAGCACAGCCTGTATAGATACAGTGTATATAATATATATACAGGACAGGTACTGGGGGCCTGGGCTGGGCGGCTGTTGAAGTATATACACTGCACAGTACCTCTCCCCTGTATATATACTCTGCACAGTACCACTCCTCCTGTATATATACACTGCACAGTACCACTCCTCCTGTATATATACACTGCACAGTACCTCTCCCCTGTATATATACACTGCACAGTACCACTCCTCCTGTCCTGTATATATACACTGCACAGTACCACTCCTCCTGTTTATATACACTGCACAGTACCACTCCTCCTGTCCTGTATATATACACTGCACAGTACCACTCCTCCTGTATATATACACTGCACAGTACCACTTCTGTCCTGTATATATACACTGCACAGTACCACTTCTGTCCTGTATATATACACTGCACAGTACCACTCCTCCTGTATATATACACTGCACAGTACCACTCCTCCTGTCCTGTATATATACACTGCACAGTACCACTCCTCCTGTATATATACACTGCACAGTACCACTTCTGTCCTGTATATATACACTGCACAGTACCACTTCTGTCCTGTATATATACACTGCACAGTACCACTCCTCCTGTATATATACACTGCACAGCACCACTCCTCCTGTCCTATATATATATACACTGCACAGTACCACTCCTCCTGTCCTGTATATACACTGCACAGTACCACTCCTCCTGTATATATACACTGCACAGTACCACTCCTCCTGTATATATACACTGCACAGTACCACTCCTCCTGTCCTGTATATATACACTGCACAGTACCACTCTTCCTGTCCTGTATATACACTGCACAGTACCACTCCTCCTGTATATATACACTGCACAGTACCACTCCTCCTGTATATATACACTGCACAGTACCTCTCCTCCTGTCCTGTATATATACACTGCACAGTACCACTCTTCCTGTCCTGTATATACACTGCACAGTACCACTCCTCCTGTATATATACACTGCACAGTACCACTCCTCCTGTATATATACACTGCACAGTACCACTCCTCCTGTATATATACACTGCACAGTACCACTCCTCCTGTCCTGTATATATACACTGCACAGTACCACTCCTCCTGTCCTGTATATATACACTGCACAGTACCTCTCCTCCTGTCCTGTATATATACACTGCACAGTACCTCTCCCCTGTATATATACACTGCACAGTACCACTCCTCCTGTATATATACACTGCACAGTACCTCTCCTCCTGTATATATACACTGCACAGTACCTCTCCTCCTATATATACACTGCACAGTACCACTCCTCCTGTCCTGTATATATACACTGCACAGTACCTCTCCTCCTGTCCTGTATATATACACTGCACAGTACCTCTCCCCTGTATATATACACTGCACAGTACCACTCCTCCTGTATATATACACTGCACAGTACCTCTCCTCCTGTATATATACACCGCACAGTACCTCTCCCCTGTATATATACCACACAGTACCTCTCCTCCTGTATATATACACTGCACAGCACCTCTCCCCTGTATATATACACAGCACAGTACCTCTCCCCTGTATATATACACTGCACAGTACCTCTCCTCCTGTCCTGTATATATACACTGCACAGTACCTCTCCCCTGTATATATACACTGCACAGTACCACTCCTCCTGTATATATACACTGCACAGTACCTCTCCTCCTGTATATATACACCGCACAGTACCTCTCCCCTGTATATATACCACACAGTACCTCTCCTCCTGTATATATACACTGCACAGCACCTCTCCCCTGTATATATACACAGCACAGTACCTCTCCCCTGTATATATACACCGCACAGTACCTCTCCTATGTATATATACACTGCACAGTACCACTCCAAGGAGTTCCCCATTCTGGCCAACAAAGCTATTTTGACATTGCTCCCATTTTCGACCACATATCTATGTGAGCTGGGCTTCTCAAGCTTGACTGCGATAAAAACTAAAAACAGGGAGAGACTGAGAACTGTTGAGGAAGAGCTTTGTGTGTGTCTTTCCACCATTCCTGCCAGGATATCCCTTTTGTGTTTATCGAAACAGGCCCAGGTTTCACACTGAGTGAGTATAAATACATTTAGAATCTATATTATTAACTATATGTAGAATATGTACTGTTTTAGTGTCATTTTGTGCCATTTTGGTTGGTGGTGTGCCCCGGGATTTTTTAAGTATAAAAAGTGTGCCGCGGCTCAAAAAAGGTTGAAAATCACTGCTCTAAAGGTATGAAAGCAGCCGAAGCTGAACATTCCTGAAACAGCGCTTCAGAAAATTCACAATTGCAGTATATTAGCCACAGGGAACAGATCTAGACCTATCTTTTGTATTGAAGCATCTAATGACGGAAGGGGGAGCAGCTGAGCTGTGACATCGCCTATTGTGGTTGGTGGATCCTGTGCTATCAGCTGTGTATAGAGATGTTACCTGTCATTATAATACTGCCTCTGATGATACATGCCTGCTGAAAACTCTTCCTTAAAGAACAGGAAAAGTCAAGCACTGTCAGGAGTATCTTGTTAAATGGAAAGGTTATGGTCCTGAAGATAACTCCTGGGATGACTTGGAGGCCCTTCATGCAAATCGCTTGGTGAGGGAGTTTTATCGGTGATGCCTGACGTTGGGAGGGTACTGTCATGGCTCGGTTTGCAGAGTGGATTCAGTGACTTGTTACTTCGTGGTCAGTTTTTCTGCCTGTTGTGCTATGGCTCTTTTCCTTTCCTGTCCAAATGCTGATTCTCCCTTTGTCCTTATTCTCCCTTCTTGGTTTTGTTCCTTTCCAGATAGTTTCCATTTTCTCATTTTGGTTTGCCCTATCACATTCTGGGTGGGGCTTTATATAGTATTCCTTCTCTGCACTTCCTTGCTGGCTATAATTCCTGGTGGATATATACGTAGGAGTTCCAGCTCTTTATCTTAGGGGTTTACCTTGCTGGGTAAACTCCTGTTGTATTTTTGCTGCAAGTTGGTTTGTTTTCCCTCCCAGCACATTTTCCATTTACCACTGTTAGGTTCTTGGGAGGAATTTCTTCTATGTTTGGTACTCCTTAACCTTTATCCTTCCACCTTATTTGAATGTGTCTTAGTTTCTCACCTTAGGTTCTAATATCTCTCGTTACACTTTCCTTTCCCCTTGATAGTAATGTGTTGTGGCCTCCCCTCTGGTTCCTCAGGAGGGATGAGAAACCCCTCTACGACCTTTTAGGGAGCCAGGTCCTATGTGGTGTTTTTTTAGTTGTGCATCTAGGACCTTTCCAGTCTGTACAGGGACCAATTGGGTGTAGGAGTGGCGTTTCCCTGGTGTGAGTGTGAAGACGTTCATAACAGCTCCAGTGACAGGAGTGAAAATTGCATAACAAAATTTTATTTTTTGATTGTGATATGAAAAAAAAAACATTGATAGAAAATTTAAAAAAATATATTTAACACAAAAACGTTACTTAAAGGGAAATTGTCACCTGATTCAGGTTGCCCAATCTGTGACTATCACGAATCAGAACCTGGCTGCACAATTACAGTTAGGTATAATTTTCTCCGAAACACGTCAGAACAAATATACTTTATACATCTAGAGATGAGACTAGTCCGTCTCCGCTTCCAGACGTTTCTTCCAGCAGTTGATTGGCAGGTCTCTCGCTATAGGAGAGACCTGTCAATCATCTGCAGCGGCGCTGGGAGAAGTGGTGGACAAGTCTCATCTTCGACTATGGTTCTAGGACAGATCCTTAAGGCTCATATTCTCTCAAACGTAAGAGCATTCCTGGCTGCAAGTGTTTGGCCTGCATGACTCAGGCGACAGGTTCTTTATAACCAATAGGTAGTTTTCAGATGATAGCCTCCTTTTATTTTTTTGTCGATGGAGTTGTGCATATTATTTTTGAACGTCAAACTGTACTAGTTATTGTCATAATTTTAAGGTACATACAACATATTAGGTGTATTTTTGGGGGAAATGTGGTGTCCGAAAAAACTTCAGTTCGCTGCAGTTGGATTCTGTGTTATAATTTTAGTGTTTACCTTATAAGATAATTATTTTTATATTGTATTAGTTTACAATTACACAATGCCAAATATGTTAGTTTCTTTATTTATTTTTGGGGGGGGAAAAGAGGGGCAAATTTTAAATTAGTCTACATGCAATTCAATCTACATGATACTGTTGAATTGTATGTATAGTGAAATTGCTAACCTCTTTCGAAGCCCAGCTGCTGTCTGAGCTTCATAGGCGTTTTAATATAGCAGACACAGGGGCTTTTGGTAGACCCCTGACTGATATGGCAAGCCATTGACACCCTGCTGGGGGGAGTAATACACATCAGAACAGATGGCTGCCATGCTGGCGCCTTTTAAATGCTGCTATCATCCTTGAGAGCAACATTGAAGAGGTTAACCTGTTGAAAATGTTCATATCATATAAGCAGTGTGAACATCCACCTACAGCCGATGTCACTAAGGAGTTAATATTTGCAAGTGGCAGTGATATATAGACCCTTATACAAAGGTGCTGCACAATCATCAACGTCACCTGTGACATCACCACTAAGTCATGAATGTTGTATGTGTAGTTGTGTAACCTTTCAGTCATGTGATGCGTCTACTCACAGATCTGCCGTTAATTGCTCTCAGTTTTACAAGGCTGTTAAAACTGTAAAAATAATTGCAGCGATCAGTCCGGAATCATACTATGTCATGCCGGGTTACACCATCAGTTTTACTACTATATCTGTGTCCTGTACATTGTGTAACTCAACACGGAGAAACAGACCTGTCTTCACTGATATCAGCAAAATAGTCAGTAAACACAACTACAAGAAGGCATCCATCCAAGAAAAGAAAATATTTTAATAATTATATACTTGCTCACAGAGAGCAGTATTATAGTAGTTATATTCTTGTACATAGGGGCAGTATTATAGTAGTTATATTCTTGTACATAGGGGCAGTATTATAGTAGTTATATTCTTGTACATAGGGGCAGTATTATAGTAGTTATATTCTTGTACATAGGAGCAGTATTATAGTAGTTATATTCTTGTACATAGGGGCAGTATTATAGTAGTTATATTCTTCTACATAGGGGCAGTATTATAGTAGGTATATTCTTAAACATATTAGCAGTATTATAGTAGTTATATTCTTGTACATAGGAGCAGTATTATAGTAGTTATATTCTTGTACATAGGAGCAGTATTATAGTAGTTATATTCTTGTACATAGGGGCAGTATTATAGTAGTTATATTCTTGTACATAGGAGCAGTATTATAGTAGTTATATTCTTGTACATAGGGGCAGTATTATAGTAGTTATATTCTTGTACATAGGGGCAGTATTATAGTAGTTATATTCTTGTACATAGGGGCAGTATTATAGTAGTTATATTCTTGTACATAGTAGCAGTATTATAGTAGTTATATTCTTGTACATAGGGGCAGTATTATAGTGGTTATATTCTTGTACATAGGAGCAGTATTATAGTAGTTATATTCTTGTACATAGGGGGCAGTATTATAGTAGTTATATTCTTGTACATAGGGGCAGTATTATAGTAGTTATATTCTTGTACATAGGGGCAGTATTATAGTAGTTATATTCTTGTACATAGGGGCAGTATTATAGTAGTTATATTCTTCTACATAGGGGCAGTATTATAGTAGTTATATTCTTAAACATATTAGCAGTATTATAGTAGTTATATTCTTGTACATAGGAGCAGTGTTATAGTAGTTATATTCTTGTACATAGGGGCAGTATTATAGTAGTTATATTCTTGTACATAGGGGCAGTATTATAGTAGTTATATTCTTGTACATAGGGGCAGTATTATAGTAGTTATATTCTTAAACATATTAGCAGTATTATAGTAGTTATATTCTTGTACATAGGAGCAGTGTTATAGTAGTTATATTTTTGTACATAGGGGCAGTATTATAGTAGTTATATTCTTGTACATAGGGGCAGTATTATAGTAGTTATATTCTTGTACATAGGGGCAGTAGTAGTGTATAATCGGGACCTTTCGTCAAACTCAATTTGACAGGTGGACACGCCCCTATCAAAGTGTATCAAAGTGTGTAACCCCTCCCCTCCCCCTTGTCTTCTAACAGCAGCTGTGTGGCAGCTCCCCCTCCCTTTTTATATAGTTTAATATTATCACTGTATTTGATACGGTGAATGTTATCCCGGTAATTGTTTTATATTAGATGTTTATATGATATATTAAGATTAGTCATGTTTGATAATCCTGTGATAGGGAGTGTGCGGGTGTGTTTCTACAGTATTATTCTGTTGTGAGCTTGAAGTCTGGGCACTATAACTGCTAACAGCTGCTAAGATTTTCTGTGGTGCAGATACAAGCACTCAACTTGCTAGCAGCTGTTAAAATGTATCTGTACTGACCACTAACTAGATGTCAGGTTGTGTGATATAGTTTAATTTGTTAATACAGCGAATATTATCCCAGTAATTGTTTTATATTAGATGTTTATATAATATATTAAGATTAGTCTTGTTTGATAAGCCAGTGTTCTGACATTTTCATAAACCTATAGCCCCAATAATATTTATTTGGACTGCAGATAATTAATTAAAATCGCATAAAGCGTGTTAAATAGACACTACGCCAAAGGCATGGCGAATCAAAAAGTATTAAATTGATTACTGATACGCGCCCAACAAGTTGATAATAATATCAAAAGTGTATAAAATCGCATAAAGCGTGTTAAATAGACACTACACCAAAATCATAACGAATCAAAAATAATATCAAAAGTGTATAAAAACGCATAAAACGTGTTAAATAGAGATTACACCAAAATCAAAGCGAATCAAAATGTATTAAATTGATTACTGATACGCTTCCAACAAGTTGATAATAATATCAAAAGTGTATAAAATCGCATAAAGCGTGTTAAATAGACACTACACCAAAATCATAACAAATCAAAAATAATATCAAAAGTGTATAAAAACGCATAAAACGTGTTAAATAGAGATTACACCAAAATCAAAGCGAATCAAAATGTATTAAATTGATTACTGATACGCTTCCAACAAGTTGATAATAATATCAAAAGTGTATAAAATCACATAAAGCGTGTTAAATAGACACTACGCCAAAGGCATAGCGAATCAAAAAGTATTAAATTGATTACTGATACGCGCCCAACAAGTTGATAATAATATCAAAAGTGTATAAAATCGCATAAAGCGTGTTAAATAGACACTACACCAAAATCATAGCGAATCAAAAATAATATCAAAAGTGTATAAAACCGCATAAAGCGTGTTAAATAGACATTACACCAAAATCATAGCGAATCAAAATGTATTAAATTGATTACTGATACGCTTCCAACAAGTTGATAATAATATCAAAAGTGTATAAAATCGCATAAAGCGTGTTAAATAGACACTACGCCAAAGGCATAGCGAATCAAAAAGTATTAAATTGATTACTGATACGCGCCCAACAAGTTGATAATAATATCAAAAGTGTATAAAATCGCATAAAGCGTGTTAAATAGACACTACACCAAAATCATAGCGAATCAAAAATAATATCAAAAGTGTATAAAACCGCATAAAGCGTGTAAAATAGACATTACACCAAAATCATAGCGAATCAAAATGTATTAAATTGATTACTGATACGCTTCCAACAAGTTGATAATAATATCAAAAGTGTATAAAATCGCATAAAGCGTGTTAAATAGACACGACGCCAAAGGCATAGCGAATCAAAAAGTATTAAATTGATTACTGATACGCGCCCAACAAGTTGATAATAATATCAAAAGTGTATAAAATCGCATAAAGCGTGTTAAATAGACACTACACCAAAATCATAGCGAATCAAAAATAATATCAAAAGTGTATAAAACCGCATAAAGCGTGTTAAATAGACATTACACCAAAATCATAGCGAATCAAAATGTATTAAATTGATTACTGATACGCTTCCAACAAGTTGATAATAATATCAAAAGTGTATAAAATCGCATAAAGCGTGTTAAATAGACACTACGCCAAAGGCATAGCGAATCAAAAAGTATTAAATTGATTACTGATACGCGCCCAACAAGTTGATAATAATATCAAAAGTGTATAAAATCGCATAAAGCGTGTTAAATAGACACTACACCAAAATCATAGCGAATCAAAAATAATATCAAAAGTGTATAAAATCGCATAAAGCGTGTTAAATAGACACTACACCAAAATCATAGCGAATCAAAAATAATATCAAAAGTGTATAAAACCGCATAAAGCGTGTTAAATAGACATTACACCAAAATCATAGCGAATCAAAATGTATTAAATTGATTACTGATACGCTTCCAACAAGTTGATAATAATATCAAAAGTGTATAAAATCGCATAAAGCGTGTTAAATAGACACTACACCAAAATCATAGCGAATCAAAAATAATATCAAAAGTGTATAAAATCGCATAAAGCATGTTAAATAGACACTACACCAAAATCATAGCGAATCAAAAATAATATCAAAAGTGTATAAAACCGCATAAAGCGTGTTAAATAGACATTACACCAAAATCATAGCGAATCAAAATGTATTAAATTGATTACTGATACGCTTCCAACAAGTTGATAATAATATCAAAAGTGTATAACGTGTTAAATAGACACTACACCAAAATCATAGCGAATCAAAAATAATATCAAAAGTGTATAAAAACGCATAAAGCGTGTTAAATAGACACTACACCAAAATCATAGCGAATCAAAAATAATATCAAAAGTGTATAAAAACGCATAAAGCGTGTTAAATAGACACTACACCAAAATCATAGCGAATCAAAAATAATATCAAAAGTGTATAAAACCGCATAAAGCGTGTTAAATAGACATTACACCAAAATCATAGCGAATCAAAATGTATTAAATTGATTACTGATACGCTTCCAACAAGTTGGCGCAAGCAGAGGCTGGCTAAAAATAGTTTACTGTGTGAAGTAAGGCATGGTAGAATTCTCACTAGCTGACCAAACACAGAATTTGCTAGCAGCTGTCGTCCTTGAACGCCCTCTAAGAATTTAAACAATTAGTTAGACCAGTGAAGACAAGTGCAGTTTTGATTAAATTGATTACTGATATGCTTCCAACAAGTTGATAATATCAAAAGTGTATAAAATCGCATAAAGCGTGTTAAATAGACACTACGCCAAAATCATAGCGAATCAAAAAGTATTAAATTGATTACTGATACGCGGCCAACAAGTTGATAATAATATCAAAAGTGTATAAAATCGCATAAAAGCGTGTTAAATAGACACTACACCAAAATCATAGCGAATCAAAATGTATTAAATTGATTACTGATACGCTTCCAACAAGTTGATAATAATATCAAAAGTGTATAAAATTGCATAAAGCGTGTTAAATAGACACTACACCAAAATCATAGCGAATCAAAATGTATTAAATTGATTACTGATACGCTCCCAACAAGTTGATAATAATATCAAAAGTGTATAAAAGCGCATAAAGCGTGTTAAATAGACATTACACCAAAATCACAGCGAATCAAAATGTATTAAATTGATTACTGATACGCGGCCGACAACTTGATAATAATATCAAAAGTGTATAAAACCGCATAAAGCGTGTTAAATAGACACTACACCAAAATCATAGCGAATCAAAATGTATTAAATTGATTACTGATACGCTTCCAACAAGCTGACAATAATATCAAAAGCGTATAAAAAAACGCATAAAGCGTGTTAAATAGACACTACAGCAAAATCATAGCGAATCAAAAATAATATCAAAAGTGTATAAAACCGCATAAAGCGTGTTAAATAGACATTACACCAAAATCATAGCGAATCAAAATGTATTAAATTGATTACTGATACGCTTCCAACAAGTTGATAATAATATCAAAAGTGTACCAACAATATTTATTTTCTTTTTATTGACATCGGTTATCGTAGTGCGTGTGAATCTGCACACAATCATTTTGAATCCCTGTTTTGCTGACCTTAAACATTTTGTATAACAGATGTGTTTCTCCTGATTTTTCTAGCGCAGCTCGCTGAGCGTTACCACAGCACTCACTTCTCTTTGCTGCTTCTGAATGTACACTATTCTCACCCATAGACAGCTTTCCTTTAAAAAAAAAAATACGCGTATTATTGAATATAATGTTTTACATATGTTACAGTATTTTATTTTTCCTGGTGTTACTTTAATAATAATGATAATAATAATAATAATAATCATACACCGCAAAATTGTGTCAATATTGGACGACTATGAAATTCGCCATAAAAATCTTCTTGGTTAACCAAGACATGTAAGAAACAAATGTATGACTTTTAGCACCGCCACAGACACGTATATTATTCCATCTTTCTTTAATTCAACATTATTTTATCACATATTAATTTCACAGATGTCTGTGCCGGCTATTTGCACACAACTATTTGAATCCCTGTTTTGCTGACCTTAAACATTTTGTATAACAGATGTGTTTCTCCTGATTTTTCTAGCGCAGCTCGCTGAGCGTTAACACTGCACTCATTTCTCTTTGCTGCTTCTGAATGTACACTATTCCCAACCATGGACAGTTTTCCTTTAAAAAATATGCGTATTATTGAATATAATGTTTTACATATGTTACAGTATTTTATTTTATTAATAGTTACTTTTAACTATTCTTTTAGAGTGTCTAGTAGATTTATATTCTATGCCTGATATATTTCTACACAAAGCTTCAAACTATTTTGTAATTTATAATGTATCACAGTAGTTTCATACGAAGTTACATCTTAGGCCCCATTCAGACTATTGTAATATCTGTAGCTTAAAATAGAGCCAAATAGCTACTTTCAAATCCGGACATACAACACTGATTTTAATGGGGTCTAAGGGGGTTCTATCAAGGTTTCCACATAATAGTTATGGAAAGAATAATGCTACAGAATTGGCCGCTCCAGTTATAAAACAAAAATGATGAAAATTATCCATGATGTTAATGTGAAAAAGGCTTATGCAGTGGGTTTATGGATCTCTACAATAAACACCATGTGTAGAAATTTGGTTCTAGAACTTGTTGGATTAGTGAATATAATAACGTTTGTCATATTTTATAACATGCCGCTAATGATTCTTGCTTTCAACTTGTATGTAACTGGGTTAAAATAAAGAATAATGACCTAGCTGATTTGGGTGATATTGTAAAACCATTTATTGTTTCTACTACTTGGCAATTGTTACATTCAGTTATTTTTATTTATTTATTTTTATTTTTATTTATTTATTTATTTATTTTTCCATGGAATTTGTTAGTCATTACAATTATTTTTTGCTCCCAAGATAGGCTATTAGAGCCACCAAGCTACATAAATGTGCAGGCTCCTGAATATTACAATTACAAAACATTCAAAGTTTGTTTCTCCACTTTTTGCAGATAATAAATCTTAATTTCTTTATAATCTGACTTTTAGTTATAGTCTGTCGCAGTTCTTTGGCGCTGTATGTATACCGTAAATTTTGCTTCCTTTCAGTGAATAATATAAGACAGATTATTTTTATTCAATAAACATCTAACTTATGTATACTTTTAAAGCTTTGTTACATTTCTAGCCAGTCTACACCATGCTGTGTAACATAAATACATGCGGTCTTGTAGTGATTTAATATAGTGCACCAAACATGATATGGTTTTTGGTTTCTCTGAACTGACGCAAACAAAACATATAAGGTAGTACGGCACAAGACGTGAGCGTGCCCGCAGCTCAATCTTTATAGAAATAATACTTCTGCACTCATGGCCGCTTCTCCTCTACCTTTGCCTCCTGAACTCATCATACACTGTGAAATAATGCAAAAATCCAGCACACAACACACAGAACACACACACAACAAACACACACAACACATACAACACACACACAACAAACATACACACACACAACATACAGAACACACACATCACATGCAACACACACACAACAAACACACACAACACATACAGCACACACAACAAACATACACACACACACAACAAACACACACAACACATACAGCACACACAACACATGCAACACACACACAACAAACACCCACAACAAACATACACACACACAATATACAGAACACGCACAACACATGCAACACACACACAACAAACACACACAACACATACACCACACACAACACATGCAACACACACACAACAAACACACACAACACATACAGCACAAAGCTGGATTTTTGCATTATTTCACAGTGTATGATGAGTTCAGGAGGCAAAGGTAGAGGAGAAGCGGCCATGAGTGCAGAAGTATTATTTCTATAAAGATTGAGCTGCGGGCACGCTCACGTCTTGTGCCGTACTACCTTATATGTTTTGTTTGCGTCAGTTCAGAGAAACCAAAAACCATATCATGTTTGGTGCACTATATTAAATCACTACAAGACCGCATGTATTTATGTTACACAGCATGGTGTAGACTGGCTAGAAATGTAACAAAGCTTTAAAAGTATACATAAGTTAGATGTTTATTGAATAAAAATAATCTGTCTTATATTATTCACTGAAAGGAAGCAAAATTTACGGTATACATACAGCGCCAAAGAACTGCGACAGACTATAACTAAAAGTCAGATTATAAAGAAATTAAGATTTATTATCTGCAAAAAGTGGAGAAACAAACTTTGAATGTTTTGTAATTGTAATATTCAGGAGCCTGCACATTTATGTAGCTTGGTGGCTCTAATAGCCTATCTTGGGAGCAAAAAATAATTGTAATGACTAACAAATTCCATGGAAAAATAAATAAATAAATAAATAAAAATAAAAATAAATAAATAAATAAAAATAACTGAATGTAACAATTGCCAAGTAGTAGAAACAATAAATGGTTTTACAATATCACCCAAATCAGCTAGGTCATTATTCTTTATTTTAACCCAGTTACATACAAGTTGAAAGCAAGAATCATTAGCGGCATGTTATAAAATATGACAAACGTTATTATATTCACTAATCCAACAAGTTCTAGAACCAAATTTCTACACATGGTGTTTATTGTAGAGATCCATAAACCCACTGCATAAGCCTTTTTCACATTAACATCATGGATAATTTTCATCATTTTTGTTTTATAACTGGAGCGGCCAATTCTGTAGCATTATTCTTTCCATAACTATTATGTGGAAACCTTGATAGAACCCCCTTAGACCCCATTAAAATCAGTGTTGTATGTCCGGATTTGAAAGTAGCTATTTGGCTCTATTTTAAGCTACAGATATTACAATAGTCTGAATGGGGCCTAAGATGTAACTTCGTATGAAACTACTGTGATACATTATAAATTACAAAATAGTTTGAAGCTTTGTGTAGAAATATATCAGGCATAGAATATAAATCTACTAGACACTCTAAAAGAATAGTTAAAAGTAACTATTAATAAAATAAAATACTGTAACATATGTAAAACATTATATTCAATAATACGCATATTTTTTAAAGGAAAACTGTCCATGGTTGGGAATAGTGTACATTCAGAAGCAGCAAAGAGAAATGAGTGCAGTGTTAACGCTCAGCGAGCTGCGCTAGAAAAATCAGGAGAAACACATCTGTTATACAAAATGTTTAAGGTCAGCAAAACAGGGATTCAAATGGTTGTGTGCAAATAGCCGGCACAGACATCTGTGAAATTAATATGTGATAAAATAATGTTGAATTAAAGAAAGATGGAATAATATACGTGTCTGTGGCGGTGCTAAAAGTCATACATTTGTTTCTTACATGTCTTGGTTAACCAAGAAGATTTTTATGGCGAATTTCATAGTCGTCCAATATTGACACAATTTTGCGGTGTATGATTATTATTATTATTATTATCATTATTATTAAAGTAACACCAGGAAAAATAAAATACTGTAACATATGTAAAACATTATATTCAATAATACGCGTATTTTTTTTTTTAAAGGAAAGCTGTCTATGGGTGAGAATAGTGTACATTCAGAAGCAGCAAAGAGAAATGAGTGCAGTGTTAACGCTCAGCGAGCTGCGCTAGAAAAATCAGGAGAAACACATCTGTTATACAAAATGTTTAAGGTCAGCAAAACAGGGATTCAAAATGATTGTGTGCAGATTCACACGCACTACGATAACCGATGTCAATAAAAAGAAAATAAATATTGTTGGTACACTTTTGATATTATTATCAACTTGTTGGAAGCGTATCAGTAATCAATTTAATACATTTTGATTCGCTATGATTTTGGTGTAATGTCTATTTAACACGCTTTATGCGGTTTTATACACTTTTGATATTTTTGATTCGCTATGATTTTGCTGTAGTGTCTATTTAACACGCTTTATGCGTTTTTTATACGCTTTTGATATTATTGTCAGCTTGTTGGAAGCGTATCAGTAATCAATTTAATACATTTTGATTCGCTATGATTTTGGTGTAGTGTCTATTTAACACGCTTTATGCGGTTTTATACACTTTTGATATTATTATCAAGTTGTCGGCCGCGTATCAGTAATCAATTTAATACATTTTGATTCGCTGTGATTTTGGTGTAATGTCTATTTAACACGCTTTATGCGCTTTTATACACTTTTGATATTATTATCAACTTGTTGGGAGCGTATCAGTAATCAATTTAATACATTTTGATTCGCTATGATTTTGGTGTAGTGTCTATTTAACACGCTTTATGCAATTTTATACACTTTTGATATTATTATCAACTTGTTGGAAGCGTATCAGTAATCAATTTAATACATTTTGATTCGCTATGATTTTGGTGTAGTGTCTATTTAACACGCTTTTATGCGATTTTATACACTTTTGATATTATTATCAACTTGTTGGCCGCGTATCAGTAATCAATTTAATACTTTTTGATTCGCTATGATTTTGGCGTAGTGTCTATTTAACACGCTTTATGCGATTTTATACACTTTTGATATTATCAACTTGTTGGAAGCATATCAGTAATCAATTTAATCAAAACTGCACTTGTCTTCACTGGTCTAACTAATTGTTTAAATTCTTAGAGGGCGTTCAAGGACGACAGCTGCTAGCAAATTCTGTGTTTGGTCAGCTAGTGAGAATTCTACCATGCCTTACTTCACACAGTAAACTATTTTTAGCCAGCCTCTGCTTGCGCCAACTTGTTGGAAGCGTATCAGTAATCAATTTAATACATTTTGATTCGCTATGATTTTGGTGTAATGTCTATTTAACACGCTTTATGCGGTTTTATACACTTTTGATATTATTTTTGATTCGCTATGATTTTGGTGTAGTGTCTATTTAACACGCTTTATGCGTTTTTATACACTTTTGATATTATTTTTGATTCGCTATGATTTTGGTGTAGTGTCTATTTAACACGCTTTATGCGTTTTTATACACTTTTGATATTATTTTTGATTCGCTATGATTTTGGTGTAGTGTCTATTTAACACGTTATACACTTTTGATATTATTATCAACTTGTTGGAAGCGTATCAGTAATCAATTTAATACATTTTGATTCGCTATGATTTTGGTGTAATGTCTATTTAACACGCTTTATGCGGTTTTATACACTTTTGATATTATTTTTGATTCGCTATGATTTTGGTGTAGTGTCTATTTAACATGCTTTATGCGATTTTATACACTTTTGATATTATTTTTGATTCGCTATGATTTTGGTGTAGTGTCTATTTAACACGCTTTATGCGATTTTATACACTTTTGATATTATTATCAACTTGTTGGAAGCGTATCAGTAATCAATTTAATACATTTTGATTCGCTATGATTTTGGTGTAATGTCTATTTAACACGCTTTATGCGGTTTTATACACTTTTGATATTATTTTTGATTCGCTATGATTTTGGTGTAGTGTCTATTTAACACGCTTTATGCGATTTTATACACTTTTGATATTATTTTTGATTCGCTATGATTTTGGTGTAGTGTCTATTTAACACGCTTTATGCGATTTTATACACTTTTGATATTATTATCAACTTGTTGGGCGCGTATCAGTAATCAATTTAATACTTTTTGATTCGCTATGCCTTTGGCGTAGTGTCTATTTAAAGGGAACCTGTCACCACGTTTTTGGAAGATGGGATAAAAATAGCGTTAAATAGGGGCAGAGGTGGGCGTTACATTAGAGTGTTTGTTATGCGTTTATTACCCACCTAAGTTGCCGAAATACCTTTGCAAAGTCTCCGTTTTCGCCTGTCAATCAGGCTAGTCTGGTCAGATGGGCGTTGTCTTCCCCCAGATCTTGTTTAGTTTTCCGTTGGTGGCGTAGTGGTGTGCGCATGCCCAAGGTCCCGAATCCTCTGCCAGGGGATTCCAAAGAGCGCGGTGTCCGTTATTGCATTGGTGATCGGTGGGCGCGGCCATCTTCCTTTGGCCGCGCGTGCGCAGAAGCGGCGCTCTGCTTGCCGCGGCGCTCTGCTGGCCGCGGCTTCAGGAAAATGGCCGCCGCGATATCCATCTGCGCACGCGCGGCATCCCGCGGCCATTTTCCTGATGCCGCGGCCAGCAGAGCGCCGCTTCTGCGCACGCGCGGCCAAAGGAAGATGGCCGCGCCCACCGATCACCAATGCAATAACGGACACCGCGCTCTTTGAAATCCCCTGGCAGAGGATTCGGGACCTTGGGCATGCGCACACCACTACGCCACCAACGGAAAACTACGCAAAATCTGGGGGAAGACAACGCCCTTTTGACCAGACCAGCCTGATTGACAGGCGAAAACGGAGACTTTGCAAAGGTATTTCGGCAACTTAGGTGGGTAATAAACGCATAACAAACACACTAATGTAACGCCCACCTCTGCCCCTATTTAACGCTATTTTTATCCCATCTTCCAAAAACATGGTGACAGGTTCCCTTTAACACGCTTTATGCGATTTTATACACTTTTGATATTATTATCAACTTGTTGGAAGCGTATCAGTAATCAATTTAATACATTTTGATTCGCTATGATTTTGGTGTAATGTCTATTTAACACGCTTTATGCGGTTTTATACACTTTTGATATTATTTTTGATTCGCTATGATTTTGGTGTAGTGTCTATTTAACACGCTTTATGCGATTTTATACACTTTTGATATTATTATCAACTTGTTGGGCGCGTATCAGTAATCAATTTAATACTTTTTGATTCGCTATGCCTTTGGCGTCGTGTCTATTTAACACGCTTTATGCGATTTTATACACTTTTGATATTATTATCAACTTGTTGGAAGCGTATCAGTAATCAATTTAATACATTTTGATTCGCTATGATTTTGGTGTAATGTCTATTTTACACGCTTTATGCGGTTTTATACACTTTTGATATTATTTCTGATTCGCTATGATTTTGGTGTAGTGTCTATTTAACACGCTTTATGCGATTTTATACACTTTTGATATTATTATCAACTTGTTGGGCGCGTATCAGTAATCAATTTAATACTTTTTGATTCGCTATGCCTTTGGCGTAGTGTCTATTTAACACGCTTTATGCGATTTTATACACTTTTGATATTATTATCAACTTGTTGGAAGCGTATCAGTAATCAATTTAATACATTTTGATTCGCTATGATTTTGGTGTAATGTCTATTTAACACGCTTTATGCGGTTTTATACACTTTTGATATTATTTTTGATTCGCTATGATTTTGGTGTGTCTATTTAACACGCTTTATGCGATTTTATACACTTTTGATATTATTATCAACTTGTTGGGCGCGTATCAGTAATCAATTTAATACTTTTTGATTCGCTATGCCTTTGGCGTAGTGTCTATTTAACACGCTTTATGTGATTTTATACACTTTTGATATTATTATCAACTTGTTGGAAGCATATCAGTAATCAATTTAATACATTTTGATTCGCTTTGATTTTGGTGTAATCTCTATTTAACACGTTTTATGCGTTTTTATACACTTTTGATATTATTTTTGATTTGTTATGATTTTGGTGTAGTGTCTATTTAACACGCTTTATGCGATTTTATACACTTTTGATATTATTATCAACTTGTTGGAAGCGTATCAGTAATCAATTTAATACATTTTGATTCGCTTTGATTTTGGTGTAATCTCTATTTAACACGTTTTATGCGTTTTTATACACTTTTGATATTATTTTTGATTCGTTATGATTTTGGTGTAGTGTCTATTTAACACGCTTTATGCGATTTTATACACTTTTGATATTATTATCAACTTGTTGGGCGCGTATCAGTAATCAATTTAATACTTTTTGATTCGCCATGCCTTTGGCGTAGTGTCTATTTAACACGCTTTATGCGATTTTAATTAATTATCTGCAGTCCAAATAAATATTATTGGGGCTATAGGTTTATGAAAATGTCAGAACACTGGCTTATCAAACAAGACTAATCTTAATATATTATATAAACATCTAATATAAAACAATTACTGGGATAATATTCGCTGTATTAACAAATTAAACTATATCACACAACCTGACATCTAGTTAGTGGTCAGTACAGATACATTTTAACAGCTGCTAGCAAGTTGAGTGCTTGTATCTGCACCACAGAAAATCTTAGCAGCTGTTAGCAGTTATAGTGCCCAGCCTTCAAGCTCACAACAGAATAATACTGTAGAAACACACCCGCACACTCCCTATCACAGGATTATCAAACATGACTAATCTTAATATATCATATAAACATCTAATATAAAACAATTACCGGGATAACATTCACCGTATCAAATACAGTGATAATATTAAACTATATAAAAAGGGAGGGGGAGCTGCCACACAGCTGCTGTTAGAAGACAAGGGGGAGGGGAGGGGTTACACACTTTGATACACTTTGATAGGGGCGTGTCCACCTGTCAAATTGAGTTTGACGAAAGGTCCCGATTATACACTACTGGCAGTATTATAGTAGTTATATTCTTGTACATAGGGGCAGTATTATAGTAGTTATATTCTTGTACATAGGAGCAGTATTATAGTAGATATATTCTTAAACATATTAGCAGTATTATAGTAGTTATATTCTTGTACATAGGAGCAGTGTTATAGTAGTTATATTCTTGTACATAGGGGCAGTATTATAGTAGTTATATTCTTGTACATAGGGGCAGTATTATAGTAGTTATATTCTTGTACATAGGGGCAGTATTATAGTAGTTATATTCTTGTACATAGGAGCAGTATTATAGTAGATATATTCTTAAACATATTAGCAGTATTATAGTAGTTATATTCTTGTACATAGGAGCAGTGTTATAGTAGTTATATTCTTGTACATAGGGGCAGTATTATAGTAGTTATATTCTTGTACATAGGGGCAGTATTATAGTAGTTATATTCTTGTACATAGGAGCAGTATTATAGTAGATATATTCTTAAACATATTAGCAGTATTAGAGTAGTTATATTCTTGTACATAGGGGCAGTATTATAATAGTTATATTCTTGTACATAGGGGCAGTATTATAGTAGTTATATTCTTGTACATAGGGGCAGTATTATAGTAGTTATATTCTTGTACATAGGGGCAGTATTATAGTAGTTATATTCTTGTACATAGAAGCAGTATTATAGTAGTTATATTCTTGTACATAGGGGCAGTATTATAGTAGTTATATTCTTGTACATAGGAGCAGTATTATAGTAGATATATTCTTAAACATATTAGCAGTATTATAGTAGTTATATTCTTGTACATAGGAGCAGTGTTATAGTAGTTATATTCTTGTACATAGGGGCAGTATTATAGTAGTTATATTCTTGTACATAGGGGCAGTATTATAGTAGTTATATTCTTGTACATAGGAGCAGTATTATAGTAGATATATTCTTAAACATATTAGCAGTATTAGAGTAGTTATATTCTTGTAGATAGGGGCAGTATTATAATAGTTATATTCTTGTACATAGGGGCAGTATTATAGTAGTTATATTCTTGTACATAGGGGCAGTATTATAGTAGTTATATTCTTGTACATAGGGGCAGTATTATAGTAGTTATATTCTTGTACATAGGGGCAGTATTATAGTAGTTATATTCTTGTACATAGCAGCAGTATTATAGTAGTTATATTCTTGTACATAGGAGCAGTATTATAGTAGTTATATTCTTGTACATAGGGGCAGTATTATAGTAGTTATATTCTTGTACATAGGGGCAGTATTATAGTAGTTATATTCTTGTACATAGGGGCAGTATTATAGTAGTTATATTCTTGTACATAGCAGCAGTATTATAGTAGTTATATTCTTGTACATAGGGGCAGTATTATAGTAGTTATATTCTTGTACATAGGGGCAGTATTATAGTAGTTATATTCTTGTACATAGGGGCAGTATTATAGTAGTTATATTCTTGTACATAGGGGCAGTATTATAGTAGTTATATTCTTCTACATAGGAGCAGTATTATAGTAGTTATATTCTTGTACATGGGGCAGTATTATAGTAGTTATATTCTTGTACATAGGGGCAGTATTATAGTAGTTATATTCTTGTACATAGGAGCAGTATTATAGTAGTTATATTCTTGTACATAGGGGCAGTATTATAGTAGTTATATTCTTGTACATAGGGGGCAGCATTATAGTAGTTATATTCTTGTATATAGGAGCAGTATTATAGTAGTTATATTCATGTACATAGGGGCAGTATTATAGTAGTTATATTCTTCTACATAGGAGCAGTATTATAGTAGTTATATTCTTGTACATGGGGCAGTATTATAGTAGTTATATTCTTGTACATAGGGGCAGTATTATAGTAGTTATATTCTTGTACATAGGAGCAGTATTATAGTAGTTATATTCTTGTACATAGGGGCAGTATTATAGTAGTTATATTCTTGTACATAGGGGGCAGCATTATAGTAGTTATATTCTTGTATATAGGAGCAGTATTATAGTAGTTATATTCATGTACATAGGGGCAGTATTATAGTAGTTATATTCTTGTACATAGGAGCAGTATTATAGTAGTTATAGTCTTGTACATAGGAGCAGTATTATAGTAGTTATATTCATGTACATAGGGGCAGTATTACAGTAGTTATATTCTTGTACATAGTAGCAGTATTATAGTAGTTATATTCTTGTACATAGGGGCAGTATTATAGTAGTTATATTTTTGTACATAGGGGCAGTATTATAGTAGTTATATTCTTGTACATAGGAGACAGTATTATAGTAGTTATATTCGTGTACATAGGGGCAGTTTTATAGTAGTTATATTCTTGTACATAGGAGCAGTATTATAGTAGTTATATTTTTGTACATAGGGGCAGTATTATAGTAGTTATATTCTTGTACATAGGAGCAGTATTATAGTAGTTATATTCATGTACATAGGGGCAGTATTACAGTAGTTATATTCTTGTACATAGTAGCAGTATTATAGTAGTTATATTCGTGTACATAGGGGCAGTATTATAGTAGTTATATTTTTGTACATAGGGGCAGTATTATAGTAGTTATATTCTTGTACATAGGAGACAGTATTATAGTAGTTATATTCGTGTACATAGGGGCAGTTTTATAGTAGTTATATTCTTGTACATAGGAGCAGTATTATAGTAGTTATATTTTTGTACATAGGGGCAGTATTATAGTAGTTATATTCTTGTACATAGGGGCAGTATTATAGTAGTTATATTCTTGTACATACGGGCAGTATTATAGTAGTTATATTCTTGTACATAGGAGCAGTATTATAGTAGTTATATTCTTGTATATAGGAGTAGTATTATAGTAGTTATATTAATGTACATAGGGGCAGTATTATAGTAGTTATATTCTTGTACATAGGGGCTGTATTATAGTAGCTATATTCTTGTACATAGGAGCTGTATTATAGTAGTTATATTCTTGTACATAGGAGCAGTATTATAGTAGTTATAGTCTTGTACATAGGAGCAGTATTATAGTAGTTATATTCATGTACATAGCGGCAGTATTACAGTAGTTATATTCTTGTACATAGTAGCAGTATTATAGTAGTTATATTCTTGTACATAGGGGCAGTATTATAGTAGTTATATTTTTGTACATAGGGGCAGTATTATAGTAGTTATAATCTTGTACATAGGAGACAGTATTATAGTAGTTATATTCGTGTACATAGGGGCAGTTTTATAGTAGTTATATTCTTGTACATAGGAGCAGTATTATAGTAGTTATATTTTTGTACATAGGGGCAGTATTATAGTAGTTATATTCTTGTACATAGGAGCAGTATTATAGTAGTTATGTTCGTGTACATAGGGGCAGTATTATATAATTAACAAAACCCGACATAACGGATATCCATACAACATTTAAATTCGCATTAAGCAAAAGGAGTCACTCCGAAGAGAAACATATTTCCTACATAAGAGAAAGGAGCTCAGGACCCATTAAACAACTGAGGTCAAGTAAACAATTTTAGAGTTAAATAAAAAAAAATGTAATTTTTATTTTGTCTAACACATACAAAACGATACATGAATCTAATACAAAGAAAGAGACCCAGTATACATACAAAAATTATTATTGGACGAGTGTGCAAATTGGAGAAAAAGAGCAAAAAGGCAATATACACGGTAATTGTATAGACATCACCCCTAAAAACAGGTCAGGAAAAATCTTGCCACTGAAGTACATTGGCCCAAGACCTGTTAGAACTAACCAAAAACCAGATGTCAGAAATGTCGCAGACCGGGTGTGCAGCCTGGATATCTGCAGACATCTGGCCACTGCTGATTGCATAAAGTCACTCTAATACCATCCAAAAAAGTGCCAGTGCAAAAAGTGCAATAGTGCAAGACAGCAGCGGTAGGTTAAAATAGTAGCTTACCCATGTGGAGAGGTGATGACGCAGTCGCCGTGTATACGCACTGCCCCGACGCGCGTTTCGCGTTGCGGGCTCCTTCGGGGGGGCCGTGTGGGTACACGAGACATGTCATAGGGGCAGTATTATAGTAGTTATATTCTTGTACATAGGGGCAGTATTATAGATTTATATTCTTGTACATAGGGGCAGTATTATAGTAGTTATATTCTTGTATATAGGAGTAGTATTATAGTATTTATATTCTTTTGTATTGGGAGCAGTATTATAGTAGTTATATTCTTGTACATAGTAGCAGTATTATAATAGTTATATTTTTGTATATAGGAGCAGTATTATAGTAGTTATATTCTTAATACCCATCCTAAAATTTGAAGCAAAAAGTTGGCAGATATGGCATGAACATGGTAGCAATAGGAGCACAGTAATAGTGCCTCACAAGATAACCCAATTGATAGTGGCCTGGGGGTCACGCATACTGTTATACTTTACCCAAGCAGAGCCTTAAGGTACTTACAAAGTGACAAGATCCCCAGAGCAAAGAAGAATCAGGAATCCCATATTAGTGACAGCCACTTAAAGGTTCACTGACAATGGTGGACACATTGCATTGTGTAGAATATGGACATCAGCCCAGGGGAGCAGAACATGAACTCCCTGCAAGCCATGGGGATAATTGTACTATCGGTATCGCGGACACAGATAGAAGAGGGCCCCTGTGCAAGAACTGTACTGTATATGGGCCCTGTGGAGACACGAGGGTCAGTGGGTGCTCTCGTCCGCTGGCCCGGCTGTCTTTAGAAAAACCACATGGACCAGGGCTTATCCCACTGAACACCGGCACTCCTTTCTCGTGGGTATTATACTACTCAGGCAACACAGGGTGAGGGTAAAACAGTGTGGCAATACTTTATTGAACCACCAACGGACAATAACAAATAGTACAATCCATGCAAGTACAAAAGATGGTGCAAATTACAGAGTCTCACCCTTCCGCTTGCCGCCGGGATTAGAGCAGCTCCGACTTCGGGGCTTCCAGGGCCGACTACCTCCACCTGTGGCACCCCATGTTTGACGGGAACCCACATAGAGGAGGTAATGACAAGCTTAGGAAGCTGACAGAGGTACGTGGCCAGGTGACCTGATTGTCCCAACCTGGCTTCTCCAAATATCTCTATGGGGTTAGGTGATAGTATGGTCCCAACCTGGCTTCTCTAATCGTCTTCATTGGACCAGGTAACAGGATGGTCACAACACCTGGCATCTCTGAAGGTCTTCCTGGTTCAGTGATGGTCAATGAATCAGATCTGTGTTCCTCCAGGTGGGGTTGTGGTTCCTGAAGAGTGTCTCAAATCTGTAGCCCTCCTATTGGAGTTATGGTGTCCTGACTGCTGTTCTGTACAGTCTCTATGCAGAAGAATAAAGGTTACTTTTTATACCCACATCTGTCCTTCAAGCCATCATCCACAGGTCAGGGTGAAGGAGTGATGAGGTCAACTCATTGTTTGAGTATTTAATCAATCTGCATAGTTTGTCTGTCACAATTTGCAGGTCAACAAGCTACCTGGACTTACATAATGGGTAATCAACATATTAGCAAACGTCTATTGTTCAATTACCATGGCCCCCTGCCCTCCAAGGATAGCAGCACAATAAAGTGTAGGAGCAAAAGGCATAGCTAGTGTTTTGGTTCAGAGGCGGGCAAAACTTCTGAGTGGGCCCCTAACCAGTTAACCTTGATTACAACTTGGTGATGCACCTTAATAGTGGAGGAGAACCTCAGCAGATGACTGCGCTGTTGCTGAAAATATTCTCTATACAATCACCAACATTGATATTAATGCCATATGGTTAGTGATCGATACCAGTCCTATGGAACATACAGTACAGACCAAAAGTTTGGACACACCTTCTCATTTAAAGATTTTTCTGTGTTTTCATGACTATGAAAATTGTACATTCACACTGAAGGCATCAAAACTATGAATTAACACATGTGGAAATATATACTTAACAAAAAAGTGTGAAACAACTGAAAATATGTCTTATATTCTAGGTTCTTCAAAGTAGCCACCTTTTGCTTTTGTGACTGCTTTGCACTCTCTTGGCATTCTCTTGATGAGCTTCAAGAGATAGTCACCGGGAATGGTTTTCACTTCACAGGTGTGCCCTGTCAGGTTTAATGAGTGGGATTTCTTGCCTTATAAATGGGGTTGGGACCATCAGTTGTGTTGAGCAGAAGTCTGGTGGATACACAGCTGATAGTCCTACTGAATAGACTGGTAGAATTTGTATTATGGCAAGAAAAAAGCAGCTAAGTAAAGAAAAATGAGTGGCCATCATAACTTTAAGAAATGAAGGTCAGTCAGAAAAATTGGGCAAACTTTGAAAGTGTCCCCAAGTGCAGTGGCAAAAACCATCAAGCGCTACAAAGAAGCTGGCTGACATGAGGACTGCCCCTGGAAAGGAAGACCAAGAGTCACCTCTGCTTCTGAGGATAAGTTTATCCGAGTCACCAGCCTCAGAAATCGCAGGTTAACAGCAGCTCAGATTAGAGACCAGGTCAATGCCACACAGAGCTCTAGCAGCAGACACATCTCTACAACAACTGTTAGGGGAGACTTTGTGCAGCAGGCCTTCATGGTAAAATAGCTGCTAGGAAACCACTGCAAAGGACAGACAACAAGCAGAAGAGACTTGTTTGGGCTAAAGAACACAAGGAACAGACATTAGACCAGTGGAAATCTGGGCTTTGGTCAGATGACTCCAAATTTTAAATCTTTGGTTCCAACCACCGTGTCTTTGTGCGACGCAGAAAAGGTGAACGGATGGACTTTACATGCCTGGTTCCCACCGTGAAGAATGGAGGAGGAGGTGTGATGGGGTGGGGGTGCTTTGCTGGTGACACTGTTGGGGATTTATTCAAAATTGAAGGCATACTGAACCAGCATGGCTACCACAGCATCTTGCAGCGGCATGCTATTCCATCCGGTTTGCGTTTAGTTGGACCATCATTTATTTTTCAACAGGACAATGACCCCAAACACACCTCCAGGCTGTGTAAGGGCTATTTGACCAAGAAGGAGAGAAAAATCTTTAAAGGAGAAGGTGTGTCCAAACTTTTGGTCTGTACTGTATAAGAGATCACAGTACAGTTATAGATTGTGACTTACAGAGGATATTTTTTCTGATGGAATCATTCACACTTTACGTCTTTTCTGTCTAGCCCAGACCGACATGACAACTTCTTCCAGCCAAGACTCGGCTGCAGACATTACAACAAAGACACATTTCACTTCTCATATTTTCAGTGCTGTCTCCAATGGGACTATTCCCAACCTGCACAAACTCCTCATCCTGCTGATACTCCAATGCTGAGCCGCTGCTGCCGTATATGTGTCCCTATTACTGCACCTGCTGTGGTTCTCTGTGCCTCTTAATTCTAAAGCAACCCTCTAGACTATACTAATGCCATGTGCAAGTGCCCTAGAAAATAATGCCCACATTTTGGCCCGGAAAATCTAGAAAGTAATAATGCACAGTGTGCCAATTTGACAGTCACAGTAACCTGAGTTCCCCTATAACAATAAGTGCCCACTTTACATTTAATAATGTCCCTAGTCTACCCCCTGGGCAGCTCCCCTATACACGGTATAATGCCCCCTCACTGTATAGTACGACCCATAGAGTATACTGACCCTTTAGTAGCCCCAAACTGTTTGATGGCTCCAAAACTGTATGATGGACCCCTCGCTGTAATCTCCACATTGTACGATGGCCTCCATATAGTATAATGCACTCCCCATAGGCAAACTCTATACTGTATAATGCACCCACTATAGGGCATTCAGCCGATACAGTGGAATTTGTAATGACGGGTGGGGGGCCCACTGCTGGCACCACCCCTCTGCCTGCTCAGGGGCCCCATAGCTGCTAGTTGGCTGTGCAGAGAGATCGAGTCTCCCTACTCAGCCGCAAAATGTAACCGTATAGGTGCGCTGTGCAAGCTGATACACTTACAGTAGTATCCGGGTAGCTCCGGGTAGGCCCCCTCAGTCCGCCCCTCCCCGAATCTGATATAAGAGGTAAACAGCAGACATTCAACAGTTCACTAGCATTAATTCAACATTTAGACTCATATGAACAATAGTCTATATCTCCTGACATACTGAAAAATACATATGGCTTAATCTATATATTTTTTCTGTCTGTCTGTCTGTCTGTCCTGGAAATCCCACGTCTTTGATTGGTCGAGGCCGACAGGCCTCGACCAATCAGCGACGGGCACAGCATGGCGACGATGATGTCATAAAGGTTGCCTCGACCAATCAGCGACGGGCACAGTCTGCCGCGAATTCGCCTCAACCAATCAGCGACGGGCACAGTATCGACGTAGATGTCATAATGGTTGCCATGGCGACGATGATGTCATAAAGGTTGCCTCGACCAATCAGCGACGGGCACAGTCTGCCGCGAATTCTGGAATCATCATTGTCCATATACTACGAGGACATGCATATTCTAGAATACCCGATGCGTTAGAATCGGGCCACAATCTAGTCTACTATATAATTGTCTAAGGGGTACTTCCGTCTTTCTGTCTGTCCTTCTGTCTGTCTTTCTTTCTTTCTGTCACGGATATTCATTGGTCGTGGCCTCTGTCTGTCATGGAATCCAAGTCGCTGATCGGTCTCGCCATCTGCCTGTCATGGCTGCCGCGACCAATCAGCGACGGCCACAGTCCGATTAGTCCCTCCCTACTCCCCTGCAGTCAGTGCCCGGCGCCCGCTCCATACTCCCTGCAGTTACGGCTCACACAGGGCTAATGCCAGCGGTAACGGACTGTGTTATGCCGCGGGTAACTCACTTCGTTACCGCCGGTATTAACCCTGTGTGACCAAGTTTTTACTATTGAAGCTGCCTATGCAGCGTCAATAGTAAAAACATCTAATGATAAAAATAATAATAATAAAAATAAATCATTATATACTCACCTTCCGCTGCCTTTCCCGCTCCTCGCGACGCTCCGGTGACCGCTCCATGCAAGCGGCAGGTTCCGGTGCTAAAGATGGTGTGCGACAAGGACCTGCCATGACGTCACGGTCATGTGACCGCGACGTCATCACAGGTCCTGCGCGCCTGCGCAAGAAGGACCTGCCATGACATCACGGTCATGTGACCGCGACGTCATCACACCCTGGGACCGGAAGCTGCTGCCTGCACCGCACACAGGCGACAGAACTACAAGAGTACCCTCGGAAGGTGAGAATATGTTTATTTTTTATTTTTTAACCTGTGACATACGTGGCTGGGCAATATACTACGTAGCTGGGCAATATACTACGTGACTGGCCAATATACTACGTGGCTGGGCAATATACTACGTCGCTGTGCAATATACTACGTGGCTCTGTGCTGTATACTACGTCACTGGGCAATATACTACGTAACTGGGCAATATACTACATGGCTCTGTGCTGTATACTATGTCGCTGTGCAATATTCTACGTGGCTCTGTGCTGTATACTACGTCGCTGTGCAATATTCTACGTGGCTCTGTGCCGTATACTACGTAACTGGGTAATATACTACGTGGCTGGGCAATGTACTACGTCACTGGGCAATATACTACGTCACTGGGCAATATACTACGTCACTGGGCAATATACTACGTAACTGGGCAATATACTACGTGGCTCTGTGCTGTATACTACGTAACTGGGCAATATACTACGTGACTGGGCAATATACTACGCCACTGGGCAATATGCTACGTAACTGGGCAATATACTACGTGGCTGGGCAATATACTACGTGGGCTGTGCAATATACTACGTGGGCTGTGCAGTGTACTACGTGGGCTGTGCAATATACTACGTGGACATGCATATTCTAGAATACCCGATGCATTAGAATCGGGCCACCATCTAGTTAAGAATAAATGGTGTGTCGTCACAGGCTCTTTGCAGTACAATAGTTCATCATAATGCACAATTCCATCTGCTTTGGGGGTGGTAGAGGCCCACTGACCTCTTGGGCCCCCGTGTGACTGCACAGGGTACATCATTGATATATCTGCCCCTGATAGGTATATAATGTATGCAGCACTATATCATATGTCTGTAATGTATAACTGTGCTATATATGTATACTGTGTTCATATATTTGTCCCCATTCTCCCCCATTTGCACAACGGCCCCTCTTATCAGTGTTTTTCTCCGGTTTCTTGAGAGCAGACGTGCTCCCTTCTTTTATTGTTTAAGTAGTAAGATTTATTATAAAAACAGGCTGCTTCAAAAGCTGGAAGATTTCCTAGAACAGATCAGTCGAGGACTTTCTAAACATATCCATTCTCGGAGGAGTTTGGCTGCTGTTAGGTTTTCTACTTTGAAAAGGAATCGTCTGTACTTTGCCTAAATGGCTTTCAGAGAACGCAGCGGCCGTCATTAAATGTATATTTTCATTCCTTCTATCCCCACAGTCATCCAGAGAGGATGAATATAAATGTGGGCACGGCCTGGACATGGCACAGATTTGATCTCCTGGGTACACGCTGTAACTAATAGGCAGATGCCAGGGTTCGAAAAGAAAATCTAGTATTCGACTTGTCTTTCGTAGAGAAAACTGGCCATCAGCTAATGGTGGGATTATATCTGTTACTGGACAGACCCTGTTATTCAAGGTATCCATGCTGCTTTATTGTGGTGGATTCATGCATGTGATCGCTCCCTATCAATGAGCACAAATCTTCAGAAACATCTTCTCACCAAATATTAGATGGACGTTGTTAGAGGAAATAACAAAAACAGCAGGGGGCGCCATAAAAAGTACGTGTAAGGAAAATGTGGACATAAGGGCCGTCTTTAAATGATTCCAATTGAAAAATTGATCTGTTTCGCCTGATCCAACAGCGAAACTGTATATATTTATTTTTCTAAGGAGTTGCGGCATGGACTGCTGACTTGCAGCAGCGCAGTCTGGTTAGAACTACAGAGACTGAAGAGAAAGGTTGATAACTGGAGAAGTAACAGAAGTGCCAGAGCAGAGTAGATCAGGAGACCAGTGATGTAGCAGAGTTAAGTGGGTCAGAAAATAGCAATGTAAAAGAGTCTAGCGATGTAGCAGAGTTGAGCATGTCAGGAGGCAGATTGTGGCAATGCAGCAGAGCCCAGGTATGAGCAAAGTCAGGTACAGTATGTTAGGAGACATACTGCTTTAATCTAGTAGAGCCCAATGATGTAGCAGAGCAGGATATGTCAGGAGGCACTATGGAAAGGTAACCAAGCTAGGTATGTCTGGAGACACACAGTGATGAAGCCGAAAAGTCCAGCAATGCAGCAGAACTGAGTATGTAAGGAGGCATAGAATGACAATGAAGCAGAGCCCAGCGATGAAGCAGAGCTTGGTAAATCATGAGCACAAAGTGACAATGTAGCAGAGCACAGTGACATGGCAGAATTAGCTATGCCAGAAGGCAAACTGTGGCACTATTGCAGAGCTGAATGTGTCAGTATTAGGTGATAATCCAAAGCAATGGCAGACACCAACTACCTGAACTCTCATAAAATCATGTCCACAACATGTTTGATAAATTAAAGTGAGAACTTCAGCTACTTACTTTAAAATGCAGCACTACCAGGAGCAATGGGGGAAAAAGAGGTCGGACCCCCCCACCAGTGACGGCCCCCCATAGGCAGGCTATGGTTAGCAGTGGTCATCGTGTCTCCGCTATGTAACAATACACCACAGCGTGCACCACTAGATGTTTAGCTCAGATGCAGAAAGAGGCAATGTTTATCAGACCTGACAATTGTTGTGTTTTCTCCACTGAGGTTATGCAAGAAGCTGGAACCATCTGTATAACTGAGATCTGAAGGAAACCTTGGATGTCACTGGTGCAATTTTATGTGGAGCGTAAAGATGTCTGAATGCGTTGGAAGAAATTGTCAAAAAAGTCGATAACAACGTTTGATAAGATGCAGTAAAAGTCATAAAAATCCTAAAGACTACTTCTTTAATAGTACCTAATATAAACATGTAGGAGTTCTCCTTATCATAACTTTATTTATAGCCTAATAAACTAACAGTAGAGGCACAACATCGTAATTGTGATCATTTTTTTCTGTGATCCTCTTTCTTTTCTAGATGATTCCATTTTGTCTAGATTCCTAGCAGACCTATCTATAGTAGTCATAGACAATTCATGTGAAGGTCTGAACAGAGCAAGGAAGCTCCACCCATGAAGAGAGGAGGGCATGGAAGCTCCACCCATGAAGAGAGGAGGGCATGGAAGCTCCACCCATGAAGGGTGGAGAGCATGGAAGCTCCACCCATGAAGAGAGGAGAGCATGAAACTCCACCCATGAAGAGAGGAGGGCATGGAAGCTCCACCCATGAAGGGAGGAGGGCATGGAAGCTCCACCCATGAAGAGAGGAGAGCATGAAACTCCACCCATGAAGAGAGGAGGGCATGGAAGCTCTACCCATGAAGAGAGGAGGGCATGAAACTCCAACCATGAAGAGAAGAGGGCATGTAAGTGGAGTGCTCAGGAAGACCGTGGGGATACTCGGTTCCAGGCCGGTTCTTAAAGGGGATGTGTCACAGCAGCAGTGACCCAGTTTGTGGCCCTGGGCATCCAATTAAAAAGTCGATGAAATTAAAGGGGAATATTAAAGTTTATAGGGAAAAGGGAATGTTTGTGATGCCACACGTGGTGTTCGGTCAATATGGCCGACGCTGCAGTTCTGATCCACTGGGGCAGTTGGTGATGCAGCAAAGATGTTTCAGCTCTCCACGAGCAGAGCTAGTCCCCAGGGCAAGTGTAGGTGTTAATTGTGATGATGGTGGTTGTGGTAGTTGTAATGCAGGGCAAGTGACGCAGGAATAATTCAGGAGACACAGCTGGGTGCAGTTTTCAACGCTTTACTCACAGTTCTGCTAATTATTGTCTCCAGCTGGGTGCTGTGTCCTCCGGGTCTGTGGTCCAGCCAACCCCCAGATGATTTGGGGTATACTTTTCCAGGACTCCTCTCTTATGTTCCTTTCCTGGCCGTCTCACTGCGCTGGCTAACGTCTCTCCTGCCCTGCGCCTTCACACACAGTGTCCCAAGCCAGCAGCCTTGGACCTTGTCAGGCGATGTCATCTGCGTCCCCTTGCTCCCATATGGCTGCCTTTTTAGCAAATGTGTATGGATGTGGCTGTGGCACCTACAGCTGCCACAGCCTCCGGCTTGGTAGCTGAGCCTTGTAGTTCTCCACTAGTCTTTGGGGGGCCAGTTCCCCCACAGCGACCAGATCCCTCCACCGGGCGATGGTCAGTGTGGATGCGGGCCCCATGTGTGGATTGCTCACTACCCGTGCCCCTTGGTCCCCTTCTTTCTCTCTCACTTTCTGCAACTTCTCTCTCTCCTCTGTCTTCTGGTGCTTGGACGAGCTTCTCACTGTTCAAGTCCCCAGCTCCAACTATCTCTCACGTCTGCTCTCCTTCACTTCTCCCCACAGACTGACTAACTTTCAAGACCTTTCCTGACTCCTCCCTCTTGTTTCCATGACTTCTTTACTCTCTCCACCCACACCCTCTACCAAGTAACCCTCTCCAGACTGGGAGGAGGCCATCCTCCAGTAGGGTACGTCCAGGTGCCCTGACTGGAGTGGTGAGGTGTTGGATGTTGGTGTTAGAGTCCTGGGTACTGCCCCCTCCTTACCTGAGAGTGGGATACCCCATCTCTGGCTGAGGTACAGTACCTCTGTGGCGACCGGACCTCAGGGGCGCCACAGAAGCTCCACCCATGAAGAGAGGAGGGCATTGATGCTCCACCCATGAAGAGAGGAGGGCATGGAAGCTCCACCCATGAAGAGAGGAGGGTATGGAAGCTCCACCCACAAAGAGCAGAGAGCAAGGAGAATTCACGCATAAAGAGAAAAAGGGTAGGATAGCTCCACCTATAAAGAGAATTGGATCTACTCATGAAGACTCATGGATCAGTCATAAAAGACAGCTTTCATTTTTGGGCTAATTTGGGGGGCTGTGTGCTTAAACTATTAGATGGAATATAGATAAGTAGGAAAAGTAGTAGCATTCATGGTTAGTAAAGCCATCCATGGACTTTAAGGAGAGATCTAACCAGTCAAATGAAGTCCCTGGCAGGCTTGTCCCCAGCCTGCTACAGATAATTGACAGGTCCCTATGTACACAGAACCAAACAGACTGTTAAAATACAAGTGTGAGCATGTCTTAATGAGTAATGCTATCCTGAACTTGTACTGTGTATGTTTGCATTCCTTCCATAATCCATTAGTGAGGAAACAAGTCTTATACCAGGGGCTATGTATCCTACCTTTCATTTAAAGGGCCAGACCACTATTCAAGCAACCTTTACAAACTAAAAGACATACGTGTATGGATGGATTTTTTGGAAGACAACTGCCATGATTTTTTTCTTGCACACAAGGTAAAGTACCTAATGAGATCCTCATTATAAGTCAATGAATTTCCATCTTCCCTCTTCTTATGAGAGGAGAGGGAACGATACAATAGTCAACAAGAAAAGAAGAGAAAACAGGAGAGTAAAGAGTAGCTGATGGGAAAAATTACAAGAATAGAGAGAAAAATAGATGAGATGAATGAAAAGGAGACAATAGTAGATAAGAAAAGAGGAGAAAATTTGAAGGAGAGTAAAATGTTGCAAAGGAACAGGAAAAGACAAAAATAGAGGAGAATAGATGAGAGGATAGGGAAAGAGACGGTGGTGGGCGAGAAAAGAGAAAAAGAGAGCAGGAGAGCAAAGAAGAGTAGAGAGAGGAGTATAGATGAGAACAAAGAGATGAGAGCACAGAACACAGTAGAGGAGAGAACAGCTTAGATGAGAGCAGATGAAAACAGAGGAGAAGAAATAAGATAAGAAAGAAGGGGAAAAGAGTAGAGAAGAGCACAGATAAGAAGAGAAGAGAGATGAGAAGAGAGGAGTAGAGAAGAGAGCTCATGAGAAGACGGAAGTGAGTAGACAAGATGAGTGGAGAGCAGAAGAGAAAGACGGATATAGGCAAGAAGAGAAAAGAGACATAGAAAAAATTAAAAAACAAAATAGAGATAAGCAAAGGAGAGGAAAAGAGAGAAGTGAAGAAAACATAACTGGACAGAAAAAAGGAGAAGGGTAGAAGAGTAGAAAAAATAGAGGAAAAGTGACAAGAAAACACAGAGAAATAAAGGAGGGCAGAAGAGGATAATAGAGTGGGACAGAGTAGAGGAAAAAAGGAGAGGAGAATAGAGGAGAGCAGAAAAAAGTAGAGAATAGAAAAAAGAAGAAAGGAGAGAATTAAGGAAATAGGGGAGGAGATAAAAATAGAAGAGAGATGAAGAAAGCAGAGGACAATACATAAGAAGGAAAAAAGGAAAGGAAAATAGAGAAGAGCGAATAAGAGAAAAAAGGAGAGTAGCATAAATGACAGTTAAATAATGGAGAATAACAGTGTGGAGAAGAGCGAATAGGAGAATATAAAAGAAAAAAGGAGGTGAATACATGACAGTAAAATAAAAGAGGAAACAAAGGAAGAGATAGGGAAGAGGACAATAAAGGAGAGTAGAAGAAAGGAGAAGAGAAGGTCACGGCCAGCTGCTGTTGTGTTTGCAATACATTCATCAGCTCAATTACAAAGAGTAACAAGAATATACCTATATATACATATGTGTTGGTATATTCAGCATATACAAGTGCTTCTCACTAAATTAGAATATCATCAAAAAGTTAATTTATTTCAGTTCTTCAATACAAAAAGTGAAACTCGTATATTATATAGAATCATTACAAACAGTGATCTATTTCAAGTGTTTATTTCTGTTAATGTTGATGATTATGGCTTACAGCCAAGGAAAACCCAAAAGTCATTATCTCAGTAAATTAGAATATTTTATAACACCAGCTTGAAAAATGATTTTAAAATCCGAAATGTTGGCCTACTGAAATGTATGTTCAGTAAATGCACTCAATACTTGGTCGGGGCTCCTTTTGCATCAATTACTGCATCAATGTGGCGTGGCATGGAGGTGATCAGCCTGTGGCACTGCTGAGGGGTTATGGAAGCCCAGGTTGCTTTGATAGTAGCCTTCAGCTGGTCTGCATTGTTGGGTCTGGTGTCTCTCATCTTCCTCTTGACAATACCCTATAGATTCTCTTTGGGGTTAAGGTCAGGCGAGTTTGCTGCCAATCAAGCACAGTGATACTGGTGTTTTTATTGTTCAACCTTTGTTTATTAAACATAACAGAAAAAAAAGGGAAAATTCATACAGTCGTAAACCGTAGAAAACATTACAAGCTATAGGCATACCAACATTGCAACTTTTGGATTTCCTTAGCTCCGTCAACTTAGAGGTAGTGAACAGCTATAGAATTATGGTATAAGTCCTGATAGAGTATTTTCACAATTTCACTCAATCAGTAGCTGGATAGAGGACTCCCTTATTATTCCAGTTGCACTTAAGGTATTTAGGGAGTCCTCCGTATCTGTTAAACATATAAAAATGGAACCAACTAGTAGCCATAGCGGAGTTGTAAACAAGCCTCTCAACCAAGTCACTCAACCCTTATCAAGGGAAGAGGATAAACTGTTGTTTGTAAACCAGGTATTGGTACTTTTGGCAGTGTGGACAGGGGCCAAGTCCTGCTGGAGAATGAAATTTCCATCTCCAAAAAGCTTGTCGGCAGAGGGAAGCATGAAGTGCTCAAAAATTTCCTGGTAGACGGCTGCGCTGACTTTGGTCTTGATAAAACACAGTGTCAGGACTCTGAACATTTTTTACCTTTTGTGCATTACTGCCCTTTTCCAAGATGGCGCCTTTGGTCTCATGTGCACTGTGTCTTCCTGCTATAAAACTCCACCCCAGCCTACAGTCTGTGCTAGAGTATTCTGCCTTGCATCCAGCTCCTGACCTCTGATTACTCCCTGGCTATACACCTGCTCCTGTGAACCTGTGTGGTGATCCTGCTACTCTGCTCTGAGTTCCTGATGCATACACAAGTTTCCAGTAATCCTCCTTCATCTGCTGTTTATGTTTACTTCCATCTGCATTTGCTGGACATGTAAGCTGTTTCTGCTTTGCAGTAACCTGAGACTATTAACCAGGCCTCCCTGGTTGAGCTAAGATATGATCTGAACTGCCTAATAAACATATCTATCTGTGCCTGGACTAAGACAAGGATTTATTCGTGTCAAGTATCCTCAAGAATAACTGTGCTTCATAGACTTTCTGCTTGATTGCATTTTCCTCTGAAGTTCCCTATAGACTGCTAAGCTGCGTTTATTATTTGCACCAAGCGTTGTGGACTTGAGTTTCTCTCTGCACCTGTTTGAATCACCGTGTGATAATATAGACTTTACCACTTATAAAACTGTGTCCTGTAGTTGTCTTGTTCCACGCAAAGAGTCTCCTGAGTTATCCCCTATAATTATTACACACAGTGGACCTACACCAGCAGATGACATGGCTCCCCAAACCATCACTGATTGTGGATACTTCACTCTAGACCAGCAGCTTGGATTGTGGCCTCTCCTCTCTTTCTCCAGACTCCGGGACATCAATTTCCAAGTGAAATGCAAAATTACTTTAATCTGAAAATAACACCTTGGACCACTGACAACAGTCCAGTTCTTCTTCTCCTTGGCCCAGGTACGACACTTCTGGCGTTGTCTATTGGTCATGAGTGGCTTGAAACAAGGAATGAGACACTTGTAACCCATGTTCTGGATACGTCTGTGTGTGGTGGCTCTTGAAGCAATGACTCCAGCAGCAGTCCACTCCTTGTGAAACTTCCTCAAATTTTTTAATGAACTTTTCTTAACAATCCTTTCCAGGCTGCGGTTATCCCAGTTGCTTGTGCACCTTTTTCTACTTTCAACTTTCCATTAATACGCTTGGATACAGCACTCTGTGGCCAGCCAGCTTCTTCAGCAATTACCTCTTGTGTCTTACCCTTCTTGTGGAGTGTGTCAATGACTGCCTTCTGGACATCTGTCAAGTCAGCAGTCTTCCCCATGATTGTGGAGCTACTGAAACAGACTAAGGGACCTTTCTTAACGCTTAGGAAGCTTTTGCAGATGTTTTTTGTTAATTATTCTAATGTACCGAGATAATGACTTTTGGGTTTTCATTGGGTATAAGCCATAATCATCAACATTAACAGAAATAAACACTTGAAATAGATCACTCTGTAATGACTCTATATAATATATGAGTTTCACTTTTTGTATTGAAGAACTGAAATAAATTAACTTTTTGATGATATTCTAATTTAGTGAGAAGCTCCTGTATCTCCAATTACCTATTTCCATAAAATGCAGCTTATCTCTCTGTTCAGTCCTGGATGTAATCATTCTGCAGATAATTATAGTGATTCAGTGTTTCCATGACTAAATGACTCCTACCGGTCCTATGTAATGTGTGCCTGACGACCTACAAACAGCTCTGACCCTGTACTTATGTCGGAGTCCTATTATCACGGCACACCGGCGGTGATATTCAGGTGTCTCCTTTCCGTACAGATAAACTTGCCGCTCAGCATTGACAGCCGAGGAATTAAATAATCTTATTTTTAATCTATTTTTAGGTGCTGTAACCACAAGACGCACAGCGCTTAGTACAGCTGGTAAACTACTTATGAAGTGAGATTCTCTGGATCCGTTACCCCAGATCTACAACATCCACAGGAGAAACGTATAACTCTCAAACCCAAAGCAAAATTTGTTGTTGTAGCCGCGTAGGTTTCACTTTTTAACTCCATGCAAAAACTTATTTTGGAACTACAGCTGGTGAAAACGTGACTAGGATTACTTGTCGAAGGCAAGTCCCTGGCAACTTCTTTGCCTTCTTCCCCATGCTTCAGAGTGAAATATGCATGGTGGCAACAAGTGGTGCCCATGGTTCAGGCAGCGCGGATCAGGTTCCATCCACATGGGAATGCAAATTGCAGTAAAAAAAAAATAAAAAATCTTGCAAAATTCAACCCAATGCTAAGAAAATAGTGAAATAAGTGGAGAAAATCCACAGAAATATGCAGCAAGTGGATCGTATGTTGTAAAATCTGAATAAAACATACATCCAGTTTGATATCTACATTTTAAGGCCAGGATAAATGATCCATTTATGATCAGAAAACAATGACTTTTCATCCATATTGTCACACGTACAGTATGTTTGTTTTTTTCTATCTATCTGGCATCAATTTTTTTTATATAGCAGCAATTACAAAAATTTACTAGACCAAATACCTTTTCCAATGTTAATCATTTCAATGGAACCATAAAAAAAAAAACATTTCCTAACAACTCTTGAGACAGGTCCCCTTTAAGAAATGTTGTGTTTTCTGTCTGCCTGAGCAAGTTTACACTGAGGTTTTACACTGAGCTGGAGACAGAAGATCATTACAAAAGTGTTTTGGAAAGAGCAGGCGATGGTGCAATATCTGCAGATACTCCAGCAGCAGGTGACCAGTCACATTACAGCATGACGACACGGGCACAGACTTCGGCACTGCAATCCGTATGGACACACGAACCATCAATGTCAGAAGATACATTGATGGCTCAATAAATGTAAGCTGAGAAAGTGAATTATGTCTTTTTTATGCACTTTGTGATGGGACTGACTTATGGTTCAAAGGTTTTTCCAGGACCCACAAAAGGAAGAATGATCTCCGCTCAATCCAACTCCATTTCCACCAGAAACATTCACGGTTTCCACTTGAAGTATCAGGCCAATGTTAAAAGAAACTTGGCAGCTTGAATGCCTAAATACAAGGTTGGGGCCAAAACCTGGCAAACCAGGGTAAGTGTTGGAGCCTGCCACGCCTAGGGTGCCAACTCTGCCCGGGTTTCCGTAGATCCAATAAAGAAATTCTCCATCCATAGGTCCAGGTAAAAAATATAACTTTATTCCAAAATGTTTAAAAAGGAAATTGACGTCTACAGACACATAGAACAGTAATATGCGACCCTATGAGTTTCAGACTGTAAACCAGTCCTTAATCGTGGATGATGTACCTGGACATATTCCATCTACACACTGTCAAGTTTTGCAGGAGTGGCTTTCTTCCGTGCCGATGATCACAGTGTTTCAGCAGGGGTAAGCTTGTTTCCTTCTACTATTGGTTGTCCGAATTTGATAACTCCCATTATGGGTGCCTGTATCACAGGTCCATCCCATTAATGATTCCAAAGCCTAGCATAGGTTTGTGCCCCTCACTTTCCCTCTGGATGGTATAAACTAATATTGGGCTCCAACACTGCATAGAAACAAACATGGTGGGAAAACTAGGCTTTTACCCCATGACCAAGGGTGGCCTGTGAACCATATTTGCCAACAGTTCACAATTTGCCAGGATTGCCCTGAATTTTGAGACACAATCCTGGAAGTATTGCAAGTATGGTGTGAACCAGCACTAGGCATCACATGGTATATAGTGACGGCTAGCAATACAGGGACACCCTGTAAATAAAGGTCCAAACAAGGCCAGAGTAACCCAAATTCAGGGGACAATACCACGATGATTCACCCCACCACCAATTTAATATCCAATTCAAGGTACGACCAACTATCACAGTTACTTAATATTATTAGTTTTCTCAAATGGGCCAAATGGACCTTTTGGGCCCCTCTAAACTCCAGGGCCTGTGTGTAATGGCAACTCCTGCAACCACTATAGTTATGCCCCTCACCTGCCAAGGTCCAACATGGCCAAATCTTGAAACTCCTTTACATTAATCAACAAGGGTCAAGAAATCAGGAAGCCCTAAATCACAAGGGAGGTCAGGCTGGTCTTTCCTAACGGTATCTCGACACTTGAGTGGCCTCTTTTCACATTCCCTTAATTTTTATATCATCCCCCTACTTCAATCTACCTAACTACTCTTCCTGCATTCTAAACTTAGTCATGTGAGTTTTTGTCTATGACTTCCAGTCCAGGCTCTGGTTCCTTCTTAATTCTTCAATGAGCCGAGGTTTACAGGAAGCCCAAAACTGAAGCAAAAAATGATGCAACTTTGAAGATAGCTGTGTGCATGAAAACTCTTTAAATACCTATTTTACTTTTGTGTTCTCTAAGAAAGCAAATGTAACATCAACTGATCTTCACAGTGCCATTGAAGGAATAAACAAATTCACTCCGTCTATAAACAGAGGGCTGGGGAGGGAACACTTAACTAATTTAATTAAATTAAATTAAATCTTTTGGTGTGGATGAATTACGTCCTAGGTTACTGAAAGAGACAGGAGAGGAAATTGCAGAACCACTAGTGTTATGATCCGGTGACCTTGGAGCCGCATGAGAGACTTTCTCAGGAGTAGGTGGTACCTGTACTGACCGCAAACCCTAAACTGACACCGCAACTAGAAGTAGCCGTGGGGTGTACCTAACATGTCCTAGACACCTCGACACAGCCGGAGGACTAAATACCCCTATAGGTGGAAATGGGAATTCTATCTTGCCTCAGAGCAGAACCCCAAAGGATAGGCAGCCCCCCACAAATATTGACTGTGAGTATAAGAGGAAAGACACACACAGGCAGAAAAACAGAATTTAGCAAAAGAGGCACTTCTAGCTAAATAGAAAAGGATAGGACAGAATTCTAAGCGGTCAGTATTAAAATCCTAAAAATATCCACAGCAGAAAATACAAATAGACTACATCTAACTAAAGACAATTAGCATAAAGCACCACCCCATTTCCTCAGATAAAGGATGGGTCACACTCCAAATAAACTATAAACATTTTGACCATAGAGTCATTAAACTCAGTCACGAAGTGTATTCAATCTTAAAACCAATCTTTATTAACACATAAACAATACAATACAGTTTTGTATTGTTTATGTGTTAATAAAGATTGGTTTTAAGATTGAATACACTTCGTGACTGAGTTTAATGACTCTATGGTCAATATGTTTATATCTAACTAAAGACATAGCAAGTATATCTGCAACTCCTGAGAATCCAGCATGACTGAAAAATCCAAACAAAGTCTAAGCTGGACAAAAACACAATGAATTGTACTGAATTGCAAAGCACACTGCATGTGTGCACAGAGACAAAAACCCAGACAATTATCTTAGCTGAATTGGCAGCAGAGCATGAGGAACCAGAGAGAGATGCAATCCCTCCCAGAACAATGGACAACTGGCCAGGAGTAATGGATCCTGCACACCTAAATACCTAGTAGAGCTGCAATCAGCAGAAACACCTGCCCAGGATTACAACCCCAAGACAACTGCACTACCACTAACAACCACCAGAGGGAGCCCAAGAGCAGAATTCACAACACACTAGCCAGAATCTTTGAAAAATTCTGGTGATCAGGAGAAAACACAGAAGATTGGAGAAGATCAAATGTTGTCCCTAACTTCAAAAAACAAAAGAAAATGGATCCAGGATATTACAAGACAGTGAGCCTTACTTCTATACCAGAAAAGATCTTTGAACAAATTATTAAGCAGAATGAATGCAAGTACTTGAATGAGAATACAGTAATTAGTGCTGTATTAGGGGTGTAGGTTTCCCTTAGTGCTGCAGGTGTGTTATTTCTATAGTGCTAGTGGTTCCTTTATCAGACACGGGGACATATTATCAGATATAGGGGATATTAGGGCCCCTTAGGGTTATCCACCGTTAAGCAGGGGCGTCACAATGCTCCCCCTTGGGTGCCAACCTCCATCGGCAGGCTGGTGTAAAGCACCGATGCAGCATTAGGGCTACTAAGTGCACACTGGAAGGTTTCATTTTTTATCTTTTTTGTATTTGAACTTTTTGTGTTGTGTTTTTTGTCAGAACATTATGTCCCTATAGGACATCTAAAGGTAAACTAATCAAATTTGCAGACGATGCAAAGCAATGAGGGATAGCTAACACTAGAGAAGACAGAGAAAGGATTCAGAAGGATCTAGATAAGCTTGAACAATGTGCAGCAACTAATAGAATGGTATTTAACAGGGAGAAATGCAAGATTCTACATCTGGGCAAGGAAACCAAAAGTTACATCTACAGAATGGGGGGAATAGAACTAAGCAACAGGACATGTGAAAAAGACTTGGGTATACTAATAGATCACAGACTGCAAATGAGTCAACAGTGTGATGCAGCAGGAAACAAGGCAAACACAGTTCTGGGATGTAGAAGAATAGAATCTAGATCATTATAAAGTAATTATCCCCCTCAACTCTTTCTTGGTCAGACCTCATCTGGAATACTGTGTACAGTTCTGGGCACATTTTTAAAAAGACATCGAAAAACTGGAGCAAGTTCAGAGAAGATGTCACTGGAATACTGAAGGGCCAGAATATTGCAGCATCTAATTACACAAACTCCTGCATTTATTAGAGCTGCTTCACCATTCAATTAAACAGTGCAGGTTTTTCCTTGCTCTGTCATTGCAAAAGTTAATCAGTTCAGTTGATCTCCTCGAGCTCTCCATCATGAATTGTCTCACTGTTCTGCGTTGGCCATTCCCCTCTGGTATATATGATCATCGCTGGCACTTGGGATATGCCAGTGATAGTTCTGCTTTCTGGTTTGGCAGTGAAGGAGAAAGTTCAGTGTTTGGACTTGGCAATTGGAGAGTTTTTCTGAAGATTGCTGCATGGAGTTGGTTTGTGTGTTTATCCTTATCCTCTCACATTTGGTTTCCCCTTCCTATACCTCCCGTTTCACGCTCTGTTGTTTTGTGAGTGTATTTGTATGATTGTAGTTTTCTTTTATCCCTGTCTCTTTACCCCTGTTTTGTTAGTTGGATAGAATTTTCCTATACATTTCTGCCCCTAACCTCCCTGGGTGAGTGAGGGATCAGACAAGGGTTAAGTTAGGAGTATAGCTAGGTAGGAGACACCAGCATCTCGCCCATCTGGAGTAATTTGGGGGACAGGGATAGATTAGGACGCCCCTAGGCACTGGGTAGGTGCCCACAGTCCCTCATAACTAGGTGACAGAAGAGCTACCAGGATAGTGAGCAAACTGCAAAGTATGTCCTATGAGTAACAGTTAAAGGATCTGGGAATAATTAGCTTGCAAAAAAGAATGCTACACATTCACAGTACAGAGGGATTCACACTTGCACATTGAAACACGATAAATGGAATGAAACGAAAAGGAGAAGATACGGACTAGATATTAGAAAAAAAAATTTGACAGTGAGGGAGATCAATGAGTGGAACAGGCTGACACAAGAGGTGGTGAGTTCTCATTCAATAGAAGCCTTCAAACAAAGGCTGGACAGACATTTGTCTGAGATGGTTTAGTGAATCCTGTATTGAGCAGGGGTCGGACACGATGACCCTGGAGGTCACTTCTAACTTTGACATTCTATGATTCTAACTGTCACAATGCTATTGCAGTGCCCCAGGGTCCTGTTCGTTGCAGTAATGTCATTTCCCTCTAGAGGGGAGTGATATTACGTTTGGAGGCAATGAAGGAGATCTCTTTACCAGGTATCACAAACATACAACACATTTCATACTCCAGTCCACGAGGGGGAGCTATGCTCCTATTTATTAGGGCACTCTTCACACTTAGGTAAAACTGGTGACCTGGAGAGGAATTAGACAGTTGCTGGATGAGCTTCGCTCAGGTAGTTGGTCCCTGATAGGGGTGGGAGCCTGTCAGAGGCCTAGACAGAAGGTCACGGAGCTGCGCCTGCCTCACGTGCGGGAGTTCCTAAGAAAGGACACGAAAAGAGAACTGTATTGTAGAGAGGGTGAGAAGAAGTCATAGCAAAGGAGTGGATACCAGAAGGAGTTCTGCCCTGCACAGGCTGCCTCCTTCTGAGGCGCAGGATCCCGGTAGCCGGAACACCGAGGGAGCAACAGTCCTTTATGCCTTGCTCCAGAGACCGGCAGGACAGCTAATTTCACGTTACTGATCCGCCCCATACCCAGGGGGCAAGGTGGCACCCACGAGAGGCTGAGGCATGATAGAGTCCCTGTAAAAAGCCTCAAGCCACCGGTCATACGGGTTTTCCTATCCATCTTGGGGACAGAGAGAGATATAACATCTACAACATCTGTGAGGACCTTATGAGAGGCTCAGCAATAAGGCACTACAACTCCCAGGAGCTAGAGGAAGGCTACTGATTTCCACCTGGATAGAGGGACTCTGGATTTGCCTCCAAACCGGCCGGACTCTGCCTGCCCTGTGATCTGTGCTCTGGACTGTGGATGCTGAAGCCTTCAGTAAAAGGTAAAGTGACTGCAACCTTGTGTCCTCGTCCTTCACTGCGCCTCACACCATCCACACACTGGGAAGCCCTGGGGACATACTTCACCTGTGGGAAGGTATACCATCTAGCTGCCATAACATCACCCCAGTAGACCCCTAAGCAGCGTCGGTCACCCTGACTGAATACCACAGGTGGCGTCACGAACACAAACTTTATCCCTTTAAAGACCTTCCCCTTTTACAACGGACGTCCCGAGGGCCACGGACCGGGTCAGCTACCGTGACATCCCCCTCAGAACCGAAGGACCTGGTACCGAGTACCCCACTGTCCCCGGTGGCGCTCCACTATAGCAGGTTTTCATGTGGCAACGGGCTCCTTCCCTGTCCCTCAAGCTTAGGAGGACCTTAGGCTATACCTGTTCCCCAGATTACCCCGGATGGTGGAGAAGCTGGGATCTATTACCTTGCTATGCTCCTGTATGCACGCTGATCTGTTTCCTCTCCCACTCAGGGAGGTATGGGACAGAAGTGTATAGGATAACACAAACCTGACACAAAACAACTGAGTGGAAATCAAGTGAACAGTAGGATGGACACACAAAATGGTAAAGAGGATTAGGATTAACATAGTACCAAATCCACACAAATATCTCCTGTTAACAACACCAACTGACTGATACTAATTCGGAACTCTCCTTCACCACCAAACCAGGAAGTTGTAAACTATAGCCAGCAATTCCCTAGTGCAAGAGTTGAGCATGTATACCTGTAAGGAGTGGTAAACACTGAACAGCTGAGAGAATTCAGGATGGAGAGCTCCAGGAGATAGACAGAACTGATTAACCCTTGCAATAACAAAGCAAGGAACACCTACACTGCTAAAAGGAAGGTGAAGCAGATGTAATGGGAGCAGGAGTTTGTGTAACCAGATACCGCAATCTTCTGGCCTCTCTCTGTTGTGGTATCACCATGACAGTAACTTGGGTTTGACACTGTCTTTTATTTATTAACTGAGTTTATTTTGTGTCATCGCTTTATCTGTACAAATGGTAAACTGTCAGTATGGGAGAACAGTAAGAATATTTCCAGGACCATGTCCTGACTGAACTCCTGCTATTTTAATTACTTTAGCTCTCCGTCTGCTTAGAGAGTATCTGTCTGCTCTCCTGACATGTCGCTTTTAATAAATTGCAATTTAATAACTCAGAGCTTTGTATTTTGCTTTTCCTTTGTCATTCCTCAGGAAATGTACGGAAAATGACAATACGTGGTAATTTTTCCCTTTAAAATACAGTTTGTCCCTACATATTCTGATACTGCTACACTCATTGGATGGTGTCAGAGAGCATAGGAACACACACCTTTGACAAAGAAATGGTAACACCAAGGCGTCAATTTATTTGTGCATTTCCAGGAGGACTAACAGAGTCAGTAGGAAGGAGGGGAGCAGCTAAAAGAGGTGCAACTTTGGCCCTGGTATTTGTAGGGCTAGGGCGAAAAACCCTAGAAGGCTCTGATGCAAAATTCAACAACTAACCACAGGTTAAGTGATATGTTGCTGACCGCTGGGGGTTCTACCACTAAGACCCTCACTTAGAATGGGACCAGAATCACCCATCTGAATGAAGCGATGATTGAACATCCACACTGCTACTCCATACAAGGTCTCTGTGGCTGAAGGAGCTAGAACCCCATCTTGTGATTGGTGGGACTTATCACATATCCTGTAGATGGGTCACATCGGGAGGTGAGCGAGCCTGGTGACGTCACATCTGAAGATATTTCTCGGCTCGTGTGCATGAACAGGTATTGTCCACCTATCCCATTAATTACAGCAGGAAAAGAGTGAAATACCTGCTGCTTATGCACACGAGTCGGCAGTTATCTGCAAACATGAGGTCCTGCTGACTTCCCAATGCAGAACCCTTTTAAGCTTTAGGATGCCCTCTGTTAAGTTTCATGATGTTGGCGATCTGATTTCCTGATGCCACATATGAGAGCTGTGTAATTGCGTGTCATCATTATCCTCAATGTAGCACAGTCTTGTTATGTAATATTCGTTATTAAATTCATCGAGTGCAGAATCCAATGATATAATATGCGGTGTGTGACTGACGCATATAGGACATTCCAAACATGCACGCTCTTACTTATGTAAAACCATTGCGTGTCATGCTACATCATGACAAATGATTTTCATGATGTCCCTGTTACTAAGAACACATTGGTGCATGAGGACCAAAGTCAGTGAGCAATCAGGATACATTTTAAGTTATAAAGTGGAAGTAATGGAATTTCCCAAGACAACAACCGCTGACGATATACCCTACTATATGGAGGCCATAGGGTGGACGTTACTGCCCAGGATTTCCCTCTCTGAGCCAGAGTAATGAGCTATATATCCAGTCCATCAATGCATTATATTCACATTATTGTATTCCTGACAACTGACACCTAGCACAGGCAATCAACATATGTCCTTATACATATGGCTTGTATATTTCTTGGTACGGAAAATGAAATTAAAGACTTATATTAAAGACTTAGATGGATGTTGTCAAGTAGTGGTTGTAAATACAAGCAAGCAATTTTGCAATTGACTTCTTAATAAAAATATGGAACCATTGTTGAAATATTAACACTTTTCTTTTGTTTACATCTTGTTGCCTAAGAGACCGACCACCGCTATTGTCTATTTTGTAAGCACTGCATTGAAGATGGCCGCGATTAGGAGGTAACAGTGTGTTCCAGTGATTCAGGCCAGGTTTAAAACAGTGCTTATAGACTAAATAAGGAAGAGCTTGTAAACACTTGTGCATGTTCTGCTGTGGTCGGTTTCCAAGGCAACAAGCTGTAAACAAAGCAAAAGTGTTAAGAATGGCTGAAATTTTACAATACTCATTTATGAAGCTATGAAGAACCCTTTACCATACTGGTGATAAACTACTACAGTGTAGAAACCATACTGATGCACAAAGTTAGATAATACATATCAAACCCTGTGTCTCAAAGAAATGTGCCAGAGGCTACAGTTTTAGGATCCACCAAAACACCAATTCCACCTTAAATAACCGGCTAGTACAGCTCCACTCGACCCCATAGCTGTTACGTGATTGACATTATTTGGATTTATTGTTATATTAGGCAGGAAGTGAGTTCTTGAAGTTGATATGTTGGAAACAGGAAAAATGGGCAAGCGTAAAGATCTGAGCAACTCTGACGAGGGCCAAATTGTGATGGCAAGAACAGCTCTAAAACGACAGGTCTTGTTAGGTGTTCCTGGAATGCAATAATTAGTATCTGTCAATTGTGATCCAAGGAGAGACAATCAGTGAAATAGTGATGGGTTCATGAGTGCCCAAGCCTCCCTGATAGGTGTGGGGTGTGAAGGCTAGCCCACCTGATAAAATCCTACACTAGACTGACTATGATAGAAAGGAGTCAGACCATGAAGAACATCGCAGCTTGCTGTGTATGTGACTGAGTAGCCTCAGACCGGTCAGAGTGCCCATGCTGACCCTGTCCATCTCCGACAGTGCTTACAATGGGCACATGAGCATTAGAACTAGACCATGAAGCAATACAGTAAGGCAGGCTGGTCTGATAAGTCACATTTCCTTCTACATGTGGCCGGACCAGTGCGATTGTGTGGAGTCGATCAGTCAGAGGATGACTTATACAATGTACTCATATAATATGAGATCATTATGTATAGCTATAGTGGATAACGGCACCCAAAGGGAATACAAGATGAAGTTCAGACAAACTGCTGGCTGCAGCCAAGCCCAGAATGAAAATCTGTATTAAGAAAATATATAACATCTTAGATCACCCTGAAGAAAGGGTTCCCAAACCCGGAAATCTCACAAGATGACCTCTCCATACGACATATTGGGCTATAAAACCGTAACCTGGAGCCCCAATTACCATCTAGATTCCCGTAATTCCACCAGAGCAAAGTACTCCATTAATATAACATATACAATGTCAGTAATACAGGGTAATAATAACTTTTTGGCAATAATTCCGTCATCAGTTTGTGTGCTTTAAATTCTAATAATGAAAGGACCCAAAGGGCATTTATCCCTAAATGACAAACAGGAATATCACTAGCAAATACATATCCCCTCAGCCAAAACCACAATGGGCACCCCGAAGTCACTAGTTCACGTCATCCTACTATGCCATCTTGATGCTCCACCTCCAGGACACCTGTTCTGAATGACAGAAAAGCAGCATTCCCGATCATATGTCCCACATGATGCCAGCAATATGGAGGGAATATCACTATGCACACAGGCCCTAGAGCTAGATTTAAACTGGGCCCCTTTGTATGGGTTCCTATGGAGTTGCATATGGAGCGCCCCCAGACGCAGGACCGCGGGACACTAGACACGGGCCTCTCTGTCTCAGTTCTGGGGTTGTCACGGTGGCTAGACCCGGTCCGTGACCCTGCTAAGGGGCGTCCAATGAAAGGTGTGAGTGGTGGTGCGTGGTGCAGGTCGCGATGAATAACGAGGACACAGGGTTGCAGTCTCTTTACCTCTTTACTGAAGGCTTCAGGGTCCTCAATCCAGAGTACGGTTAACAGGGATGTCTGAGACCGGCCGGTCCGATGGCACCTCCAGAGTTCCTTTTGCTGGTGGAAATCTGTGCCTACCTTCTAGCGCCTGTGTGTTGTAGTACTTCCCTGCTGAGCACCACGGGATAGTCCTCACAACTGTTGTGTCTGTTTCTGATGTTATTTCCCCCAACTTATCTCTGTTCTGATGTTCTTCTCCGTCCCCCAGATGATATGGCTAGGACTCACCCGTATGACGGGTAGGCCTGGAGTTCTTCCGGGACCCTAGCGTCGCCCCTCTCCTACAATTGCCCCCTATGTCTTCTAAGGGTACCGTTACACTATACGATTTACCAACGATCATGACCAGTGATACGACCTGGCCGTGATCGTTGGTAAGTCGTTGTGTGGTCGCTGGGAAGCTGTCACACAGACCGCTCTCCAGTGACCAACGATGCCGAGGTCCCCGGGTAACCAGGGTAAACATCGGGTTACTAAGCGCAGGGCCGCGCTTAGTAACCCGATGTTTACCCTGGTTACCATCGTAATGTAAAAAAACCCAAACAGTACATACTCACATTCCGGTGTCACGTCCCTCGCCTTCAGCTTCCCGCACTGACTGTGAGTGCCGGCCGTAAAGTAAAAGCAGAGCGCAGCGGTGACGTCACCGCTCTGCTTTTACTTTCCGGCCGGCACTCAGTCAGTGTGGGAAGCTGAAGGCGAGGGACGTGACACCGGAATGTGAGTATGTACTGTTTGGGTTTTTTTACATTACGATGGTAACCAGGGTAAACATCGGGTTACTAAGCGCGGCCCTGCGCTTAGTAACCCGATGTTTACCCTGGTTACAAGCAAACACATCGCTGGATCGGTGTCACACACACCGATCCAACGATGACAGCGGGAGATCCAGCGACGAAATAAAGTTCCAAACGATCTGCTACGACGTACGATTCTCAGCGGGGTCCCTGATCGCTGCTGCGTGTCAGACACAGCGATATCGTATGGATATCGCTGGAACGTCACGGATCGTACCGTCGTAGCGATCAAAGTGCCACTGTGAGACGGTACCCTTAGGTGATTTAGGTGAGACAGCCAGCCTAAAATCAACTGTCCTGCCTCTGTTTGAAGTATTGCTTGGAGCCTAATACTTCCTCGGCGTTCTGGCCACCGGCTGCGCGCCTCAATAGGATGTTGCCTCGGTCTTACAGCACGACTCCTATTAGTGTTATCTCCTTATTGCTGCGATCTCATTTCTCACTGCTTCACAATAAACCTCGCTTCTTGTCCTTTCTTGAGATACTGCCGCGATGTAGTGCAGGCGCGGTTCCTTAACGTTCTTTTCTGTTCGCTAGGCCTCTGTCAGGATCCCACCCCTGACAGAGACCCCCTGAATCTCCCCCTGCAACACCCTCTGCCACAGGATGTTGCTTGGTTCCAACCCAGTCAGCTTCTCCCTAACTTTCTATCCAACCCCCAGTTTTGCCAGATTGTGAGGAGTGGCCTAATACATAGCGCCCTTAGCTCCCCCTGGAGGCCAGACTGTGAAGTGTATTGGTGCCTGTGATACCTGGTCAGGTGAACTCCTTAAGTGCCATCAGACGTACCATCACTCCCCTTAGTGGCAGAGCGATGTTACTGCAACGACCAGGACTCTGGGGCTCTGCACTTACCTCTGTGGCATGTATGCCATGGTCGTGTGCCCTGATGCTGTGAGGAGGCAATTTTCTTGTATTGATGGTGCAATGCAACTCTATACGGCTCATAGATGCATTATGTCATGTGCTAAATAGGTGTGAGACCACATTACTTCTGCCATGGGGTAAAGTGGCTGTCAAGTCAGTATGAGGGGATACTGCCACCAACAGCTATAGGGCACTGTGGCTAACTCTGTAATGGGTTTGTCATGGTTGGCCCTTTGACAGCCCACCGTGAGCCCCATTTCTGTTGTAAGGACACTCTGACTAGCCCTGTTATGTGGGCACTGCGGCAGGCTCTGTAATTGGGGGATTGTGACTAGCTGCTATTGGGGCATTGTGGTGGCTCTGTTATAGGGGGATTGAGATTAGCTGTTATGTAGACAAGGTGACTGACTCTGTTATGGGATCTTGCGGCTGTCTCAGTTATGGGGGTCTTGGTGGCTGGCTCTGTTATAGGGGGATTGTGACTATGTGGGCAATATGACTGACTCTGTTATGGGGCATCATGTCTGGCTCTTATCGGGGCACTGTGGCTTGCTCTGTTATAGGAGCACTGTGGCTGACTCTGCTAGGGGTTTGTGGCTGTCTGCAATGTGGGTAATGTGACTGACTCTGTTATGGGGGCATACTGGTCAACTCGTTTATGAGAGCACTGTAGCCAGATCTGTTATGGGATCACTGTGGCTGGCTCTGTTATAGGGGCACTATGGCTATTTTTGTTATACTGGCACTGTGGTTGGCCTTGTTATAGTGGCACTGCAGCTGGTTTAGTTATGAGGTCACTGTGACTGGCACTATTATGGTGGCACTGAGGCTGGCTTTGCTATTGGAGTTCTTTTGCTGGCTTTGATATGGGGGCACTGTGGCTGGCTTTGTTATGTGGTCATTGTGACTGGCTCTATTATAGTGGCACTGTGACTGGCTCTATTATAGTGGCACTGTGACTGGCTTTGTTATGGGGGCACTGTGACTGGCTTTGATATGTGGTCACTCTGGCTGGCTCTGTTATGGGGGCACTGTGACCAGCCCCTTTGTTGGTGTCTGTGTTGTGAGTCAATAAAGATATTTAGAATAAAACAGACAAGGCCGTGGTTTTGTTTTGTATGACTGGACGGTCGATCTTTTCATGCTGATTTGCTGAAAATGGATAGAACTCAGAAATAGTACAGACTAGAGGACTTGAAGATAATTTAGACATATCTTATATTTTTGTGAAATTATGGAGCAGATTTATCAAAACTGACGAAAAGAAAAACTTCCTTTGTTGCCCATAGCGACCAATCTGAGTGCAGCTTTCAGTTCACCAGAGCTGTTTCAGAAATGAAAGCTGATCTCTGATTGGTTGCTATGGGTAACAAAGAAAGCCTTCCATGTAAACAGTGTTGATCATTAATGTCAATTAATGCCCAATGTTGCTGACTACAGCCTGTCACCAGGCGTGTGTCCAGAAGACATGTGCCCCATTATTGGCCAATAGTTCTGACTAGATGTATTTGTGGAAAGCTGGTCTATGACTACGGCACAGTTTGTAACCTTGGACCCATGAATAGACTGTGCAGCTGACTGAACAGCTGAATTATTAAAGCCACAATCCTTGGAAACTCAATCCTGCAGCAAAACATTGAAAATGGAATTACCCCGACCTCGTCAATGATTGAAAGAGTCCAAAATACACAAAGAAAATCCATTTTCTCACAATAAGTCGTGTACTTGTCCTCCTATCTACGATAAATCTACTGATCTGACGATTATGTTACACCACAAAACAAAAGGGAATTTCCCTCTTAAAGGGATAATATGGATATCTTTAACATTAGGCCTTTTAGAGATCATTTCATCTTCAACTTGCTTAACTATTCACAATAACAGTAATTTTCGACCAGCGGTGCCCAAACATTTATATGCCACTGTACCTATATCGGTGGAAAAATAAAAAAAAGTTGCGGCTCTTGGAAGACGTGGAGGAAATAAATTAAAGTGCAAAAATGGAAATTGCCACCAGCCGGAAGGGGTTAAATTACAAAATCATCAGTAGCTATTGATGAATCTTTTTTAATTTATTAAAAATTCCATGCCGTCATTATTATGTTTGGCCCTGGGAAGCTTCCAAAACACTTGAATTGCTAGTTTGAAGCTATATAGAGCCGCTGGGTATATTATGGCATGTATAAGCACTGACATTCAGGGGCCTGGGAAAGCGGAATGACTCGGACACCTAATAAATTGGGGTCTCTATAAGCTACTGACCAAATACATTCGCACCATTACGTTGTATTTATTTCTGCAAGAAATGGGCCGATTTTCCACAGTGTGCTGGATCAGATTTTTTCTCAGTGTTTGGTCAATGGATCAGTTTTTTACTATCAGTGTTTCATTAGCTTTTATCCAATGCAAAACCAATGATGGCACACTGATGACACCGGTACTGTTTTTTTACGGACGTGTGAAGGGGGCCAAAGACAGAATATAAGTGGAGTTGGTTGTCCAAGATGTAGGCAGAATGGACGAGATAACATGTAGATGCTCTTCTGGGTCCCTTTCTAAGCACTGTGCTCCTCTGAACTGAAGAAGTTATGAGACAGCCATCGCTGACCTTGGAATTTTTGTGACTGTTGTGCACTGAGAACCAGAATAAAACTTGTAATGTATGGTCAAAGAAAATAAGTACTCTCTCTTTTCTGCAAAGATGATTCATGCATTGGATAGACAAAAGATTAAGAAAAACACTGTGGCCGGAGACGTCTAAGGTGCCGTAGCCTCAAATATGTTCGTCTCACATTCTAGACTGTATGACATCTCACTATGTCGGCTATGAGCCAAGGTGGAGGTCTCTTTCTTGGCTTATCATGAAGCGCAAGTCAAGAGAAAAGTACCAGATGTTCCTGTAAACCAAGTTCCCAGACCACCCATTCATCTTCGGGGTGAAGACCACATAGTAACAATACAGAAGAATATCAAAAAAGTTATCTTGTGAAAATATATCTTTCACCCAGTCCATCTTACCCATAACTGGTTGACAAATGTACAGTGTTCCTATAAGGGATGAGCAGATAAATTCAGAGGACCTAGTCCAGTGTCCACGTCAGTAGAGACAGCTCTGTTGTTCGCTTCCTACCTGTCAGCCATGTTTCTTCCCCACTCTCAGGAGCACTGCAATCTGTTCCTCAACCTATGAACCTGAGCCTTCTAGAAGTCTAGGCTAGCAGAGGATTCTGATTAATGTCCTCAGTGAGCGCTCTATGTTCAAGCCTGAATGCTGTCATTTGCTCAGACTTCTAATCTTAATATTTTTGTGTCTTTTTTTTCTGTGAGTGCAGAGATTCTGAACAGTTATAGACAATATAGTAGCTAAAACTATAGGTAAAGAGGTGTTATAAAAAATAAGATCTTAATTCAAAGTCTTTCCTTTCATACACCATTGACTTATGGGCTGAATGTCAGGTATTCTGTTAGGTGGCTGTTAGACACATAGTGTATGGGAGATAAACGTGGAGTAATGCTTTAGTACATATAGGACGAAAAGGGGTTAATCGGCCATGACAGGTTGATTATGACCAGCTATAGAGTTGGGAGAGACGGCTGCTCACCATATCTCCACCCTGAGTGTGTTTCACTTTGTAAATTGAGACCTGTTTGTCTCAGGGCTGTCCCACACGTCCAGATAATTCCGGTACCGGAATAAATCGGTACCGGAGTTATCCGTGTCCGTGTGCCTGGGAACTCACGGAGGCCATACGTGCGGCACACGTGTGCCGCCCGTATGGCGAGTGGGTACCACACGGAGCGTGTGGTACCCACTCTGCATCATGCTGAAGCCGCGATTCATATGTTCCCTGCAGCAGCGTTTGCTGCAGAGAAAATATGAATAATAGTGTTTAAAATAAAGATCTATGTGTCCACCGCCCCCCCCACCCCCTGTGCGCCCCCCCGCTGGTCAGAAAATACTTACCCGGGTCCCCCGTCGGCTGTCACTCCTTCCTGGTCTGGCCGCGGCTTCTAGTGTATGCGGTCACGTGGGCCCGATCATTTACAGTCATGAATATGTGGCTCCACCTCCCATAGGGGCGGAGCCGACTATTCATGATTGTAAATGATCGGCCCCACGTGACCGCATACAGTAAGCCGCGGCCAGACCAGGAAGGAGTGACAGCCGACTGGGGACCCGGGTAAGTATTTTCTGACCAGCGGGGGGGCGCACAGGGGGTGGGGGGGGCGGCGGACACATAGATCTTTATTTTAAACACTATTATTCATATTTTCTCTGCAGCAAACGCTGCTGCAGGGAACATATGAATCGCAGCTTCAGCACCATGTGGGGGGGACAGCGCTTACTGTAGCGCTGTCTCCTGCACGCACACGGACCCCAGACGGAGAATGTCCGTGTGAGGTCCGTGTTTTACACGGACCCATTGACTCTATTGGGTCCGTGTAATACGTGCGCTCCCACGAACACTGACATGTCTCCGTGTTTGGCACACGGAGACACGGTCCGCAAAAAATCAATGACATCTGAACAGATGCATTGATTTTTATGGGTCTACGTGTGTCAGTGTCTCCGGTACGTGAGGAAACTGTCACCTCACGTACCGGAGCCACTGACGTGTGAAACCGGCCTCACAGATTGCTGTGTGTATGGAGGTGTGCAGATCTCCTGGATTGAGTGCCTTTGCTAAAGGACAAAGAAGCTGGGCTCTTAAGTCAGGTGGGCTAACCAGCACTGTTTCAATTTGTGCCAGACAAGGGCTGTATTTGAGTTTCCTGCGATGTGGATTATGAGGACTGAAAAAAACAACCAGACTTTAAACAGAAACTGTCCCTATGATACCTCATATCGCTCCCAAGTGAGTAGCATTGCTGCAATGCTTTAAGGCTTACTAACCCATATAGGGTCCAACATTGCATCATCTCGTAGGACTTGATTTTGACAGTAAATTTTCTTCTGAATCTGACTTTGGAACATAATACTGGTCATTAGACATAAGTAAACAGTTGGTCTTAAAGGGTTATTTCCAATTGAGAAAAGTATGGCAAATCCAAGATTGGGACCCACCATAAGTTGCTGGGAATTGCTCAAACTCATATACAAATGAATGGAGAGAGCCTTTCATGCGTGGACACCTCTAGTTTTCCAGATGCAAGCGACAGGGATTACTGTGATAGATTTTGGTCCCAGTAGTGGTACCTTCAACTACTGGACATACTCTGTGGATATGTCATATATGTCCCAGATGGTACAACTCCTATAATTCACAATATGACTTGTAAAGTGGACATAAACTTGGCAGCTGGAAAATGGGCTCTAAAAAAACATTTCTTATGGTGACACCAAGCACGCCCAGCCCAAGCTGTCAAGTCCAGAAACCACCTACTGAAGCATTGTGGTAATGTGGAGAATTATATATAGACGTTTTGTTCCCAAGATGAATCTCTGATGGGTGTCAAGAGCCATGATGAAAATATTAACATGCATTAGCCGCAGTATGGAATGCCTGGAGTCAAAGGTGATGGGATGAACGAGGTGTGAAGTTCTGCCAGCCTAGGCGTCCTTGCTGTGTTCACAAGTGTGAACATGAAGTTAAGTGCTACAATATGAGACTGGCACGTGGCACGTAAGAAACACTGGTGGACGCCCTGTAATTACAAGACTGATTGAGACTAACCTATTCCAACACTCAGAAAATAATCCTTCCTAAAGGTCTTATTTTGTGATCCTAACTGGAGTCCCAACTAAGGACTATGATGTAAGTCAACCGAGTGGCAAAATAAAACATTTCTTTGTCCATTTGGGTTACGTATGAAATAATACCTCCGCCAAAGGTTGACCAGATCTTTCGGTGACCAAGGTAAACATTGCAAAATTCCAAATTCAGATGCTACAATTGTACTAGCCTGCTGGTCCCCACTGGCTAAAACAGTTGTGTCTTCCTTTGTTATGGTTTCTTTAGCTGGTCACTGCAAAATTAACCCCAAATATTACCAATGGTTTACTGACATTGTGGGCAGGCACTCAACAGCTATGAGTCCCATAAGTTTGGGGAAGAGAGTGTTAGAAGAGGAAAGTTCCCGCCTCGTGCCTGGCATAACCATCTTCTCCAAACTACCTTACACCCTTATAGTATACTAGATGGTGGCCCGATTCTAACGCATCGGGTATTCTAGAATATGCATGTCCACGTAGTATATTGCCCAGTTATGTAGTATATTGCCCAGTGACGTAGTATATTGCCCAGTGACGTAGTATATTGCCCAGCCACGTAGTATGCAGCAAAGAGCCACGTAGTATATTGCACAGCGACGTAGTATACAGCACAGAGACACATAGTATATTGCCCAGCCACGTAGTATATTGGCCAGTCACATAGTATATTGCCCAGTCACGTAGTATATTGCCCAGTTACATAGAATATTGCCCAGTGACGTAGTAGATTGCACAGTGACGTAGTATACAGCACAGAGCCACGTAGTATATTAGCCAGTCACGTAGTATATTGCCCTGCCACGTTTGTCACAGGTTAAAAAATAAAAAATAAACATGTACTCACCTTTCCGAGGGCCCCTTGTAGTCCACGGCAGCTTCTGGTCCCAGGGTTGGTCTGAGCGCAGGTCCTGTGATGACGTCACGGTCACATGACCGTGTAGCGGTCACATGACCGTGATGTCACGTCAGGTCCTTGCCGCGCAGGACTTGTGATGACGTCGCGGTCACATGACCGTGACGTCATGGCAGGTCCTTCTGCCATACCATCTTTGCCACCGCAAGCTGCAACGGAAGATGGCGGGCGGCGCGAGCGGCTCAGCGGACTACAGAGGGTGAGTATAGCAGGGTTTGTTTTTTTTAATTATTTTTAACATTACATTTTGTACTATTGATGCCGCATAGGCAGCGTCAATAGTACAAAGTTGGGGACACACAGGGTTAATAGCGGCGGTAACGGAGTGCGTTACCCGCGGCATAACACGGTCCGTTACCGCCAGCATTAACCCTGTGTGAGCGGTGTTTGCGGGCGCCGGGCAGTGAGTGCGGGGAGTAAGGAGTGGCCATTTTTTTCTGGACTGTGCGCGTCGCTGATTGGTCGCGGCAGCCATGACAGGCAGCTGCCGAGACCAATCAGCGAACGAATAACCGTGACAGAAGGACAGAAAGACGGAAGTGCCCTTAGGCAATTATATAGTAGATGTACAGCACATGTCAGGAGGATTTTGTATGGCATAGATTCAAGTGCTGAGCCTGCCCTATAACTTGATGGTACCCGCTGTTCTACACATCAGACACCCACCAGTAACTTCTGAGATTGTAGCTAGCTTTGAAATCTGCATTTTAGAAAATTAAATGCCTTGAAGAACATCAATTATTACATCTAATTTTGAGTAAAATATAAATTGTTCTTTTAATCTATAAACTTCTGACAACATGTCTCCAAATACATTTTGTATTTATTTTCTGAAAATGGGAAATGGGCAAAATAACAAAAAAAAAACCCCAGTGCTTTCAAACCTCAAATAATGCAAAGAAAACAAGTTCATAATCATTTGGAACCAACAATACTAATGTTTTAACTCAGGAAGAGTTCAGAAATCAATATTTTGTGGAATAACCATTATTTTTAATCACAGCTTTCATGCATCTTGTCAGCTTTCCACCTGTCTTTCACACTGCTCCTGGCCGCAAAAATGTAAGCAGTTCTTCTTTGTTTGATGTCCTGTGACTATCCATCTTCCTCTTGATTACATTCCAGAGGTTTTCGATGGGGGTCAGGTCTGGAGATTGGGCTGGCCATGAAAGGGATTTGATGTGGTGGTCTCTTAGTTTTTGCCAGAACTGTAGCTGTATTGCTGTACATCTGAATTATTTTTGAAGAAAAGTTAAATTTGAAGGTCATGTTTTCTGACACAGCATCCTAAACATTTTGCCTCAATATATATTTAAACATCTTATTTTGATGGCCTGCAGACACCACCAGGGGGAGCTAAATGTATACAGTTTTATTATTTATTTTACAGTAGGCAGCTCTCGAGTTCCCTCTACTGGTGACTGTAGGCATGAAAAATATTATATAAAATTAGAAAGGATTTTTTTAACTTTTAGAAAAAAAAAAACAATCGTTTAGACTTGTGGACATTCACAATAATGTAAGTTGATTGCTTTATGAAGGTCTGCAGGGACAGTAGCATATGTGATGTGCTTGGATGCACCGGCTCAGCAGCAAAGTGTCCCTGGAAACTATTTTCAGCGTTGGCATCTACTCCCACATATTTCCATTTCGTTGATTTGCATCCCGCTGTGTTACTCCTCAGCAGTGCCCCAGTGACTGTGCAGAACTTATTTTGGCTGCCCTAATGTGATTGTAAGAAGAGCGCTCTCATGTGACCCTGTGGCTGAGTACAAGGTGCATAACTTCTATTCAAGCTGCTTTTAGCTAAAACTGATTAATATGAGCCTGTAAAACTTTCCTGCCCGAACTTGGCACAATGACAGTATACCATCAGCAGCTTATCCGGTGATTAAAACTGTGTTTGTCATTCATGAATCTCCTCTGTATACATAGTTCTGTGAGCCGGGGACGGTGTCACTGGTAAGTAAATGCAACTGCACAGAGGGGAAGTAAATAATATTAATTAACAACGCTGGTTGTCCAGGATTTAAAAAAAACAAGAAAAAAAAAAACGCTTTTCTTCTCAAAATAGCGTCCCACCTATCTGCAGGTTTTGTCTGGTACTGCAGCCTCTTTTATGCTTTCGATTTCCCTCTATGTGTTTTAAGATAAAAAAGAAAATAGGGCTACAACTCAATGGAAGAAATAATTTAAAAAAAATCTCCAAAGTAAATGTATTCCCGATTTGCTGTTGTTTTTGGCTGAATATATGCCGAAAAAGCAAATATGACCAACCCCTTGTCCTAACCCTTTCTGAATGTGAGCAAAACCAGCCCCATAACTGAGAAAATACTGAGTCCGTGTAATAGTGATATCCACAGCGCCCCATTAACAGTAATATTATCTGTGTCCTCTGTTAAAAGTGATGTGCCACATAACGTAAATATCCACAGTGCCCCATAATAGTAATATCTACAGTGCCCATACTAGTAATATCCAAAGCACCCCATAATACTAATATCCACAGTGCCTCATAATATTAATATCCAGTGCCCCATAATAGTAATATCTACAGTGCCCCATAATAGTAATATCTACAGTGCCCTATAATAGTAATATAAACAGTGCCCCATAATAGTAATACGCACAGTGCCTCATAATAGTAATATCCACAGTGCCCCATAGTACTAATATCCACAGTGCCCCATAATAGTAATATCCACAGTGCCCCATAATAGTAATATCCAGTGCCTCATAATAGTAATATCCACAGTGCCCCATAATAGTAATATCCAGTGCCTCATAATAGTAATATCCACAGTGCCCCATAATAGTAATATCCACAGCGTCCCATAATAGTAATATTCACAGTGCCCCATAATAGTAATATCCAGTGCCTCATAATAGTAATACGCACAGTGCCTCATAATAGTAATATCCACAGTACCCCATAATAGTAATATCCATAGTGCCCCATAATAGTAATAACCACAGTGCCCAATAATAGTAATATCCACAGTGCCCCATAATAGTAATATCCACAGCACCCCATAATAGTAATAACCAGTGTCTCATAATAGTAATATCCACAGTGCCCCATAATAGTAATATCCACAGTGCCCCATAATAGTAATAACAACAGTGCCCCATAATAGTAATATCCACAGTGCCCCATAATAGTAATATCCACAGTGCCCCATAATAGTAATGTCCACAGTGCCCCATAATAGTAATATCCACAGTGCCCCATAATAGTAATAACCACAGTGCCCCATAATAGTATTATCCACAGTGCCCCCATAATAGTATTATCCACAGTGCCCCCATAATAGTATTATCCACAGTGCCCCCATAATAGTATTATCCACAGTGCCCCATAATAGTAATATCCACAGTGCCCCATAATAGTAATATCCACAGTGCCCCATAATAGTAATATACACAGTGCTACATAACCTAGTGCAGTTAAGGTCCTGAAGACCCTCATCTAAAGGGACCACCTCTGCTCCATTCATTCTTTACCATGTGTGCAGTGCTCAGCAGTCCCATACAAAATGAACGGAGTGGAAGTGCTCCTCCAGGATCAAAGGAACAGTGAGAGTTCCAGCGGTCGGACCTCTATCACTTAATACGTTATCCCCTATATTCTATCAATAAGAGGTAATTTAGTAACATGGTAGAACCCCATCAAGGAGGACCTGTCACTCCCTATTAATATATATATATATATATATATATATATATATATATATATATATATATATATATATTTGTATCTGGTGTAAATGCCGCTGTTCTCCTGAATCCGACAATGGTTTTATTTAGTTCCTGCTCCTCTCCATTCCTGGGATTGGACACCTTCTCCCCTGTATGCATGTCAAGTCATTTTATCCAAATGGGTGCGGTCCTCATGGAAGGAGACACCCACAGAGATAACAAGATGACGCCCTCTTGGCTAACAAGAAGAGATTTATATGCAGGGAAGAGAGGAGCATATCTCCAGAACGGAGAGGTGCAGAAAACAAACAAAAATGGAGCCAGATTCCAGAGAACGGCGGCATTTACACCAGCAGGAAAAACAAACACATATTCCTGGCATGTGATCGGCCTTCTTTAACATCAGCTTCCATGGCGTTCAATCATAGTATTACATTAATGTGAGACTCCCTGTAGTTCTAGGGCAGTAATGGGTTCATGTAAAATTCCTGCAGGAGACAGATCAGACAGAGGATGACCCCTCGGCAAGGGCCACAAGTCCAATAATGGCTCCTTTTATGACTCTGTAACAGAAGCTGCTTGCTGCCCTAGAGGTGGAAGTGGCTCCTGTATCTCATGGGGCCCCTGAGCGGCTGCACAGGCTGCACCAGTGGGAAGTCTAGTCCAATGATAGGATTAAGGCTACTTTCACACTAGCGTCGGGAAAGACCCGTCGCTGTGCGTCGGGTCGACGTACCCGACGCTAGCGTGGTCTCCGCCGCACAACGGGGGCAGCGGATGTATTTTTCCAACGCATCCGCTGCCCCATTGTGAGGTGCGGGGAAGTGCGGGGAGGTGGGGGCGGAGTTCCGGCCGCGCATGCGCGGTCGGAAAAAGCGGACCGTCGTGAGCAAAAAACGTTACATGTAACGTTTTTTTCTCCCGACGGTCCGCTACCACACGCCCAAGCGTCGCAAAACGGACGCGACGTTTGGCAATGCGTCGCAAATGCGTCGCTAATGTTAGTCTATGACGAAAAAACGTATCCAGCAAGAACTTTTGCTGGATGCGTATTTTCGGCAAAACGACGCATTTGCGACGTATTGCAGTTAACGCTAGTGTGAAAGTAGCCTAACACCTTTCGTTTTTTAAGATCTCAGTTTGCTGTCAGTGAATGAGAACACTAAACCTGTTCCTAGCTAGCCTTGCCCTCCCCTGAGAAGCAGATACACTTGTATCTAGTTCACAATGCTCAGCAGCAGCTGCTCAGGTCTCAGCAGCACCTTATACAATGTATCACTCTGAAGATCTGGTTGTTTAGCTCACAATTGTAACTAACCTCAAGGACAGCAGGACTAGCCATGTACAGGTTTATTTCCTCTAGATGTATACACAGGGGTGGACATATCATTGGTGCAACCTTTGTATTGGAACAGGGGCCAATGAGCTAAGGGGGTCATTTCTACCTCCAAAGTTGGTGGAATTGTGCATTATGATGAGCTACTGGGCTGCAGAAGGCTCATATATTGTTCTTGTACAGCGGCCTCTCCTGTCTGCCAATGTGTATAAAAAAGTGTTCTCATTCACTGACAGCAAGCAGACATCTTGAAAATTATAAGGAAAAGAAATGTAATATTTATTAGAACGTTGTAGAACGCTTCATTTATACACTGATGATACAATATACAGTACTATCCTGTGTTACTCAGCCCTTAATCCTGACCAAATCCTCAACCTCATTTTCTGAAATGTAGCCACAACCTTGCTGGACCGTCCACCGAGCGTCACTGTTCCTGCAGACCCTCATTATTGTGCCGCTCTCCAGCCCATTGGCGAACAGTCTGCTTCTATTACAGCCAAATATTTCACACTAGATGGTGGCCCGATTCTAACGCATCGGGTATTCTAGAATATGTATGCGTAGTGTATAGCACAGCCCACGCAGTACATTGCGCAGCCCACGCAGTACATTGCGCAGCCCACGCAGTACATTGCGCAGCCCACGCAGTACATTGCGCAGCCCACGCAGTACATTGCGCAGCCCACGTAGTATATTGCGCAGCCCACGTAGTATATTGCGCAGCCCACGTAGTACATTACGCAGCCCACATTGTACATTGCGCAGCCCACGTTGTATATTGCGCAGCCCACGTAGTATATTGCGCAGCCCACGTAGTATATTGCGCAGCCCACGTAGTATATTGCGCAGCCCACGTTGTATATTGCGCAGCCCACGTAGTATATTGCGCAGCCCACGTAGTATATTGTGCAGTCCACGTAGTATATTGCCCAGCCACGTAGTATATTGCCCAGCCACGTAGTATATTGCCCAGCCACGTAGTATATTGCGCAGCCCACGTTGTATAGTCACGTAGTATATTGCCCAGCCACGTAGTATATAGCACAGCCCATGTAGTATATTGCCCAGCCACGTGGTATATAGCACAGCCCATGTAGTATATTGCACAGCCCATGCAGTATATAGCAATGTGGGCATGATATCCCTGTTAAAAAAAGAAATAAAATAAAATAGTTATATACTCACCTTCCGGAGCGAAGCGGTTACCGACGCTGCTTGTGTTCTCCGGTCTCAAGAGTGCATTGTGGTCTCGCGAGATGATGACGTAGCGGTCTCGCGAGACCGCTACGTCATCATCTCGCGAGATCGCAGCATGGACCGGTTACCGGAGCTGTCATGAATCCCCAATGGCTAGGGATAGCACAGGACAAACAAAGTACAAATAAATAACGGACGAGCTCTAGGGTGATGGAACCTGGGCTGACCGCTGCCCTACGCCTGACAAACGCAACTAGAGATAGCCAGGGAGCGTGCCTACGTTGGTTCTAGACGCCACGCACCAGCCTAAGAGCTAACTAGTACTGCAGAGAAAATAAGACCTCACTTGCCTCCAGAGGAATGAACCCCAAAAGATATAGTTGCCCCCTCACATGTATTGACGGTGAAATGAGAGGAAGGCACACACATAGAGATGATATATATAGGTTTAGCAAATAGAGGCCCGCTGTAAACTAGAAAGCAGAACGATACAAAAGGGGTCTGAGCGGTCAGCAAAAAACCCTAATCAAAAATACCATCCTGAGATTACAAGAACCCATGTGCCAACTCATGGCACATGGGGAGAACCTCAGTCCACTAGAGCTACCAGCTAGCATAGAGACATAACAAGCAAGCTGGACAAAAAAACCAAACAACTGAAAATCAGCACTTAGCTTATCCTGAAAGATCTGGGAGCAGGTAGGCAGGAACCAAACAGAGCACATCTGAATACATTGATAGCCGGCAAGGGAATGACAGAAAGGCCAGGTAAAATAGGAAACACCCAGCCTCCGATGGACAGGTGGAAACCAAAGGCCGCAACCCACCAAAGTCACCCAGTACCAGCAGCAACCACCAGAGGGAGCCCACCAACAGAATCCACAACAGTACCCCCCCCTTGAGGAGGGGTCACCGAACCCTCACGAGAACCCCCAGGGCGATCAGGGTGAGCTCTATGGAAGGCGCGGACCAAATCAGTCGCATGAACATCGGAGGCGACCACCCAGGAATTATCCTCCTGACCATAACCCTTCCACTTAACCAAATACTGGAGTTTGCGTCTGGAAACACGAGAATCCAAGATCTTCTCAACAACATACTCCAATTCTCCCTCCACCAGCACCGGAGCAGGAGGCTCAACCGAAGGAACAACGGGTACCTCATACCTCCGCAACAACGACCGATGGAACACATTATGAATAGCAAACGATGCTGGGAGATCCAAACGAAAAGATACAGGGTTAAGAATCTCCGAGATCCTATAAGGACCGATGAACCGAGGCTTGAACTTAGGAGAAGAGACCTTCATAGGGACAAAACGAGAAGACAACCACACCAAATCCCCAACAAGAAGTCGGGGACCCACGCGGCGACGGCGATTAGCAAACTGCTGAGTCTTCTCCTGAGATAACTTCAAATTGTCCACCACCTGATTCCAAATCTGATGTAGCCTGTCCACCACCTCGTCCACTCCAGGACAATCTGAAGACTCCACCTGACCAGAGGAAAAACGAGGATGAAACCCCGAATTACAAAAAAAAGGAGAGACCAACGTGGCAGAACTAGCCCGATTATTAAGAGCAAATTCGGCCAGTGGCAAAAAAGCAACCCAGTCATCTTGATCAGCAGAAACAAAACACCTCAAATAAGTTTCCAAGGTCTGATTAGTTCGCTCCGTCTGGCCATTCGTCTGAGGATGGAATGCAGACGAAAAAGACAAATCAATGCCCATCTTGGCACAAAACGTCCGCCAAAATCTAGACACAAACTGGGATCCCCTGTCAGAAACGATATTCTCCGGAATCCCATGCAAACGAACCACGTTCTGAAAAAATAACGGGACCAACTCAGAGGAGGAGGGCAACTTAGGCAAGGGCACCAAATGAACCATCTTAGAAAAGCGGTCACACACAACCCAGATAACGGACATTTTCTGTGAAACCGGGAGATCAGAAATAAAATCCATGGAAATGTGCGTCCAAGGCCTCTTCGGGATGGGCAAGGATAACAACAACCCACTGGCCCGAGAACAGCAAGGCTTAGCTCGAGCACACACTTCACAAGACTGCACAAAGGTACGCACATCCCTAGACAAGGAAGGCCACCAAAAAGACCTGGCCACCAAGTCTCTAGTACCAAATATTCCAGGATGACCAGCCAACACAGAAGAATGGACCTCGGAGATGACTCTACTGGTCCAATCATCCGGGACAAACAGTCTTTCTGGTGGACAACGATCCGGTTTATCCACCTGAAACTCCTGCAATTCACGTCGCAAGTCTGGGGATACGGCGGACAATATTACCCCATCCCTAAGGATACCCGTAGGCCCAGAGTCTCCAGGAGAGTCAGGCACAAAACTCCTGGAAAGAGCATCTGCCTTTACATTCTTTGAACCTGGCAGGTATGAAACCACGAAATTGAAACGAGAAAAACATAATGACCAACGAGCCTGTCTAGGATTCAAACGCCTGGCAGACTCAAGGTAAATCAGATTTTTGTGATCAGTCAAGACCACCACACGATGTTTAGCACTCTCAAGCCAATGACGCCACTCCTCAAATGCCCACTTCATGGCCAAAAGCTCCCGATTACCCACATCATAATTGCGCTCGGCGGGCGAGAATTTTCTAGAGAAGAATGCACATGGCTTCATCACCGAGCCATTAGAACTTCTCTGCGACAAAACCGCCCCCGCTCCAATCTCGGAAGCATCAACCTCAACCTGAAAAGGAAGTGAAACATCTGGTTGACACAACACAGGAGCAGAAGAAAACCGGCGCTTAAGTTCCTGAAAGGCCTCCACAGCCGCAGGCAGGGGCGTAACTACCGCGGTCGCAGCGGTCGCCATTGCGACCGGGCCCCGCAGGTCAGGGGCCCCGGGCCGGCAGGTCTGAGCAGGGCCAGGCTGGCCATCGGGCACTTCTGGCAAATGCCAGAAGAGCCGATGCCAGTAGTGGGCCGCTGCACTGTTCCTCCCCCGGAACCCCCCCAGTGCCGCCGCCGCATTTAACTATACCGGCATCTATGACACCGGTATAGTTCAATGCAATGATGGGAGGAGAGAGCGTCACCTGACGCCCCCTCTCCCATCATTCCCCGCTCTGCCTCTGACAGTACACTGCGGGTGCGCGATGACGTCATATCATCGCGCACCTGCAGTGTCCTGGGCAGACTTCAGCCGCCAGGAGCAGCGCGGGCAAAAGGAAAGGTGAGGAGAGTTTTTTTTTTTTTTTTCTTTTTAACCGGACTGTGGGGCCATTATCGGGGGGGGGGGGATGAGATGAGATGTGGGCTGTGCTCTATATATCCCTGTGCGGGCTCTGCTGTATATACCCCTGTGGGGACTCTGCTGTATATATCCCTGTGCGGGCTCTGCTGTATATATCCCTGTGCGGGCTCTGCTGTATATACCACTGTGCGGGCTCTGCTGTATATACCACTGTGCGGGCTCTGCTGTATATAACACTGTGCGGGCTGTGCTCTATATACCACTGTGCGGGCTGTGCTGTATATACCACTGTGCGGGCTGTGCTGTATATACCACTGTGCGGGCTCTGCTGTATATAACACTGTGCGGGCTGTGCTGTATATACCACTGTGCGGGCTCTGCTGTATATAACACTGTGCGGGCTGTGCTCTATATACCACTGTGCGGGCTCTGCTGTATATAACACTGTGCGGGCTGTGCTGTATATACCACTGTGCGGTCTGTGCTGGATATACCACTGTGAGGGCTGTGCTGGATATACCACTGTGCGGGCTCTGCTGTATATAACACTGTGCGGGCTGTGCTCTATATACCACTGTGCGGGCTCTGCTGTATATAACACTGTGCGGGCTGTGCTCTATATATCCCTGTGCGGGCTCTGCTGTATATACCACTGTGCGGGCTGTGCTCTATATACCACTGTGCAGGCTCTGCTGTATATATCCCTGTGCGGGCTCTGCTGTATATACCACTGTGCGGGCTGTGCTCTATATACCACTGTGCGGGCTGTGCTCTATATACCACTGTGCGGGCTGTGCTCTATATACCACTGTGCGGGCTGTGCTCTATATACCACTGTGCGGGCTGTGCTGTATATACCACTGTGCGGGCTCTGCTGTATATACCACTGTGCGGGCTGTGCTGTATATACTACTGTGCGGGCTCTGCTGTATATATCCCTGTGCGGGCTCTGCTGTATATACCCCTGTGCGGGCTGTGCTCTATATACCACTGTGCGGGCTGTGCTCTATATACCACTGTGCGGGCTGTGCTCTATATACCACTGTGCGGGCTGTGCTCTATATACCACTGTGCGGGCTGTGCTGTATATACCACTGTGCGGGCTCTGCTGTATATACCACTGTGCGGGCTGTGCTGGATATACCACTGTGCGGGCTGTGCTGGATATACCACTGTGCGGTCTGTGCTGGATATACCACTGTGCGGTCTGTGCTGGATATACCACTGTGCGGTCTGTGCTGGATATACCACTGTGCGGGCTGTGCTGGATATACCACTGTGCGGGCTGTGCTGGATATACCACTGTGTGGGCTGTGCTGGCACCCAACACCATGTTGCAGTGCAGGAGATTCCTGCAACAGTCCGAGGCGTATCTAGGGGAAGCGGGGGAAGGTGGGGGGGTTGTGGGGGCGGGGGAAGGTGGGGGGGGGGTAGGGGGGGTAGGGGGTGGGGTAGGGGGGGGGTAGGGGGTGGGGTGGGGGGGTAGGGGGGGGTAGGGGGTGGGGTGGGGGGGGGTAGGGGGGGTAGGGGGTGGGGTAGGGGGGGGCCCCATTTGGAAGTTCGCACCGGGGCCCATAACTTTGTAGTTACGCCACTGGCCGCAGGAGACCAATCAGCAACATCAGCACCCTCTTTAGTCAAATCAGTCAAAGGTTTAACAATACTGGAAAAATTAGCAATGAACCGACGATAAAAATTAGCAAAACCCAAGAACTTCTGAAGACTCTTAACAGATGTAGGCTGTGTCCAGTCACAAATAGCCTGAACCTTGACGGGATCCATCTCAATAGTAGAAGGAGAAAAAATGTACCCCAAAAAAGAAATCTTCTGGACTCGAAGAGACACTTTGAGCCCTTCACAAACAGAGAATTGGCCCGCAGAACCTGAAACACCTTCCTGACCTGTAGAACATGAGACTCCCAGTCATCAGAAAACACCAAAATATCATCCAAATACACAATCATAAACCTATCCAGATATTCACGGAAAATATTGTGCATAAAGGACTGAAAGACTGAAGGAGCATTAGAAAGTCCAAAAGGCATTACCAAATACTCAAAATGGCCCTCAGGCGTATTAAATGCGGTTTTCCACTCATCACCCTGTTTTATCCGCACCAGATTATACGCACCGCGAAGATCTATCTTAGTGAACCACCTAGCCCCCTTAATGCGAGCAAACAAATCAGTTAATAATGGCAATGGATACTGATATTTGACTGTAATCTTATTCAAAAGGCGATAATCTATACAAGGCCTCAGGGAACCATCTTTTTTTGCCACGAAAAAAAAAACCTGCTCCCAGAGGGGACGAAGATGGACGAATATGTCCCTTTTCCAAGGACTCCTTAATATAATTCCACATAGCAGTATGCTCTGGCAGTGACAGATTAAATAAACGACCCTTAGGGAACTTACTGCCAGGAATCAATTCTATAGCACAGTCACAATCCCTATGAGGAGGGAGCGAATTGAGCTTAGGCTCCTCAAAAACATCCCTATAGTCAGACAAAAACGCAGGGATCTCAGAAGGAGTAGATGAAGCAATTGAAATTGGAGGTGCATCACCATGAACCCCCTGACATCCCCAGCTTAACACAGACATTGTTTTCCAGTCCAGGACAGGATTATGAGTTTGTAACCATGGCAGACCAAGCACTAGTACATCATGTAAATTATACAGTACAAGGAAGCGAATCACCTCCTGATGAACGGGAGTCATGCGCATGGTCACTTGTGTCCAGTACTGCGGTTTATTCATAGCCAATGGTGTAGAGTCAATTCCCTTCAGAGGAATAGGAACTTCCAGAGGCTCCAGACTAAAACCGCAGCGTTTAGCAAATGACCAATCCATAAGACTCAGGGCAGCGCCCGAATCCACATAGGCATCGACGGAAATGGAAGACAGTGAAAAAATCAGAGTCACAGACAAAATGAACTTAGGCTGCAGAGTACCAATGGCAAAAGATTTATCAACCCTTTTTGTGCGTTTAGAGCATGCTGATATAACATGAGCTGAATCACCACAATAAAAACACAATCCATTTTTCCGCCTATAATTTTGCCGTTCACTTCTGGACTGAATTCTATCACATTGCATAGTCTCAGGTGCCTGTTCAGAAGACACCGCCAACTGGTGCACGGGTTTGCGCTCCCGTAAACGCCGATCAATCTGAATGGCCATAGCCATAGACTCATTCAGACCTGTAGGCGTAGGGAACCCCACCATAATATCCTTAATGGCCTCAGAAAGACCATTTCTGAAGTTTGCAGCCAGGGCGCACTCATTCCACTGAGTAAGCACCGACCATTTCCGAAATTTTTGACAATATATTTCCGCTTCATCATGCCCCTGAGAGAGGGCTAATAAAGCCTTTTCAGCCTGAATCTCCAGGTTAGGTTCCTCATAGAGCAATCCCAATGCCAGAAAAAACGCATCCACACTGAGCAATGCAGGATCCCCTGGTGCCAATGCAAATGCCCAATTCTGAGGGTCGCCCCGCAGGAAAGATATTACAATCTTGACCTGTTGAGCAGGGTCTCCAGAGGAGCGAGATTTTAAAGAAAGAAACAATTTACAATTGTTCCTGAAATTCAGGAAGGTAGATCTATCTCCAGAAAAGAACTCTGGAATAGGAATTCTAGGTTCAGACATGGGAGTGTGAACAACAAAATCCTGTATGTTTTGAACTTTTGCCGCGAGATTACTCAGGCTGGAAGCCAAACTCTGGACATCCATGTTAAACAGCTAAGATCAGAGCCATTCAAGGGTTAAGAGGAGGTAAGAAGCAGCTAGACAGCAATTAAGGGCTAGGCAGCAAAACTCTGAAGGGAGAAAAAAAAAAAAAAAAAAAAAATTTCCCTTAAACACTTCTATTTCTCCTGCTTCAGCCCAAAATATTAACACTTTGTGGGCCGGCTATACTGTCATGAATCCCCAATGGCTAGGGATAGCACAGGACAAACAAAGTACAAATAAATAACGGACGAGCTCTAGGGTGATGGAACCTGGGCTGACCGCTGCCCTACGCCTGACAAACGCAACTAGAGATAGCCAGGGAGCGTGCCTACGTTGGTTCTAGACGCCACGCACCAGCCTAAGAGCTAACTAGTACTGCAGAGAAAATAAGACCTCACTTGCCTCCAGAGGAATGAACCCCAAAAGATATAGTTGCCCCCTCACATGTATTGACGGTGAAATGAGAGGAAGGCACACACATAGAGATGATATATATAGCTTTAGCAAATTGAGGCCCGCTGTAAACTAGAAAGCAGAAAGATACAAAAGGGGACTGAGCGGTCAGCAAAAAAACCTAATCAAAAATACCATCCTGAGATTACAAGAACCCATGTGCCAACTCATGGCACATGGGGAGAACCTCAGTCCACTAGAGCTACCAGCTAGCATAGAGACATAATAAGCAAGCTGGACAAAAAAAACAAACAACTGAAAATCAGCACTTAGCTTATCCTGAAAGATCTGGGAGCAGGTAGGCAGGAACCAAACAGAGCACATCTGAATACATTGATAGCCGGCAAGGGAAATGACAGAAAGGCCAGGTAAAATAGGAAACACCCAGCCACTGATGGACAGGTGGAAACCAAAGGCCGCAACCCACCAAAGTCACCCAGTACCAGCAGCAACCACCAGAGGGAGCCCACCAACAGAATCCACAACACGGAGCGTCGCGAGCAGGAAAGGCCTGTTGTCGATCCGGGGGCCGACGGACGGTGAGTATATAACGATTTTTTTTATTATTATTATTTTTAACATTAGATCGTTTTACTATTGATGCTGCATAGGCAGCATGAATAGTAAAAAGTTGGTCACACAGGGTTAATAGCAGCGGTAACGGAGTGCATTACACCGCGGCATAAGCGGTCCGTTACCGCTGCCATTAGCCCTGTGTGAGCGCTGACTGGAGGGGATTATGGACGGGACACTGACTGCGGGGAGGAAGGAGCAGCCATTTTTCCGCCGGACTGTGCCCGTCGCTGATTGGTCGTGGCTGTTTTGCCACGACCAATCAGCGACTTGGATTCCATGACAGACAGAGGCCGCGACCAATGAATATCCGTGAAAGACATACAGAAGGACAGACTGACAGAAGGACAGAAAGACGGAAGTGACCCTTAGGCAATTATATAGTAGATTATGACCCCTCAGTCCAGAGCTCCTGCTCACATTTTTCTGCACTTTTAGAGCATAATTGATTCGTTTGGCCTTATTTCCATGTTGAAGGTCTGGCTTTTGGACACAACTCTTCCATGAAGACCACTTGTGGCCAGACTTCTCCACACAGTAGACACGTTTAGCTGAGTCTCACTGGTTGCTGCCAGCTCTGTGCTGATGGCACTGCTGGACATCTGCTGATTTTGAAGGGAAGTAACTATGATGCGTCCTTCATCTGCTGCACTGTTTTCTTGGCTGACCACTGCGTCTACGGACCTCAATGTTGTCCATTTCTTGGAGTCCTGAAGACCGATAAATACAGGCAGACACTTATCCATCATGTAATACCATCAGGGAAGCGTCTGATTGGCTCTAAATTAATTCTGCAATGACATTAAGAACGAGGAGTCTTGAAGTGATGATCCGACCCCACAGATCCCTGATCTCACATCATCCTGGGATCTCATGAAGAGACAGAAGGATTTGCACAAGCGGCGTCCACAGAAGATCTGGGGTCAGTTCTCCATGATGTTTGGAACAATCTCCTGCAAACATGCTCCAAAAACTTTGTGCAAGTCACCGAGAAGAAGTGAAAAAGGGAAAGAGCGGCCACCAAATATTGATGGGATTTAGATTTCTCTTTTGTTCATTCACTTTGCATTTTGTTAACTGATAGAAATAAACTATTAACCCTTCTGTTCTGGAAAGCTTCTTACTTGCCTACAATGTCTACATTACATTCTTCTGACCGTTCTTATCCTATAATGACCTCCTTGTTGCAATCCGTCCTCCAAACGACCCTCCTCGCAGCAATCCGAGCGCCGACACATGTGACACCGCGATTATGTTCCTGTTTACGAGGCGAGGCAGCTGTGCAAGGGTTAATGTTTCAGTTCCATGAATTTCCAGAATTAGGGGACAATACGGGAGCGGTGGTGGTGGTGGGCTTCACCTGAGGAAGATGTGGGAAGGGGAGATGTTGGTGCGACGGGGGGCTGCAGCTGTTGCTCTCAGGACTTGAGTTTCCAATTTTGCAATAACAAAGCTGAGGTATAAACAAAGCCACATGTCAGCGATGGAGGCCGGGCCTGGGACTTCCGGCAACAAAGCCTCCACTATAAATAGCCAAGAACAAGCTGGGAACAGCAGAGAGAGAACACCGCAGACAGAGGCGCCACGAAACGGCCGATACCCAGGACAATAGCTCTGTCACAAAGGACCATGCCTTTCCTAGGACAGGACTGGAGGTCTCCTGGCCAGAACTGGGTGAAGACTGAGGACGGATGGAAAAGGTTCCTGGAGGAACACAGTAACTTCGTCGGTGACATTAACAGGTCAGTACAATCCGTCCTACGCAGAAAAATCCGTACGAGGATGTAGCAGAGCTGGATTCGTTATTGAGACCTTCAGAAATCATAGAACCATAGAATGGTAGAATCATAGAATGCTAGAATCCTAGAATGGTAGAATCATAGAATCATAGAATGGTAGAATCATAGAATGGTAGAATCATAGAATGGTAGAGTTGGAAGGGACCTCCTGGGTCATCTGGTCCAAGCATTGTTTCTGCTCTGCTACGTCCCAGCATTTGTTTCTTCATATTTAGTAATTCTACATCACACAAGGGATCGCTCTCCGCTTTGTGTTCCTAAGAGCTTGCAATCCAAAAATAAAAGGGATGTATCGACTGTAAAGGATGGATACAACCCCTAACATGCTGTCGGGACGCGCTGGGAGTTGTAGTTTTGCAACAGCTGGAGAGCCACAGGTTGGAAAAAGGAGATTACGACGTATCAATTTGGTGCAATGCAGCTACATCGTATCATTGCGGGTAGAATAGCCACAGACTACAAGTCTCAGCATGCCCGGCCCTGTGTTGGCGCAGCTTCCTGATCTATATTAAGGCAGTGTAAACAGTGACTTGGCTGGATGGCGCTTTCTTCCCAGTGATCTCTCGGCCATGCGCCGCCTAGGTTGTTTTTGTTTGCCTTCAGAAAAGCATGTGACCTGCAATGTCCTCATCTGCCCTGTAGGGGGCGGTAGAGGAATCATCAACAGAATTCCTGGCACATCACTATCAGGGTGACATTGCCCAGAAGGGTTGGCAGCCGTCGTCACCCTGTGTACCCTGCATATGCGGTGACGGCCTCCGGATCTTATAATGACATTGCGCCAATGTGAATATACGTTCAATAGGATGATGTACCCAGAGATAGGACCCTGCGTAATATATACCCTAATAATGACAATTGTACAAAAACATTAACACTTTCCCCCTGGAGACGTCGCAATATCCAAAAAAATTCATTATTATCCCTAATAAGTAAAGGGGTTGTCCAGAATTAGAAAAGAATGTCTGCTTTCCTTTTAAAAATAGCGCCCTCTCTAGTAGTAGGTTGTGTCCGGTATTGCAGTTCAGGACATTGAAGCCAATGGAGTCCACCTGCAATACCGCGTACAGCCCATAGTCAGGGGTGGCGCTGTTTTTGGAAACAAACAAAAAAGCTGCCTTGTTTTTCTTGTTCCGGACAACCCCTTTAAATGCATTTAGACTGTAAGCTCTTGAGATCAGGGAATTACTTGGGTTTACACATTCTAATATATTCAGAATAAAGGAAAATGCAGATGAACAGTCGAGTGATTGTTTATAAGAACATTTGAAGAACAAGTCCGTCTCCTGTCCTGACTGTTTGTTACAATGTATCAGCGCAGGTCTGGCGGAGGCCAGGCTGTAGAGCTCGCAGAGCATTGTCTGGACTGGATACAAATGTGACAAGACCTCACTGTACAGCTTATTGGACAGAAATGTTTCTATTCACTGGCATTAAGCAGAGATCTAGAAAATAGGAATAAAATGTATGTACTGGTAGAAAAACACAGAAATGTTCAATATGGAATAAAGGGTCTAGAAGGTGATAAAGGACGTCTTATCAATCTGTCTCCATAACACGCAATCACAGAGCAAGGATAGTTTATAGGAAATCAAAACACAAGAAGATGAACTACTAGTCCCAGAATGGAGCATTTTGTGCAGTGGTGCATATGATTTCATATATTTATAGACTTTTGTGTCTCCGATTGTTACTTCCGTCTCTTTTGTGCCTCGAGCTCCTCCGTTTGTGTAAGACGTGACATGTGTCAATCGCAATCTCTCCACTTCCACTTTCTGGTAAAGAGCAAATGCCAACTGTGCTGGATTTCCTGGTCCGAAAGATGGAGGGGTTTATCAAAACCTTGGGATAGGGTTGGGGTATGTCCAGGAATCGCAGGGTAGCTCCCTAGACAGGCGAGGGAGGTCCTTGGATAAGCAGGGGAGGTGCTGGGATAGGCAAGGGATGTCCTAGGATGAGCAGGGGAGGTCCTTGGATGGGCAGGGGATGTCCTAGGATAAGCAGGGGAGGTTCTGGGATAGGCAACGGATGTCCTAGGATAAGCAGGGAAGGTTCTGGGATAGGCAAGGGATGTCCTAGGATGGGCAGGGAATGTCCTAGGATAAGCAGGGGAGGTCCTTGGATAGGCAGGGGATGTCCTAGGATAAGCAGGGGAGGTCCTGGGATGGGAAGAGGAGGTCCTAGGATAAGCAGGGGAGGTCCTGGAATGGTCAGAGATGTGGTTGGAATAGGACTTAAGCATCCCGAGTTGTTGGCAACTATGAAAAAGGAGAACGACTACCACTATGGCTGTCATTAAATCTCCCTTTTGGGGTCTTCATCTATCTCTCCAGTTACCTTAATTATATATATATATATATACCGTACAGATACATCATTGGATGACAACCTTTTTGTAACTGTAATGGTGGTCATAATGGTGGACATTGCTGGTTTTCGAACAGGGGGTGTCTGTATATGAAAAACATCTTATTCCAGAAACAGCGCCTCTTTTACTCATAGGCTGAGCCTGGTATTGCAGTTAGACCCATTTCCATGAGGAACCTGTTTCTCTGATATAACAACCTTCCGTGACATTTTATGTACAGTTCTGTTTTTCTCTTTCGGTATTTGTTGGAATGAAAATGAACTCCCTTCCCCCGTCTTTTGTGGTGTGATGGATCTGCCTCACAAGTGCTTTTGGCAGTGTTACAAGGGAAGGAATAAACCAACTGAAAAGTAGGGGTGTCCGGCAGGCACCACAACCTTACGCACGCTTTACCCTACAGAGGCGGCATTATACGAGGGACGTGTAATCCTTTCAGAAATGCATCTGGCTCCGACCTCTCGCTGCTCATTTTCCCTCTTGTGTAACCTATTGTTGGGCAATGCTTGGAATAACAGAACGATTCATCTGCGATTGTTGGCCCCCAATCCGATGTCAAGAAATGATCCTTTTTAGGACTGTAGGATCCATTCCAGGTAATGAGAGGGATCACACATATCCATTACATTATACCCACGCCATAATAATGCCCACCTTCTCCTCCCCCTCAGTTGGCAATTGTGGGGTCATCAGGCGTGGCGTGCATTGGGGGCCGGGGCTAGTAGTGGGTCATATAGAGCTGCAAGTGCACATTTAAAGGGGCAGTCTCTTCTGATAATACAATATGCCATTGCCGTGGCTCGCTGGCGCTCAGTCGCTTTAAGCTAGTGACTAGTGTGTAGCAGCAATCTGCGTGTCGCCATCTCGGCTCTGCTACATCTGCATGTTGAGGCTTGTCTGTATACAGCTATGCATTGTTTTGCCCGAACCGAGAGTCACTGTGCACTAAACAGGTTCCTGAGCCCGCGCCTGGCACCGATCCTGCCCCCCCCAGTACCCATATCATACCAGGAGACTTAAAGGCGTCCGGCACGTTAACACTATATGTGCTCTCTTACTTTATAATATAAGTCTGAAGTCTACTAAGGAGCGAATCCATAACTGTGAGGTCTTAAAATCCTGTCCGTGACCATACAAAAAACATGACTGTTTCCATTCACTGACAACAAGCAGAAATGTCTATAAAAAAGATTGCAGAACTCTCATAATGTAGTGATTACGTAGATTTCTAATATGTTCCGCAATTTTTTTAATATTCCCTGCATCAACTACTTAGCAGTTTCAAGATGTCTGCTAGCTGTCAGTGAATGGGAACATTCTTGCTTACATTAAAGGGGTTGTCTGGGACTTTAACATTGATGGCCTATCCTTAGGATCAATGTCTGATTTGTGGGGGTGTAACACCCGGTACCTCCGCGGATCAGCGGTTCCCGGTTTTAGCGGCACCCTGTACCGCTCAGTTGCAGCGCCCTTGACGGATGGTGGCCACAAGTGGGTACTGCACATCCACTCTCTATTGATTTGAATAGGTGGCGGATGTGCAGTACCCACCCGTGGCCACTATACAGTAGACGGCGCTGTGCAGCTCCACAACTGAGCCGACTGGGGGAACAACTGATCGGCGGGGGTGTTGGGTGTCGGACCCCCACCATTCAGACATCGATGACCTATTCTAAGGATAGGCCATCAATGTTAAAGTTCTGGACAACCCCTTTTACCCACACAAGGAATTATGCTCTAAGCCTGCTTTCACAAATTGTGCTCAGGATACGCTTGCTTCCAAGATTTTCCAAAAACGCTGTAAAAAAATCAGCGATTTTATTGCTCTTTTGGAAAATTGGGGCAAAATAACAACAATAATAATTGGGAACAGCACTGTGTGAACACGAGCTATTTGTATCCAGGACAGACAATCCGCCACGTTAAAACCCGGATAACACATTTTTACCTTCACTGATACATTGTAGCAAGTCATCAGGACAAACATGCTGCGGCCGGGTTTAGCTCACAGAGCATGGTCTACACTGGATGCAGGTATAGCACGGTACAGGGGATTTTTTTTGCCTCTAGGTATAAGCAAAGTATTTTGACAGCAAGCAGAGATCCTAAAGACTGAGAGGTATACAGGTAGAAAATATATTAGAAATTTGTGTAAGTTTTCATTATATGTAATGAAGTGGCGCCACAACTGTTCACAGGTAGAATGTGGTATTGCAGCTCAGCTCCATTCACTTCCATGGGGCTGAGCTGCAATACCACATTCAGCCTTAAAAAAAAAAAAAAAAAAAAAAAAAAAAAATGGCGCTATTTCTAGAAGAAAACAGCTTTTTCTTTCTAATCCTGGAGGATAGCTGATAGATTCCTGTGTCTTTCCAGTTATTGCCAGGAGGAGAACAACAAGGAGAACAATAAGGAGAACCTCGTTACTAACCTGAACTACGACATCGCTGCCAAGAAGAGAAAGAAGGACTTTCTCAACAACAATACAAAGACACAATGTAAGTGGCAGTGACCGCGTCACATCTCTGCACGACCGTCCACACAGAGGTCCATCATCATGCCGGAAGAACGGCCTTTAGATGGGAAACATCAAAGAATTTGAGTTTCATTTTTTCCCCCACCAATTTCTGACTCCTATTTTCTTTCCCAAACAGATTTTTACCCAGAGAAGTGGATCTATGTGCACAAAGGGAGCACCAAAGAGGTACGAACATGGTCGGGGGATTTTGGGTAGCATTATTGTGTTCATTATTTAAAGCTCCATTTACATAGTCTACAGGTTGTGCACAATCAGATCATAGGAAGAATGATAGCAGCGAGAGAGGAGTGTGTTGAGCTTGTGGGAGGCAGTGACCTGTTCACTTCTGATTTTTTGTTTTTTTGTGAGGATACTGTAGAACTGGGATCACGATACAGGAAGGGATATAACAACTCCGATCTAATGAGATCCTGAGACTGTTAAAAGCAGCAGAAGAAGAGTGTATTGATCTTGTAGGAAGCAGTGACCAATATATGATTATTTTATATTGCAGTGTCATTTCATTTTCAGCCAAGCAATTTTGCTAGAATTTTGGCTGAAATAGCTTTGAAAAAGTAGCAAATTATTACGCAATGTAGAGTTGCGCCAAAAAATTGTGACTTTTGACATTTTCATGCCAATTTTACCCACCTCTGCCAAAATAGGTGGAGCAAGGTTTAGCCATAGGCCCGGCGGGGGCATGATGCCACAGCTCATCTAATTCCTGACAAGCGGTGGCATTCCTTACGACAGTAATCTTACTCCAGTCGCCACTCGTCAGACGCTCCTCATTGATTAAGAAGCAGGAGCCTCATAATGAATCAGGAACGTCTGGCTCTAGCAGAAGACCGGCATGAAATTCTTCATGAATTGAGGCCCTCATGCTCAAAGGAATGATTATTTTGACTGAAAAGGAGTGTGTTGATTTTGCAGCAGGCAGTGACCCCTTCAATCACGTGATTAATGCAGGGAGGCAGGAGATAAGTCAAGTATCCCAAATGGGAGGTTAACAAATGTAGCAGTTTATTGGATCGTAAGAATGATGATGTGAACAGGAGAAGGGTATGTTGATTTTGTAAGTCAGTGACCTGTCTAATGATGTGATCGAGGACAAGGCTGCTTATAAAAGGAGCATAGTCATAAAGCAGATGGGGTGCAAGACTTTGAAGCTAATAATTTAACGGGAATGACGACATCAACAGGAGAGAAGCGTGTTGATTTTGTGGAAGGCAGTGACCTGTCCCAATATTGTGGCTGCATGTGACAGGGTCAGTGTATGAAGCGTACAGGAACAGCACACAATGCAAGGAACCTGGAAATGATGAGGTCAAGAGGATTTTGGGCAGAAATAAAATTTCCTAGCAGGTGTTTTCAACAATTAGCCTCCATCAAAAACTCTGAAACCTCCTTTGTTCCTACAGCGTCATGGATATTGTACTCTGGGCGAGGCCTTCAACCACTTGGACTTCTCCACTGCCATCTTGGACTCTCGAAAGTTTAATTACGTTGTACGCGTAAGTATCGGAAAAATCTGTTGAGGACATTTTTCTGTCTAGATACATTATTTTCTTCCATTTCACAGGAAACTGTGAAAAGTCTGTAAAAGGTCCACTCATCATTCACGTGCCATATTGGTGTCTATTTATGTGGCCCAGGGGACCTTTGGGCACCATGGACCTGGGTGCTGCTATGAAGCAGGGGGGCACGGAGTAGCCTGGCCTTTGGTTACTAACTTTGAAGTATCGACCTTTGTGTTGGCCAAATCACAGGAACATTTGTTGACTATTTTAATGTGTTGTGTAAAATGCCTCGAATATAGGTCAGGGGCAAATATTATTCTTGCCCCGGCATTTTCCATAATAATATTTACTTTCGTCTTGGCAGGCCCAAATAAAATGTAATTTACAGAGATGTCTGTGTGCCAACGTAGGCGCATCTGTGTAATCGCACAGCGTAACCAGACGCTTTGTGTATTCTTTACAAAAACAAGAATACCACGTGTCTTGGCAGTGGGACCAGACGGGTTATAAATCACAGAGACTCGTCATATAAGCTGTGCCGTGAGCAGGAGAAGGCTTACTTTTACTTCCTTCGCCTACTTAGTTGCCCCTTTTTACTTCTGTAGTCTTAATGGAAACTTATCTTTTTATAAAAACTCTCAAAAAGTTTCAAAATCTAACTCACACGCTGTCGTAAATTACATTGACCCACCCAATCGCAGGGAGAACGTATTCTATGTAGATGTTGGCCCCGGTGAGAATCGGACCCAGGTACAGTATAGGTACCATAGGAAAGTTTTGTTTTATGGGAAGAAACTTGTTGTTACAAACGTCATTTGCTTATATGAATTCACCAATTTCTGTGTTTTCTATGAAGAAGGAATAGCTGCCGGTTGACTGCAGCTCTGTTCTGTAAAACTTTAAAGAAAACGTATCACCTCCTGGGAAACTTTATGAGACCAAAATATATCAATTTCTCAAAGATTTATAGATAAAAAAAAAAGTAAAATATATCTTCACTAATTTAGTAATAAAAACTTGGTCCCTTTAATAAAGGGAAGATAAAGTTGGGTTCTCCACTGTCTCACTTACTTGACAGCTTTAGGAGACTTCCTGTCTCTGAGCTGGGAGGGGGAAAACTAGGTTTAAAAAGAGGTGAGATCTGTGCTGCTGTCCTTCTGCTGACTTGATGTAATGATATATTAAGAATGTAAGCTGGATTCCTGTGTATTATGCAGCAGGAGGGAAGAAACAAAACAGTTACAAGGGTAAATGTCTGCTGTGAGATTCATGTGTACATAGCGGAGACTGATAAGTCCTTTAGCACAGGGATGATTCTTTAGAGTTTCTCCATAGTAGATTAATCCTTGACTGGTAGCTATTTCCTCTTCTACTAGATTAATCCTTTAGAAGCAGTTATGTCCTCCTCTTACAAATTAACCATTTAGAAGCAGCTGTAGCCTCTTCCTTTATCTAGGCTGCAGAATAGACAGGGACGTCTTAATATATGGCCAATAAAGAACAATATTCTGTATAAAGTTAAGTTCTGGCTCGTGGGGGTGGGAATGAATACATTTTCACCTGACATTTACACCTGAAAGCATGACCTTTTACCACTTTTAGAGAGTAAGTTCCATTGTTACCAATGGGTACTACCCTGTTGTAAGGAACCCCTTTGTACAAAGTTATGTGGAGATTGAACAAGTGAGTAACAAGAATAGATCCACTGGATAGCCATGTATAATAATTCTCCGAGGCTACGAAAATGTAATAAAGATGCGGTCAATCATGGGCAATGCTTACTAAATTAGATACATAAATCTGTTATATGTAAAGGCTAAGGACTGAAGAAGGGTAAGTAACTGGCACAGGGTAGAGAAGGAGAATCTCTTGTGGCAGATGACATCACTTATGGAGATATCATCTAGACATGACATCATCTGTTTTTCCATATAACCGGGAGCAAGGATGATCTCAGGCTTTAGAATACCCAATTTATGTTTGTTTTTCTAAGGTAAACAATAAAATAATCGACTAAAACTAATAATCTGACATAAGACTGTCATACAAAATGCCCACGTTTCACTACATCATCGTTTGCGCATTTGTGACCACAAATAACATTATTTTACATCTGGAAATGAATGCGGTTGTCACAAACCCATCACTTTTTTATGGTTAAGGAATAACTCCAACCAGAAGATTTCTCCACGTTCATCCATGGAGGAATGAGACGTGTAACTGGCTGTCGGCGTCTTCACGTCTTGACTTCCCATATTCTGTGCAAAAATGTTAGAAATGGTTGAAGAAATAGGATTTTTTCTAGATGACAGAGTCCATGCCACTTCCCCTCTGCATGTATTTCTACGGCACTTGGGGAAAACATCTGTGCGCAAAAAATGTTAAAACTAAAAACAACAAGTTCTTGTTTTGTTGGCTGATAGAGCCGAGATGATAAATCGCAATTGAGCCGATCGACACGAACCGGCACATAATCCGCGTCATTAAGAGAAAAAGCCAAAAGCGAATCCATCAATATTTCATCACGTTCTGGAATATACTAATATAATAAAACGATCTTTGCTCCATCGAAGAGTCGGGCTTGATAAATCTTTGTATTCCACATTATTGCACCAGGTTTCCTTACTGCTTTGCTTTATGCCGTCCCTCCATTATTCCTCCTGTGATTGACAGCTGGGCGATACCGCTGTTGATAAGAAGAGGAATGGTAGCGCTCAGTCGCCTATTTATACGTGATTTCCTTGGAGGAAGAACAGAAAAGTGAATATATCACAATGTTCCAAGGCAGATATGGAAAAGCCCCCCTAATATAAAGGGGAATACCCTGAAGCTTTTAGTGCTAAATCTATAACAGGGGCTCTACTAAGTATGTGTCCTTATCTTATGTATCAGAAGGGCCTTTAGATCCTCTTGGGCACCCGAGCCTTGGTGCAACTTCCATTTCTACACCTCCTATACCTAAATCATTGTTAAAGGGAATCTGTCAGCAAGTTATGTTGAGCTGCATGATGTAGGGGCTAATACCCTGATTCCATTGATGTATCACTTAGTTTACTAGGTGTAGCAGTTTTGATAGAATCAGTTTTCTCTGCAGTAGCAGTGCTCGGAATGCTGAGCTGTGTATAGCCCCGCCCACACCACTGATTGGCAGCTTCTTGTGTACACTGTGCAATCAGTGGTGGGGGGCGTGGTTGGAGTAGGAGGCACCTAGTCCTGAAGTGATAATCTGCTGCTGACAAAACACTGATTGTATTGAAACAGCAAAACACAGGCCAGTAAGTGACACATCATTGGAATCGGGGTCTCTGCCTCTACATCATGCTGGTCTCAGATTACAAGGAAAAACCTTCTCACAAATTACCTTTAAGGTGGATAGCGTTCTAACGCTGGTAGTCTCATAGCTATGCTGTTTTTCTTTGTGTGGTTATTGATGATACAAATAGTATAATATTAGTATTAATATAGAAGGAAGTAAGATTTTGAGTTTGGGGTGAGGTGCAATCTTTGAGGTTAAGGTCTCGCCACTGCTGGTGTCCTTAGACTGTGTGACCCCATAGCAGTACCGTGTGATCAGTAATGTAATATTTATCTGAGCTTGGACTGATCGATAGATTCTGCAGGTTACACACAAGGTTCTAGTCACTGACAATATACGAGATATGTTACTTCTTCTTTAGTCACCCCAGTAAATAAGTTAATAATAAAAAAAGATAAACAAATCTTCCCCATCCTCACGCTGGTGTGTTGCAGGGGTGATGGGCAGCTGGTAATACTTGTATTGGCTTGTGTGATGGAAACAGAACCTGATCCTGCACTGAGTCATGATGCCGGCGTCCCGGTGACAGTCACATGCCGGTGACAGTCACATGCCGGTGACTGTGCAGAGTGACGGCTGCAGGTGGATGACACTTGGTGATGGCGGCTGCCAGGTGGAAACAGGAGCTCGTAAAGTGACTATTTTCCATATGACATCAGGCCGTGCCGGTCGCCCATCTCAGTAGTAAATAAATAAGGACTGGCACTACTGCAGCGTGTACAGCCCTGGTGCCATCTGTCAGTGCCGCGCCGTTCTGTGCGGTAATGGAGGCCATATTGGTTGTCAGATTACTTTCCCAAAACCAACTGGAACTTATAACAATTAGACATCAGCAATTTGATCGGTCCGGTCCTCCATGGTAGCTGATCTTCACTTCTGTGCCCCTGGCACCAAGGTGCCCAAGATGCCTGCTGTAGAGTCTGGACCAGGGCAGGGAAAATCAAATTGTTCACCTCTCTTTGTGTTTATTATCCGGTAATTCATTTTTTGATCTCTTCTTAATATTATCACATGTTCTTCTTTCCCCTCAGCTCTTAGAACTGATTGCTAAGTCCCAGCTGACGTCCCTGAGCGGCATCGCCCAGAAGAACTACATGAACATCCTGGAGAAGGTTGTACAGAAAGGTAAGGGCACCGTAGCTGCCAGGAATCCCATGACTAGGAGGATAGTATGGACCGCCCCTTTAAGATGTCAGTGGTTGATGGTAACGATAATTGGTGGGGGGTGTGATGGCTGTTTTGCACACGGATGCCCCTCGGTACCATACACAGTCAACATTTAGGAGAAATCTGGTGCTGAGAACACGACCAATCGGGGGAATTATCTGGAATTAAGTTAATTCACGTGAAGCTTTCTAGATGGCTCCTCATCTATTGCCCCTTCTCCTGGCAGTTCTTGGAGATCAGCAGAATATTCGTCTGATCAAGGAATTACTGCAAACACTGTACACGTCCCTGTGCAACCTGGTGCAAGGAGTGGGCAAGTCTGTGCTGGTGGGGAACATTAACTTCTGGGTCCCCCGAATGGAGACCATCCTGGACTGGCAGCAGCAGCTCAACAACATCCAGATCACCAGGGTAAGAAAGAAAACCAAACTACGTCCAAATGGAACGTATCAGCTTCATTATCATGGCGATTAGATAGATAGAAGGATGTAACTAAGGAAAGAAACAAAGAAGGAAATAAACAAGGAAATAAACAAAGAAAAGAAAGAAGGAAAGTAGGAAAGAGAGAAAAAGTAGGAAAGAAAGGAAAGAAAGTAGGAAAAAAATAAATGAAAGAAAAAAGTAGGAAAGAAAGAAAGAAAGAAAGAAAGAAAGAAAGAAAGAAAGAAAGAAAGAAAGAAAAAGCAGGAATGAAAAAAGTAGGAAAGAAAGTAGGAAAGAAAGAAACTAGGAAAAAAGAAATGAAAGAAAAAAGTAGGAAAGAAAGTAGGAAAGAAAGAAAGAGAAAGAAAGTAGGAAAAAAGAAATGAAAGAAAAAAGTAGGAAAGAAAGAGAAAAAGTAGGAAAGAGAGAAAGCACTCTTCTGACCTCTTCTGGTGTCCTGTTGGGATAGAGCAGTGCATTGTGGGACCTAAAATGACAATGGCACGGTTTGGCCTGTTTCACACGTCCGTATTTTTCATCAGTGTCTGTTTGCCAAAACCAGGAGTGGAACTTACAGAGAAAAGCTAAAATGTAAAGTCTGACGCCTGTTCTGTGTGTTGGAGCCTCTCCTGCTGTGTGAATGAGGCCTTAGGCGGAGAGCTGCCATTGGCGGCCGTAGGTGGGCGGAGTTTTGGCTGTGTGATCTCCCCTCAGAGCTGGCTTACGTCATGTGTCTAATTGTGGGTGGAGCTTACACTGTTTCCTTGGCAACCAGCAGAATATAGAAAATACCTCTAAATGGTAATGGAAACAATTATATAAAATAACCCAGAATCCCTACGAAAACCACCCAGCAAAGTATTTACAAAGTTACTCAACTTTTTAGGAAGAATTTTATTGGTGAAATGTTAATAAAAGCAGAATTTTACTTTAAAATCTGAAAACTGAGAGCGTTGTCATCCTCCTGCTCATTGCCCGCAGATTATCGCATTGTCTCTTCTATCTTTAGCCTGCGGGGAAAGGAATGACCTTACCAGATCTGCCCTTGTGTCTGCAACTCAACATCCTGCAGAGGCTGACAGATGGCCGGGATATCGTGTGCCTGGGCCAAGTGTCCTCAGATCTGCAGGTTCTCAGCGAGGACCGTCTGTTGTGGAAAAAGCTCTGCCAGTATCACTTTACGGAGCGGCAGGTAACTGTATCCTCAGGGACAAAACCACGATCTGTCCGCGTCCGACAGGGGCCCTTCATTCATTACAATACTCATACCCGGGGTGCACTGCAAACCCTCTCCAGGCCCCGCGGACTCATCACTGCTCCATTAGGCTTTTTTTTTTACACTTGCCGTGTTTTTTCAGCCCGTTTTTGCGGCTCCAATGCATTTCTATGGGGCCGCAATAATTGCACGGTGCGCCGTACGCCGTATGGCCGTGAGGCCCATATTTACGGCTGTGAAAAAATATGGAGCTTGCTCGATCTTTTTCACGGCTTGTGGACACGGCCCCCATTGTAAATCAATGGGGCCGCACAAACAACGGAAGGTTGTTTTTGCGGTGCGCCGTCACTTCCGGTTTTGCGGACCGACGTTTTTTTTTCCACTACTTTTGCTATTGTATTGGGAAACTGGAAAACGGCGACCCGCAAGTTTTTTGCGGTCCAATATTGCAGCAGACCTTGAAAATTGCCGCGATGCGGCCCGCAAAAAAAGACCGGCAATAGCGGGCCGCAAAAAACATGGCATCTGTAAAAAAAGCCTTAATGACTCTCATGGGGTGTACAGGGCATGCTGGGTAGAGTGCGGCGCCTCTTACACACAGTATAATGCCCCATACAGCGCCCACTTACACACAGTATAATGCTCCATACAGCGCCCTCTTACACACACAGTATAATGCCCCATACAGCGCCCTCTTACACACAGTATAATGCCCCATACAGCGCCCTCTTACACACAGTATAATGCCCCATACAGCGCCCACTTACACACAGTATAATGCTCCATACAGCGCCCTCTTACACACACAGTATAATGCCCCATACAGCGCCCTCTTACACACAGTATAATGCTCCATACAGCGCCCTATTACACACAGTATAATGCCACATACAGCGCCCTCTTATACACAGTATAATGCCCCATACAGCACCTCTTACACACAGTATAATGCCCCATACAGCGGCCTCTTACACACAGTATAATGCCCCATACAGCGCCCTCTTACACACAGTATAATGCCCCATACAGCACCTCTTACACACAGTATAATGCCCCATACAGCGCCATCTTACACACACAGTATAATGCCCCATACAGCGCCCTCTTACACACAGTATAATGCCCCATACAGCGCCATCTTACACACACAGTATAATGCCCCATACAGCGCCCTCTTACACACAGTATAATGCCCCATACAGCGCCCTCTTACACACAGTATAATGCCCCATACAGCGCCCTCTTACACACAGCATAATGCCACATACAGCGCCCTCTTACACACAGTATAATGCCCCATACAGCGCCCTCTTACACACAGTATAATGCCCCATACAGTGTCCTCTTACACACACAGTATAATGCCCCATACAGCGCCCTCTTACACACAGTATAATGCCCCATACAGCGCCCTCTTACACACAGTATAATGCCCCATACAGCGCCCTCTTACACACAGTATAATGCCCCATACAGCGCCCTCTTACACACAGTATAATGCCCCATACAGCGCCCTCTTACACACAGTATAATGCCCCATACAGCGCCCTCTTACACACAGTATAATGCCCCATACAGCGCCATCTTACACACACAGTATAATGCCCCATGCAGCACCTCTTACACAGTATAATGCCACATACAGCACCTCTTACACACAGTATAATGCCCCACACAGCACCTCTTACACATAGCATAATGCCCCATACAGCGCCCTCTTACACACAGTATAATGCCCCATACAGCACCTCTTACACACAGTATAACGCCCCATACAGCACCTCTTACACACAGTATAATGCCCCATACAACGCATCTTACACAGTATAATGCCCCATACAGCGCCCTCTTTCACACACTGTATGATGTATGATGCCCTTACTGTACCCTTATACACACAGTGTGATTCTCCTTATGCCCTCTTGAATAAACCCAGTATGATGTCCCCTCCAGTGCCCTCTTACTTACAGAGTATGATACCCCTTACAGTTTTATGCCCCCTACAGTGTCCTCTTACACATATACAGTATGATGTCCAAAACAGTGCCCCCTTACACACAGTATGATGCCCCCTACAGTACCCTCTTATACACACACAGTATTATGCACAGTACAGTAGCCTCTTACATTTGTCCCCTATAATACCCTCTTACATACAGTATGATGCCCCCTACAGTACCCTATCACACACGATAACAGGAGACATTCTACTCCAGACTAATAATGTTAATAGCTAAGTTTTTTTCCACCATATTACTTCTCATAAGGTTGATTTTTCTTTTGTCCTCTTCCCTTCCTACTTCAGCTCACAAAGTAAGAAAAACCTAAGATCTATGAGCTGTTATCAGTGATCACATGTGCATCTATCCACACATATATATAACTATAATAAATTAATATCATATACATTTCATAATAGTAATGATCATATCTACATTTGATACATTTTTCCTATATCTTTAGATTCGTAAGAGACTTATCATGTCAGATAAGGGGCACCTGGATTGGAAGAAAATGTACTTTAAGCTGGTGCGGTGTTACCCCAGAAGAGAGCAGTATGGGGACACGTTACAGTTCTGCCGCCATTGTCACATCTTGTCCTGGAAGGTAAGAAGAAAGGATGACTGAAAGCCGATACAGAGCTGGACCCATCGACTAAAATCTAATAGCATCGGGCACACTTTATTATGTCACGCCATATGGGGTTTTAACAGGATAGCGGCCACATGCTTCCGGGGAGAATGCGGAGTTTCATTGCTGGATAAATACAGAATATGTTCTGGTAATGACAGGCAGCGTTCCCAAAAAAAGAGTCAGCATGTTCCCATAATAGGGCCACTGTGTACACATAATAGAGCCAGTGTGCCCAGATGACAGAGCTAGAGTGCCCAAATAACAAGACCAGTGTGCCCAGATAACAGAGCTAGCGTGTTGATCCAACAGAGGCAGCGTGCCCACAATATGGAGGCATTGTGCCCACATAACAGGGCCATTGTGCCCACATAACAGAGCCAGCGTGCCCACAATATGGAGGCATTGTGCCCACATAACAGAGCCTGCGTGCCCACATAACAGGACCGGAAGGCCACCATATTAAATTAAAAATGTCCCCATATCAGAACTGGAGTGCCCTCATAACTGCCAGCCAGACTGCTAAAATAACAGTCAGAGTACCCACATAACAAAACTAAATTGTTCCCATAGAAGAATCAGAGTGCCACAATAATAGTGCCATCCACAGAGATATGGTGCGTCGATAACGATGCCAACCAGAGAACTGACATGGCTGAATCAGAACGTCGCGGTGGTCCCGGTTGTCACCCTCTTGCTGTGCCCAGGACAACCCCACTAGGACCAATGAGCGATAGTAAATACAATATGGCCCCTATCAATACAATGCAGACAGGTGACAGCAAGACTGCCGCCTGCTGGCCAAGCTGCGGTATCACATCCATTCTGCCACTAACGTCCATATTTCCCCCCTTAGGGAACGGAGCACCCCTGCACAGCCAACAACCCGGAGAGCTGCCTGGTTTCTCTGTCCCCACAGGATTTTATCAACTTGTTCCGATTCTGAACTTTACAGACTGAACCCCTGGACGGCCGAGCCGAAGCTGTACATATTGTAAATATCATATATAGACATTGAGCGCTGCCTCTGGAAATGGCGACGGTCACCGTGAGTACGAGTCTGAAGAAAAGACAAAGAAATAATGGGAAACTAGGGGGATCTAGATCCAAGAAGCTGAAACCGAGGGGGTACGGTTTATAGAAAGTCCTTCCAGCGATGCGAATGGATGGGGGCCCACGAGTGATGTCATAACTGAACCATTTTAAAGAGATTACTGGGATAATGTCCCACCTTACTGTACTCCGAGAACTCACAAACTACGTGTACTTCTACCTCTTCTTCTCCCTAAACTGATAGTAGTCACCCATCTCTTGGAGCAAGCGGTCAGGTGCGATAGCGTGAATTTTGATATTAAAGGGATTGTCCACCTTTTGGGACTTTTTTTCCTTTAAATGCATGTATTTAGGGCTGAAAATAATTTTTGTAATAGGGTTTTGTTACAAATTTTGCTCCGTTTAGCTTTTACAGGCTCTTTATATTCCTGCTTATTCAACTTTGATGTGGTCAGTAACCATAAATCAGCTGAGAGGAGCTCAGAAAAAGACAGATAAAAGAGTTTCAAACTCCCTACCATAGCGAGCTCACTGACTGATTCTCAGTTAACTCATTTTTCAGCTGGCAATAGACAAGGTAACACAAAAGCTATAGGGCCGAAATTGTGCAAAATTTTTAATTAAACCCAAATGTTATTTTTTTTTTTAGCCCTAATTAAATGCATAAAAACATTGCCCCCAAAAGGTAGACAACACTTTTACAGAACGGTCAGGATTCAAAGAAACGTTGTCGGAGAGTAAATTGGAATTTGCTCCATCTATTGTACCTTTGTGTGGTCGCTCTCACACTATGTCCTAGTTTGGACTATTTTATAGCTATTTTATTGCGTTGTAGTGGTAAATATTTCCTCGGTGTCTTAACCTATTTAAAGGGAAAGCTTTCATTTCCATAAAGGCGAGTTACACAGCATTTTTTTTTTTTTACCACAAATTTTACATATATGTTCACACAAGATGCACTTTTTTACTTTTTATATTTGTTTGATTGTAAGCATGGTACAGCTGGCTTATGTATATATTTGCAATATGTGAAGGGTTAAATTATCTAAAATGATCACGACGTGATCATCTGCTATCAATAAGGCTGGGGGCTGAATGGGGCAAAAGGTCGGTAGGAATCGACCTATGAGTGGATTGTCTATTAGTGCAATGATATATTATGGAAGTGCAATAATGGATTACTACAGTATGTACAGTGAAATGCCCTGTAGTGTTTGGGTTGTCAATCCAGGTATAGCCCTTGTCCACCCAATCTGTAATTTTGTATTCAGTCATGAGTATGGTATGACTTAAAGGGGATTTGTCACTTGCCATAAATATGTAATATTTGTACCTGGTGTAAATGCAGCTGTTCTCCTGAATCCGGCGCTGTTCTTCTTTTGTTCCTGCTCCTCTCCGTTCCTTAGATATGGCCTTTCTTCCCCTGCATATAAATCTAGTCATATAGTAAAGTGGGCGTGGTCGAGCACAAGACGCCCACAGAGCAGCGCTGATGACCACACCCACTTCCAAAAAGAGACTAGATTCACAGGTAAGCGGGGCTATATATCAGGAACTGAAAGGAGCAGGAACAAAAGAAAAACATCGCCGGATTCAGGAGAACAGCGACATTCAAACTGGGTAAAAATAATTACATGTTTATGGTCATTGATAGGTCCACTTTAAGTTGTCTTCTTCATTTAGGAAGTCATTGTAAATGTGGTTACAGTCCTAAGGACTCTAGACAGGATGTTTGCCTGCCTCCAAGGTTATAATATTGTACTGCCTACAAGATTTCAACCTGGATGATCCGCTTTTCTCTTGACACACTGACCTCAGAATCTATCATTAAAGGGGTTCTTCATGGCTGCTTTCTTCCATAAACAGTGCTACTGTAACAGAGGTGAGCTGTAACAGCAGACGCATCCTCTATATGGGTATGGAGATAAACCAGAATAGTTTTTTCTAATCCTGTACAATGATTGATCCTGGGTTCTACAATTCGGAGAAGAGTGAATCATCCATGCCAAACGTTTTGGGGACATTTTTCATTTACTGTACTGTACAAATGAAGTCGTATCTTCAGTGATTTCATTCTGGAGCACATTTTTTGGATGTAAGGCACCATAAACCACAGTGGTACGAAGACTGATATTTCCATCAAAAAATAATGTTAAATCGGATATGATGAATGCTCCATGGTGAGTCTTTAGTCTCTGAGAACCTGTCTCCCCCAAGGTATGATCGTAGTAGGTTCCTTTACCCCCGTAAAATTATCATGGCGCCTATAGTGGCGTGAGCTCTGAGACATGAGGCACAAAGTTCTGTCTTTTTAGTCGCTAGCATGTCTGCATTCGTAGGACTGAAACGGAAGAACCTGATTGTGGCAGATCAGTGGTCCTCATCATTAATTCTAGGGCCAGAGAAAAGTTGGAGTCTTCCCGTGCCCTCCAGACTTCTTCTGACCCACATTATAAGAAAAGTGGACTTCATGAATCACGTCATCAAGGCCACCAAACAGTGAGCAGAATAGTGATTGGTGGAGGCCCGTTGACGTGGTGGAAACCTTGGCCACTCATCAAGGCCACCAAACAGTGAGCAGAATAGTGATTGGTGGAGGCCCGTTGACGTGGTGGAAACCTTGGCCACTCATCAAGGCCACCAAACAGTGAGCAGAATAGTGAATGGTGGAGGCCCGTTGGGTGGCCAAGGTTTCCACCACTTTGGGCACCAGATTAGTCTGACTCAACGGCTGTAATGATGAAGGCTTGGACAACCTACCAATCTTTTACTCACTAGCCTTGTTGCCTAGGATGTCTCCTCGACTTTGCTGATGGGCCCAAGATTTGGCCAAGTCCTCACCTGCTGATTTGTAGAATATAAATCTGAAGTGCAGTCTATTGTACGGGAGGAACATGTGTATATGTATATAGATGTATGAGATTTTACTTTGCATGTGGGACAGATGTGTAGTGTATAAACCACAGACTTGTTTTACGCAGTGTTCTTTTTTTGGCATGCCACAGCTCTACTATTCCTACGGTACATTCATTACAGACCAGGTATAATGGAGTATTCTTCTACAGAAAGGTCTACAAAAATATATATTTTTTCTGTATCCTGTTCAGACAGTGGCATCAATAACGGCTCCACCATAGACTGCTATGAGCTATCCGCAGAACCACTCAGTCCGAGCTGTCGGAGACCAGAGATAGGAGGGTGTCACCCTACATGAGGCCATAATCCGATGTCCATCCGGACTGGCCATGGGTCTTCCTTCCCGAGAGTGACAGCTTCATATTTTTTCATGGAGCCATCGCACTTGGGTCGGGAGAACCGTAGCCAGTCCGTAATCGGACCGATTTGCATGAGCCACGTGGCCTTACCCTCCTCTATATGTCAATGTCGCCTTCTATCCCTTACTGTCTGGATGGGGTTGTTTTTTTTTTGCAACTTTCATGCAAATTTCACTGCATGATTTGTCCAGTTTGGAGACCTATAATGTACCGTATATATTTATTGGATCTTTGCCGATTTTGCTTACGGCATCATTATATTTACCGCCCACCATATTTCTGTGTGATATAGCTGCTGCACCACAGAGCTGTTATACGGGGACTGCTGGTTTACTGCTGTGAGAGTATTACAATGAGACGGACCATAACGCTGTTCACCCGCCGTGACCTGTGAAATTTTTACTGTATGAACTCATACACTGCAATAAAACATGACATGTTTACAAGCATTCCTCCCATTCTCTGCCTTCTTTAAACATTCAAGGGTTGAATGAGATAAGGAAAAAAAGGCCTTGCTTTTTATTTTCCCAGAAGTGGCGCCACTCTTCTCCGGAGGCTGTGACCGATATTGCAGCTTAGTCCTGTTAAATTAAAGCAAAATTTTCCTTTCACAGAAATCCTGTAGAAAAGCAGGGTCCGGCTTTTGGTGCATGTAGAGTTGCTCACGATTCTCATGCTCTGTAACTTGCCACTCACTTTTTTAAGTGGGCGATTCCTCCCCAGCTGCATTCTACCAGTGTTATAGGCGCTGGAATATTCTTTCCCTAACTTCCCAGCATGTATTGCTCCTGCCCTTGTCCAATGGCCTGCCTGTCCTGATCTAAAACCCCCACATTTCTAACTTGACAGACGAGAGACCGATTAGAGAGACACTTCCTGCAGAGAGACAATGACCCCCTCCACTTCCTGTAGAAAGACCCGACCCTACTTCCTGTAAAGAGCCAATGACCCCCTCCACTTCCTGTAGAGAGAAAGACCCGACTCTACTTCCTGTAAAGAGACCATGACCCCCCTCCACTTCCTGTAGAGAGAAAGACCCGACCCTACTTCCTGTAAAGAGACCATGACCCCCCTCCACTTCCTGTAGAGAGAAGCCCCGACCCTATTTCCTGTAAAGAGACAATGACCCTCCTCCGCTTCCTATAGTGAGACAATGACCCTTCTCCACTTCCTATAGTGAGACAATGACCCTTCTCCACTTCCTGTAGAGAATGACCCGACCCTACTGCCTGTAAAGAGACAATGATCCTCCTCCACTTTCTACAGTGAGACAATGACCCTCCTCCACTTCCTGTAAAAAGACAGTGACCAGCCTCTATTTCCTGTGAAGAGGCAATGACCCTCCTTCACTTCCTGTAGAGACAATTCCCCTTCACCACTTCCTGTAGCAAGACAATGACCCACCCCTGCTTTCTGTAAAGAGACAATGACCCTCCTCCACTCTTTGGAGATAATGAACCGCTCCTACAAGAACTAATACTGTCTAATTTACTTTTTATAAAAATGTACATGTCATATTCACATGATTTCCAGGACCGTATAAAAAAAAGCTGTAACATCAAAAATGCCAAGAATTCCTGCTATACACTGATGAACTGTACTGTGTTCAGGTAAGATTACTATATCAATATTTCCTGCTCCTCAGGGGCGGTCCTTCCTAAGTCAATAAACCTGCTGTAGCTGTACAATTCATATAATTTAAAGACAGGGAAGTAACCACTGGATTACCAGTGTCTAAGCGACCTCCGGCAAGGTGACCTAGTCAACAATAAAGCCATTTGCATGGACCCGGCGTAGCGCACCCACTGATCAGCAGGACATTCATTGGTTATCTAGCACAGTAGCACATCAGTACACGCGCCTGCCCCTGGTACTGGAGCTCATCTCCTTCAATAGAATAGCAGACAATTAACTGTGCCTGAGTGAACGGTAACGAGGCTACGACGTACCAGGGAGAGCAGGAAGATTATTTTTCTCACACCCATCTAATCACACATTAATGATTAAGGATACACTATCCAGGGGGATAACTATAGAGGGTACAGGAGATGCGGTAGCACCCAGGTCTTAAAGCCTCAGTGAGACATAAGTACCATTTGGCCCATATGAAAAGACTAATATTATTAAAGACCCGTGATAGTTGTGGACAATATAGGGATTTTACATTAAACTGGTAGTCCAGTCTTGGGGTTCAAGTCTGCAGTGACTTTATGTGACTTTAAACTTGTGAATCCTCACAGTGCGCATTGTCGCCATTCTCCACCAGCTTCAGGGGCGGGTGGGCACGTGACCATAATTATGGCATTTGCATACATGCGGTCACATGCCAACTAGACATGCACAGCCTCGGTCAATACAAGTGAATTGAGTGAGTCCGGACACGTCTAGTTGGAATGTGGCTGTAATTATGCAAATTGAATACTTGCAATTGCACGACCGTCGGATCACAGCACCGCCATTGTAGAATCCCGACAGCTCGCGCTGTGCACAGTGAGGATTTACAAGTCTGCTGTCACATAGAGTGACGGCAGACTTGAAACCCAAGCCTGGAAAAACCCTTTAAGGCCCTTCTCAGGCAGCACAGACTTTTTCAAAGTCTCAGCTTTACTCATAATATGAGGCACAAAAACCTGAACCATTCTTCAACAACTTACCTACAGTCTCTCACTCTTGTACCTAGGCTGCTCTAGACCTTAGGGAGGATAGCTGAGACTTCTCTCTTCGGTTCTCCAGACTGGACAACTTTGCCTTCATCCGCATCACCCTATCACACTCACTCCATGCACCGCAAGCCTTTGTTTCTGTAATGGCACAGTCCCTCCTGGGTCTCACCCAGGTCGATTGGTCTTCGTGCTCACTTCACACTGCTACCCTCAATTCACTCACTAATGGTAAATTCTCCTCTACCTCACTAATGGCTCCATACATCTGCCACCAAGACACTGTGGTAGGCGTCTTCCCTTTCCCCATCTTTTATCTTGGGAACACGCACTTTTTACTAGAGCAGTAATTTTCCTCTTAGGGACAGTCCAGATTTCTCCACCCGGAACTGCCAGAGTGATTGGCTGCAGCGGTCAACTGACACAAAATGGTCATGTCACCTGCTGGGTTCCCCTTCACAGAAATGAGACTGCTGAGAGAAGTGAATATAGTTTGTTTTTATTTTCTATAGGTCCCTGAATTGATTAAATTGGGTTAATCCAGAACTGGACACTCGGGACATTCTTACTTTTTAGGGGCACGCAGGACAATATTCATTAAATGGTCACTTAAGTGGCATTATTACATTATGGGGCACTCAGGGTATTATACCCAACACAACACACCTTATTATTGTATAAGGAGCAAAAAGAGGGAGCTGTTCGTTACAAGGGTGCTCACAAAGGGCACTAATATTTTTAGGGGCAGTTTTACTATCTAGAGGACACAAAGGGGCCACTGATGTTATGTAGGGGCGCTGAGAGGAGAACCGTTTCTGTGCCATACAGCCGATTTAGTAAAAGGGACAAATAGGGGAGAAACGGGGTCAGTGTTGGGGTATCATGATGAGGCATTCGGGCAGGTTGGCACAGATGGGGACGGTGCTGGAAATGTGAGAAGTCAGATGTGTCTGTTGTCATCTGTGCAGACTAGTCGTGGCTGGGAGAAGTTGTCATGGCGGTCTGGGCCAGATGGAAGACATGAAAAGTGAACGACTCCATCAGACAGAGCATCAGCTGTAAGTCACTCTCTGTATTATCGTATATGTTCCTCATGGCTGCTACCTCCACTATATGGCCACTGTATGGCGGTAATATCAGTCTTGGTATAGTGATTCTGGTTCAGTAACAGTGCGGTCCTCTGCGGAGATTCCTCTATACCCACTATGATTAGGGTGCGCATCGGTAGTTCTATACATGGCTACCTAGTTTAGGAGCCCACTGAGATGCGTTCAGCCCCCACTGCGCTGAACCCCGAGCTGACATAGTATAGGTAACCCCCACTGATTGTTTGGCTGGTTCCTGAGCCGTTATTATTCCTTCCTCTCATACAGTGACTGTAAGTAAAACTTGGCAACCGAACACGGTCTTAATGTGCACAGCTATAACTGTAGTCCGGCTCGCAGCGGCAGCTTCTAATATAATCGTATACATTTCCTGTTTTTACCACCGTCTAGACACAATCCTATCATCGAAGCGAAGCGCTGGGTGAAGCAAAGAGAAGCGTGAGACATCGGAGAATAATACCGCAATGCCAGTGAATCACCTGCGTAGAAAGGGTTTCTCCAGAACCAAATTGATCATGGCGACCTCACGGCTGGGATCTCCCGAGATCAGCAGATATTGGGAGAAAACAGTCGTGTCTGCGTCACTAAGCGGCATCCATTGCTTTTATGAGGGTATGTTCTCCAAAGGCCGATACCCCGTGGAATCACCGCAACGTAAAATTTACTGAATATTTTTTGCAGTAAATATTTGTGAAGAATTAGCAGTGTAAAAAAAAAATTAAATAATTGGAAAAAAATGCGAAATAAAACGATTCATCAAGACTGGCGTTATTGAACATTTCTAGGAATTCTCGTTTCGCAATAATCGTGCCATCCAAACAGGTTGAGGAATGAACAAAATGCCCGTTCGTGGGGTGAAATAATCTTTCGTGCTGCACAAAAGATCATCACTCGGCAGCACATTCCTGCCTAAATAGAACCAGTGCTGCCGAGAATGAAAGCACTGTCCGATCTATTTATTGCGCATCTGAAGTCAGAACAGCCTTAGCCTTAGGCTAGTAAATGATGGCAGACCGGCGACAGGCATCGCGCAGTGTTAACCATCCCTTAGCTCCGATCGCTGCTGTTTAGCCATTTAAATGCCACTGTAAATCTCTTGACGGCTGCATTGAAATGGCTCAAATCTTCTGATGCCCACCGTTCTAGATGTGATTGTAGGGAGCCCATGGATTGCTGAAGGCCCCTGATTGCAGAATCAAGTTCCTGCTATGTATATACAGTATATGTACAAAGGATTATCGTGACGTCTTCCTTGTGTATCGTTTTCGGGTAAGACTATACCATAATAAATATAAACATAACATATATATTTACCAAATCCTTATGAGCCGTATATATGGGCATGTAGGTAATAGGAAGATGAATAAAATTATACCTTGATATCTGCGAACTGTTGTCTTATTCCAGAGAAATCCACATTTTTCTTAATATGTAAGTGAGCTGTTAAGATCTATGGACCAGACATAGATCTCCCCAAGAGTCTCCCACAAGCGGATATTTTAAATGAAAGGGGGGCATTACCAGTGTGAGAGAGGTCGTGACTGACAGTCTGCTCTCCTTATTTCACTGTAGAGGTGTAATTACTACTAACAGTACAGCAGAGCTGAGATCTGTCTCACTACTAACAGCTATGCAGTTGTCCTTTCATTGTGCTGTCAGCTCTGCTGTTGAACTGTGCCCTGATTATAATTAATACTTCGCCAGCTTCCATCTCACAGGCAGTATAGAGGAAGATGGAGTACAGACAGCTTTATGAATGGAGAGCTGCAGCTGTGTTTGCATTTAGACAAAATTCAGCTCTGCTGTACTGTGTTTGTTATACTCACACACAGCTCGGCAGTGAGATAAGGTGATCCAACGGCCAGTAATTACATGTCTTAGGCCATGTGCACACGTTCAGTATTTTTCGCGTTTTTTTCGCTATAAAAACGTGATAAAAACGCGAAAAAAACGCTAACATATGCCTCCCATTATTTTCAGTGTATTCCGCATTTTTTGTGCAAATGTAGCCTTTTTTCCGCTAAAAAATCGCATCGCAGAAAAAAAAGCAACATGTTCATTAAAATGCGGAATTGCAGGGGATTCCGCACACCTAGGAGTGCATTGATCTGCTTACATCCCGCACGGGGCTGTGCACACCATGCGGGAAGTAAGCAGATTATGTGCGGTTGGTACCCAGGGTGGAGGAGAGGAGACTCTCCTCCACGCACTGGGCACCATATAATTGGTCAAAAAAAAAAGAATTAAAATAAAAAATAGTCCTATACTCACCTTCGATGTCTTCCCGCCTCTCAGCTGCATGCTGCCGCTTCGGTTTCTATTGCTGGTGTGCGGTGAAGGACCTGCGATGACGTCACGGTCTTGTGATTGGTCGAGACCGGTCATGTGACCGCTCACGTGACCGCGACGTCATGGAAGGTCCTGAACCACACCGGCATTTATAGGAACGGAAGCCTGCAGGTGAGTATAACCATTTTTTTTATTATTTTTAAACATTCTATCTTTTACTATAGATGCTGCATAGGCAGCATCTATAGTAAAAAGTTGGTCACACTTGTCAAACGCTATGTTTGACAAGTGTGACCAACCTGTCAGTCAGTTTTCCAAGCGATGCTACAGATCGCTTGGAAAACTTTAGCATTCTAAACAAAAAAAACACCAGAAAACAGGCAGAGATGCTTACCTGTTCAGGGCCTCCAACAACTGCACTAACCAGGGTGCACCAGGCCCAAGTAGAGATAGCAAATACACAGGTGCAAATAATACTAATGCAGCCAACCTACAATCAGGAATTGGCCGCTTGGAGCACCCGTGCAACAAATAGTCTGTATGTGGGCCCTAGATGGCTCTGTACACTGTGGCCTCTGTTCACACAGGATGCATCATGGTTAGCCCGCTATACATATGGCGTCATTAATAGGCTTTGTACCATATACTTTGCATTCCTGTGTGAACATGCCACATACAGACTATTTGTTGCACGGGTGCTCCAAGCGGCCAATTCCTGATTGTAGGTTGGCTGCATCGGTATTATTTGCACCTGTGTATTTGCTATCTCTACTTGGGCCTGGTGCACCCTGGTTAGTGCAATTGTTGGAGGCCCTGAACAGGTAAGCATCTCTGCCTGTTTTCTGGTGTTTTTTTTGTTTAGTATAGTGGAGGTTTTTCCTCTAATGGTGTTTTTTTAAAACTTTAGCATTCTGCAAGCTAATTACGCTTGCAGAATGCTAAAAAAACGCGAAAAAAAACGCAAAAAAAATATGCGGATTTCTTGCAGAAAATTTCCGGTTTTCTTCAGGAACTTTCTGCAAGAAATCCGGACGTGTGCACATACCCTTACACTGGTAACTTCCCCTTAAAATAATCTCTGGAGGCAGATTCTCAGAGATATCCATGTCTGGCCATAGCTCTTAACAGTTCATTCTCATACGAAGAAAACTTGGATTTCTCTGGAATAAAACATCAGATTACAGACATCAAGGTATCATTTTATTCAGCTTCCTATGACCTATATGCCCATATAAACAACTTAGGAGGGTTTACCCTACCGACAGATTCACTAGATACATAAAAAAAATATTCCCAATTCAAAAACAAAAATGTAAACAATATTGTGTCAGTAAAAGTCTGATCTATTAAAATATAAAAGAAATTAACCCATAAAGCTAAACAAAGTAAATAAAAATCAACAGCTCAACACACCAAAAAAAAAATTAGCTCTGAAATAGCTCCAAAAATGGAAAAATAAAAAAAAATATGGATCTCAGAGGATGGTAACACTAAGGCCGGCATCACACGTAACGTATATAAAAATACGGTCCGTTTTTTACGGCCGAGATAAGCAGAAATATTCATGAACAGTGATCCGTATTCAGTGCGAGGATGCAATTTTTTCTCCAAAAAGTATCCGTGTGACATCTGTATGGCAAGATTTTCTCGCCGGCTTGCAAAATGGACATATAATGGATCCATGGCCTCAAATATCTATCTCCATATCAGTGAGACACATATAGGGCCAACAAGTGCTAAGCATCTCTGGGAACTCCTTCAAGATTGTTGGAAGACCATTCCCGGTAACTACCTCTTGAAGCTCATCAAGAGAATGTCAAGAGTGTGCAAAGCAGTCATCAAAGTAAAATGTGGCTACTTTGAAGAACCTAGAAAATAAGACATAATTTCAGTCGTTTCACACTTTTTTGTTAAGTATATAATTCCACATGTGTTAATTCATAGTTTTGATGCCTTCAGGGTGAATGTACAATTTTCAAAGTCATGAAAATACAGAAATATCTTTAAATGAGGTGTGTCCAAACTTTTGGTCTGTACTATATATCTATCTATCTATATATCTATCTATATCATTGACACACACACATATATATTTCATACAGAGTTAGATTGCAGAAAAGCCGGTAATTCAATTGTCAGCTTTTTTTAAATCATTACCGATCCCGACAGGATATGAGACATGGTTACATACAGTAAACCATTTCATATCCATTAGATTTTTACATATTCCTCACTAATAATGTTAGAAGTGTTTGTGTGTAAAATTTGGGAACTCTAGGTGTTAAATTAAAGCGTTAATTCATGGAAAAAACTGGCGTGGGCTCCCGCGCAATTTTCTCTACCAGAGTGGGAAAGCCAGTGACTGAGGGCAGATATTAATAGCCTAGTGAGGGTCCATGGTTATTGCCCCCCCCGGCTTAAAACATCTGCCCCCAGCCACCCCAGAAGAGGCACATCTGTAAGATGGGCCTATTCCGGCACCTATCCTCTCTCTTTCCACTGCCCTGTGGCAGTGGCATATGGGGTAATAAGGGGTTAATGTCACCTTGCTATTGTAAGGTGACATTAAGCCTGGTTAATAATGGAGAGGTTTCAATAAGACGCCTATCCATTATTAATCCTATAGTAGGAAAGGGTTAAAAATACACACACATTAAGAATAAAGTATTTTATTGAAAGAAAGAAAGACACAGGTTTTTAATATCTTTATAAAAGAAAAAAGTATGACGGCACCAGGATAGATGGTTTTAGATGGTCTTCAAGTGAGCAATTTACTGCAACAATCTGAGTCTCTCATGGCAAACGGACCAGCGGTGGAAAACAATCGCGCTGTGGTGCTCTACCAAACAGTACTTCGTATTAAAGGGAACCTGTCAGCTGAATTTGGCGGGACCAGTTTTGGGTCATATGGGCGGGGTTTTCGGGTGTTTGATTCACCCTTTCCTTACCCTCTGGCTGCATGCTGGCCGCAATATTAGATTGAAGTCCATTCTCTGTCCTCCGGAGTACACGCCTGCGCAAGGCAACATTACCTTGCGCAGGCGTGTACCCCGGAGGACAGAGAATGAACTTCAATCTAATATTGCGGCCAGCATGCAGCCAGCGGGTAAGGAAAGGGTGAATCAAACACCCGAAAACCCCGCCCATATGACCCAAAACTGGTCCCGCTAAATTCAGGTGACAGGTTCCCTTTAAATATCCAAAAAGAAGAAAAGGTGGCACTCACCAAGCGATGTATTAAAAATCCTTTATTCTTCCATGTATCGGAGTAAGGACATGCCTTTCGGGCTGCAGGTAAAACGAGAGGGTGCGGGGAGTGAACTGGACGACGGCCGTTTCGCGCACGATGCGCTTCAACGGGTCCAGGTATGTGATTGGGAAACAAAACCATTCCTTTATAGTGAATACCAAAACAGCTGTGTGACATTGCTAATTAAAGGGAACCTGTCACCTGAATTTGGCAGGAGCAGTTTTGGGTCATATGGGCTGGGTTTTCGGGTGTTTGATTCACCCTTTCCTTACCCGCTGGCTGCATGCTGGCCGCAATATTGGATTGAAGTTCATTCTCTGTCCTCCGGAGTACACGCCTGCGCAAGGAGGCTAGGAGGTTTGTTGTAATTTCCTCCTCGAGGGGTGTTTAACTATTTCCAGTCCTGCAAAGTTCAGTAATCTGGGATTAGCATTATGTTTTTCCCGCATATGGTTAATCAACCGTAAGGAACCTTTCCCTGAACTAATGGAACTAAAATGTTCCCTAAATCTTGTGCACATTGGACGGATAGTTTTGCCTATGTAATAAAAATGGCAAGGACAGAAAAGAATATATACAACATTTTTACTCCTGCAGGAAATAAAATCCTTGGTAAATAAAATCTTGGAAATGAAATGCAGGGAACGGAGCTTTGGTGACGTCACAGATGCTGCGCCCCTTGGCGGCATGAACTCATATGAACTGTAGCGTGGGAAAATATTCAGAAACTTTCCCATGCTGCAGAGATCATGCCGCCAGGGGGCGCAGCTTCGGTGAGGTCACCGCTAGTTACCAAAGCTCCGCCCCCTTGCATTTCATTCATTCCTCAGTCTTTTAACAGCCGGAAGCGGCAGCATTAGCAGCAGCTCTTGGTGACTGTACAGCGGATAGGTATGGAATATTGTTGCTTTTTTATTTTGGATTTTTTTTTTTACAGGAGAATGAGGGTCTTCGGTTGGATTGAGCATATAATAAACATAAAAAAAAAATCTGTTTCTTTCTTCCAATAAAATACTTTATTCTTAATGTGTGTATTTTTAACCCTTTCCTACTATTGGATTAATAATGGATAGGTGTCTTATTGACACCTCTCCATTATTAACCAGGTTAATGTCACCTTACAATAGCAAGGTGAGATTAACCCCTTATTACCCCATATGCCTTTTCTGGGGTGGCTGGAGTCAGATTTTTTTTAGCTGGGGTGGGGCCAATAACCATGGTCCCTCTCTAGGCTATTAATATCTATCCTCAGTCACTGGCTTTCCCTCTCTGGTGGAGAAAATTGCACGGGAGCCCACGCCAGTTTTTTCCGTTAATTAACCCTTTAATTTAACACCTAGAGCTCCCAAATTTTACACACAAACACTTCTAACATTATTATTAGTGAGGGATATGTAAAAATATAACGGATATGCAATGGTTTACTGTATGTAACCATGTCTCATATCCTGTCGGGTTCGGTAAGGATTTAGCAAAAGCCGGCAATTGAATCACCAGCTTTTCTGCTAACTCTGTATGAAATATAAATATATACATGTCTCACGGACATATATACAGTATATACACACTGATTATGTGTAGACATTTAGGGTATGTGTCCACGTTCAGGATTGCATCAGGATTTGGTCAGGATTTTTCATCAGTATTTGTAAACCAAAACCAGGAGTGGGTGATAAATGCAGAAGTGGTGCATATGTTTCTATTATACTTTTCCTCTAATTCCTGGTTTTGGCTTACAAATACTGATGAAAAATCCTGACCAAATCCTGATGCAATCCTGAACGTGGACACATACCCTTATTCTATTCTAACCTGTCAGTGTGATTTTACTGTACACTGCACTGAATTGCCAGCTTTTCTATAGAACACCGCTGCGTATTTCTCACAAGTCACACTGATGGTCCGTGCGGTGTGCGAGTTTTTCTCGCACCCATAGACTTGCATTGGCGGATTTTTGGAGGAATATGCTGACAATCGCAGCATGCTGTGATTTTCTCAGCCTGTAAAATACGGCCGAGAAATATACGGCTGATGGCAGCTGCCCCATAGATTAACATTGGTCCGAGTGCAATGCGTTGTTTTTGCGCCTCTCAGTCTTCCGCTTTTTTATGCTAATTTTCAGCTGCTTTTTACAGTACCAGCAAAGCCTATGAGATTTCAGAAATCTCATGCACACACATTTTTTTTTTTTTGTGTGATCAGTATTTTGTGCTTTGCTGCTTTTTTTGGACATAGAAAAACGCTGAAAGAAGTGACATGCTGTTTTTTTCAGCATTTTCCACCCATTAACTCGAATGGATGGTGAAAAAATGCTGCAAATACGCAGGTTGACTTTTCTTGCAGTGTATTTGCTGCAGAAATGTCAAGGAGAGCCAGATGTGACGTCACACCCGGCTCTGCTACATCTAGATGGCAGGCTGCACGATGCGTCCATACAGCCTGTCATCCAGCAGCGGACCCGATCCCCATTCACTTGAATGGGGGGTCTGACATTAGTGTTTGACACGCTGTCATATGCATGGCAGCGCCGCAAACACCGCTTCTGATCGTCGGGGGAATCCTCCCCGCCAGTGAGAGCCGCGGTTCCCACGCTGTCAGAAGACAACGGAAGCGCTCAGCTGTGATCGGAGGTGTAAACTTCACCTTCGATCACTGGTGTCAGGTGATGGGACTACTGCTCCCATCATCTGACACCTGCAGCCGCTAATTACAGTGAGAGCAGGAGCGGTGGATGGGAGTTTTAATCTGCCGCTCCTGCGCTATAAATAAAATTAATAAAAGAAACGGCATGGGTTCCTCCCTATTTTTGATAACCAGCCAGACAAAACTCACAGCTGGGGGCTGCAACCCTCAGCTGTCAGCAAGGCTAGTTATCAAGAATAGGGGGGTCCTCCTCACGCTTTTTTTAAAAATATTTAAATAATTAAATAAACCAGCGTGGCGTCCTCCCCATTTTTGACAACCAGCCTTGCTAAAGCTCACAGCTGGGGGCTGCTATTCTCAGGCTGGTAAGGAGCCATTGATATAGGCCCCCCCCAGCCTAAAAATAGCAGCCCGCAGCTGCCCAGTAAAGGCGCATCAGATCCGCCAATTCTGGCGCTTTGCCCAACTCTTCCCACTTGCCCTGTAGCGGTGGCAAGCGGGGTAATGAGGGGTTAATGTTATCTTCCTATTGGAAGGTGACATTAAGCCAGCTTAGTAATGGAGGGGCGTCAATAAGACACCTCTCCATTACTAATCCTACAGTAGTTAAAGGATTAAATAAACACAGTAAGAAAAAAGTAATTTAATGAAATAAAACACAACACAGTTTTGCAATCTTTTTTATTGCTCTGCCATTCCAAGCGAAGCCCTCGATCTTCTGAAACAAAATTTGCCTTTTTTGCCTCATGTAATTGACGCTGGTCTTCTGAATCCGGCGATGTTTTTCTTATTTTCCTGAGCCTCTCCGTTCTTGATATATGGCCTCCTTTTCAATACATTTAAATCTAGTTTGGTTAGCCAATGAGGTGTGGTCCTAAATAGAAAAGTTGAGAAACACGCCCAGTTGGCTATAAAGCCTTGATTTATATACAGTGAAGAGGAGGCCGTATCTCAGGAACGGAGAGGCGCAGGAACAAAAGAAAAACATCGCTGGATTCAGGAGAACGGTGGCGTTTAGACTGAGAATTACATACTTATGGCAATTGTCAGGTCATTTTAAAAAAACTACATTTGACATAAAAATCTGGTTTAACAAGTCATTTTCTAACAAGACATTCACTTTTAAAAACTTTTGAGGATAGATATAATTACACGTAAGCGCGCTGGTGTTCACATTCAGGCCAGAAAACGGTTATTCTAAGGCCCATGTGTTGGTGTAAATCATGTGTCCCAGGATGGAGACACCGCAGGCCATGGAAGCGGCGCTTATATTTATACCACAGCCAGGAAACTCCAATTACTGGAAACTAGAAGCATCCAACAGGCTCGGTCAACCAAAGGGAAGGGCTAACAAACAGGCTGTGGAACAGCCGCGAGACATGCAGCCATGGGGACTCGAACATATTTTTCGAGCACGCCGAGGACACTCGGTTAGCACCCGAGCATGCTCAGATAACACTTTATCGTTTGCTCATCACTAGTATCTATCCTCCATTATTCAGACATTTCCTCGACACTGACAAAAAAAAAATCTTTCACACCTTAAATTGTTTTCAGCTCCGTAGCGGTCGTGTCTTGCCTGTAAAGGACGAGGCGGACCCAATATGCCCCCTGGTTCCAGTAAAGAATTTTGGCAAGTCGGCGGACTCCACGAAAGACTGTCCGCTTCTTACAAATCAGGATTTTACAACACGCTTTAGTCTCTCTGAGGATCAATTTTTCCAACTAAAATAAATCGGATTCCCAACTATTATCCCCCCAAAAAAACCATCAGAATCATTTTTTGTTCACATTATCGGATTATCAATCATATTTCTTTACAGATTTATCAAAACTACAAAACAGAAAAAAATTCCTTTTTGGAGCAATCCAGAAAAATTACTGTTCCGTGGAATTGCACAATATCCAGAAGACCCCTGAATAGATGATATTCGTCTTCTTTACGGGACAACCGCTATTTTGCCTTCCTGCGGAGCGACTTTCAACAGTCTCAGGTACAAAGTGGTCTCATTTTTCCACTTCCCTGTCCAAAAAAAAAAAAATCTGTCATTTGCATTTTCCACCTCCGGCACCCAGCGTTTGGAAAAATACGTTCAGTTGGGTCGAATGACACGCTGAGCTCTGCTACATCCCATTCTCTGAATCCGTTCACACTGTATTTCCATCATTTTGGTGATGAAACAGGTTTGGCTCATGAAGGACATTTGCTTCGGTCGTCTCCCCGAGTCCCCAGCAGATTAGCTTTTTATCATGGGGTGGGAACGTTCCCACGATCGCAGCTTCGTCCTTGCACCACTATGGAAGGTCCAAGTTTCTGTGGACTGGGCGACATTAATGTGTTTTATTAGTGATATTTATCATCTCCTTATTTCGCAATCTCGATATTTCATGAAGCTGCTGCACTACAGGGATCATCACTGCAGATTTAATGAAATATCTTTGAGTATTTTCTCTAAAATCGGGCCACATTTAGCCAGACACCAACTACCTGCCAGACTCCACATCACGAGGGTCACAAAGCTGCCAAACACTGATCTGCACAGCTCAGCCGATCACCGCGTCCTCCCCGGGGCTGATCAGGTGCCGCTCTGCACATTGTATAGTGGTTGCAACTTGTGTTACCGCTCACAGAAAAAGTACAATTCGAGCCATTATTAAAATCAGGAAGAATGGCGCTAAGCGGGAATAGTAAACAACTGTCCACTTCCAGCGCCATGTACTGCCCTGTCCGGCTTTCTCTTCTGTGCATCAGCTTATTGTGCAACATGAAATGATCCTATAATATGGCGCCACTCGGTCTTTTTACCCAGAATGCCCCCAGAGTATTCAGGGAATTGACATCCTGCCAGTACTCCGTGCTGTGATTTACCTCCTTTATCAGCCTTCGTTGCTCATGCACTGCTACTATAGCCATTGCTGTTCAGGCTTTGCTAAATCAGCCTTCGTAATTCCAGCTCTGCTACCTGTGCCTCTGCTGTTCCAGCTCTGCTACTTGTGCCTCTGCTGTTCTAGCTTTGTTTCCTGGGCCTCGGCTCTTCCTGCTCTGCTACTTGGGCCTGTGTTCCATCTCTGCTAATTGAGCCTCAGCTGTTCTAGCTCTGCTTCCTGGGCCTTTGCTGTTCTAACTCTGCTACTTGGGACTCTGCTGTCCACCTCTGCTACCTGGGCCTCTGCTGTTCTAGCTCTGCTTCTTGGGCCTCTGCTGTTCTAGCTCTGCTTCCTGGGCCTCTGCTGTTCCAGTTCTGCTACTTGGGCCTCTGCTGTTCTAGCTCTGCTTCCTGGGCCTCTGCTGCTCCAGCTCTGCTTCCTGGGCCTCTGCTGCTCCAGCTCTGCTCCCTGGGCCTCTGCTGCTCCAGCTCTGCTCCCTGGGACTCTGCTGTTCCAGCTCTGCAACCATGGCCATTGCTGTTCCAGCTCTGCAACCATGGCCATTGCTGTTCCAGCTCTGCTACATCAATCAGATGTACATCGGGCTACATCTTGTCTCCATCTCTACTACTTCATTGGTCAGTTATAGTACAATAGCTAAGCTCTTTACTTTTCACACTAACTCCTCTACTCCACTGTTCCAGTGCCACCCGATGGGGTTGCTTTAGATCTGTTAGTCTGTCTCAGAAGCTTCAAGGTTCCACCTCATCAGGTAAGACATAGCAGGAACAGTCTAGTCCATTCTTTGAATCTGAAGGATTGCAGGAAGGAAGTCAAACCCTCGCTTATTTGATATAGATGACAGACCATGAATTTATAGTCCGTTTCTTTTGATCTTCCTGCTTTCAGCCATAACGGTTTTCAAAGCTGTTTGACGATCTGACCTACCGCTATCATGCAAAATTAAGACAGGGATGTTTAGTATTGCCGTAATTGTACTGACCTGGGGTATCAAAATGACTGATCAATTTTACCATATAATGGAGGTCTTAAAAACAAAAAAATAACTGCTAAATAGTGGGGTTTTTTTTGCAATTTTGCTGAACTTGAGATTTTTTTTCCTGTTTTCCAGTCTACTGCATGGTATAGTGAAAGGTTTCATTCAAAAGCATAATTTAAACGTTAACGGCTTTTGGAAGATGGGAATGAAATATCTCTCAAAAGGCACCTGTAATCTACTCCAGTGAGCTGTCAGTCTTGTCATGACAACACTGATTTAGCCTTTTTTTTTTTTTTTTAAAGAGTGAATGGTTCAGGAGGCAAGGGAAGGAGAAGAGTCTCATAAGTGGAGAAAGGCTTATTTCCCTAATAATGTAGATTACAAAGTTTCTTATTAGGAGAAGTTTGCTGAAACAAGAGTGACCTTTTACAGTGACAATTCTTTTTTGCGAAGAGTAGAGGAAGTTCTGTTGCTGGAATCAGTAACAAGTGTTCCTTTTCCTTGCAGCGCCCCTGCAGGGGAAATAAAGCACTGCGGGTACACATTGAAAATCAATCATATGTCTGTACATTACTTGTCAAGCCAAAGGCCTCCAGTGCGATACATTCATAGGCAGTAGTGATAAGTGAGCATGCTCGGGTGCTAACCGAGTGTCTTCTACATTCTCGAAAAATATGTTTGTATCCCCGCAGCTGCATGTCCCGCGGCTGTTCGACAGACGCAACACATGCAGGGTTTGCCTAAGAGCCGCAAACATATTTTTGAAGCACGCCTAAGCCACGCCATAACACCTTATCCCAGCACGCTCACTCGTCACTAGTAGTCACCTCCAACTCTAACATCACATATTTAGAAGGCATTTTTTTTTTTAATGGTGGTCGGTGCCAGCCTCTTGCCCTTTTCATATACAATAAAGTGAGCGCACAATTGGCACAAAAACGAAAAACATCCTGCTGTCAAACTCCCATTGTTCTGGTCAATGATGAATGGCAAAATGGGGCACAAAAACTGACTGTATACAGTGCAGACAAAAATCAATGGAGCCATTCTTGTTCCTGTGAATAGTACAGAGCCGAGATGCGACCACAAAGTAAATATAGCTGTATGATCTACTAGGGATCTACTAAATCAGCCGCATATTATCACACAAGCCGTGCCTTTGTAGAAATTATTTACTGTCATTTTTCAGATAACCTCTCTACATTTCCAAAACGTAGATGGAGCTTAGAGGGAGGAGGTGAGGTCCCTGCAGCACAAGTAATCTGATTAATAGCTGCAGTAGAATTTGATTTGTGGCACACGGGCAGGCCAAGAGGAGACGAGTTTATTAAGAGGCGGTCGGCAATTTGCTTCCATTATATTTCACGGAGTTTTCAAGAGCATCGTATCAGTGCCGGCCGTAAGTGTAAGCTTTGTTTCCATGCAGTACAAGGCAATGATTAAATCTGAGAACCATGGATAAGCTTGAAGCTCCGCACAACAATACCAAAACCTTAACAGCCCCTCGCCCTGAAGCACTGGCGTAGCTAGAGCTTTTGCCGCCCGGGGCTGTTTCCGAGTTTGGCGCCCCCCCCCCCATTGCCGTCACTCAACGCCGGGCACCGCCCCCACAGCACTGTTTACCCATGAAATCCAGTGCCTGCGCTGTGTATCGGTGTTTGGTGCAGGCGCAGAGAGCTCTAGCCGTCTGACTTCACAGCCAGGCTTGCAGACTGCGCCTGTGCGGCCACCCACCTTGGTAATCCCAGCCCCGCAGTGTGTTATGCATTATGCAGAGTGCGGGGCTGGGATTCACAAGCAGGGCGGCCGCACAGGCGCAGTGTCCAGCATGTTGCCCCCAGTCTGTCTCCAGCATGTTGCCCCCAGTCTGTCTCCAGCATGTTGCCCCCAGTCTGTCTCCAGCATGTTGCCCCCAGTCTGTCTCCAGCATGTTGCCCCCAGTCTGTCTCCAGCATGTTGCCCCCAGTCTGTCTCCAGCATGTTGCCCCCAGTCTGTCTCCAGCATGTTGCCCCCAGTCTGTCTCCAGCATGTTGCCCCCAGTCTGTCTCCAGCATGTTGCCCCCAGTCTGTCTCCAGCATGTTGCCCCCAGTCTGTCTCCAGCATGTTGCCCCCAGTCTGTCTCCAGCATGTTGCCCCCAGTCTGTCTCCAGCATGTTGCCCCCAGTCTGTCTCCAGCATGTTGCCCCCAGTCTGTCTCCAGCATGTTGCCCCCAGTCTGTCTCCAGCATGTTGCCCCCAGTCTGTCTCCAGCATGTTGCCCCCAGTCTGTCTCCAGCATGTTGCCCCCAGTCTGTCTCCAGCATGTTGCCCCCAGTCTGTCTCCAGCATGTTGCCCCCAGTCTGTCTCCAGCATGTTGCCCCCAGTCTGTCTCCAGCATGTTGCCCCCAGTCTGTCTCCAGCATGTTGCCCCAGTCTGTCTCCAGCATGTTGCCCCCAGTCTGTCTCCAGCATGTTGCCCCCAGTCTGTCTCCAGCATGTTGCCCCCAGTCTGTCTCCAGCATGTTGCCCCCAGTCTGTCTCCAGCATGTTGCCCCCAGTCTGTCTCCAGCATGTTGCCCCCAGTCTGTCTCCAGCAATCTGCCCCCAGTCTGTCTCCAGCAATCTGCCCCCAGTCTGTCTCCAGCATGTTGCCCCCAGTCTGTCTCCAGCAATCTGCCCCCAGTCTGTCTCCAGCAATCTGCCCCCAGTCTGTCTCCAGCAATCTGCCCCCAGTCTGTCTCCAGCAATCTGCCCCCAGCCTGTCTCCAGCATATTGCCCCAAGTCTGTCTGAGTCAGACATAAAGGAAAAAAAAAAAAAAAAAAAAAAGTAAAATCCTCACCTCTCCCGTTCCCAGCACAGGTCCCGTGCACTCAGCGTCTCTCCGGCTCTGCAACGCTCAGGACAGAGAGGCTGAGCGCGCAGTGATGACGTCATCGCACCCTCTGCCCTGAGACGTCGCAGAGTCAGAGGGCGCCGAAGACGCTGCAGCTGCCGCAGGAACCAGGAGAGGTGAGTATTAGAAGGGGGGGGCCCAATGCCAACGCTCAGAGGCGTAGCTAGGGTTTCAGCTTAGGGGGGCAAAAAATCTGAGTGGGCCCCTAACCAGGTACCCCTGACTACAGCGACGTGGTGCACCCTAATTGTGAGCCTGGGGGAACATCAGCAGATGACCGCACTGTGACTGAAAATAAATCTATATACAAAACCGAACAATGATATTACTATATGAGGACCATATATTGGTAGATACCAGTCGTGCAGACCATATAAGAGATCGCAGCACAGTTATAGACAATAATTTACAGAGGACATTCTTTCTGATGGAGTCATTCATTTTTCTCATCTTTTCCATCTGGCCCAGACCGACATGACATCTTCTCCACCCAGGACTCGTCTGCAGATATTATGAGGACACATTAGACTTCTCACATTTCCAGCCCCGTCCCCATCTATCCCCAACCTGCACAAACTCCTCATTCTGCTGATACCCCAATACTGAGCCGCTGCTTCCATATGTGTCCTACAGCACCTGCAGTATGGTACAATAATGGTGCCGCCCCCCATAGTAATGCCACCACTGTGTCCCTTACATAGTAATAATGACTCCTTTGTGCTCTCTAGATGATAAAATTCACCCCTAGAAAACATTAATGCCCTGTGCTAGTGCCCTTCACATTTTGTCCCTAAAAAGTAATAATACCACATATGAAATTTTGATGGTCTCAGTACTCTGAGTGCCCCTATAGCAATGTTTAAGTGCCCACTTAACATTTAATTATGTCCCCTAAGTAGCCTCCATGAACAGCTTGACTATACACAGTATGGTGGGCCCACAGCTTTCCTATACACAGTACAATGCCCCCACAGCTCCCCAATACACAATATGATGATCCTACAGCTCCCCTATACACAGTATGATGTCCCCACTGCTCCCCTATACACAGTATGATGTCCCCACTGCTCCCCTATACACAGTATGATGTCCCCACTGCTCCCCTATACACAGTATGATGTCCCCACTGCTCCCCTATACACAGTATGATGTCCCCACTGCTCCCCTATACACAGTATGATATCAGCACTGCCCCCTATACACAGTATGATGAACCCACAGCTCCCTTATACACAGTATGATTGGCCCACAGCTCCCGTACATACAGTATGATGTCCAATAGAGCTCCCTTATACATAGAATGATGTTCCCATTGGTCCCTCAAAACACAGTATAATAGTTAATAGTGTCCTGACACTGTCGCCTGCACTGAAAGTCACACTGCCAGGAGGAAATTAACTTTATTCCTCACTGCAGCCAGGGGGGCGGTGCCGGCATGGTTTCAGTCACCGCTCTGTGTATAGAGCGCAGCAGCTGTAACTGCACCTCTTAGGCTATGTGCACACGTTGTGGATTCCATTGTGGATTTTTCCATGCAGATCCTGCAAGATCCGCAGGTAAAATGCCCTGTGTTTTACCTGCGGATTTACTGCGGATTTTGTGCAGTCTTTGTACGGATTTCACCTGTGGTTTTACACCTGCGGATTCCTATTAAGGAATAGGTGTAAAACATTGTGGAATCCGCACAGAGAATTGACATGCTGCGGAAAATATAACGCAGCATTTCCACGTGGAATTTTCCGCAGCATGTGCACTGCGGATTTGGTTTTCCATAGGTTTACATGGTACTGTACAACACATGGAAAACTGCTGCAGATCCGCAGCCAAATCCGCAATGCGTGCACATACCCTTACTTCGACTGACAGCCAGCTCAGCAGCCTCTACCACCCAGTAGTTGCGCACTGATGCCCCTATAAATAATAATGCTTCTTAAGTGCCCACTTGACATTTAATAATGTCCCCTGAGTCCCCCCATGTACAGTGATAGTGGCCCCAGCATCACAGAGGTTAGCAGGCGGTCAAGTGACGACTTTTTCGGCTTCTCTCAATTCTCTTCTATTGAAAGAAACCAAACCTTTCTAGTCGACACAAGCACATAGTAAACATGTGGTCGCATGACCGCCTGATGACGCCAGTGATATTGGGGCTCATGGCAGCAGGAGCTCCGTGTCATGATTTGGCAGTCTGCTTATTATTAAATTATTAAAGCACCACTCTATCAGGGTTTTTTTTTCACTGCTGGAGGTGCTTTAAGCACAAGTCCCCTGCCCCGGCCATATACTCATCTTCCGCCATATTGACCGCTTTTTGGCATCGCTCCAGTCCCGCAGCTCCATCTTGTAAGCACAGCTTCTGATTGGCCAGAAGTTAGAAGCTGCATCACAAGCGCTCAATGTAAGTCTATGAGGGCCAGGAAGAGGCAAGAAAGAGGCCAGAACGAGGCTCTCATAGACTCACATTGATACCGTACCGCTCCATGAAACGCTAGGGCAGAGGACAGGTCACAAACTGCAGGAGACGAACCCAAACGGTGCGGTGGCGAAAACTGATAAAAACGCCGGAAGGTGAGTATCAGACAGTTGGTCTTAGATTGAGACTATGTGCCCACGTTGCGGATTTGTGTGAGGATTTTTCCACGCAGATTTTGAAAAATCCGCATGTAAAACGCACTGCGTTTTACAAGCGGATTTCCAGCATTTTTTGTGCGGATTTCCCCTGCGGTGTTACACCTACGGATTCCTATTAAGTAACAGGTGTAAAACGCTGCGGAATCCGCACAAAGAACTGACATGCTGCGGAAAATACAGTGCAGCGTTTCCGTGTGGTATTTTCCACAGCATGTGCACTGTGAATTTTGTTTTCTATAGGTTTACATGGTAGAGTCAAATCCGCAACGTGTGCATACCCTTAAAGTGCCACTCCAGAGGTGAAATAAAAAAAATGCTGGAATGATGCTTTAAGGGTATGTGCACACGCTGTGGATTTCGCTGCGGAACTGCAACGCTTCCGCAGCTGCGGGTCTGCAGCGGTTTCCCATAAGTTTACAGTACAATGTAAACCTATGGGAAACGAAATCCGCAGGGCACATGCTGCGGAAAAAAACACGCGGAAACACAGCGGTTTATATTCCACAGCATGTCAATTCTTTGTGCGGATTCCGCTGCGGGTTTACACCTGCTCCAATAGAAAACTGCAGGTGTAAACCCGCAGCAGAAACCGCGATAAATCCGCAGTAAAAACCGCAGCGTGTGCACATGCCCTAAATGTGATGCAGCTCATGGCTTACCCAGCTGGTAAGTATAATAAGCCCCCTACCTCCCCATCCCAGAGAACAACTATTACATGTGATGGAGTGCATATAATCTCATAACAAAACCGTATAATAATCAGCCCCCCAGTGCCGTCGCCCTTCACCCACCTCAGCCCTCACAATACCCTTATCTTCTCACATTCACCTCCTCAGTGCCCTGTCCCCCTCCCCCACAACACCCCCCATCCTCACATTCACCCCCCAGCCCTGTCCCCCTCCCCCACCTAAGCCCCCACAACACCCCCATAATTTCAGATTCACCCCCCAGTGCCCTGTCCCCCTCCCCCACAACACCCCATCCTCTCACATTTACCCCCCAGTGACTATGACATGCATATCAATCTAATGTATCTTATCCCCACTTACCGATGAAGTTTGCAGCAGGACCAGGAAGTATCTGAGTGATATGAAGGTGGGCACTAGGACCCAGCGTGCCTGCCCTGGGCCAATTCCAGCACAGGGAGAGGGAGGGAACAAACCTGCAGCCTGGAGAAGCTCCTGAGGTCGGTCAGCACAATCATACAGTTCAGGAGGGACGAGCGTGCAGAATCGCCGTCTGACAGGGAAGCAGGCATTTTGCTGCGCTCCTCCTGTATTGTGCCTCATCACGGAAGTGGCAGTGCCGGCTCCCAGTCGGCCCCTTCATGTGGCAGGGCCCGGGGAGAAGGCCCCCTCTGCCCCCCCAGTAGCTAAGCTACTGCCAACGCCGGTATGGCGGCCCTGGTCCTGGCGGCGGCGTCAGCGCCGCCCGAAGATTTAAAGGGCCCGCGTCTCAAATTTTTTTTTTTTTTTCTTCCTCCTCTCTGGGTCGGAGCCGCCCCCGGCATTGTGCCGCCCGGGGCGGCCCGCCCCCCCCGCACCCCCCTTCCTACGCCACTGCCCTGAAGAGCATAGAGCAGAGAAGTCACCAACACTCTGCTGAGTCCATAACTGGAGTCCAGACCTCCACTGGTATAACATGGGAACACTGCCCCCCCGCTGGGAGCTTCAAGGCCAAGGAGCTGCATGCAGACGTACATCACTGAGTACAATGCCCAGGAACGTATGAAAGTGGTGTAAAGCTGCCACCACTGGACTCGAGGAGACGTGTTCTGTGCAGTGATGGATCCTGCTCTGGCATCTAATGACCCGATCTGGGGTTGGTAAATGTCAGGTAAACATTGATTCTCATATCTCCTGGTTACAGGGTTGAGCACGGTGTACAACTACTTCTATCAGGGGTATAAGTTCCTCAGTGCATCATTTTGCCATGCCAACTGAACACGCTCCTTTTGGCATCACACTTCCAGGTCTTCTAAACCAGCTCAGGTGGTAAGAGATCACCTGAGTATTCAGGTAGTTGAGATCCATACCGCTACCACGTGCTACTTCTTTGTTTCAGCTATGCATGTAACTCGTGATAAACTCAGCTCTGTTACATCACTAGATCGATAGATTATTCGGTAACTCTACTGTTCTGCCTTGAACAGTGAGAAATAAAGTTCTGTAGATCACAGAGCCAGCTCCGGCCTGTTCACTGACTCCTCATTGCCAAGTCTCCTCGGCTTCCCATAAACTCAACTCTGCTTCATTGGATAAGGTGATGGAGGAGTCTGCTTGGTGAATGCCAGGAGAACGTTACCCCCTGACTGCATTGTGCCCGCTGTACAGATGGTGGAGGATAATATTATGGCCCAGATATACAGAAGTCATCACCGCCCCCTTATTTCCAGTGAAATCTTAATTCTTCAACACAAGGCATTGTAGCTTCCACCTTTCTAGGATCAGTGTGGGGAAGACCCTTTTCTGTCCCCCACGACTCTGCCGATTGTACAAGGTCCATATAGACATGGAGGGGGAGACTGGTGTGGAAGATCGGACCCCCAATCCCATCCAACACTTGAGAAGAACTAAATCAGAAATTGTGAGTTCAACCTCCTCTCTGACATCTGTGTGAGACCTCACCCATGGTCTTCTGGATGAAGGAGCAAAAAAAAAATAAAAAAAAATCCCAGACACCTCCAGAATGTTCTAGAAAAGTGGAATCTATATCTATAGAGGGACCTTCTCCATATTAATGTCTACGGCTGTAGACTTGAGGGGTCAGAAAGCTCCTAAAAGTGTAATGTGGAGGGGGCACATACTTTTCTCCATATAGTGTATATTGCATTATCTATATAATAGGCCTATCCGGTAAATGACACCACCCATGATCCCTCTGTATAAATCCGCTCCTGCCAATAATGATTTACATATAAAGAGCATTTCCCACAATAATGTTTATATTATTATATATATTATATCACATGTAAAGCGCCATGGAATAAATGGCGCTATAACAATAAATAATATATACAACCATGGAATCCCAGACTGTAGTGGTTAGAAGAAAGGAGCTATATTGTAATGTCGAGTTTGTGGAAATTGTCCACTTATTTTATTTATTTTTTTGCTTTTTTTCAGTTGAGTTAATGCAAACCATAAGACCAATCAGTCGGCCTCAGGTTGTTGCTGCTGATTTTATGTATTACACGTACATACAGCGAGTGCATGGCTAACATCCAGGCCCTGCCCAATACTTATCAAAGTTTACTTTCTTCCAGTAATTTGCTTTAATTTCACCCACTTCCAAAATTTAAGGTAAACATATCATTTCAAAATGTTCCACAGTCAAACGCTTTAAACAAAAAAAAAAAAAAACAAACTAACAAAACCTTTTATCTGGCTCCTCATATACAGAAGTGACGATGGGGATTGGCGTGCACTTAGCGCTATGAGCATTGTGTCTTTGGCCAGTGATCCAACCTTAATAAAAGCTACAAATAGTCCATTCAGTCCCAGATGGAGGAATTACAGCCAGAACCTGGAGCGTCTACAGCCTTGGATCCATTACATCTCAAGAGCTCTTGTGAGTTCTGGCAGCGACACATCACCTGGGAAAGCTCAGAACTGGTGAACAACGTGTTACCAACAGAACGACAACATGACCCCCTCACAGATTACCCCAATAATGGCACATTTACTGAGCAATTCCAGGCACAACTGAGACTTTGCTCAAGGTAATGTTGTATGGGAAGTGTGTTTTTTTTTTTTTTTTCCTTAAAGAAAGAACTTATTACATTTTTTTTATTCATAATGCCCCTTTCATCAGCCATTTGGACTGAACAAATATTTCATACGGTTACTGAAATAAAGTTCCACACTATAATACTGCTCCTATGTACAAGAATATAACTACTATAATACTGCTCCTATGTACAAGAATATAACTACTATAATACTGCCCCTATGTACAAGAATATAACTACTATAATACTGACCCTATGTACAAGAATATAACTACTATAATACTGCTCCTATGTACAAGAATATAACTACTATAATACTGCTCCTATGTACAAGAATATAACTACTATAATACTGCCCCATATGTACAAGAATATAACTACTAGAATACTGCCCCATATGTACAAGAATATAACTACTATAATACTGCCCCTATGTACAAGAATATAACTACTATAATACTGCCCCTATGTACAAGAATATAACTACTATAATACTGCCCCGTATGTACAAGAATATAACTACTATAATACTGCTCCTATGTACAAGAATATAACTACTATAATACTGCTCCTATATACAAGAATATAACTACTATAATACTGCTCCTATGTACAAGAATATAACTACTATAATACTGCCCCGTATGTACAAGAATATAACTACTATAATACTGCTCCTATGTACAAGAATATAACTACTATAATACTGCCCCTATGTACAAGAATATAACTACTATAATACTGCTCCTATGTACAAGAATATAACTACTATAATACTGCCCCTGTGTACAAGAATTTAATACTATAATACTGCCCCTATGTACAAGAATATAACTACTATAATACTGCCCCATATGTACAAGAATATAACTACTAGAATACTGCCCCATATGTACAAGAATATAACTACTATAATACTGCCCCATATGTACAAGAATATAACTACTAGAATACTGCCCCATATGTACAAGAATATAACTACTATAATACTGCCCCTATGTACAAGAATATAACTACTATAATACTGCCCCTATGGACAAGAATATAACTACTATAATACTGCCCCTATGTACAAGAATATAACTACTATAATACTGCTCCTATGTACAAGAATATAACTACTATAATACTGCCCCTATGTACAAGAATATAACTACTATAATACTGCTCCTAAGTACAAGAATATAACTACTATAATACTGCTCCTATGTACAAGAATATAACTACTATAATACTGCCCCCTAAGATTAAAAGCTGCAAAAGCTTTATTATTAAAATAATAAAAAAGTACTGGTAACCATTTGCTGTCCTGAGTATTTCTAGGCCTTCATATGTAGACACCATTTACTAACCTCTAATTTGCCCATTGTCTTTTTGTTATAGTCATTGATGTTCAGTGTCCTGGCAGCACAGCACGGCTGCCCTCCTTTTTCTGCAAGAGGCGCTGACTGCTTCAAGTAGATCTGTCACCAAATTATACAATACAACCTGCAAACCTAAGAAAATAGATCTTACACCGGATGAGCCCGGTATACTTACTTCCTTAGTTGTAAACCCCCGTTACCGCGATCCTGATATGGGATTTCAGTGTAAGCACACTAGCCTTGTCAGATTTACTTTAAAGGGATAGTCCAGGACTAGAAGCACACGTCTGCTTTCTTCATACCGCCAGCCCTCACCCTGGCCAGTATCTGGCATGGCGTCTCAGTTCCATTCTCCTAAATGTGACTGAACTGCAATACCAAAACCAACCTGTGGTCAGGGGTGGCGTGGTTTGTGTAAGAAGTCAGACATGTTTTTCTAACTGTGGACATTGCAATTAATTCCGCCTACTCGTAACCATTATTGATTGTGCAATTGTATAACTTTAGAGCCAAAGCGCGGATTTTCCACAGCGGCAAAAAACCACAACGATTTTTAATAACTTTCTTTGCATTAATGCCACGGAAGTAAATGACAAAGAAACCAAAGAAAACGAAGCGTTTAATGAACGTCAGGAGTTGAAACTTCCCAAGTCTGCGCTGTACTATCCCCCCCATCATATCAAATAAACACCGCCTGATGGCCGCTGGTATTATGTCGTTCCCCCTGTAAATAATCCCTCCGTGACCTGGACTGGAGGAGTCGGCCGAGCGGCGCTCCGTCTACAATGTCTCCGATGAATTATGCATGGTGGAAACTTGTTCTTCACAAAGGCTTGTTACAATGGATTGTCCCCGTGAACCCGAACGTATCAGACGGGTGTACCGAAACGTTGTGCGAAAGCGTCCAGTGTGTACACCGTGCCGTAACCTACCCGGGGGTCCATGCTGATGAAGTCGTCCAGGTTCATAGAAGATTCTGCAGGAAAGGATTGAAGGTTTAGTCATTGCTACTCGTGTAATGGACAGATCCCTGTGTGCACATCTCCTGAAATGCTCTGTGCTGCTGGGTAGCTGTAATGAATCCATTTTAGCCGACCGCAGCAACTTGTTCAATCGCATGGTCACAAAAACAATCACAGCAGAAAACAGGTCACTGTCCCCACACGGAATCAGCACACTCACCTTCTGCTGCTAATTATTGTGACGTGATCAGACACAAAGATTTTTCATCTCCACCTACTTCATGATATCTGGGGCATAGTCTGCTCCCTGAATAATTACTTTTGTGGAAAGTCACTGCTGGCTCACATAATCAGTACACCCCTCACCTGCTGCAATCATTCTCATAGAGAATATAAAAACAAGCTTTATTTTCCCTGCCAGTGTTCACCACCATGTCAATACTGACATCCCGCCATGGGCTCTACCCGCACACGCCAGGATGTCGCTTACACCGCTGTGGGCATGCTCCTTTCACGCAAAGGCATTTATTGATGGCAGTCCCGGATTAGTCCAATGACCGCAGGCAGGAAGAGCAGGGACAACTAAACTTCTGTTTTACTTACCGTACATTTAATACAGTCTTCATTATAGATGGCACTAGGAGGCTGATAAGAAGGTATTGGGGGCACTTTAAGTTAAATCATGATGACAGGTTCCCATTAAAGAAAATTACATTTTGTTGAAAAGTTGTTCTTTTTTATTTTACATATCACAAGCTATAAAAAAAACACAAAAAACAACAAATAATTTTACAATTTTTGTATATTTTTTTGTTCAGTACAGAAGAGTTTTCATCATTCTCATTATCACCACAGACAGGATTAAAATGTCAGGTTACACTTATATACAGAAGATAACACAGGACCCACCATTCACAATATGTGATGTCACAGCTCACCTCCTCCTCCTGTACAATGACTGATAACCCCTCTATATACAGTAGATAACACAAGATCCACACAATAGGTGATGTCACAGCTCACCTTCTCCTCCTGTACAATGACTGATAACACCTCTATATACAGTAGATAACACAGGATCCACCATTCACAATAGGTGATGGCAAAGCTCACCTCCTCGACCCATTTCTGTCTGCCACTCTGTGGTAGGGCGGTACTGTCCATATGTGATAAAATACTTGCTTCTCCTAGGTGCTGCAGACCCTGCCCCTCTCTCCGGTCTACTCCTGAATAGCCCAACATCTCTAAAGTTATCATCAAGCTAATCAAAGTGTAGGATTCAATTTATGCTTCTGTAGAACTTTATGGCTCCCAACTCTCTTGTTCTCTTCCACAACTGAACTTTTAATTGCTAGGCTGTGCACAGCTGTGTTTGTTGCTGGCTGCTGACAGATCAGTTATGTGAAACTGCAAATGCAGCTCTGATTGATGCGTATGGCAGAAGATTATCTTCTGCCATACCCATCAACAGAGCAGCACTGGCAGTTTCACTTCAATGATCTCTCAGCTAAAGGCAACAAACAGTTCAACTTCTCTCAGCCCCTCTATATAAAGGCCCATCCTGCAGTATATCACGTCTCAGCCCTTCTGAATAAAAACTCTTCCAGAAGTATATCACTCCTCTCAGCCCTGTATACAACCCTTCTGTCTTGCACAGTTGTAAGATGGCCCAGGGCTAGGGGCTCCTTCCCTATCCCTAAATCTAGGAGCACCCTAGCTATCCCTGCTCCCCAAATTAATTCTGATGTTGAAGACCCAGTGCTGTGTGTCTTGCCGTGCTGCTAAATCACCTCAAATCGGTCCCCACCCGCCACCCAGGGAAATGGGGAGTTGTAGTGTATAAGAATACACAAACCAGACTTAGGCTGGGGTCACACATGGCGTAAGAAAATACGCCACGTATTATACGTCCGTACTACGGCCGTAATACGGAGAAATGTCCCCAAAATATTGATCCGTAGTCAGGGTGTTTCAGCGTATTTTGCGCATGGCATCCTCCGTATGTAATCCGTATGGCATCCGTACTGCGAGATTTTCGCGCAGGCTTGCAAAACCGACATCTAATGGATTTATGTGCTCAAATGTTAGGGAAAACATATATACAGTATATATATATATATATATATATATATATATATATATATATATATGTCATTGAGACACATATATATATATTCTGTATTTAGATTTCATTCAGCGCGATATCTGTGAACAGCCGCTAATTCAATTGCCGGCTTTTCATTTCTCCTGCACAAACCCGACAGGATATGAGACATGGTTTACATACAGTAAACCATCTCATATCCCCTTTTTTGTTGCATATTCCACACTACTAATGTTAGTAGTGCGTATGTGCAAAATTTCAGCGCTGTAGCTGCTGAAATAAAGGGTTAAATGGCGGAAAAAATTGGCGTGGGCTCCCGCGCAATTTTCTCCGCCAGAATGGTAAAGCCAGTGACTGAGGGCAGATATTAATAGCCAGGAGAGGGTCCATGGTTATTGCCCCCCCCCGTGGCTAAAAACATCTGCTCCCAGCCACCCCAGAAAAGGCACATCTGGAAGATGCGCCTATTCTGGCACTTGGCCACTCTCTTCCCACTCCCTGTAGCGGTGGGATATGGGGTAATGAAGGGTTAATGCCACCTTGCTATTGTAAGGTGACATTAAGCCAGATTAATAATGGAGAGGCGTCAATTATGACACCTATCCATTATTAATCCAATTGTAGGAAAGGGTTAAAAAACACACACACACATGATTACAAAGTAGTTTAATGAAATAAACACAGCGGTTGTTGTAATAATTTATTGTTCTCCCATTCCATTTCCAGGACCTCGCTTGGCAACATAATAAACGCACAAGATACATACCTTCTGCTGTCAGATCTCGTCCCACGAAGTAATCCATCTGAAGGGGTTAACTAATATTACAGGCAGGAGCCCTACAAATGCAGCTGTGCTCCGTGCTTGTAATCCCCGGGGAATGAATGAAATGTAGGTCATTGACCTACATTTCCTTCAGTCGCGGTGATGCGCCCCCTGGTGGATGTCCTCATATGACCTGGAGCGTGGGAAAAAGTTCCCAGGCTGCAGTTCATGAGAACATCCAGCAGGGGCGCATCACCACGACTGAAGGAAATGTAGGTCAATGACCTACATTTCATTCATTCCCCGGGGATTACAAGCACGGAGCACAGCTGCATTTGCAGGGCTCCTGCCTGTAATATTAGTTAACCCCTTCAGATGGATTACTTCGTGGGACGAGATCTGACAGCAGAAGGTATGTATCTTGTGCGTTTATTATGTTGCCAAGCGAGGTCCTGGAAATGGAATGGGAGAACAATAAATTATTACAACAACCGCTGTGTTTATTTCATTAAACTACTTTGTAATCATGTGTGTGTGTGTTTTTTAACCCTTTCCTACAATTGGATTAATAATGGATAGGTGTCATAATTGACGCCTCTCCATTATTAATCTGGCTTAATGTCACCTTCCAATAGCAAGGTGGCATTAACCCTTCATTACCCCATATCCCACCGCTACAGGGAGTGGGAAGAGAGTGGCCAAGTGCCAGAATTGGCGCATCTTCCAGATGTGCCTTTTCTGGGGTGGCTGGGGGCAGATGTTTTTAGCCACGGGGGGGCCAATAACCATGGACCCTCTCCTGGCTATTAATATCTGCCCTCAGTCACTGGCTTTACCACTCTGGCGGAGAAAATTGCGCGGGAGCCCACGCCAATTTTTTCCGCCATTTAACCCTTTATTTCAGCAGCTACAGCGCTGAAATTTTGCACATACACACTACTAACATTAGTAGTGTGGAATATGCAACAAAAAAGGGGATATGAGATGGTTTACTGTATGAAAACCATGTCTCATATCCTGTCGGGTTTGTGCAGGAGAAATGAAAAGCCGGCAATTGAATTACCGACTTTTCACTAACAGCGCTGCGTATTTCTCGCAAGTCACACTGCAGGTCCGTGTGGAATCCGTATTTTTCGCGCCCCCATAGACTTTCATTGGCGTATTATTTGCGCAGTACGCTGACAAACGCAGCATGCTGCGATTTTGTACGGCCGTAGAAAGCCGTATAATACTGAACCGTAATATACGGCTAATAGGAGCAGCCCCATTGAGAATAATTGTGCCGTATGTAATGCGAGTTTTACGGACGTAGTTTCTGCGCTCTTACGTCCGTAAAACTCGCATGTGTGACCCCAGCCTAACAAGGGAAGACATACAGACATAGTTATTTCATTTAGCATACAAATATGCGCTCACAAACCACAGACTGAAATACCTGGAAATAAAGGAAAGGAAAAACCACATAGGAGAGGATGAGGATATGCACACAGGCAAAAATCAACAAGCAATAATCTCCGGAATAACACTCCAAGTGCCTCCTCAAACAACCAACACCTCTAACCCCAGAACCAGGAAGTAAGAAACTAACACTGGCAATCCCAGACGGGAGTTTATATAGCAGAAGAGAGTGGCCAACACTGAACAGATTATGAAGCATCATCAGAAGAATAACAAAAAATTGGAAAATAATTCCATGCCATGAAAATTAACTTAAATCAAAAACATTTCTATTGAATTTCAGCCCTGCCACAAAAATGACCTGAGTACATCATTTCAGTGATCTTGTTAGCTCAGGCGAAAATGTTAACGAGGACAAGGCAGCTGATCTCACTGTCATGCTGACTGACATTGTCTTCTTCCATGGTTACATTCAAGGAAAAACCATGTGGTCATCACTGCTGTGAATCAAAAGAGCTTTACAGGCAAGGACATTGCTGCTTGTAAGTTTGCCCCAATGTTAACCATTTATCAGATCATCAAGAACTCAAAAAAAAAGACATTCAAAAGCTGTGAAGATGGTTTCAGTGCACCCAAGAAAGTCAAGCAAGTACCTGGATCATCTCCTAAACAGGAGTCAGCTGTGGTATCAGATCAACACCAGTGCAGAGCTTGCTTTGAGATGGCAGCGGTCACATCAGGCCAAAGCTTTTAGAGGCTGGCCTGGTTTAAAGAAGGCCAGCAAAGCTGCAGTTTCTCTTCAAAGAAAACAAAGGACAGACTGACTGTGCTGGAATTGGACTGCTGAATACTGGGTTAATGTTATTTTCCCTGATGAAGCCCCTTCAGACTGTTTTGGCCATCTGGAAGAATAAATGCCCAGAGAAGAAAAGGTGAATGCTACCACGAGTCCTGTGTCTGCCAAAAGTAAAGCATCGAGAGACCACTCATGTGCAGGGGCTTCTCATCCTTGGAGGGGGCTCACTCACAATTTTACAACACGGCCATGAATAAAGAATGGGATCTAACCCCATTCTCATACAGCCATAACACTGACACGGGCATTTTTGTTCAGGACATGTGAAGAAAATGGAAGTTCCAGCACCCATAACGCTGGCAAGATACTAAAGGAAATCTGCCATCTGAAGAGATTAGATAGAAAGTTACAGCGCATGAGACTTGGAACAGTTCCTGGATAGACTTGTGGTGGATGTGATCTCCAAAGCCTTGCTTTTCCACAGGATGGGCACACTTTAGTCGCTTTCTCGGACGCCCAGCAATGTCCACCAGAGTAACATCTGCAGCAGACGTACTGATCGCAGCCTAATGTTTGTGTGACGACCTGTAAACATTTCACAGCAGATTTACAGAACTCGAGCACATCTGTCACATCCCGATCCAGAGCGGATCATGACGAGCCAGAGAGATTTTGGAACCGGTTCTCAGAAACCAAAACAAAGCTGCACTGGCTGCCGTCAGGACCGGGCTTACTCCAGAGGTAAAAGAAAGAAAGCGCAATACTCCAGGAGCAAGAAAGTGGTGGGTGAGCAGAGGTGAAGCTTATAGGGCGCCATGATACTGTCTGGTCAAGAAACCAAACATTCTAGAAGAGCAAGTCCACATGTAACAACTACACTGGAAATATCCACAGAGATCTATCATAGAATTCACAACACAAAATCCAGCAGTGCTACGAGTGCAGCTCTGGGGTATAATACAGGAGGTAACTCAGGATCAGTAATGTATGTACACAGTGACTGCACCAGCAGAATAGTGAGTGCAGCTCTGGGGTATAATACAGGAGGTAACTCAGGATCAGTAATGTATGTACACAGTGACTGCACCAGCAGAATAGTGAGTGCAGCTCTGGGGTATAATACAGGATGTAACTCAGGATCAGTAATGTAATGTATGTACACAGTGACTGCACCAGCAGAATAGTGAGTGCAGCTCTGGAGTATAATACAGGGTGTAACTCAGGATCAGTAATGTAATGTATGTACACAGTGACTGCACCAGCAGAATAGTGAGTGCAGCTCTGGAGTATAATACAGGATGTAACTCAGGATCAGTAATGTAATGTATGTACACAGTGACTGCACCAGCAGAATAGTGAGTGCAGCTCTGGAGTATAATACAGGGTGTAACTCAGGATCAGTAATGTAATGTATGTACACAGTGACTGCACCAGCAGAATAGTGAGTGCAGCTCTGGAGTATAATACAGGGTGTAACTCAGGATCAGTAATGTAATGTATGTACACAGTGACTGCACCAGCAGAATAGTGAGTGCAGCTCTGGAGTATAATACAGGATGTAACTCAGGAACAGTAATGTAATGTATGTACACAGTGACTGCACCAGCAGAATAGTGAGTGCAGCTCTGGAGTATAATACAGGATGTAACTCAGGATCAGTAATGTAATGTATGTACACAGTGACTGCACCAGCAGAATAGTGAGTGCAGCTCTGGAGTATAATACAGGATGTAACTCAGGATCAGTAATGTAATGTATGTACAAAGTGACTGCAGCTCTGGAGTATAATACAGGATCACTAATGTGTCCATAGACTCCCTGCACTCAGATACTGATAGATGGAAGATAATTTTTGGCAGACGGGGTGGATTTTGATGAACGTCGGGCCTGTTGTGAGTGTAGCAGAGCCGCACACATAGAACCAACCTGAAGAGAACCCAATCACTCACCTGATGTCTTTATACAAGGATATGGGGGAGGTGGTTTCCTCCATTCATTGTTAACATCTTTCATATGGGATCGATCAGAAGCGAACGTCCTGAGATACTCATCTGCCGGAATTACCCTCAGTTTCCTAGGAGAGAACATGCACGCTCTGTTATACCGTAGGAGCAGGGACATGTCACATAGGAGGTCTCCGCCGGCTGCTCACGTCACCTGTACCTAGTACAGAGACCCCATGTTAGCATGCCGCAGCTGGGCCACAGCGAGGGACGCCCCCATTACACCCATCTCTGGGGGTCTCACCAATCTAACATTCACCATCTAATCTGTGGATAGGTGAAAACATATAATTGATGGAAACAAACTCTTTAAATGGTAGATTTACTTTGGTGCCGCCATAAGGATATGTTCACACACAGCAACTATTTCTGGATTCGATAAGCCATCTCAGTTACCTGAATGGGGCGGTTTAAGAAAAAAGCGCAGATTTCTGAGAGTAGTGTTCAGATGAACAGGATAGTTTGCAAAGAAGCATCCTATGCAAACGGGGCCAGTGCAAAAATCACAAAATCAGCACATAACATGTGGGGGATCCGGCTTTGTTTTCTGCAAGTGACTACATTAAACTATGCAATCGTTTTGGTCTATTGCATTTTTGTAATATATATATATATATATATATATATATATATATATATATATATATATATATATATATATATATATATATATATATATATACACATACACACACACACACACACATACATACATGTTCTCCCTTTTTTTTGGTGTGTATGTGGTGCAGGGATTATATATATTCATCAGTGTGATGGGGGGGGGGGGGAAGGATGCACAAAAGATTAAAATATAAAAAAAAATAAAAATTGGAAAAAGAATTTTGTTTTAGTCCTGCATTAAGCTGGCCTAAAGTTCTGATTGTCTTGGTCGTGTTTGACAAGCAATTAAAAGAAAAAACAAAAACAAAACACAATAGCATAAAGGTGGAGAGCTCAAATTTTGACGAAAGGGGTTGATGTGAATGGTAATAATCTATCTTGTAAATAGAAATAAAGAACAAAAAAATAAAATGGGAAGTAAAGTCCTATTAAAGGGAACCTGTCAAGTGACAAAAATACTATTAATCTGCAGATATGGGGTTTTCAATGCTGCCAAGGTGAATAAAGCTCACTCCTCCTGGCAGATTAATCAGTGCTGTGGAGTCAGAGCCCATTTTGGTGGAGTCGGAGTCATGGAAATTGAGGAGTTGGAGTCGGAGATTTGGCTTAGGGACTCCACAGCCCTGAGATTAACCCCATACCTGCAGGTTGATAGCGTTTTTTTTTTTTTTTTTCACATGACAGATTCCCTTTAACTAATCTAATTAAATGCTGACCTCATGTGGCCAGAATGGGAACTGCAACAATCAATTACAAGCCATTTTTTTGGTCCTAGTAGATAGACTTGAACAAGTGATCCCCGACAAACTTCAGAAAACATATTATAATTCTGTTGCGTGAGGTAGACGTCCCCTTTGGAGCTTCTTCACAAAATCCTCAACATCATGCAGTATATAAGTGAGGCCCTTGTCCACAGCGTGTACCACGCGGAGAGTCAGTGCACATAGCAAACACTTCAGCAAAGCGCCGGGAGAAAGACAAGTATTTTATTTTATTTTTTTAATATGTTTGGGGCCCCCACACTGTACATTGGGGTGTAGGCATACTTAATTCTGCATGATATAAAGTGATTAAATTATAATTATTATGTTAGTATTAATATTGAGCAGAATTAATTTCACTATTGGTTCGGCCTCCACAACAGTCACATGTGGCCCCAAGGGAAAATTAACCCCTTCATGACTTATGATGTATTTATACAAGTCATAGGTCGCCTCCGTCTTTGATGCGGGTGCCGGCGCTCATAGCAGATGAGCATTTTTTGCAACAAATTTGCAGGGCTGCAACCCTTCTATTGCAGCACAAGCGATCAGATGGAGACTGTTGAAGCAAGTAAAAAAGTTATAAAAAATATTAACTATATAAAAAGTTCAAATCCTCTCCCACTCGCCCCATTCAAAATAAAATAAAAATAAACAAAACCCCATATATTTGATAATGCCGCGTTAAGAGTCGCCTGATCTATCAAACTATAAAAATAAATTAATCTGAGAAGTAAATGGCATAAAGAGAAAAAAATAAATAAATCAAAATGCCACAATTATGGCGTTCTGGTCATTGCAACATTACAATAAAATGAAATAACGGGCGATCAAAACACCGTATCTATCCCCAAATGGAATCAATAAAAACGACAGCTCGTCGTGCGAAAAATAGGCCCTCAACCAGCCCCAGATCCTGAAAAATGGAGATGCTGCAGGTCTCGGAAAATGGCACTCCCCCACCATTTTACAAACGCAGGATTATTGTTTATACCACTTAAATTAAAAAAAAAAAAATAAAAACCTAGACATGTTTGGTGTCTGCGTACTCGTAATGACCTGGAGAATCATAGTGGCCGGTCAGTTACAGCATTTAGTGAATGTGGTAAAAAGCAAAGCCCAAAACCCACTTTCTTTGCAATTTCACAGCACTTAGAATTTTTTTCCCCGTTTTCCAGTACACTATATCGTAAAACCAATGGTGTCGTTCAAAAAGTACAACTCGTCCCGCAAACACAATTACAAAAAAGCTCTCACACGGCCATGTTGATATAAAAATGAAAAAATGTACGGCTCTGGGAAGAAGGGGAGCAAAAAAAAACAAACAAAAATGGAAAAATCCAAGATGGTGAAGGGGTTAATTGCCCACCCCTGCCATAACAGTAGGTGGTGCCCAGTGGTCAGGGACCCGGCCGTGCCTTTAACAAGGCAGAACAGGATTAATTCCGCAGCAGCTTGGAGAGGCCCAGCCATTACAAAGGTTTGTTCGGGGCGGCGCACATCCGCTACCGGCAGGTATCGTGCTCCTGTACTATTCATTACATGTGCAGGTATGACGGCATCAGACCCCGAGGGTCACAGGAACAACCACGTGCTGTAATCCAGCAGTTTACCTTCTGAAGTCTTTACGGATAAGGTGATCCGAGCGGAGAGCTTCCTTAATGTAGGCATCACAAGGGCAGGGAAATGGCAGCACTGTGTCCAGATCATAGACGACCCTCTGCCCATCGCTGCCGGCGTCATGAAGCAAAATGACATGATAATCCTGCAGGGGCAAAGCAAGATGCAGGCGTCATGCCCCATACTATAGCGCCGCCATAAGTGAGAGCCCCGTACAGGGAATTCTGGTCCATGCTCCAGAGACGTAAAAGCGTTTCCCCCACGTCATCGCACGACTGTCAGAATCGTATCATTTCAAGGAATCATCGACTTTAGAAAACCAATGTTCATATACCATACTAGAAATAATAGATCATACAGGGGCCCAAATATCGAGGGGCCACAGAGCGTAACGGTAGAATTACACCGAGACAGAATAAATAGTAAGGCCCCAATGGTAAGAAAGTAATTCACATTACAGGTTTGGGAGGAGGCCGTCCTCACCCAGATCACCGGATCCTCGCCTTCCCCACACTTCTGCTTCCAGATCGGAATCTGCAAATAACAAAAATCATGGAGAAGAGAGAAAGAGAAAGCAAGAAAAAGAGAGAAGAAAGAAGAGAACATAGGGGCAGTATTATAGTGGTTATATTCTTGTACATAGGGGCAGTATTATAGTAGTTATATTCTTGTACATAGGGGCAGTATTATAGTAGTTATATTCTTGTACATAGGGGACAGTATTATAGTAGTTATATTCTTGTACATAGGGGCAGTATTATAGTAGTTATATTCTTGTACATAGGAGCAGTATTATAGTAGTTATATTCTTGTACATAGGGGGCAGTATTATAGTAGTTATATTCTTGTACATAGGGGGCAGTATTATAGTAGTTATATTCTTGTACATAGGAGCAGTATTATAGTAGTTCTATCCTTGTACATAGGGGGCAGTATTATAGTAGTTATATTGCTGTACATAAGGGGCAGTATTACAGTATATTCTTGTACACAGGGGTAGCATTATATCAGTTATATTACGGTACATATAAGCGGTATTACTATAGTATAATCTGGTACATACAGTCGGTATTATTACAGTACATTCCGGTACATACAGGCGGTATTACTATAGCAGTTATATTCCAAAACATAGAGGCGGTATTATTGTAGTATATTACGGTATATACAGGCGGTATTAGTATAGTAGTTATATCCTGATACATACAGGCGGTATTAGTACAGTATATTCTGGTACATACAGGCGGTATTAGTATAGTATAGTCCTGTACATACAGGCGGTATTAGTATAGTATAGTCCTGTACATACAGGCGGTATTAGTATAGCAGTTATATTCCGGTACATACAGGCGGTATTAGTATAGCAGTTATATCCCGGTACATACAGGCGGTATTAGTATAGTATATCCGGGTACATACACTGTATTCCAAATTATTATGCAAATAATATTTCCTCCTATTTTCTCTAAATTACCTATCTGAATTGCAGTCATTGTTATTTTCCAGTCATCTACTAGTCTAATATAATTGCAATGTTTTGGAACAAACTGCCTATGAAAACAGTATCTTTAAAAAAAAAAAAATAAACACTCAAAATGCATGTTCCAAATTATTATGCACAGCAGAGTTTTCAACCTTTTTTATTTTATTTTGAACAAAAAAATGGTCAATTGTGAAGTTATAAGCATTATCAGCTTATTACAAAATGGAATCAAACAGTTTAAGTGAAAACACCGGATTACTCACCGGTAATGCTCTTTTATAGAGCCCACGACAGCACCCACTAGAGAGAGGGGATCCGCCCCTAGGAACAGGAAACCTACAGAGAGATAAAAGGGGCGGCCCCCCCCTCGCTCCTCAGTTGTTTTAAGGCCCCGTCTCACTAAGCGATTTACCAACGATCACGACCAGCGATACGACCTGGCCGTGATCGTTGGTAAGTCGCTGTGTGGTCGCTGGGGAGCTGTCACACAGACCGCTCTCCCCAGCGACCAACGATCAGGGGAACGACTTCGGCATCGTTGAAACTGTCTTCAACGATGCCGAAGTCCCCCTGCAGCACCCGGGTAACCAGGGTAAACATCGGGTTACTAAGCGCAGGGCCGCGCTTAGTAACCCGATGTTTACCCTGGTTACAAAAAAAAACAAACCGTACATACTCGCCTTTCGGTGTCCAGGTCCCTCGCCGTCTGCTTCCTGCTCTGACTGAGATCCGGCCGTACAGTGAGAGCAGAGCGCAGCGGTGACGTCACCGCTGCGCTCTCACTTCTCACTGTACGGCTGCTCAGTCAGAGCAGGAAGCAGACGGCAAGGGACCTGGACACCGAAAGGCGAGTATGTACTGTTTGTTTTTTTTTACATTTACGCTGGTAACCAGGGTAAACATCGGGTTACTAAGCGCGGCCCTGCGCTTAGTAACCCGATGTTTACCCTGGTTACCAGTGAAGACATCGCTGGATCGGTGTCACACACACCGATTCAGCGATGTCAGCGGGGCCTCAACGACCAAAAAAAGGTCCAGGCCATTCCGACACGACCAGCGATCTCACAGCAGGGGCCTGATCGCTGGTACGTGTCACACATAGCGAGATCGCTACTGAGGTCGCTGTTGCGTCACAAAACTTGTGACTCAGCAGCGATCTCGCTAGCGATCTCGCTATGTGAGACGGGGCCTTTACAGAGAAAAGGAGGAACCGCCGCCAGATTTTTTAGTTAACAGGTTCAGGCATACAGGTCCTTCTCAAAAAATTAGCATATAGTGTTAAATTTCATTATTTACCATAATGTAATGATTACAATTAAACTTTCATATATTATAGATTCATTATCCACCAACTGAAATTTGTCAGGTCTTTTATTGTTTTAATACTGATGATTTTGGCCTACAACTCCTGATAACCCAAAAAACCTGTCTCAATAAATTAGCATATCAAGAAAAGGTTCTCTAAACGACCTATTACCCTAATCTTCTGAATCAACTAATTAACTCTAAACACATGCAAAAGATACCTGAGGCTTTTAAAAACTCCCTGCCTGGTTCATTACTCAAAACCCCCATCATGGGTAAGACTAGCGACCTGACAGATGTCAAGAAGGCCATCATTGACACCCTCAAGCAAGAGGGTAAGACCCAGAAAGAAATTTCTCAACAAATAGGCTGTTCCCAGAGTGCTGTATCAAGGCACCTCAATGGTAAGTCTGTTGGAAGGAAACAATGTGGCAGAAAACGCTGTACAACGAGAAGAGGTGACCGGACCCTGAGGAAGATTGTGGAGAAGGACCGATTCCAGACCTTGGGGAACCTGAGGAAGCAGTGGACTGAGTCTGGTGTGGAAACATCCAGAGCCACCGTGCACAGGCGTGTGCAGGAAATGGGCTACAGGTGCCGCATTCCCCAGGTAAAGCCACTTTTGAACCATACACAGCGGCAGAAGCGCCTGACCTGGGCTACAGAGAAGCAGCACTGGACTGTTGCTAAGTGGTCCCAAGTACTTTTTTCTGATGAAAGCAAATTTTGCATGTCATTCGGAAATCAAGGTGCCAGAGTTTGGAGGAAGACGGGGGAGAAGGAAATGCCAAAATGCCTGAAGTCCAGTGTCAAGTACCCACAGTCAGTGATGGTGTGGGGTGCCATGTCAGCTGCTGGTGTTGGTCCACTGTGTTTCATCAAGGGCAGGGTCAATGCAGCTAGCTATCAGGAGATTTTGGAGCACTTCATGCTTCCATCGGCTGAAATGCTTTATGGAGATGAAGATTTAATTTTTCAGCACGACCTGGCACCTGCTCACAGTGCCAAAACCACTGGTAAATGGTTTACTGACCATGGTATTACTGTGCTCAATTGGCCTGCCAACTCTCCTGACCTGAACCCCATAGAGAATCTGTGGGATATTGTGAAGAGAAAGTTGAGAGACGCAAGACCCAACACTCTGGATGAGCTTAAGGCCGCTATTGAAGCATCCTGGGCCTCCATAACATCTCAGCAGTGTCACAGGCTGATTGCCTCCATGCCACGCCGCATTGAAGCAGTCATTTCTGCCAAAGGATTCCCGACCAAGTATTGAGTGCATAACTGAACATTATTATTTGATGGTTTTTTTGTTTGTTATTAAAAAACACTTTTATTTGATTGGACGGGTGAAATATGCTAATTTATTGAGACAGGTTTTTTGGGTTATCAGGAGTTGTAGGCCAAAATCATCAGTATTAAAACAATAAAAGACCTGACAAATTTCAGTTGGTGGATAATGAATCTATAATATATGAAAGTTTAATTGTAATCATTACATTATGGTAAATAATGAAATTTAACACTATATGCTAATTTTTTGAGAAGGACCTGTATATACATATTTACAACTTCATATTATATTACCCTATTATTTACATCTCCCTACCAAGGCACCACGTGCAACTAAATAAAGAAAAAGGGAGGGATGTGAATGGGTGCTGTCGTGGGCTCTATAAAAGAGCATTACCGGTGAGTAATCCGGTATTTTCTATTCGCCACGACAGCACCCACTGAGAGATTTACAGAGACTATAGATTGGGTGGGTTAACTGAGTCAAGAACCGAAACCCCAAAGGTTAGATCAGAAGCAGCAGATAGGTCTAATCTATCGTGCCTATAGAAGGTATTAGGTGAAGACCAAGTTGCAGCCTTACATATGAGGTCTATTGGCACGTTCGCCCTTTCTGCCCAGGAGGTCGACACGGCTCTTGTGGAGTGTGCTCCCACATGCATTGGAGGATCTCTTCCTCCAGCTTTATACGCCAGGATTATGGCATCTCTGATCCAGCGTGATAGCGTGTTCTTTGTGACTCTGGAACCTTTGGTTTTCCCCTGAAAAGACACAAAGAGAGCCCTACTCTTCCTCCAGTCCCCAGTCCTTTCTAAATAGGCTAGAACAGACCTTTTTGCATCTAGGGTATGAAGTCTTACTTCTTCTGGAGTGGTCTTTATAAAAGGTAGGTAATAAGATCTCCTGGGATCTATGAAAAGTAGTGGCTACTTTAGGGAGATAACAGGGGTCCGTTTTCAAAATTATTCTATCAGATGTCACAGAAAAGGAGGATCAATTGACAAGGCATGCAGATCACTCACTCTTCTAGCGGATACTAACGCTACCAAGAATATCGTTTTTAACGAGAGGTTCTATTTTCCTCCAGACCCTGACATAGATTTGGGTAGTAGAAGGCTTTCTACTCTTCATGAGGGTATCTATGAGCCTACTAGAAAACCCTCTTAGAGTTAATAACTGCCTCTCAAATGCCATACAGTCAGATTCATGCCTTTTACCCGAGGATGGAAAAACGGTCCCTGAGACAACAGGTCCTTGGTCTGAAGCAGAATCCAAGGGTCTGTAGTTGACATCGCCCTGAGCCAGGAGAACCATGGTCTTTTGGGCCAAAATGGGGCTACCAACAGAACTCTTGCCCCCTCCTCCCTTATTTTTCTTATTACTATAAGTAATAGATTCCATGGAGGGAATGCATAGGCCAGGTCGAATGTCCATGGCACCTGAAGGGCATCGAATATGTCCGGGTTGTCCAGTCTGCAAAGGGAAGCAAATGTTTTGACCTGACGGTTGGACCTTGTTGCGAATAGGTCTATTTGAGGCATGCCCCATCGGTCTGTTATCTATCTGAAAATCCTTCTGTTGAGCATCCACTCCCCTTGATGAAGGGTATGACGGCTGAGGAAGTCAGCACGAAAGTTGTCTATGCCCCTGATGTGCACCGCTGATAAGGACAACAGATGATTTTCGGCTAACATCATGATGTCTGATGTGACTTCCATAAGATTGTCTGACCGTGTACCTCCTTGATTCAAATAGGCCACCGCAGAGGTGTTGTCGGAGAGGACCCTTGTGTGAGAGCCTCGTAGCTGGGGAAGAAAGTGGAGTAGGGAATAATATATGGCTTTTAATTCTTTAAAATTAGAAGATTTAGTCGATTCTGATCTGGACCAAAGACCCTGAACCACCTGATCTCCAAAATGTGCCCCCCAGCCTTCAGGACTAGCATCCGTGGTCACTATAGTAGAAGGAGTGACGACCCATTGTACCCCTTTTGATAGATTTCCCCAATCTAACCACCATGTAAGGGAGTGTACTACCTCTGATGTTAGAAAAACTGTCTGATCTAAATGCCCCCTACTCCTAATGTTCTCCTGTAAAATAAAGTTCTGGAGCTGCCTGGTATGGAATTGCGCCCATTTAACCGCAGGGATACATGATGACAGTGAACCTAGCAACGACATGGCATTTCTCAGTGACATACTACGTTTTTTGATTGCTAAGCCAACTTTGTCAATAATGGAAGACTTCTTATCATCAGGCAACCAACATATTTGGTCCACTGAATCCAGAAGGAGTCCTAGGAACCTTTGACATGTGACGGGTTGGGAGTCTGGATTTTTCCCAGTTAACAATCCAGCCAAGCGTTTGTAAAGAAAACGCCACCTCCTCCAACCTTTGCTCACACTGTAAGGAATTTTTTCCCACAATTAGTAGGTCATCAAGATATGGAATGACCAGTGTGTTCTTTAATCGTAGAAAGGACATTACCTCCAAAAGTAATTTAGTAAAGACCCTAGGAGCCATAGATAGGCCAAATGGCCTTGCTCTATATTGTAGATGACAAATTTGACCGTCTATACAAACTGCTACCCGAAGAAACTGCTGGTGTGACTGGTGTATAGGAAGATGGTAATAAGCATCTTTGAGATCCAGTACTACCATGTAACAGTTAGGGAACACATTTTTTATGGCTGATCGAATGGATTCCATTTTTAATGGTCTGGGTTTTAAAAAAAGTGTTCAGCCTCTTTAAATTAAATTTAGTTCTAAAGGATCCGTCAGGTTTAGTAATCAGAAACAAGGGGGAGTAGAACCCCTTCCCTGTTTGAGATGACGGAACCTCTATTAAGACCCGTTTGGCCAAAAGGGACTTAACTTCAGTTTCCAGTGCTTCTTGCTGCAGTCTGGATTTTAGGGAGGTGAGCAGGAAGGAATCCGGAGGTTTTCGGATAAAGTCTAGGGTGAGGCCTGAAGATATTAAATTTATGGCCCATGGATTTACAGTTATTTTCTTCCACTGAACAATAAATCCCAGAAGTCTACCGCCCACTGGTGGAATAGGGTTCTCGGAATTTTTCGGCTGGCCTGAAGGGACGTTTGTTGAACAAATTGCCCTTCTGCCTGAACTCTTTGTTTCTCCATTGGTCTTTAAAGCCTCCCTTTCTGCCAAATGATGGCTTCCTGAATGCCCTTCTGTAAGAAGGAACAAAGGGATTAGGGAACCCCTTTTTTCTCTCACCCGCCTTAGTGAGTATTTCATCCAAAACTGTTCCAAAAAGGTACTCACCTTGGCAGGGTATGGCACACAATTTGGATCTAGACTGGGCATCCCCCTTCCAGTTTTTCAACCATAATGCTCGCCGAGCAGTTTTAGAGAGGCTAGCTGTCCTGGCCGCCAGGCGGAGAGAATCTACGGAGGCATCGGATATAAAAGCCGCAGCACCCTTAATCAAGGGAATAGATGCACGTAATTTCTCCCTAGATACACTTTTGATATTTTGGTCCAGCTGGTCTAACCAAACCAGCATAGATCTACTGGTACATGTGGCTGAGATTGCCGGCCTGAATGCAGTGACACAGGCTTCCCACGACTTTTTCAGAAGTGCGTCCGACTTCCTATCTATGGGATCGGATAAGGAACCTGCATCCTCCACAGGTAAGGAAGAACGGCGAGACGTGGATGCGACAGCCGCATCAACTTTCGGTATTTTAGCCCAGGCATTCAAATCCTCGTCATCAAAGGGGTAACGTCTCTTACAGGATACTGGTATAAACCCCTTCTGCCCCTTACTCCATTCTTTCTTAATGAGGTCCTTTATAGCCTGGTTTACTGGGAATACGTGGCCCTTTCGCTGAGAGAGTCCCGCGAACATAACCTCCTGGGGCGTTTGGGGTTCTTTTACCTCAGACACCCCCATCGTATTCCTTACTGATTTAACCAGATTGTTCACGCCATCAGTTGGAAAACAGACATAGTCCTCTTCATCTGATGAACCAGATTGACTCAGACGTCTCTCACCTATCTCCCCACTTTCTGCTGATGTGTCAGCTTTTGGTGAGGATATTCTCCTACTCCTCTTCTCAACACTGACAGAGGGACCACCACCCAACGACTGAAGTTCCTTCCGAATCATTAGCCGTATTTCATTCATTTTAACGGACTCCTCCTGCCGCAGGGTGTTATCTATACATGCCTGACACAGCTTTTTAGAATAAGAGTCAGGTAGGGGCTCGATACATATAGCACATTGTTTGTGCTTGGTCTTCCCTGTCCTTTTTGCCTAAAGAGGGACATAAGCATAGGAGACCAATATAAGCTTCAGTGAAGCTGCATACCCACTCATCCTGAAGTATACTATATACCGGCTGTTGGGTTGTTCGTGTGGCCTGGGGTGTGGTACAGGATGACTTCCTTCCCGATTTGTCAGTGGAATCACTTTTTTTTTTTTTTTAGAGTGTCCACTACTCCTCTTTGTAGCATCACCACTGGGCACTAGTGGCTCTCCCACGGGGTGCTCACAGACTTCCTCTTGGGACGACATAATGCACGCTGCTTGCACTTATCAAACGGAATTTATAGTGCATGATTTCAATTACACAGCCCCCGCAGCTGTACCATTTTTTTTTTTTTTTTTAACCTGCTATCACCTCCAGGGAGCAAATGGGAACCGCCAGGAGGAATCCAACATGGCAGTTCCCCCAGAAATACAACGCCGACCTCAGGGGTTCGGCCATACTACATCCGGGATCCTGGTAGCACTGCGCATGCGCCGGCCGCAGATTCCCGGCAGTTGCAACCCCGCACCATCATACCTGAGGGACCGGGGGGCCACCGCTGTCCAGCGCCACACCTCTCCAGACCGGGACCGACCAGGTACATTATCGCGCACTCTCGGTCGTCCCTAACAATGATGTCCCAACAGGGAGACCGTTGGTATCTTCAGGCCCCACAGTTTGGCCGCCGCAGATGAGGAGGGAGCCATCAGGAACCCTCGACTCTGCTCTACTCGCTCTGGAGCCCCTGCCGCTCAGCAGAGACGTACAGGCGGCATCCAGGCGAGTTTTTCCTCTTCTAAACAACTACACAGATCTTCTCTGTGGGTTCCCTTCTAGGAACAGGAAACCAAACGAGGAGCGAGGGGGGGGGGCCGCCCCTTTTATCTCTCTGTAGGTTTCCTGTTCCTAGGGGCGGATCCCCTCTCTCTAGTGGGTGCTGTCGTGGCGAATAGAAAACTTTATTCTAGGTGATGTTATATTTGCACATAGGACCCCTTGTTTGAAAGAAACTTCTGAACTCTCTCGTCCATTGAATTTGTCAGTTTTTGGATGGTTTCTGCTCCAATTGTTTTGCATGTGGACAGAATACCCTCCCAGAGCTGTTGCTTAGATGTGAACTACCTCCCGCCATCATAGACACTCCTTTTGATGATGCTCCAGAGGTTCTCAATGGGGTTGAGGTCAGGGGAAGATGGTGGCCACACCATAATTTTGTCCTCTTTTATGCCCATAGCAGCCAGAGATGCAGATGTGTTTTTTGCAGCATGAGACGGTGCATTATCATGCATGAAAACGATCTTGCTGCGGAAAGCACGGTTCTTCCTCTTGAACCATGGCAGGAAGTGTTGTTTTAGAAACTCCACATAGATTATGGAGTTCATCTTTACCCCTTCAGGGATCATAAAGGGGCCGACAATCTCTCTCCCCATGATTCCAGCCCAAAACATTACTCCACCTCCTCCTTGTTGGCGCCTTAGCCGTGTTTTCATGGGGTGTCCATCAACCAGCCATCCTCCACTCCATCCATCTGGACCATCGAGCGTTGCACGGCACTCATCGGTGAACAAAACCGTTTGGAAGTCAGTCTTCATGTATCGTTTGGCCCACTGGAGCCGTTTCTGCTTGTGTGCAGTGGATAGAGGTGGTCGACAGGATGGCTTACGCACCTCTGAAGGACCCTGCATCTTGTTGTTCTGGGGACGTTGGAGACACCAGCAGCTTCAAAAACTTTTCTGCTGCTATGACAAGGCATTTTTGCAGCTGCTCTTTTAACCTTGCGCAATTGCCTGTTGGAAAGAGTCCTCAATTTTTCCTTATCAGCACGCACACGTGTGTGCTGGGAATCAGCTACATACTTCTTGATTGTGCGATGATCACGATGAAGTGTCTTGGCAATGTTGATTGTAGTCATGCCTTGACCTAAATACTCCACAATTTGTTGCTTCACAGCAGCCGACACATCCTTTTTCTTTCCCATTTTGGCCAAAAATGTAGGCTGCTTAATAATGTGGAACAGCCTTCTGTAGTCTTGCCTTTATTTGGACACACCTGCCAAACTAATTTGCACAGGTATCTGCAATTGCTTTCAGTGATATAAAGCCCTGACACACATCACCATCACCATCAATGAGTTTACATGACAAACAAAAAAATTCTAACCTTATCACTTCTAAACTCTTTGTGCATAATAATTTGGAACACAGTGTACAGGCGGTATTAGTATAGCAGTTGTATTCCGGTACATACAGGCGGTATTACTATAGTATATCCCGGTACATACAGGCGGTATTAGTATAGTATATTCCTGTACATACTGGCGGTATTAGTATAGTATAGTCCGGTACATACAGGCGGTATTAGTATAGCATGTAGTAATATTGACCACGGCACTCAAGGCTTCTTGGAGGTGCACAAGTTAGGTATCCAACCCATCAAGCATAAATAAGAGATACTTGGCACTCTGGAGATCTTATTTGCAAGATTAGAAATTCATTTTATTCGGTGCATCCAGCTCAACATTTAAACGTTTTCGGTCTATACAAAAAACCTTCATCAGAAACAGTTGTGAGTACTGGAGACCACAGTATGTGTGTGGACCCACACAGAGGTCAAACGACAGCTGGAGACCGGGAGCGCAAAGCGCCTTAATCAATGTGGAGATATGTGAAACAAGCGCTGCAGGGAAGCGAGATGCTCGCAGGGGCAAAAGCGCTGAGAACTCCGGCGCCACGAACGCCGTGCTGTAGGGGTAGAGACGCTCCCGGGGGTATTAGTATAGCAGTTATATTCCGGTACATACAGGCGGTATTACTATAGTATAGTCCGGTACATACAGGCGGTATTAGTATAGTATATTTCGGTACATACAGGCGGTATTAGTATAGTATATCCGGGTACATACAGGCGGTATTAGTATAGTATAGTCCGGTACATACAGGCGGTATTACTATAGTATATCCGGGTGTATACAGGCGGTATTAGTATAGCAGTTATATCCCGGTACATACAGGCGGTATTAGTATAGCAGTTATATCCCGGTACATACAGGCGGTATTAGTATAGTATAGTCCGGTACATACAGGCGGTATTAGTATAGTATGTCAAGGTGAAAATATATTTTTCTATTCGCCACGACAGCACCCACTGAGAGAGGGGATCCGCCCCTGGGAACAGGAAACCTACAGAGAGATAAAAGGGGCGGCCCCCCCTCGCTCCTCAGTTGGTTTCCTGTTCCTAGACGGGAACCCACAGAGAAGACTCTATGGAGTATGAAGAGGAAAAACCCGCCTGGACTGCCGCCTGTACGACTCTGCTGAGCGGCAGGGGCTCCAGAGCGGGTAGAACAGAGACGGGGGATGATCCTGTGGACCCCTCGTCTGCTGATGCTGTCAACAGTCTCCCTGCTGGGACACTGTTGTATGGGCCACCAATGATGCGGAGCGGCACCTACCTCGTCCGGCCCGGGGTCCTGGGCAGGTAAGAGGATATACTCCTAAGAAATATGGAGCTGCGGTGGTGCTGGCGTCTCCCCGGTGGTTGGTTCCCCTCCTGGTGCTCCGGAGCGGAGATACTGAATGTCCGACATGGCTGCAGGTGCGGCGTCTTCCAGCATGTAGCAGGGACGCCGGCGCATGCGCAGTAGCATCGGCGTCCCGGAAATGCTTAGTGGAACTTCCGGGGTCGCGAGGTCAGCCTGGGCTCGGCTATAGGCGCCATTGCGGTTGCCGGTAATTACTACAAGCATCTGCGGCTGGAGAAGGAGACTGCGGGCCACACACCTGGACTAATCGCTAATCTCCTCTATGGTCAGGTACAAAAAAAAAAAAAAAAAAGGGGGGAGTGCTTTCTCAGCTGTGAAGCACAGGCGGTGCTATATAAGGCAGTTTAGAGCTCTCCTGGTTGCGCAACATGTCGTCCCAGGAGGATATCGAGCGCCCACTGGAGGATTTAATCCTGCCTAGTGGTGATGCTAAAGAGAAAGGCAGTGGACACTCAAAGAGAAGTGACTCCGCTGAGAAATCTGTGAAAAAGTCAGGCCGCTCTGCACCGAAAGCTGATCGTACAACCCGGCAGACGGTATTTAACCTTACTCCTGGGTAAATGTGTAGCTGGCTTTATGGGGGGCTAATGGTAGTTCTCCTACTTCTATCTTATAGGGTAAGCGGACGGAGAAATCTAGGCACAAGCAGTGTGCGATGTGTATTGAGCCCCTGCCGGACTCCTATATTAAGAAATTGTGTCAGAGTTGCATAGATTACACCTTGCAGCAGGAGAGTTCGGTCAGGATGAAGGAGATTCGTCTCATGATCAGGGAAGAGCTTCAGTCCTTGGGAGGTAGTCCGGCGGTGAATGTTGAGAAAAGAACCAGGAAGGCGCCTTCTCCTGCAGCAGACACGTCAGCAGAAAGTGGGGAGGTCAGCTCAGACGTTTCTCAGAAGTCGGGCTCCTCGGATGAGGAGGATTACGTCTGTTTCCCCACGGACAGTGTTAATAATCTGATTAAGTCAGTGAGAGGTACTATGGGGGTAGCAGAGTCTAAGGAACCTCTGACACCTCAGGACGCTATGTTTGCTGGTCTTTCACAGAAAAAAGGCCATGTGTTTCCAGTGAATCAGGCCATCAAGGACCTGGTTAAACGGGAATGGAGTAAGGGACAAAAGGGGTTCGTGCCAGTCTCGTGTAAAAGGCGGTACCCCTTTGATGATGAGGACTTGACCACTTGGTCCAAAGTACCTAAAGTGGATGCGGCGGTGGCATCCACCTCCCGCCGTTCTTCCCTGCCAGTTGAAGATGCAGGTTCCTTATCAGATCCTATGGACAGGAAATCTGACACAATACTTAAAAAGTCATGGGAAGCCTGTGTAACGGCCTTTAAACCTGCAATTGCAGCCACTTCTACTAGCAGGTCTATGCTAGTTTGGCTTGACCAGCTGGACCAAAACATTAAAACCGGAGTATCCAGGGAAAAATTGCGCTCCGCTATTCCTTTAATTAAGGGGGCTGCGGCATTTATTTCTGATGCCTCTATTGACTCACTCCGTCTAGCGGCCAGAACGGCCAGTCTTACTAACACGGCTCGTAGAGCCTTATGGCTAAAAAACTGGAAAGGAGATGCCCAGTCCAGGTCTAAATTGTGTGCCATACCCTGTCAGGGTGAGTACCTCTTCGGAACAGTATTAGACGAAATACTCACTAAGGCGGGTGAAAGGAAGAAGGGGTTCCCTAATCCCTTTATTCCTTCTTACAGAAGGGCGTTCAGGAAGCCACCATTCGGCAAGAAGGGAGGCTTTAAAGACCGATGGAATAATAATAAAGAATTCAAAAAAGGAAATCTATTCAATAAACGTCCCTTTAAGCCAGCGGATAAATTCCGTTGACCCGGTTCTGCCAGTGGGAGCTAGACTTCTACACTTTGCAGAGCAATGGAAGGAAATAACGGTCAATCCGTGGGCCATCAATTTAGTTTCTTCAGGCCTCGCTTTAGATTTCATCCAAACACCTCCGGATTCCTTCCTTCTTACATCCTTAAAATCTAGGCCTCAGCAGGAGGCCCTTGAAACGGAAATTAAATCCCTCATATCCAAACATGTATTAATAAAAGTACCACCATCCCAGATAGGGAAGGGCTTCTACTCCCCCTTATTTCTAATTTCTAAGCCGGACGGCTCTTTCAGAACCATAATCAATTTGAGAAAATTAAATTCCTTTATAAAACCCAGAACATTTAAAATGGAATCTATTCGTTCAGCTATTAAAAATTTGTTTCCAAATTCTTACATGGTAGTATTGGATCTTAAGGATGCTTACTACCATCTCCCCATACACCAGTTACACCAAAAATTTCTCCGGGTAGCTGTGGTTATAGAGGGGCAGGTCTGTCACCTACAATACCGGGCTATGCCATTTGGTTTATCCATGGCTCCAAGGGTTTTTACCAAATTACTATCAGAGGTAATGTCCTTCCTACGAGTAAGGGACACACTAGTAATTCCGTATCTAGATGACCTGTTGATTGTAGGTAGAGATTCCCTACAGTGTGAGAGGAGGTTGGGGGAAGTAGTATTTTCTTTGCAAAAACTGGGCTGGATTATAAACTGGGAAAAATCCAGGCTCCAGCCTGTGACATGTCAGAAATTTCTGGGGCTCCTATTGGACTCAGTTGACCAGATATGTAGACTTCCTGATGAGAAAAAGACCACCATAATACATAAAGTGAGTATAGCCATCAGTAAGCGTAGTATGTCATTGAGGAATGCCATGTCGTTATTAGGTTCCCTGACTTCCTGTATTCCCGCTGTCCAATGGGCGCAATTCCACACTAGACAGCTACAGAAATTTGTATTACAAGAGGACATTAGGAGGGAAGGAAAGCTGGATGACACAGTCGTTCTAACGTCAGATGTAATACACTCCCTTGCATGGTGGTTAGATTGGGACAATCTATCTAAGGGAGTTTTATGGGTTATCACTTCATCCGCTAACGTTACCACGGACGCTAGTCCCGATGGCTGGGGAGCACACTTTCAGGATCAGGTAGCCCAGGGTCTCTGGTCTTATGCAGAGCTTGAGAATTCCTCTAATGTAAAAGAGTTGAAGGCTATATTTTATTCCCTGCTCCACTTTCTCCCTCAGCTGAGAGGCTCTCACACAAGGGTCTTCTCCGACAACACAACCGCAGTGGCCTATCTGAACCGTCAAGGAGGTACTCGGTCAGAAAATCTTATGGGAGTTGCTTCAGACATCATGGAGCTAGCCGAAGGTCACCTACTATCCTTGTCGGCAGTTCATATCAGAGGCATAGACAATCTTCGTGCAGACTTCCTCAGCCGCCACACTCTGCATCAGGGGGAATGGATGCTCAACAGGAAAGTGTTCAAGTTAATAACAGCCAAATGGGGTGTACCCCAGATAGACTTGTTCTCCACACGAGCAAACCGTCAGGTGAGGATGTTCGCCTCTCTATGCAGAGAGGACAATCCGGACATATTCGATGCCCTCCATATAACATGGGCATTCGACCTAGCCTATGCATTCCCTCCATGGAATCTACTGCCAGTGGTCATAAGAAAGATAAGGGAAGAAGGAGCAAGAGTCCTTCTGATAGCCCCATTCTGGCCCAAGAGGCCATGGTTTTCGTGGCTCAGAGCGATGTCAATTTCAGACCCCTGGATTCTGCCTCAGACCAAAGACCTTCTATCTCAGGGGCCGTTCCTACATCCTCAAGTGAAAGGAATGAACTTGACTGTCTGGAATTTGAGAGGCAATTACTAGAGCTTAGAGGGTTCTCTAGGGGGCTAATAAATACCCTCATGAGGAGTAGAAAGCCTTCCACTACCAGAATTTATGTTAGGATTTGGAAGAAATTTCTTGAATTCCATACTGCACAACTCTCTTCGGAAGTTCCTATATTATCAATATTAGAATTTCTACAGAAGGGTCTGGACTTGGGACTCTCGGTTAGCACATTAAAAGTCCAAATTTCGGCTCTAGGAGCTCTATTTAATTCCGATATTGCAGGCAATAGATGGATATCTAGGTTTATTTCTGCTTGCGAGAGATCAAAACCTATTAGAGTACCACAGATTCCTCAGTGGGATCTGACGTTAGTCCTGGATGCATTGACACAAAGCCCTTTTGAACCGCTTCAGACAGCCTCTTTGAAGCATGTCTCATTAAAAACGATATTACTAGTGGCATTAGTATCTGCCAGAAGGGTGAGTGATCTCCATGCCTTATCAGTAGATCCTCCATTCCTATCAGTGACTTCTGACAGAATAGTTTTAAAAACAGATCCATGTTATCTCCCTAAGGTAGCCACTAGTTTTCATAGGTCTCAGGAGATCTTGTTACCTACCTTTTATGAGAACCACTCAACTCCAGAAGAAGCTAGGCTTCATACCCTAGATGTTAAAAGAGCTATTCTAACCTATATAGAAAGAACTAGGGACTGGAGGGAGAGTAGGTCTCTCTTTGTGTCTTTCCAGGGGAAAAACAAAGGATCCAGAGTCACAAAGTGCACACTGTCGCGCTGGATCCGGGATGCTATAATCTTGGCGTACAAATCTAAGGGAAGAGATCCTCCTCTGCATATCGGAGCACACTCCACTAGGGCCGTGTCGACTTCCTGGGCAGAAAGAGCGAACGTGCCAATACACCTTATATGTAAGGCTGCAACTTGGTCTTCGCCTAATACCTTCTATAAGCACTATAGACTAGACCTATCTGCTGCTTCTGATCTAACCTTTGGGGTTTCGGTTCTTGACTCAGTTAACCCACCCAATCTATAATCTCTGTAAATCTCTCAGTGGGTGCTGTCGTGGCGAATAGAAAATATCGGATTACGTACCGGTAATGCTCTTTTATAGAGCCCACGACAGCACCCATTCGATTCCCTCCCTTTTCTTTATTTAGTTGCACGTGGTGTCTTGTAGGGAGATGTATATAATAGAGTAAGAGGCTATGAAGTTGTAAATATGTATATATAACTGAACCTGTTGAACTAATAAGCCTGGCGGCGGTTCCTCCTTATTCTCTGTAAAACAACTGAGGAGCGAGGGGGGGCCGCCCCTTTTATCTCTCTGTAGGTTTCCTGTTCCCAGGGGCGGATCCCCTCTCTCAGTGGGTGCTGTCGTGGGCTCTATAAAAGAGCATTACCGGTACGTAATCCGATATTTCTTATATACTTTTGTACTTTATATATCTTATACTGTAAAACAATAAGTTTTTCCTATCTGCTTGTAAATGTAACTGTATTTAAAGATGGCTGCCAGTGTTCACTATCACTTTAGTATCCGAAGGGTTAAGTTTCATTTCTTCTGAAAAGATAACTCAGGAATGTGAAGAAAGGAGTAACCACCAGAAGACGTTCGGACAAATCAGAAAGCGACTGGACACTAGATGTATACTGCTTAAACCCCGCCTAATGCATTCCTTTTCCTAGAACAATATAGTGCTGTGTATTTGAAAATAAACGCAGTTGCTATGACCGTGGCTGACATTTATAGTCACACGAGTATGCACTGAGATTGAACCAGCTACCTGTCTGACTCATTCTTACCCGGTACCACATGCTTATAGTTTAATTTGGAATGATTGGTGAATGAGGGTATATTGTCGTTACGACCCCGACAATTTGGCGCCCAACGTGGGGCGTGGACAGCGATCCGAGACCCTCTGGACCCATGCCTGGATGTCTGTGGATGATACCCGTAGTGGCTGACCTCGAGGACTGATCACCCTCCGAACACGGTAAGTGGCGATCATTTACACTGTATGTGTCACACTTGCTAGTGTCTCAGCCGTTATTGGTTTGTCTGTGGTCTCCTTGGGTCTGGGGAGTGACCGGTCAAGTGGTGAGATCGAATGCGATCCTGTGCCACGCTCTGAACCAGCAACTGAGAGACGTCGCATCCTGCGCGTCCTCGTGTACACCACACCTCCTCCACCGGTCATTGTACTCCATTCAACCACCCTACCCGTGACTATTGTCTAGTAGTGAAGTGGAGTGAAAGACTGAGCTAGTTGTAGATTGTGGGGCAGCTTAGAGAAAGGGAAAGGAGACGCAGCCTCTGTGATATTGTACTAACAGGTAATTAAGACGTCCCAAGTGGGGGACCACCAGAATTTTGAGTACAAATAGGTAATTAAGACGCCCCGTACGGGACCACCAGAAACAGGTAATTAAGACGCTCCGGAGCGTACGGGACCACCAGAATTTTTGTGGAGGGCTCTCACTAGGAGACCGCCTCCCAACGGTTTGGAATATCGTGGCAGGATAGTCTGTTAATCACTGGTGTTCAGGTTAGGGACAGAAAATATTGAGCGCGAGGCTCTTTTTCTAATACGTTGAGCGAGATTCCGTATTGTAGAACACCAGTGTTAATATCGCTGTCAGTGGTTTACTGCAGAAAACCATAGTATTCTGTAAGAGTCATGTTGCGTATCTTAAAGCAGAAGAAGTCAGTGCCCCACAAGTTAGATGAGGATGCTGTGGAAGTCAAGGCAATAGTAGAGTCACGGGAGGGAAAGAAGGCAGTCAGGAATGTTGAGAGATTGTATAAGCATGTAGGATTGCCCTCGTCAGGGAGATTGCAGCCGGCTATGTGGCATAATCTCAGAGAACAAACGAGGCATGTTGAAAGATAAAGGATTGTTAGAACAAGCACAAGCTCATCTGCGAGTTGCGCGAGGCTTGAAGAATGAAGGATGAAAATAGGTGATGGAGAGGGAGGATCAGAGAATGCAGAACCCGTGTTTGGTTATAAAATGTCTTTGAACTGTGATCCCACAGATTGTAAAATGGCCGCCGAGCCACTGGTGATGAAAATGCAGTCCCAGCCACCGCCCTATAATGGCGGCGGGACGAGGTCTCTGGAAGCATGGGTGTGTCCTGTTTGTGTTGTGCAGAATCCAACCTGGGTGGAAACCTGCCGCGTGTGTGCGTACGGGCCGTCCTTGGGGCTCCGCCCAGACCACGGAGGATCATAGGAAAGTTTTGTAGAAATTAAGTCTGAAAACTGCTGCAATTTGGTACTGTGTAGAAGATACGGAGCTCTTATCAGCGCGGAATACTGGATGGGAGGGGGGGAGCGGACCGCTGCGCGACTCCTTTGTCATTTCTCCTCTTTTCTCCTTATCTGTGCTGCCTGTCAGAGAAAGGGGGGCATAGAGCTGGGCTTTTGCATTCTCCCTTCTGCGCTGAAGAATGCTGTGATTTCTCTTATCTACGTGTTTCTGGTAGGGAGGGTGCACGCATGTGGCTGCGCTCTTCAGTCTCTCTGTATTTTCTTGGTGTAGATTACGCGCTGGTAGATTTGTGTTCTGCTTAAAGCGACAATATTGTTTTGAAGTACAAAGAAATATTATAATCTGGAAATTTGAAAGTGAAATAGACCTGTGCCTAGTCTTAGAGGAAAACTTGTAAGTAATTGAAAGATTGGTAAAGGATTTACCTGCTTCAAGTTGAGTGGTTGATATATATAGCAAATTGAAGATTAACAGGGGGGCTCCCTGTTAGATAATATGGTCCCTCCCCAGGAAATTAAGCCTCTACTCCCAACTGTAAGCCCTGTGCCCCTTAAAGCCAAGGCACCAATATATCCTGGACTGCCGAGAAGTTCTATGGGCGTCTCATGGTAGTGTTTAAAGATCTGGGATTTTCACTGTAACAAAAAGCCCATTCATACCTTTTTGTAGTAGACCCGATATTGAGATTTCCACTCCGGATGATGCATTGAAAATAGTACAGAGTTTTCAAAAGAATTTAGCCCAGCAGGAAAGGAGTTAAAACAGCAGCCCGCTCACTAGCCCCCACCGCTGCAGCTGCGAGGTCACAGTGTTCCTTATCTCCATGTAACAGAGTTCAGCCTCTGCCCTCCCCCCACTTCACACACAAGTCCAGCTTCACACTCCAATACGCCTTTAACCCTGTATGGGAATCTCACTCCCTCCCCAGCTTCGTTATGTCAATTTTCAGACCAAGAGCTTGTTTTAATCGGTGTAAATGGCAGACCCCCCAGCCCGGAAAGGCCCTTACATCTCCTCTTCCCGTGAAACCTTCACACTTACAAGGCCAGACTTTCTAGGAATCTGAAGTTTAGTTTCCCTGTCATTCACGTTACTATATCACACCTCAGGAATCCCAGGTTCTTTTCTCAGTGGGGTATCGGGACATAGTTACCCACCAGGTAGGAGCTATAGTGAACAGCTAATTCTACCCTGTCACATAGAGGTGGTTTGGCCCAACAGATAGCCAACAGAGGGGGGCCCAGCCATAGCCCAAGAGTGTCAGGCCTACCTTGCCACTTATGGCCCCTTGCATCCAGGAGACGCTATGTCCACCCAGGGAGGGAATTTGCCCAGTGATATAGTGTTACACACTGCAGGCCCCGTATATGATTACGAGACACCCGAGCCCTGCCGTACAGTATTGCAGACTGCCTTGCAGACAGAGCTCACCTATGCAGGACGTGCTACAGGTGTGCTGACTCAGCTTCATGGAAACAAACAGAGATCTGTTGCTTATTACAGCGGCCGCCTGGATACGGTGGCAAGAGGAAGTCCCTCCTGTGTTTGGGCTGTGTTGTCTGTCCAGCTGTTGCTACACAAATCTTCAGAGATTGTTTTGGATCACCCACTGATGGTCCACACCCCACACGATGTATATAGTATCCCTGACCAAGTACAACCTGGCCACATGTCTATGGCCAGACAGCTGCGACTTCAGTGTGCTATTCTCATGCCTACTAATGTGACTTTGAAAAGGTGCACTGTCCTAAACCCCGCTACTCTTCTCCTAGTTCCCCTGGGGGGAGGAATAGGTGACATGAGCAAGGACACTCTTTCTTTCTAGAATGGATCCAGAGGAACAAGATTAGGTTTCCAAACCACATGATTGTCTAGAATTGATGCCTCAAGAAACGGCTGGTCTCTAGTGTGCCTATTCTAATGCTGATTTTGAGCTTTTTGTAGATGGATCCAGTCACCAAGATGACCGAGGATGCTACTGTACCAGATATGCTGTGGTCTCAGAACATGAGGTAATCAAGGCAGAGTCAATGCCAGCTCATATGTCTGCACAAGAAGCAGAGCTCAAGGCACTCATAGAAGCGTGCAAACTAGCAGAAGGTAAGACTGTAAATATCTACACTGATTCCAGGTATGCTTTTGGCATTACACACGGTTATGGGCCTATCTGGAGAGCCAGGGCTTTCCTGACAGCAAATGGCCACCCCTTTGAACATGCTGAGGCAGTCCAGCAACTTATGAATGCACTACAGTTTCCCACCCAAGCAGGCATCATAAAGGTAAAGGCACATACCGAAGGCACTGATGGACGGACAAAGGGTAACGCACTGGTAGACCAGGCTGCCAAGAAAGCAGCAAGCACTCCTGTAGCCTCTCAAGTACATCACCTAGACACCCCACCATCTCCACTTGTGTTGAAAGACATCTTTGCCCGGTTACAAGAACAGGCAAGTAAGGAGGAGAAAAATAGGTGGCAAAAGATAGGGGCTTGCTCGGATACCGTCACTGGACTATGGGGGAGGGGTGAAAAGGTCTGCCTACCACAGGTACTGTACCAAATGATGGCACAGGTTCTGCACGGGAATGTGCACCACTCGAAGACGGCCATGTGTGACACACTACAGAAACAATGGATTGCCCCTGGGGTTTTCCACCTGCGCAGAAAGGCAGGTACAGAGCTGCATGATATGTGCCACACATAATCAGGGTAGGACAGTGAAAACCCCATCCAAACACACTCCCCGGCCCCTTTAACCAATTCCAGAGACTGCAGATTGATTATGTTCAGTTACCCAGGGTAGGGACGTATGAGTATGTGTTGGTCTGCATTGATTTATTTTCAGGTTGGCCAGAAGCCTACCCAGTTGCCAAAGCTACGGCTAAGACAACGGCGAAGAAACTGATGGCTGAGATCATATGCAGGTATGGAGTTCCTGAAGTCATTGAAAGCGATCGGAGTTCCCATTTTACTGGAGAGATCATGTCAGAGGTAATGGCAGCACTGGGGGTAAGTCAAACATTGCATACTCCATCCACGGAGTAGTGGAAGAGTGGAGAGACTAAATGGAACTCTTAAGCTTAAAATCCAGAAGGCAATGGCAGAGACTGGTAAACCATGGACAGAATGCCTTCCTCTAGCTTTGTTTTCAGTAAGATATACCCCAAACAGGAAGACAGGACTGTTACTGTATGAGATTCTGTTTGGCAGGAGACCCAATCTTGAATGTTTCTTTCCACAACAGTTGCAGCTCAAGTACCAGGACTTGACTAGCTATGTGCAGGCCTTACATGGCCACCTTGCCAAAGTGCATTTAACTGTCTTCAGTTCTCTTCCAGACCCAGACAAGGTTCCTGGACACCATCCCTTTGTGCCAGGAGACCTGGTGTATGTGAAAAAGTTTGTGCGCAGAGATTGTCTCCAGACAAGATTTGAAGGACCCCACACGGTGATCCTGGTCACCCCCCACTGCAGTAAAACTTGAAGGAAAGAGCACTTGGATCCACGCCTCACACTGTAAAAGAGACCGAACCAGTGTTTAGTCACAGTAGTGACTGAAGGGAAATGTTGCTGTTGTTTTCGATCCTGGAAATGGGGGCCATCCTCGCCCCTACCTCTTCGGCCTCTATTGTAAATAAGAATCCTGGTCCCACTATTCTCTGGGTAAACTTGACAGCCCCGGTGAATATCTGGCGATTTGATTTCTGTGATGTAGTCAAGTGCCTTGAGACTGAACGGGTGGTAGAGGGAATCATCCAGTTTTATACGGGAGATGATTGGGGATATAAACCTAGCGAAGCCATGTTCCCTAAGGATGGGACGGTAGGAGTCTCCGTGAGAGAATGCATCTAACAGCCCTTCTGCAACCACCTAGAGGCTGTAAATGGGGTAGAAGTTGTCACCCCCTCCTCCTAAATCTTGAAAGCCCCCAATCTGCTGATCTGCAGACGTTTGTACTGGAAAGGCATTATCATTATGTATTTAATGGTGGATACTATGGGAATTTAGGCCATATACAGCTCCAGGATATTAGCTTCAGACCAACCATGACCCCCTGTTACCAGTACAGCTAAAACGAGCCCAGGTGAGCGTTTGCAAAATGTAGTCAATGAAGTAATCCCCATGCCAGGTCTCAGTTGGCAAGAGGTTTTCTCCATAGAAACACAAACAGCCCCAAAGAAAAACCTATGGTTAGAATGGGTGAGATACAATGTAAGAGTCCAGAATATCTCTGTAGGATGTATTGCTTGTGCTGCTGCGAATACACACATGCATTGCTTTTTCCTGATGACAACACCACTGCCTGTGTCATGAATCTGTTGAAAGGTTTGAAGCCCACTGATTGCCCAGATTATGTCCCACTAATTCATAACGAACCCAAACTAAAGGTCCCAGGAGAAGTAACCGTATTAGCTGACAATTAGACCTGCTACAATTCCCACGACACCACAGGCACACCAGTAGGGATCTTCGAGACAGGTTTCTGCAAAGAGAACAGTTCTTTAGATACTGACTTGCTAATCAAACATACACAATATATGTACGATATTTATTGGTCATGTGGAGATGGTAAGCTCCGTCCTAGGTTGCCTAATGCCTGGATAGGCCAATGCACTCTTGTTAAACTAGCCATGCAGTTCAAGATTTTACCTTGGAATCCAGAGGCACCTGATGAACCTACCAGAAAGAGGAGAAGTCTCGATCAGCTCCATATGAGTTATGAAGAAGATCCACTAGTATATATTGATGCCATTGGAGTGCCAAGGGGGGTGCCTGACCAGTTTAAAGCCCAGAACCAGATTTATGCCGACATTGCTTCTATAATCCCACAGGTGCAGATTAATAAAAATGTTGAATGGATCAAATATATATATTACAGTGAACAAAGGTTTGTCAATTATAGCTGTGATGCCTTCCAGGGTATAGTTGAGGATTTGGGCCCTAACACTTGTATGACCCCTGCTGCAACCCGACCTAAGAGAATTACACTGAATCCTGTCCAGGCAAGATCACATGTAGTGATATAAGAAGCTGACACAGGATTGTGGTTGGTGGATAGTGGGGACATTAACTTTTAGAAGTAGGCTGACAGTAATCCTTTTGGGAAGGAGCTGTAGACCAGCATGTCATGTCGCCCCCACCACCAGAGAACCAACCACATCAGGTAGGGTAAGACAGATACGGGAGTATTATCCCTGGAGGCCCTCTGACAAGTTAGCTACGCAAAATATTTGGCTGACCCTGAGAACCAACCTTTCTCATTCTACAGACAAATAATGATGATATGATGGACGTATAAGTGCACCTAGGCAGGCCTAGGTAGTTAGTGAGCACAAAAACAGGTGACGTGCTAGGACGCAAATTAAGATTTTCTACAGATGTGACAAAGGAGAGAGTGTAGAGCTATACTTTGAACGGTTAAGACATGGGGTACAGTCCCATAAACCCACTTGATGTTAGAGTATTGGTAAATACATTCATTGACGGTATGACCAAAGACTTACGAGACGAAATATAGACAGACAGACCTAAATGGCGAAATGTAGATCCAAAAGACCTGAACGTTTCTAAAGAAGTTGAACAAATTAGGACAATAAGAAGAAGTGTTATGAATGCTGGAGTAGACACATCTTTCTTTTCCAGTTGGTTAGGTGGGATCAAGGGATTCCTTCAACAAGTTTGTTTGGTACTAATTGCCCTCCTTGTAATTGGATCGATAATTCTCTGTTGTGTTATTCCCTTGTATATAAAGGTTATTGCCAAAGCAACTCCGACTGGCACCTTCCTCAATCAAGAAGTAGACCCACCAGAGTACGATGGTACTGATCCAGGGGAGATCTCTAAGTATATTCCCCTCAAGAGAGTAGACAAAATCCCCCATTCTCAGATGATGCTAAGAGATTTAGTTTAGGGACAGTGGGAGAACTCCATGTGAGGTTAGTGAAGGGTTCAGCTGCCTGGAGGCCTCTCGCTAGGGGAGAGTTTCTGAGGTGTCTGGATGAAGAAATCCACCTCCCCTTTTCCCATCACATGGACAGTCTCGAAGGATCTTTCTTTAAGTGAAAAACTTAGTGTTTAGGGGGGATTGTCAAGGTGAAAATATATTTTCTTACATACTTTTGTACTTTATATATCTTATACTGTAAAACAATAAGTTTTTCCTATCTGCTTGCAAATGTAACTGTATTTAAAGATGGCTGCCAGTGTTCACTATCACTTTAGTTTAGTATCCGAAGGGTTAAGTTTCATTTCTTCTGAAAAGATAACTCAGGAATGTGAAGAAAGGAGTAACCACCAGAAGACGTTCGGACAAATCAGAAAGCGACTGGACACTAGATGTATACTGCTTAAACCCCGCCTAATGCATTCCTTTTCCTAGAACAATATAGTGCTGTGTATTTGAAAATAAACGCAGTTGCTATGACCGTGGCTGACACATATAGTCACACGAGCATGCACTGAGATTGAACCAGCTACCTGTGACTCATTCTTACCCGGTACCACATGCTTATAGTTTAATTTGGAATGACTGGTGAACGAGGGTATATTGTCGTTACGACCCCGACAAGTATATCCGGGTACATACAGGCGGTATTAGTATAGTATATTCCTGTACATACAGGCGGTATTAGTATAGTATATCCGGGTACATACAGGCGATATTAGTATAGTATAGTCCGGTACATACAGGCGGTATTACTACAGTATAGTCCGGTACATACAGGCGGTATTAGTATAGTATATTCCGGTACATACAGGCGGTATTAGTATAGTATAGTCCGGTACATACAGGCGGTATTACTACAGTATAGTCCGGTACATACAGGCGGTATTAGTATAGTATATTCCGGTACATACAGGCGGTATTAGTATAGTATAGTCCGGTACATACAGGCGGTATTACTATAGTATATCCGGGTACATACAGGCGGTATTAGTATAGCAGTTATATTCCGGTACATACAGGCGGTATTAGTATAGTATATTCTGGTACATACAGGCGGTATTAGTATAGTATATCCGGGTACATACAGGCGGTATTAGTATAGCAGTTATATTCCGGTACATACAGGCGGTATTAGTATAGTATATCCGGGTACATACAGGCGGTATTAGTATAGTATATCCGGGTACATACAGGCGGTATTACTACAGTATATTCCTGTACATACAGGCGGTATTAGTATAGTATATCCGGGTACATACAGGCGGTATTAGTATAGTATATCCGGGTACATACAGGCGGTATTAGTATAGCAGTTATATTCCGGTACATACAGGCGGTATTAGTATAGTATATCCGGGTACATACAGGCGGTATTACTACAGTATATTCCGGTACATACAGGCGGTATTAGTATAGTATATCTGGGTACATACAGGCGGTATTAGTATAGTATATCCGGGTACATACAGGCGGTATTAGTATAGTATATCCGGGTACATACAGGCGGTATTAGTATAGTATATCCGGGTACATACAGGCGGTATTAGTATAGTATATCCGGGTACATACAGGCGGTATTAGTATAGCAGTTATATTCCGGTACATACAGGCGGTATTAGTATAGTATATCCGGGTACATACAGGCGGTATTAGTACAGTATATCCGGGTACATACAGGCGGTATTACTACAGTATATTCCGGTACATACAGGCGGTATTAGTATAGTATATCTGGGTACATACAGGCGGTATTAGTATAGCAGTTATATTCCGGTACATACAGGCGGTATTAGTATAGTATATCCGGGTACATACAGGCGGTATTAGTATAGTATATCCGGGTACATACAGGCGGTATTAGTATAGTATATCCGGGTACATACAGGCGGTATTAGTATAGTATATCCGGGTACATACAGGCGGTATTACTACAGTATATTCCGGTACATACAGGCGGTATTAGTATAGTATATCTGGGTACATACAGGCGGTATTAGTATAGTATATCCGGGTACATACAGGCGGTATTAGTATAGTATATCCGGGTACATACAGGCGGTATTAGTATAGTATATCCGGGTACATACAGGCGGTATTAGTATAGCAGTTATATTCCGGTACATACAGGCGGTATTAGTATAGTATATCCGGGTACATACAGGCGGTATTAGTATAGTATATTCCTGTACATACAGGCGGTATTAGTATAGTATATTCCTGTACATACTGGCGGTATTAGTATAGTATAGTCCGGTACATACAGGCGGTATTAGTATAGCAGTTATATTCCGGTACATACAGGCGGTATTAGTATAGTATATCCGGGTACATACAGGCGGTATTACTACAGTATATTCCGGTACATACAGGCGGTATTAGTATAGTATATCTGGGTACATACAGGCGGTATTAGTATAGTATATCCGGGTACATACAGGCGGTATTAGTATAGTATATCCGGGTACATACAGGCGGTATTAGTATAGTATATCCGGGTACATACAGGCGGTATTAGTATAGCAGTTATATTCCGGTACATACAGGCGGTATTAGTATAGTATATCCGGGTACATACAGGCGGTATTAGTATAGTATATTCCTGTACATACAGGCGGTATTAGTATAGCAGTTATATTCCGGTACATACAGGCGGTATTAGTATAGTATATCCGGGTACATACAGGCGGTATTAGTATAGTATAGTCCGGTACATACAGGCGGTATTAGTATAGCAGTTATATTCCGGTACATACAGGCGGTATTAGTATAGTATATCCGGGTACATACAGGCGGTATTACTACAGTATATTCCGGTACATACAGGCGGTATTAGTATAGTATATTCCGGTACATACAGGCGGTATTAGTATAGTATAGTCCGGTACATACAGGCGGTATTAGTATAGTATAGTCCGGTACATACAGGCGGTATTAGTATAGCAGTTATATTCCGGTACATACAGGCGGTATTAGTATAGTATATCCGGGTACATACAGGCGGTATTACTACAGTATATTCCGGTACATACAGGCGGTATTAGTATAGTATATTCCGGTACATACAGGCGGTATTAGTATAGTATATCTGGGTACATACAGGCGGTATTACTACAGTATATTCCGGTACATACAGGCGGTATTAGTATAGTATATTCCGGTACATACAGGCGGTATTAGTATAGTATATCCGGGTACATACAGGCGGTATTACTACAGTATATTCCGGTACATACAGGCGGTATTAGTATAGTATATTCCGGTACATACAGGCGGTATTAGTATAGTATAGTCCGGTACATACAGGCGGTATTAGTATAGTATAGTCCGGTACATACAGGCGGTATTAGTATAGCAGTTATATTCCGGTACATACAGGCGGTATTAGTATAGTATATCCGGGTACATACAGGCGGTATTACTACAGTATATTCCGGTACATACAGGCGGTATTAGTATAGTATATTCCGGTACATACAGGCGGTATTAGTATAGTATATCTGGGTACATACAGGCGGTATTAGTATAGCAGTTATATCCCGGTACATACAGGCGGTATTAGTATAGCAGTTATATCCCGGTACATACAGGCGGTATTAGCATACCTCCCAACTTTTGAAGATGGGAAAGAGGGACAAAGTTTGCGGCGCGCTTTGCGCGCCGCGGCAAATTTTAGGCCACGCCTCTGACCACACCCATTCATAATTAGTCACACCCATATCCACATCCCAACCACACCCATTTAGCACTGCCGATCACACTGTTTCATATACAATAATTATAAACAAAAAAATATGGCCACACAGCCCCATACTGTATAATGGCCACACATGATGCTCCATACTGTATAATGGCCACACATGATGCTCCATACTGTACGATGACCACACATGACGCTCCATAATATATAATGACCACACATGACGCTCCATAATATATAATGAACACACATGACGCTCCATACTGTATAATGAACACACATGATGCTCCATACTGTATGACCGCACATGATGCTCCATAGTGTATAATGACCGCACATGATGCTCCATACTGTATAATGACTGCACATGATGCTCCATACTGTATAATGACCGCACATGATGCTCCATACTGTATGACCGCAAATGATGCTCCATACTGTATAATGACCGCACATGATGCTCCAGACTGTATAATGACCGCACATGATGCTCCATATTGTATAATGACCACACATGATGCTCCATACTGTATAATGACCGCACATGATGCTCCATACTGTATAATGGCCACACATGATGCTCCATACTGTATAATGACCGCACATGATGCTCCATACTGTATAATGACCGCACATGATGCTCCATACTGTATAATGGCCGCACATGATGCTCCATACCGTCTAATGACCGCACATGATGCTCCATACTGTATAATGACCGCACATGATGCTCCATATTGTATAATGACCGCACATGATGCTCCATACTGTATAATGGCCGCACATGATGCTCCATACTGTCTAATGACCGCACATGATGCTCCATACTGTCTAATGACCGCACATGATGCTCCATACTGTATAATGACCGCACATGATGCTCCATACTGTATAATGACCGCACATGATGCTCCATACTGTATAATGGCCGCACATGATGCTCCATATTGTATAATGACCGCACATGATGCTCCATACTGTATAATGGCCGCACATGATGCTCCATACTGTCTAATGACCGCACATGATGCTCCATACTGTATAATGACCGCACATGATGCTCCATACTGTCTAATGACCGCACATGATGCTCCATACTGTATAATGACTGCACATGATGCTCCATACTGTCTAATGACCGCACATGATGCTCCATACTGTATAATGACCGCACATGATGCTCCATACTGTATAATGACCGCACATGATGCTCCATATTGTATAATGACCGCACATGATGCTCCATATTGTATAATGACCACACATGATGCTCCATACTGTATAATGACATACAGGCACGCAGCTCACACACAGGCACGCAGCTCACACACGCACGCAGCTCACACACGCACGCAGCTCACACACGCACGCAGCTCACAAACACATGCAGCTTTGACACAAATGCATCACACACGCAGCCATCACACACACACGCAGCCATCACACATACACACGCAGCCATCACACACACACACGCAGCCATCACACACACACGCAGCCATCACACACACACGCAGCCATCACACACACACGCAGACATCACACACACACGCAGACATCACACACACACGCAGCCATCACACACACACACGCAGCCATCACACACACACACACACGCAGCCATCACACACACACACACACACACGCAGCCATCACACACACACGCAGCCATCACACACACACGCAGCCATCACACACACACGCAGCCATCACACACACACACGCGCGCAGCCATCACACACGCAGCCATCACACACGCAGCCATCACACACGCAGCCATCACACACGCAGCCATCACACACGCAGCCATCACACACACGCAGCCATCACACACACGCAGCCATCACACACACGCAGCCATCACACACACACAGCCATCACACACACACAGCCATCACACACACACACGCAGCCATCACACACACACACACGCAGCCATCACACACACACACACACACGCAGCCATCACACACACACGCAGCCATCACACACACACGCAGCCATCACACACACACGCAGCCATCACACACACACACGCAGCCATCACACACACACACGCAGCCATCACACACACACACGCAGCCATCACACACACACACGCAGCCATCACACACACACACGCAGCCATCACACACATCACACACACACAATCTCCTCTGTGATGCAGGGGCGGCTGATGTCCATGTGCAGCTCTCTGCTGAAGTCTTCAGTCTCCTGCTCACAGCTCTGCACTATCCCGGCACCTCCCCCGTCTCTCCTTCTCTGCCGGGATAGCAGCTAAGAGCAGAAGCCGGAGCTCCGTGCACACACAGCCAGAGGTAGTGAATCGCTGACCTTTCTTCTTGATTGCTGCAGGCTCTCTCCTTCAGCGTGGCAGCGCCGCACAGGGGGAGGGGGGGGGGGGGGGTGTTGCGCGGGCGGTCAGGAGGCAGCTTTTATAAAAAAAAAAAAAAAAAAAACAGGCTGGCTCTCTCTACGTCCCGGAAGTGGGCGGGGCTTCACCGGCGGCCGCAAATTCGGGATTTTAAATGCCCGAAGCGGGACAGCGGGACCCCGGTGCCAAAGCGGGACTGTCCCGCTGAAATCGGGACGGTTGGGAGGTATGGTATTAGTATAGTATATTCCGGTACATACAG